>NC_139006.1:74979258-75608704 GCF_964374135.1 Grampus griseus | reverse complement strand
AAATCAGCCAAGGGAAGAAACGCAGAGGGCAGAGTCCAGAAGGGGTCCAGGTCTGGCCATACTCTCCCCGTGAAGCTGGGACAGCCGTGCTCTACCGGCAGCGATGTGTGACAGTGCACGTGGAGTACTGCCAGCCAGGCTCACCAGAACCTCGATGTCCAGGCTTTTTATTGGAGCCCAATCGTATATTGTTCCTGTGGCCAACCTTTAATCTCCAGTCCTTCTAGAGGTAGAACTGATAACACACGGCCCAAAGCCCTGAACATAAATCACATTATTAAACTGTCCAGTGGCTGAGGTCCCCCAGGCAAAACACTCCTATCAGGCAGGACCTAGTAATCGCCTCCTAGTAGCTGAAGGTAAAGGCCAGACCTCTCTTTAGATAGGGTTAATTCTTCACTACACATCTTATGCTGGAAGTGCTGAGAGACGAATGTTAGGGTAACTTCCCAAATCAGATTCCTAGTCACTTGATTCAGATGAGAACATTTTTATGTTATATCGAACTGGATATATTTCTGAAATTGACCACACATAACGTTAGAACAAATTAGCTTTCAGTTTTGCTCACAAAGTGGCAAATAGACAAAGACATATTAACAGAAGAGAATTTAAATTCTCTGATTAATTTTATATGAAGAATCAGACTGCTGAGTTTAACTTAGAGAGCCATGTGTGGTCTAAGTTCTGCTTACCTGACTGGCATTGTATCTCTCCTCTCCCTCCTTGTTTCCTCTACCCCAGCCTCACCTTGGACCTGCCAAGCTCTACCTGGACTCTTGATGTTTATAAGCGTTACTCCCTCTGTCAGAAACAAACTTCTCCCCGGATCTCTCCAACCTCCTCTTTCCTCTGACTCTTACTTGTCACTTAGATTTTTAGACTTTTTATTGGGACAACCTTCCCTTATTACCCCAGTTGGGGTGTGTGCCCCTTTCTTTGTGCTCCTGTACTTGCCTGTATTTCCAATCATAACACTCATCACACACACACACACACACACACACACACACACACACACACACACACACGCCTGATAAATTGACTGAATCAGTCACTAGATTATAAATCTCCTGAAAGAGAGTTTATCTCCAGGACCTAGCACAATGATTAGCACATAGTAGGCGATCAGTAAATGTTTGCTGATGAGTAGATGATACGGCTTCCTTTCACTGCAGTCTTTGGTATTATCGATACTTAGTGTCTTTTATGAAAGTTGGCTGGGTTTTCTTCTAGTTATTCAAGATGTCACTTTTGTGCTTATATGATTGAATGGCAATGCTGTTTGTGGCTTTTAAGCTATTGCTCATTTTAGTCCAAGCAAAAATTTCAATAAAGGGCGAATTCTTATTGATTCCAGTCAGATAGTGGTTCTGAGGGGTCAGAAATCTGAAGGACATAATCCTAAAACAAAGTTGCTTTTAGGCTGAATCTATATAGCCTTTGTTTTTAATGAAGCCATATTTTGTTTTATTTGACAGCATTTTTTCTTCTTGATCAAAGATTATGGCAGCTGGCTTGATATTGGAACAAGGTATAGTATATATTCACATAGAATTCTTCAGAGTGCAGTGAAAAATAGTAACTTGGTATCTTAGTATAGAAGATTTCAATTTGATTTTTGAAGTAAGCATAGCAAGTAGCAATTATTTTAAACCTCTGGAGGTGAGACAGGTCCCTCCAGTTCTTGGCATTAACACATTATCAGGTGTTTCCTTGGGATGATGTGGGGACAGATGTTAAGTCTGAAAGAAATGCAGAACAGCAGGAAGGTACAAGGAAAACTGCTTGAATCTGGGGTAGATCACTCCAGTGTCTGTGTTCTCATAATCTCTCAATCTCTCTCAAGAACAATGAAGCTATTCAAGTTGCAGTGTGAATTTTCTGTGGCAGTTTACATTTCATGTAATCATCATATGCCTCCTAGAATCTTCAATATGGGAACATGTTAACATGTGATACCTATAACATTGTGTTTTAAAGTATAATCTGAACAAAATGTCAGTTTCCTGTTTATTGTGATTTGAACGTCAACGATTGCCATAATCTGTTAAATTTCTTCTCTTTGAGGGGAAGAAAGCAAGGTTGATCCTTTTGCCTTTTTGTTTTCAAATGCATTCAAAGATAGAATACATTCTTATAGACTAATTTTATTTCCTTTAGTCAGTATTTGTTCAGCCAGGAATTGTGTAGGTTTGGGTGAGGTACTCGATTACAAGTCCTCTCCTCTGTTCCTACCTCTTAGGCAGCTCAGGCTTGTACCGCCTTGTTATTTATATAGAGGTCTGTCTCCCTTGATAGTCAGCTGATTTGACTCTCTTTCATTCCTTGTGTGCTAGGCACAAAGAGGGTACTCCACAGGTCGTTAATTTTGTTTTCATTAGTCTCTTAAGTTTGAAGCTTAGGGAAAGTTTTAATGTGTCCTTCTCACCAGCCCTCTGATCCCAAAGTGTCCAGGCAGGTAGTAGGTCATGGTATGGGCTTTAAGCCAGAGCTCCTGGGATTGATCTATTTCTGCC
The DNA here is from genome assembly GCF_964374135.1 of Grampus griseus. Lineage (NCBI taxonomy): Eukaryota > Metazoa > Chordata > Mammalia > Artiodactyla > Delphinidae > Grampus > Grampus griseus. The sequence goes on along the minus strand of NC_139006.1, from coordinate 75,606,185 downwards.
ACTTTTTAGCTGTAAGACTGACAGCAAGTGACTTAACGTCTCTAATCTCTCTCTGTCTCTTGTCGTTTTGAATGAATTAATCCATCTAAAGCGTTTAGCACAGTGCCTGGCATCAAATAAGCTCCAATAAATGGAAACTATTATTATGTTTTTATCCTTCATAGTGTTTCTTGTATTTGAGATACCTCTCCTTATTATCTCCATAATTTGATTAATTTATTTTCATTTTAAACATAGGTCAGAATTTTGTTTGGAAAATATTCTGACAAAATATAGCATTATTACATATGAGACGTTTTATTTTATTCTTAATTGTAGCAAAATATACATAATATAAAATTTACCATCTTAACCCTTTTCAAGTGTAGAATTCAGTGGCATTAAGGACATTCACATTGTTGTACAACTATCATTATCATTCCATCTCCATAATGGTTTTCATCTTGCAAAAAACTCCTCATTCCCCATCTCCACCAGCCCTGGCAACCAACATTTTAATTTCTGTTTCTATGTATTTGACTACTCTAGGATAGCTCACATAAATTAAATTGTACGGTATTTGCCCTTTTGTGACTGAATTATTTCACTTAGCATGATATATTCAAGGTTTATCCATGTTATAGCATGTGTCAGAATTTCCTTCCTTTTGAAGGCTGTATAATATTCTATTGTGTACAGACCACATTTTGTTTACCCATTCATCCATCAGTGGACACTTGAGTTGTTTCCCCCTTTTGGCTATTGTGAATAATGCTGCTATAATATGGGTTTGAGACTTTTTGATGGGAGAAATTTATATTGGTTTTGGCTCTAAAGAGATGTGAAGGAATGAAGAGGATATAATTCTCACATGAAGATGTGCATCATTAATTTCTACATAGCATCATTAATTTATATTACACAAATCAAGGATTTGATTTTCTCTGATTCGCTTGAGATTTATCTTTACTTGGCAGATTTTTTTCTTCAAAGTACGAATTTCACTGTTATTACCAGTAATAACATGCATAAAACACAAAGCATTTTTAAATATCCATGATCTCAATTCAACAGGGCAAATATTTATTGATCACCCGCTATGCACCAGGTGAATTTCTGGGGATGAAAAGCACATTCTCAGGCTCTCAGGGAGCTTAAGGTTGGAGGAGGAAACAGACTCATGAGCAGACAATATGGTGCAGTGTGAGAATTTCTAGAATAGTCTCTTGGGTGCTGTGGGGACATTAGTCAGGGCACCTACCTCAGCCTTGCAGGGTAAGGGAAGGCTTGTCAGGAGAGGGACTGTTTAGACACTGCAAGAGTAGCATTTAGAAGAGCGCATTGGGTCACAAGATCTAGGGAGAATGTGTAGCATAAATAAACGCAAAGATCTAATGGCACCTTAAGGAACCACTGATATTTATGGGTAGAGAACAGGAGGTGTGGCAATGAGGCTGAAAGAAGTGGCCAGAAAGGCAGGAGGAAACCAGGTGAGAGTAGTGTGGTGGAAATCAAAAGAACATTCAGGAAGGAGGGAGGTTATTGAGATGTTACAGAGAGAGTAAGTAGGAAAAGACATAAAGACATGCATTGGATTAAACAGTGGGTCATTGATGAGCTTGGCCAGGGACGGTTCAGGGGTAAGATTTAATATTAGACGTCTGCACTGAATCAAATCCATTGATTTCTGGGTGAGGACCACAGACCAAAGATAATCATTTTTCTCCTCTCTACCAAGTCTTCAATAAAATAACAAACCCAGCAAAAGTGAAGAGAATAGAAAAATGACCATCAGCAAATGCAAGTTCAACAAATTCCTAGAAGATGGATAATCCAAGAGAGGAATCAGCAGCCCAGAATCTATCAACAAGTGCTGCCAAAGGAACAGAAAAGCCCAGAGGCTCCAGACTCAGTCGGACAGTAATATGGAGCTCAGGAGTGAGGAAGGGGATTAACTGCATGTCTCTCAGTCCAGTGATGGTACCAGTGGGCTCTCCATGGCCTCTTTCCTCCTTCCTTCATCCCCACGTAGGAAGTACTACTTTCTGCATTTTACTCCCAGGGAAAAACCTGGAAAGAGGCTGAGGAGATGTGAAGAATTTCACTGCTGTGACACATGTGCTTCTACCTCATAGAAAACCTGTCCTCCACTCTAGCATTCATAGCTTCCTTCCACCCCAGCCCAAAGGGCAGAGGCAGGCACCCCTCCTGCTAATCCTGAAACATGACATAGCAATTTTTATTACATACCCACAACTTACTGGCAACTATCCTATATGTGAGTTAGACCTAGAGGAAACCAAGACTTTCTTAAAAACTTAACACTACCCTCTGATTGCTATTCTGAATAGAATAGCAATTCTATTCCTAGATACCTACCCAAGAGAAGGAAAAAATATGTACTCAGAAGACTTGTACAGGAATTTTCATAGTAGCTTTATTAATAATAACCAAAATCTGGAAACAACCCAGATGTTTATCAGCACTTGAATGGATAAACAAATTATGCTATATCCATAAAATGGAAAACTACTTATTAATAAAAAAATGAACAACTGATGAACCCAAATACATGGAGGAATCTTAAAATTTTTTTAATGAGTAAAAGAAACCAGGTGCATTAAGAGTACATATTGTATTATTCCATTTATGTAAAATTCTAGAACAGACAGAATTAATCTATAGTCACAGAAAGCTGATCAATTGTTGTCTGGGCCTGGGAATTAGGGTAAGCGTGCCTATAAATGGGCATGTGGAAACTTTTGGACTGATGGAAGTGTTCTACGTCTTGACTGTGATGATGGTTACATGGGTGAATCATTTGACAATACTCATTTAACCGGATACTTAAAATGGTTCCATTTTCTTTTTTTCTTTTTTTTTGGTTCCGTTTTCTTATATATAAATTATACTTCAAAGTTGATTCATAAGGAAAAATAGAAGAACTAAAATAACTACCTAAAATTGACATGAGTAGGGTATAGTATAAGTTAGCCAAATCCTCCTCTTGCCTAGCAGAGACTTAATAAATGATGTTGTAAATTGATGCATCAATAAACAGCAATGTAAAGATACTAATTCATGTCAAGGAGGTAACCACCAGAAGGTCTAAAAAGGGAAGCAGTTAGAGTAGTTGCTTGAGAAGTGGGTAAGAAAGAATGAGGGGTATTACTTTTCATTGTAAGCCTTTCTCCCTTATTTTGCTTTTTTAATGCTGTGTGTATGACTCAGATAAAAATTAAAGGGAAGCCCTGAACCAAGATGGCAGAGTAGAAGGACATGCTCTCACTCACTCTGTGAGAGCACCAGAATCACAACTAGCTTCTGGACAATCATCGACAGGAAGACACTGGAACTCACCAAAAAAAGATACTCCACATCTAAAGACAAAGGAGAAGCAACAATGAGATGGTAGGAGGGGCGCAATCACAGTAAAATCAAATCCCATAACTGCTGGGCGGGTGACTCACAGACTGGAGAACACTTATACCACAGAAGTCAACCCACTGGAGTGAAGGTTCTGAGCCCCACATCAGGCTTCCTAACCTGGGGGTCCATCAACAGGAGGAGGAATTCCTAGAGAATCAGACTTTGAAGGCTAGAGGGATTTGATTGCAAGACTTTGACAGGACTGGGGGAAACAGAGACTCCACTCTTGGAGGGCACACACAAAATAGTGTGCACATCGGGACCCAGGGGAAGGAGCAGTGAACCCAGGGGAGACTGAACCAGCCTACCTGCTAGTGTTTGAGGGTCTCCTGCAGAGATGGGGGGTGGCTGTGGCTCACTGTGGGGACAAGGACACTGGCAGCAGAAATTCTGGGAAGTGCTCCTTGGCGTGAGCCCTCCCAGAGTCTGTAATTAGCCCCACCAAAGAGCCCAGGTAGGCTCAAGTGTTGGGCTGCCTCAGGCCAAACAACCAACAGGGAAGGAACCCAGCCCCACCCATCAGCAGACAAGCAGATTAAAGTTTTACTGAGCTCTGCCCACCAGAGCAAAAGTCAGCTCTACCCACCACCAGTCCCTCCCATCAGGAAACTTGCAGAAGCCTCTTAGATAGCCTTATACACCAGAGGGCAGACAGAAGAAGCAAGAAGAACTACATTCCTGCAGCCTGTGGAACAAAAACCACATTCACAGAAAGATAGACAAGATGAAAAGGCAGAGGGCTATGTACCAGATGAAGGAACAACATAAAACCCCAGAAAAACAACTAAATGAAGTGGAGCTAGGCAACCTTCCAGAAAAAGAATTCAGAATAATGATAATGAAGATGATCCAGGACCTCAGAAAAAGAATGGAGGCAAAGATTGAGAAGATGCAAGAAATGTTTAACAAAGACCTAGAAGAATTAAAGACAAACAAAGATGAACAATACAGTAACTGAAATGAAAACTACACTAGAAGGAATCAATAGCACAATAACTGAGGCAGAAGAATGGATAAGTGACCTGGAAGACAGAATGGTGGAATTCACTGCTGCGAAACAGAATAAAGAAAAAAGAATGAAAAGACATGACAGCCTAAGAGACCTCTGGGACAACATTAAACCCAACAGCATTCGCATTATAGGGGTCCCAGAAGGAGAAGAGAGAGAGAAAGGACCAGAGGAAATATTTGAAGAGATTATAGTCAAAAACTTCCCTATCATTGGAAAGGAAATAGCCACCCAAGTCCAGGAAGCACAGCGAGTCCCATACAGGATAAACCCAAGGAGAAACACGCCGAGACACATAATAATCAAACTGGCAAAAATTAAAGACAAAGAAAAATTATTGAAAGCAGCAAGGGGAAAATGACAAATAACATACAAAGGAACTCCCATAAGGTTAACAGCTGATTTCTCAGCAGAAACTCTACAAGCCCGAAGGGAGTGGCATGATATACTTAAAGTGATGAAAGGGAAGAAGCTACAACCAAGATTACTCTACCCAGCAAGGATCTCATTCAGATTCGATGGAGAAATTAAAACCTTTACAGACAAGCAGAAGCTAAGAGAATTCAGCACCACCAAACCAGCACTACAACAAATGCTAAAGGAACTTCTCTAAGTGGGAGACACAAGAGAAGAAAAGAACCTACAAAAACAAACCCAAAACAATTAAGAAAGTGGTCATAGGAACATACATATCAATAATTGCCTTAAACGTGAATGGATTAAATGCTCCAACCAAAAGACACAGGCCTGCTGAATGGATACAAAAACAAGACCCATACATATGCTGTCTACAAGAGACCCACTTCAGACCTATAGACACATACAGACTGAAAGTGAGGGGATGGAAAAAGATATTCCATGTAAATGGAAATCAAAAGAAAGCTGGAGTAGCAATGCTCATATCAGATAAAATAGACTTTAAAATAAAGAATATTACAGGAGACAAGGAGGGACACTACATAATGATCAAGGGATCAATCCAAGAAGAAGATATAACAATTATAAATATATATGCATCCAACATAGGAGCACCTCAATACATAAAGCAACTGCTAACAGCTATAAAAGAGGAAATAGACAGTAACACAATAATAGTGGGGGACTTTAACACCTCACTTACACCAATGGACAGATCATCCAAAATGAAAATAAATAAGGAAACACAAGCTTTAAATGACACAACAGACCAGAGAGATTTAATTGATATTTATAAGACATTCCATCCAAAAACAGCAGATTACACTTTCTTCTCAAGTGTGCATGGAACATTCTCCAGGATACATCACATCTTGGGTCACAAATCAAGCCTTGGTAAATTTAAGAAAATTGAAATCATATCAAGCATCTTTTCTGACCACAATGCTATGAGATTAGAAATGAATTACAGGGGAAAATACGTAAAAAACACAAACACATGGAGGCTAAACAATATGTTACTAAATAACCAAGAGATCACTGAAGAAATCAAAGAGGAAATCAAAAAACACCTAGAGACAAATGACAATGAAAACATGATGATCCAAAACCAATGGGATGCAGCAAAAGCAGTTCTAAGAGGGAAGTTTATAGCTATACAAGCCTACCTCAAGAATCAAGAAAAATCTCAAATAAACAATCTAACCTTACACCTAAAGCAATTAGAGAAAGAAGAACAAAGAAAACCCAAAGTTAGCAGAAGGAAAGATATCATAAAGATCAGAGCAGAAATAAATAGAAACAAAGAAAACAGTAGCAAAGATCAATAAAACTAAAAGCTGGTTCTTTGAGAAGATAAACAAAATTGATAAACCATTAGCCAGACTCATCAAGAAAACAAGGGAGAGGACTCAAATCAATAAAATTAGAAATGAAAAAGGAGTAGTTACAACAGACATCACAGAAATACAAAGCATCCTAAGAGACTACTACAAGCAACTCTATGACAATAAAATGGACAACCTGGAAGAAATGGACAAATCTTTAGAAAGGTATACCTTCCAAGACTGAACCAGGAAGAAATAGAAAATATGAACAGACCATTCACAAGTAATGAAATTGAAACTGTGATTAAAAATCTTTCAAAAACAAAAGTCCAGGACCAGATGGCTTCACAGGTGAATTCTATCAAACATTTAGAGAAGAGCTAACACCCATCCTTCTCAAACTCTTCCAAAAAATTGCGGAGGAAGGAACATTCCCTATCTCACTCTATGAGGCCATCATCACCCTGATACCAAAACCAGACAAAGGTACTACAAAAAAATGAAAATTACAGACCAATATCACTGATGAATATAGATGCAGAAATCCTCAACAAAACACTAGCAAACAGAATCCAACAACACATTAAAAGGATCATACACCATGATCAAGTGGGATTAATCCCAGGGATGCAAGGATTCTTCAATATACGCAAATCAATCAATGTGATTCACCATATTAACAAATTGAAGAAGAAAAACCATATGATCATCTCAATAGATGCAGAAAAAGCTTTTGGCAAAATTCAACACCCATTTATGATAAAAACTCTTCAGAAAGTGGGCATAGAGGGAACCTACCTCAACATAATAAAGGCCATATACGACAAACCCATAGCAAACATCACTCTCAGTGCTGAAAAACTGAAAGCATTTCCTCTAAGATCAGGAGCAAGACAAGGATGTCTACTCTCACCACTATTATTCAACATAGTTTTGGAAGTCCTAGCCATGGCAATCAGAGAAGAAGAAGAAATTAAAGGAATACAAATTGGAAAAGAAGAAGTAAAAGTGTCACTGTTTGCAGATGACATGATACTATACATGGAGAATCCTAAAGATGCCACCAGAAAACTACTAGAGCTAATCAATGAATTTGGTAAAGATGCAGGATACAAAATTAATGCACAGAAATCTCTTGCATTCCTATACACTAATGATGAAAAATGTGAAAGAGAAATTAAGGAAACACTCCCATTTACATTGCAATGAAAAGAATAAAATACCTAGGAATAAATCTACCTAGGGAGACAAAAGACCTGTATGCAGAAAACTATAAGACACTGATGAAAGAAATTAAAGATGATACCAACAGATGGAAAGATATACCATGTTCTTGGATTGGAAGAATCAATATTGTGAAAATGACTCTACTACCCAAAGCAATCTACAGATTCAATGCAATCCCTATCAAATTACCAAAGGCAGTTTTTATGGAACTAGAACAAAAAATCTTAAAATTTGTATGGAAACACAAAAGACCCCAAATAGCCGGAGCAGTCTTGAGGGAAAAAAAGGAGCTGGAGGAATCAGTCTCCCTGACTTCAGACTATACTGCAGAGCTACAGTAATCAAGACAATATAGTACTGTCACAAAAACATAGATCAATGGGACAATGGGACAAGATAGAAAGCCCAGAGATAAACCCACGCACCTATGGTCAACTAATCTATGACAAAGGAGGCAAGAATATACAATGGAGAATAGACAGCCTCTTCAATAAGTGGTGCTGGGAAAACTGGAGAGCTACATGTTTAAGAATGAAATTAGAATGCTCCCTAACACCATACACAAAAATAAACTCAAAATGGATTAGAGACCTAAATGTAAGACCGGACACTATAAAACTCTTAGAGGAAAACATAGGAAGAACACTCTTTGATATAAATCACAGCAAGATCTTTTTTGATCCACCTCCTAGAGTAATGGAAATAAAAACAAAAATAAACAAATGGGACCTAATGAAACTTCAAAGCTTTTGCACAGAAAAGGAAACCATAAACAAGACGAAAAGACAACCCTCAGAATGGGAGAAAATATTTGCAAATGAATCAACGGACAAAGGATTAATCTCCAAAATATATAAACAGCTCATGCAGCTCAATATTAAAAAAACAAACAACCCAATCCAAAAATGGGCAGAAGATCTGAATAGACATTTCTCCAAAGAAGACATACAGATGGCCAAGAAGCACATGAAAATCTGCTCAACATCACTAATTATTAGAGAAATGCAAATCAAAACTACAATGAGGTATCTCCTCACACCAGTTAGAAATGGCGTCATCAGAAAATCTACAAACAACAAATGCTGGAGAGGGTGTGGAGAAAAGGGAACCCTCTTGCACTGTTGCTGGAAATGTAAATTGATACAGCCACTATGGAGAACAGTATGGAGGTTCCTTAAAAACTAAAAATAGAATTACCATATGATCCAGCAATCCCACTACTGGGCATATACCCAGAGATAACCATAATTCAAAAAGACACATGCACCCCAATGTTCATTGCAGCTCTATTTACAATAGCCAGGTCATGGAAGCAACCTAAATGCCCATCAACAGACAAATAGATAAAGAAGATGTGGTACATATATACAATGGAATATTACTCAGCCGTAAAAAGGAATGAAATTGGGTCATTTGTTGAGACGTGGATGGATCTAGAGACTGTCATACAGAGTGAAGTAAATCAGAAAGAGAAAAACAAATGTCGTATATTAATGCATATTTGTGGAACCTAGAAAAATAGGACAGATGAACCTGTTTGCAGGGCAGAAATTGAGACACAGATGTAGAGAACAAACTTATGGACACCAAGGGGGGAAAGTGGTGGGGGAGTGGCAGTGGTGGTGTGATGAACTGGGAGATTGGGATTGACATGTATACACTGATGTGTATAAAATTGATGACTATTAAAAAATAGAAATAAAAATGAGGAAGAAGAAGAGAAACAGGGAATAAGTATATTGTTAATATACTGAAATAAGAACAACAAAAAAAAGGTTCCAATTAAAAAAAAAATTAAAGGGAAAGTCATAAATGAAATGGGAGGTCAGGAAGTAGAGTTTTAAGTCCAGACCACTCTTTCAAGCTTAATTGGAAAGGGAAGGAGAAATAGGGCAGTTATCACATGGGAATACCCTCACACCTCCTTTTGAGATTTTGTTATCATTTTGTTTCAGCCATGAGTGATGTGAGGAATGATATTATAGTTGGAAGGCATGAATGTCCCTAGATCTGGTTACCCTGTGTCAAAACTGGGGTCCAGCATTGGGGCTCAAATGTAGTAAGCCCATTCACAGAGTAGAGTAGTGACCCATCCCCGCAAGGTCAGAGCAAGGCGTTGCAACACAGAATCTCGTACCCAGCAGTTGTTTATTTGAGACATGGGCCCTGAGAGGCGTGATACAGGCAGTTCAGAGACCAGGGAATCCGTTTATATTTGTCAAAAGGCAAAACAAGACAGAAGCTCAAACTTGAGTTTGAGCTCAGGATGCCAAAGGCTTGCCCCGGTCACAGCTGTAGCACTAATAACCAACACTGGTATTGTGCCACCATGTTTACAGTATCTTCCAGCACATTATTTCATGTGATCTTTATCATAGCACTGTGAAGTACACATTATTTTCCACCACAGATATATTTACTGCCTCATTTTACAGTTGAGGATCCCGTGGCCCTAAGGAGAGTGCGACTTGCTCATGCCACAGGGCCTGTAAATGGCTGAGCAGGTCAGGGAGGCAGCACTTGGGCACCAGAGCTGTGTATTCCCACTGCCCTTAAGTGCCTCTACTTAGAATTCCCCAGAGTCTTTGTTTTGTAATTCTAATAACCTCTTTTTGAAAAGTGGCTCTGTGTCTAATCCCATGTTTGTGATTGTTGCAAAGGAACCATTCACTGCAAAGTTTTGAATAATATAAATCTAGGATTTACAGGAGAAAGAAATATTGATTAGGAGGGAATGAGCCAAGAGTAAGGGCATCTTAGGTCAGAAAAGTCCTTTTTTGTGCCAGAGGCCTTTGTTGAGTGTACAGAGCAGAGTTGTGTCCTCAAAGAGAAAATACTGAGAAGCAGGGAATGAGGCCGGTGGCAGCTTTCTGCTAGGGGAAGGCCGTCACGGGGCGTGCAGGCTGCCGACAGGCACCACAGACCCAAGCACACACTGCCAAACTGCACGGCTGGCAAAGTGGCATCTTATTTATGTCAGAAGATGGCAACAGATAGTCTCATACTGGTGGTTGAGAGAAAAACCTTGTGACATAAAGAAGACTCTTCCTAGGAGAGTTAAAAGATACGGTTAAAGAAACGCTGCAGTACTGTGATGCTTATGAAATTCTGAGGCTTTGTGTGTGCCCTAGAAGGACTTTTGCTAGGGCTACAGAGAGTCAAGGGCAAATTCAAGGACATAGTGATGAATCAAGATACCCATGAGCAAGGGCCTGATCAGAAATTTTCGTTAGCTGCGTCACCTTTGCTGACCTTGGTTACCTTATACTCAGGACTCCAGTAGAGGAGATTTCTTTTCAGCATTGGATCCCAGAATTCAGGACCTTTTCCCCCACTTACTGACTTACTTAGTCTTTCATGCTTTCACTCAACAAGTACCTATTGAGCAACAACTCTAAGCCTGTCTTTCTCATTACATTGTGCCCTCTTGTTCACATCCATCTCTTGTCAGTTCTTCACGGATCCCATTCCATTCAGCACTGTTGGCCCTGTTCCCTTTCTGTCATCTTCAGTCTTTCATCGAAAACTTAATTAGCAGAACGTTCCCCTCAACACCAACCCCTCAAATTACCTTTTCTTTGCTTCCTCTCTAGTAATATACTCTTTCATCAAAAAGAAGAAAAAGAAGGAAGAAAAAGAGAAAGGGAGCCGTGGGGAGGAGGCAGGGGAAAAGAGAGGGAGGGAAAGAGAGAGAAAGAGAAAGAATATCCTTTTTAGCATTTCATTTTCCACCTTCTGGCATCAACATCAGCCCTTGATCCACTCCTGAAGTCCTGTATCCTTCTTTGTCCACAAATTATTTTCTGTCTTTCCCAGTCTTTCATGTTGCTTGTTTAAAGATAGTCACCGTTTTTCTCTGGAAAATTCTGCAATGTCTTTCTTTAGAAATGTTAAACTGTTTTAAGGAATTTAATGCAATCATGTTTATCTCTCCTCCTTTCTGGGATCGCTAGAAGTTTCCAGAAACCTTTTGGAGGATTAGATTGTTTTGCCACAGAAAAAAACTTATACCCAAATCTGGGGAAAAGCCAGATTAAATTAAGCAGCAAATGAGTAAAGTTAAGGATTATTGAGAAAGGTATTAAATTGATATAATAATTAGTATTAAAATGTCATTTATTGCACACAGTGTATTAGGAGTTTTACATAGGTTATTTTGTTAGTTTTAATGACAATGATGTGAAGAAAATATAATTATTTCTACTTTACAGCAGAGGAAACTGGCTCTGAAAGACTTAATAACATGGAATACGTAGGTTTCAGTTTTTTGCATTGTATGTACATTTAATATATAGATCATTTCTTCAGGAAAAAGTATATAGTGAGCATTCACCATCCATGAAGCATCCCCAGGTGTTACCAAGGGCCCAAAGATGAATGGGATTGCCTCCTCAAAACTTGGTGATGCCCCACTGCTAGAGATAGATAACTCCTGCATCAGAGTTTTTCGTGGGGAATTCACGAAAAGGGGGAAGTTCTACTGTATAACTTATAAGGAATATTCCAGCCCTGGAAGGATATGACTCTGACACATGGCCCCTGCATTCAGGGTTGTAAGACAGAATAACTGTAATACGAGGCAGCATGTGCTTAAGCGTTATGTGAATACCGAATGGAGGCCGCTTCAATTCCGACTTCAATGACTGAGAAAACATTGCTCAAGGTCAGCATTTGAGCTGGGCCTTGAATGAAGGGTACAATTTCAGTTAGGGGACTTAGAGTATTTTCGGCGGACAGAATGGATATGAGCAAAGCATAGAGGTGAAAAAGCCCAATGCCTACTCATCTGGAGTGTGATAAATAAGCTGAATTTCAGAAACCTTAGGTTTTGGATAAACAAATTTCCAGAAAATAGCCTTTGGGAACCTTAACTTGGAGAACCTTGAATACAAAACTACAGTGTGCATTCTGTTGGCATATAAGTGAGCAGCCATGTACTTTGGTTCTACTGGAGCTTTAATATTTTAGATGTTATTTCCACAAGTGAATTATTGCCTAGGAGTTAGGAATCTTGACTGCCTTTTTTATACAAGTTCATTCCGTGGAGTGACAGGTGGGGTAGAATGTGCCTGGAAATGGAGGAACTAACTAAACCAGCACCATCAGGGTGATTAAGCATTATCCTTAAGTGCTCCTGGCATAACCTTAATGGTCAGGCTTCAATTCTCTTTTGATCCCTGAAGTTATTCTGTGCTTCCAGGCATAATTTTTTCCTGCTTCCTTCAAGGTCTGTCCCCCCAGACTTCAGTGATGTTACAGGGCCCGTTACCATGTCATAGTACTTTGCACTAAATCCAAATTGCCAACTTTGACAGTCTTTTTCCTTGATAATGTTTTTCTTTTCTTTAAAAAAATTATCGTAATATATACATTACAAAAAAACCACGTTAACCATTTTAAAGTGTACAGCTCAGTTTTATTAAATATATTCACATTGCTGTACAACTAATCTCCAGAACTTTTTCATCTTGCATAACTGAATCTCTGTACCCATTAAACAGCAGCTCCCTATTTTCCCTTCCCCTCAGCCCCTGGAATCCACTTTTCTACTTCCTGTCTCTATGAGTTTGGCTACTCTAGGTACCTCGTATAGGTGGAATCACACAATATTTGTCCTTTCATATCTGGCTAATTTCACTTAGGGTAATGTCCTGAAGGTTCATCCATGTTGTAGCATGTATCAGAATTTCCTTCCTTTTGAAGGCTGAATAATATTCCATTGTATGTATATATCACGTTTGTCTATCCATTCATCCATCAGTGGGCACATAGGTTGCTCCCACCTTTGGCTATTGTGAATAATGCTACTATAACATGGGTGTTCATTATCCATTCAAGTCCCTGCTGTCAGTTCTTTGAGATACACACCCAGAAATGAGATTGCTGGATCATATGGTAGTTCTGTTTTTAATCTTTTGAGGAATTGCCTTAATGTGTTTCATAGCAGTTGTGCCATTTTATTCCTACCAGTAGTGCAGAAGACGAATTTCTCCACATTCTCACCAATCCTTGTTTTCTTTTCTTTTTTTGATAGTAGCCACCCTGATGGGTGTGAAGTATATCTCATTGTAGTTTTGACTTGCATTTCCCTAATGGTTCGTGATGTTGAGCATTTTTCATGTGCTTGTTGGCTATTTGTATGTCTTCTTTGGCAAAATATCTGGTCAAGTCCTTTGCCCATTTTTCATTTGAGTTATTTGGTTTTTTATTGTTGAGTGTTGAGTCCTCATGGCTTTCCTTCATCTACCTGCCTCCTAACCTCCTTGCCTGTTCTTCCCATGGAACCAGGGTCAGATTGGGCTGTCCTGGACATTAACCCCTTATCAGATATATGATTTGCAAATATTTTCTCCCATTCTGTAGTTTGCTTTTTCACTCTGTTGATTATGTCCTTTGCACAGAAGTTTTAAATTTTGATATAGTCCAGTTTATCTATCTTTATTTTTGTTACTAAAAGAGGCTTTGACCCATTGCAAAACTTGAATTTAGTATCTAGTGTGATGTTCTTCTTGGCACGTGTGTGGTACCTCCAGGCCTCTTCCTTGCATTCCTTTACACAACCATCATGGGAAATAAAGTGTTCATCAGAGCACAAAATAATAGCAAAAAAGAGACTGCAGAGGCATAAAACAAACAATGAGCGTCATTCAAACCAAGGGAAACAGAATGGTGCATTAGCACTTGTAGGCTGTGAATGCATTAATGACCCCTCCCTCAGCAGCACTAGCCATGAGAAAAGGACATTAACCCCGTGGTTCAGTACTGTACTTCATTTATATTACATATTAAAATAGTATATAATTAATTAATGCTATACAGGGTAAAAACTGTGCTGTAGAAATATTTTGTGGTAATAGTATTTTTTTATAAAGGGAGCTGCCCTACACATACAGGGATCATATGTCCAGGTTTACCTGGAGCAGTCCTGGTTTATGCCTTTTGTCCCGGTGTAATCTTCACATCCTCATCTATACAACATTAAAAATCCGAAGTGGATGGGAAGAGAATAAAGGCGTAGCCAGGTAATAAGTTATGTTAAACCTCAGTTTAGCTCAGTCTTAATGCTTCATCATCACGAGTCTAACTCGCATAGGTAAAATGGGATGCTTGCTCTGAGAGACTTCAGATTTCGGAGCTCAGTTCTGTTCCTCAGGCTGAGAACATTGAACTATCCTACATAAATTACCCACATCCTCTCCCGGTCATTCCTGCTGAAATATCTCTTTGCTCTGCTCTGTTTGTCTTCTTTGTCTTTTATTGTGTTGTACAAAAGATGCCTACTTAAGAAAGGAAGATGATGGGGAGCGGGGAGGTGGAAGAGGTTGGGGTGCAGAGACAAAATGAAATCTGAGTTAGTGGAATTAAGCTTTCTAAGTGGAATTGCCCCAGTTGATGCTGCAAGGTGAGGTTTTCGTTGCTGCTGCTGCTCTTGTTAGTGAGTTAGAATTCTAAAATCTTTCCTTTGCATCCTGTATAGCAGTAATGGCATATAGTACCGCAGTGAACCATGTGATACAGGTCTAATGTGCAGAAGTGGTTCATGCATCTTCATAAGCATCTGATTGATTGCCAGGAAAAGGCTTGGATAGTGGGGGAAAATACACTTCAAGATCCAAAACTAAAGCACCATATAATAAGGTTCACCTTTCGAAACTTCATTATTCTACTTTTTCCTGCATTTTATTTGTGAGAATGTTGCTTTTAAGTTTTGGCTTTCTAATTATTCCTATGTGGATATACATTTGAAAAGCTGAGCAGTTCCTTGTCATGTTGCAGATATTATTAAACTTACTGTCATAATTTCCTTAATGGGAACCAGGGTTATTTGAATTGTGCTCCTGCAGTGGTTTCCCTTTGTGACAAATTTTATTTCCAAACTCCTTTGTATTAGTAATACAGTTAATAACTTCAGCCATTCCATGCTTATTATTCACAGGAATGGAATGTTGTCCTTTTGTCCTTTTTATTGCTTTATAAATTTTATTGCTTTATAAATACATAAATGGTGAGAACCTGTCCTAGAATTTGAGAGAGGACTACGGGCTAATGACCCCCATGAATGCAGTCTGACATGTATCTGTAATGTATGTAGTGCCGTCGTGGGGACTACAGTGGGTTTTCAAAATAGGTTGGAGAGATTCCTCAGCTATGAGTTTCAGGTTAATAAATAAGAGTGTCTTTAAAAATAAAGATTGCATTGCTAGGGCATAAGACAGGATATCTGTTTGTAAGTGTAGTCCAATATGTTCAAAATGCATCTTTGGAGCAGATTTTACCAGACTTTAATGGAAACTGTTAAAGGAATATACTCCAGTCAGTATGATCACCTGAAACCGTGGGTGTAATTTCAGTGGTTTTCTGGAGAACCTTGTGGCATCAGGTGTTTTTCTCAACAGCCATGTGAAAAATATCCTACCCAGGCCATGAAACTGGGCTGGGCCAACAGAGCTATAATTTAGCATTTTCTTCTTTTGATCGTTTACACAGTTTCTTCATTTATAGCAGGCCATAAACTTTACAGAGTATTGCCTTTTATATTCCATACTGAGAGAAGTGCATTTTTTAAACTAGAGAAAAAATTCCTTTGAGGGAATTTTCATAACTATAAAAAAATTAGATTTAAATTTATGTTCTGAATGTGTTTGATATGAGGTGAATAGTCATCATTGTCAGTTTGAACTTTAGTTTGATAGTGGTATTCATTTGGACTTTGTTTCCTACATGCATTATTGTTATACATTATTAAAATATAAATGACAACTAAAGTATCACTTCTATCTTTAGATATAGTGAAAACTTAAAATTAAGTCCAGTAATATTTTACTATCCTCCTAAATGTAATTAATAAGTGCCATAAAATATATTTACACTTGACAATGAATACTAAGCTTTATTAAAATCAGTGATTCTCAACCTGTTGCTTCCCCAGTACATCTGACAGATAGGACCTGCTTCTATTGCCCATTATCCTAATTGAGAAGTATAATCAACCTTTTATCACCCATTGTACACATTGAACAGGACTGCCTGGTGATTCTGTATGCCCCTCCACACACAGACCCTGTCCCTCTACCATCTCATATGTATACCTTTAGAATTACTGATTTAAATGCTGTCAAAATAGTCAAGGGAAGAGAGTGGGAACAGCAGAACTCATTGCAAGTAGAAATTTGATGTTCCTTTAACTCTGCTATGCTATGATGACACCAAGACTTGATTGATGGAAAATATAACAAACTGAATGCCTTAGACTCAGTGGCACGAAGATGATGAGCTTCACAACTGTTCCCTGCCAACGATGTTAGCTTAAATGAGCCAAGAGTCCATGATTTCAGGCCACTTCAGGCCAAGGAGATAGGTGATCTGTGGAATACCTTTTATAAATAGACTGTCACTAAATTTGAGGATGGGTCACCTACTTTCTGGTTTTACAAAACTACTTTGTTAAGAGATCAAGTCATATTTAATATTTTAAAGTTTTAAAAAACACCTAAAATTGATAGTAAAATTTAATGGAAAAAACATCTGCTAGAATATAATCTCTTCTTTTTTTTTTTACAGCTTTATTGAGGTATAATTTATATATCATAAAATTCATCCATTTTAAGGTTTTAAATGATTTAAATCACTTCCATGATTTTTCAGCAGATTTATGGAGTTGTGCAACCATCACCATAATCTAGTTTTTGAATATTTCCATCACTCAAAAAATTCTCCCGTGCCTAATTCAGTTCTATGCAATTCCCATACCTGGTCCCAGGAAACCACTACTCTGCTTTCTGTCTCTACAGATTTGCCTATTCCCTGGACATTTCAATAAATGGAATCATACGATATGTAGTCTTTCACATCTGTCTTCTTCCAGTTAGTGTGATGTTTTTGGCATTCCTTTGTATTGTAGCATGGATCAGTACTTTGTTCCCTTTCATTGCTGAATAGTGTTCCATTGTATGGATAGGCCACATTCTGTGTATTCGTTCTATAGTGTAACCTTTTACAGTCCTCATGGCTTTCCTTCATCTACCTGCCTCCTAACCTCCTTGCCTGGTCTTCCCATGGAACCAGGGTCAGATTGGGCTGTCCTGGATTTGATCCTTGAGGCTGGAGACTGGGCAGTTTGCACTCCGTCCCTCCTCTCACCTCTGACTCCGAACTCCAGTCCCTGGGTTGGGGAGTGAACCTTCTTATAACATGAAGAATTGTGACCATTATATCCAGCTTATTGGGTTGAGGATTTTTATCTCAGGAACCATTGCAGATTTTGAAATGTCCTGTGAGGAACAGAAATGGGAGAGAGTTGAAGATTTCTGTGATAATTATGAGCTTGGCCAAGAGTTCTATGTCATAATTTGTAAACATCACATAGATAGAAATGTATCACAAGCTCATTGTAGAAAATACAGAAAGCATGTAGAAAAAGTAAGAAGTCACACATAATTCAATGTCTCAGAGTTAACCTCTGTCCAACAGGTTGATGTATCTCCTTTTAGACTTAATTTATATGTAAACATATACAGGGTTTTTTTTTTTTAAGTTGGCTTTCTATGATAACCATTTCCTGATGTCATTACTTTTGAAAACATGAAGGTTATTGTGACGAGAAAGGTGTGAGGAGAAACATGGTAGGGAGAGAGTTCACAAAGACAGTTGATGTCACTTATGGCTTTGAAGGTCATTGTAAGGAATTAGGAATTTATTCCAAGTATAAGGCAAAGCATTAGACTCTTGAGCAGGGAAGTATTTGATACGCTTTACATTTGGAAACAACTCTTTGGCCAATACGGAGAACATACTCAGGGATTGAGAGAGGGAAGAGGAAGATTGGTTAATAGGCTCTTGCAGTATTCTAAACTAGAGATGATGACAGCTTCGACTAGGGCAGTGATTCAAAATGGTAACAAGAGGCTAGATTTACAAAGTATTCTGAAAGAGAGGTGAGTGGAAGTTGTTAATGGACTGGATGTGCTAGGAGAAGAAAAGGTGAGAATCAAGGGTGACTCCTAGGTTTTTTATCTTGAGTAAGTGAATGAACAGTAAAGCCATTTCCCGAGATGGAGAAGCCCCTCAGAAAAGTGAGGTTGATGAAGGAAGATTTGGGAAATTAAGAGCTGGGTTTTACATATCAAATTTAAAATGCCTTAAATTAGGATGGTGCCAGAGGAAGTCATGGGATCTTGGGAGAGTTTTTCTTTTATTTTTAGGATGAGAGAAATTACACATCTCCGTGGTGACAGCTTTGCTCGCTTTAGAGAAGGGGAAAATGTCGCTATGAGAGAGGGGGGGGATCACTGCAAAAGTAAAGTCCTTTTGTAGGAGAGTTGAAACAGGATCCAAAATAGAAGTGGAGGGGTTTGTTTTAGACAGGATCAGGTGCAGGAGGAAATATAGACAGATATGGGTGTTTTAGTAGGTTTGGGGCAAGAAGAGAAGTTCTCTCTTAGCTCTCAGTAAAGTTTTCTCAAATAAGCAAAGTCATCTCCTGAGAGGGGAGGAAGGTGATAGAACTTTGAGGAGAGAAGAAAGGACATTAAATGGTTTGATTTGGAGACAGAAAAATAATTCACAGGTGTGCAGTCAGAATTGAGGCATTCATGAGAACCAAATCTCATCTGTGCCCATAAAATTAAAGTGAGCCTAGCCAGAACAGTCATGAGTTTTTTGTGATGGTTCCTTTATCTTTAGTGTACGGTGCTTTCTGTTCCCTTCCCTGGTTCTGATTATTGATTCTAATGCCAGAATTACACTTATCTTTATGTTTTAATATCTCCTAGGGCTAGTTTTACTTCATTTTGGGAGAGACTCTTTGTTTCTTTAAATATTTTGGGATTTTGTCTTTTATCATTTAATTTTGATTATATGTCTATGACTTTTATTTTAGGGGAGTCTGATTTCAGTCCAGGCTAAATCTGCCAGGGTATATAAAACAAAAGAGGATTTTCTGATTTCTTTTAATTACAAATTACCATTTTTAATAATTTAACAAATATTGAAGGGCCCACAAGGCCTTGAATTGGACCTTAAAGATGAAATGGGGAGAGAAACAGGGACCATGGTCCCTGCCTCCAGGGACCTGACAGCCTAGGGCAGAGGTCAGCAATCTCTGACCCTTTAGCGCAAGCCAGCCCACCTGCTGTTTTTGTGTTGTCTGCAAGCTGCCAGTTGTTTTCAATTAAACATTTTGAGATAATTATGGGTTCACATGAGATTGTAAGAAATAATACAGAAATCCTGTACTGCCTTTACCCAGTTACCCCCAAGGGTAACTTCATGCAACAAAGCTATAGAACAACCAGGATATTGACGTTCATATTGTCAAGATACAGAACAGCTTCTATCAACACAGGATCCTTCGTGTTGCCCTTTTATTGGCAAAACCAGTTCCTTCCTGCTTCCATTCCTCCTTAACCCCTAGCAACCATTAATCTTTTTTTCATTTCTGTAGTTTTGTTATTTCATGAATGTGACATATGTGGAATTATACAGTATGTAACATTATGGGATTCGCTTTCTTTGCTCAGCATAATTCTCCGGTGATTCATCCAGGTTGTTGTGTGTTTCAGTAGTTCATTCCTTCTTATTTCGGAGTAGTATTCTGTAGTACGGATGTACCACAGTTTGTTTAGTCATTCACCCATTGAAGAACTTCGAGGTTATTTCCAGTTTGGGGCTATATGAATTAAGCCTCTAAGGATTCTTGTGAACATCAGTTTTTATTTCTTTGGGATAAATGTCCAGAAGTACACTTGCTGGGTCATATAGTAGTTGCACGTTTAGTTTCATAAGAAACTACCGAACTGTTTTTTGACTGACTGGAGTAGAAATCCAGGTTCCCCATTCAGCCTCCATTGATGCCCAAAGGGGTCTCCTCGTTATTACAGGGCAGGGGAAGGAATTACAGTTCCCCACTGGGCCTCCCCTGGTATTTCCGTGGTTAGGAAGGGCTGGAAGTCCTTATTGCTCCCCTACATGACCTCCACTAACATCACAGTGGGGAGGGGAATGGCCTTGTTAACTCTGGGCGGAGGTGAATGACTCTCCACTGGGCCTCGTCTGATACTACCCCAGTGAAGGGGGCCCTCATTACTGCTGGACGGGGGTGCAAGTCGAGGCTTCTCGCGTGGTCTCCACTGACACTGTCGGGCAGTGGGAATTGCTTGTCACTGCCAGGTTTGGGTGAAAGTACCAGCTTCCCTACTCAGTGTTCTCTCATGCCATGGGGGTTCAGGGTCAGGGATGGATGGGGGTTGGAGTACCTCATCAAAGCCTGGTGAGGGTGGAAGTGTAGGCTCCCCACTCGGCCTTTGCTGGAGCAGGTAGGAGCCGAACCACCCTTTTTTCTGTGGTTTCTGGCTGAAGTGGAACAGTTACTGTCTAAAAGTTTTCCATCTTTTGGGCCTGCCCCACTCCTTGTCTGTCCTTTGGCTAGAGAGTAGGCTTTTGTTATCATGTTGGGTTGTTTTGAGGGGGTTTGGGCTATGTCCATTGGCATTTCTGGTTTGTTCCATTTTGTTCCAGCAAAAAGAAAATCCAGGGAACTACCCACTGTGTCATTCCTTGGGTCCCAAGATCCTTAACCTGTGTGTATTCTATCCACTGTTCAGTCTTCTTACGTTTCTTTTATATACAATGCCCAGAGTTTTTGTTGTACTTGGCAGGAAGAATAGGGGAAAGTACACCTACTCCATCTCCAGGAAAAGGAAGATTTTCTGATTTTTTTTTTTAAAGCTTCTAGTTTTCTAACACCTCTGTGCTGTGATAAACTTGAATTGCCCCACTTTGGAAGATGTTTAAAGTAAGATCAGTCAACCAGTTACCAACTTAAGTGTGATAAAATTTCAGCATAACTCACATAATTTTGGTAACATAATCTTGTCTATTTTGGCATGAGTTGTTCAAGAGCATTCTGTTAAAATAAATATCTAGATAGTTTTATTCCCAGAAGGGCTTTGTAGAATGATAAAAATGTCTTATCATTGTTTTCATTTTTAAATAAATAATTATCAGTGATTTATTTCCTCTGTAGCTACTAAAGTTGGAAAGTAGCTTTGTAAAATCTACATAATTAAGTGGTAGATAAGAGCTATATCATATTCATTCAGGGTTAAAAAATATATACAAACACACATACACACAAACACATACACACATAAATTTAAGTAGAAGAAAATTCCAGGTCCAATATTCTATTACATTATTTTTACAGTGAAAATAAACAAACATTTCAAAACTCTTAACTTAATGTTAATATTTGGCTAGCAGTTAAAGATCTAATTTTATTGTTTTCTTTTTAGGTCAGGAGCCTACCCTAGTCCAGAACCAGATTTCTAACATAACTAGTTCTCATTCTTATTTTTTAATTAGCCAACTCTTCTATATCAAATTTACTTTACAAGATGAACCAGTGAACCTAGAGAAAGATTCTAAATAGGAATCAGTGCCTTTCCAAAGGAAATCCTATCAAACCATAAAGCTTTACAATTGGAGGTTCTTACTTAAAAGCTTATAACAATACCATAAATAAATAAATAAATAAATAAAAGCTGCATAGAGTAGAGGCCCTTCTTCCCTGGCCTTGAGGGGCCTTGCCTATGGAGCAGTTACCTGACAGCACAGTGAAGCTTTGCCTAGGTTGGCCTAGGGCCAGCAGTTTGACATTTTGGGGGGCTGCCCACCTACTGGACTGGAGTTATTGAGAAGGTGGGAGGGAGGCCTGCAGGCCGCTGTTCCCTTTCCCCTTAGTCTCCATGTCCCTCTCTGTGATCCGCCTGTTTTACATGCACCCAAAAGGCACCTTCCCAGATGCCCTAAGACAAGTTCCCTGGGGCTTGCCCTGGGGGCCATTCTTGGGAAGGGGCTTCTTTAACCCACACCAGGACTTCTGTTCGCTGGGGGTAGAGGAGAGGAAAGGGGAGAAAATATGACCTCCCTTCATCAAACCAGCTTGGTTACAGGCCTGCGGAACCTTGTTTTTTCTGCAACAAGAGAAAGCCTGCGCACAGGCTTTCTGCCTGCGCACATTTTACACAAGGGTGTAAAATGTGTGAATCTCTGATGAAGTTAGACAGTTAAACACAACTCTGATAGGCGTTGTGAATAAACTTGCCAGTCTGCACTGGAGCTTAGCTTGGGCAATGCTGTACTAGTACACTATAGGAAGCCTCTGCTTTGTTGCACATTTGTCAGATCTGTGTCCTAAATTTCTTTCCATATTTCCAAATTTATCATCAAGCCATGTACTATGTACTGTGTTTAAAAAGAAAAACTGAACATTTAATATTGCTGATAGATGGGAACTGGGATTGAGTAATTTTAAGCGTATTCTATCTTCTTCCAGAAGTCTTGGGGATAGTAGCTTTGACTCTGAGATTAATAGAGACATGTGTCCCTTTTCTTTTGTTTAGATTCTTTGACTAAAACTTTCACTTCACTGAATTTGAGTTTGGGTAACATTTTTCTTTCTTTGTGGCTGGTACTTTTGTCAAAGTACTTCTAACTTATGTCAAAACATGGGATGGCATGGTCTAAAACATCAGAATACTTAACTTGGGGACATCATGGGGAGTCTGTGGATATTATTCAGAGTATATAAGAATTAGAGGGGGGAAATTATCTTTATTTTTCTAAAAGCTAAATTTTAAAATTCAGTTTCTAATGGTGACAAAGACACAGGCACTACTAATATCAATCAGACATTTTCATACCATTATAGTTGTTGGAGCTATCTCAAAATATTATGTTCATCACTACTTCTACAACAAATTTGTTCTTTTTAACATATTGATATCTATTTCAAAATCATTGGTATCCTCTGTAATTCTGTGTATTTTATATACACAGTTGACCCTTGAACAACATGGGTTTGAACTGCATGGATCCACTTATTTGTGGATTCTTTTCAATAGTAAATGCTGCAATACTACAAGATCCGTGGTTGGTTGAATGCGAGGCTGCCAAACCATAGATACTTAGGAACCGTGGATGCTGAGGGCCAACTATAAAGTTATAAGCTGATTTTCGACTTCTCAGAGGGTCAGCACCCCTAATCCCTGAGTTGTTCAAGGATCAACTGTACATTTAGAAACGTTAGTTAGAGGAATCTTATGCTTTTCCTCTTATGTGTTCTCTCTGCCTGTAACATGTTTCTTTTTCTCCTTCTGTAGCATCAGCCACTACGTGATTGTCATGTCCATGACCATCTTTCTGGTGTTTCTCAATGGCCTGGCACAGATGCTCACAACAAAGAAACTCAAACTGTGTGGCAGACCCAAAAGCCACCTCACGTGATATTGCCAAAGCCATCATTCAGCATCCAGATCCTGGTTCTCATTCTCCTTGTCAACTAAAATCTTATCAAGGATTCATAAAGGAGATGGATATTAATGTATAACATACTCTGCTCATCTAAAGGAAATTATATGTGGAATTCTGAATTTATGGGTTATCTGGAATAAAGGAGCTTCCATTTTCTTTAGGTTTTGCATGAAGTCATGGTTACATCTGTGGAAAAGCAGAGTAAAGCATTCTACATTTTCATTTTTTCCTTTAGTTGGCAACTCCTCTCACTGATGTTTCAGAGCACCTGTAACAGTCTCTGGTCCCCAGCTGTACAGCTTCCTGTATTATATGCAGAGGAGAATGTGCTCCTGAGGGGGCAGTACTGATCACATCCAAAATCAATGCACTGGCTGAACACGAAGTAAATCACCAGGTGGCACCATAAATATTTATCAACTCTAAGCACTTGTTTTGCAAGTAGTTCTAACTACTAAACAACATTAGAAAGACAATCAGGATGTGTAGAAAAATGTTTGCAGGTGTTTTTCATTTTTCTTCAGTATTCAGCAATACTATTTTATGCTTTTTAGTGCTTTTTTAGTTTTCATAGTCAATCAGCTAGATGCAGGTTTTACCTTCACTTTTTTTTTTTTTCCATTTCTGGATTCTCATGGAATTTCTGGAGATAGAAAAGCAGAAAAAGCTTGTTATTTGTGTCTTGTCCGTGGGGGAAAAGATTTAAGTGATTAGTTTTTTTTGGTTTTTAAAAATATTATTTTATTTATTTATTTTTGGCTGCATTGGGTCTTCGTTGCTGTGCGCAGGCTTTCTCTTGTTGCAGAGCACGGGCTCTAGAGCGCAGGCTCAATAGTTTTGGAACACAGGCTCAGTAGTTGTGGCTCACAGGCTCTAGAGCGCAGGCTCAGTAGTTGTGGTGCATGGGCTTAGTTGCTCCGCAGCATGTGGGATCTTCCCAGACCAGGGCTCGAACCCATGTCATCTGCATTGGCAGGCAGATTCTTAACCACTGCACCACCAGGGAAGCCCCTAAATGATTAGTTTTTAATTGTAGATTCAATAACTGTTACTTCCAAAGCTTTTATCATGCATTATTCCAACAGAATTCTTTAAATCAATAGTTAAACTTTCTGAAAATATCATAGGTCAATGTTAAAATTGCTTTTCTTTCTGGTTGTGAGATTCTAGCTCAAAGGCCCAAAGTCCTCTCGTTAAAGTTTAATTTCTATTCATAAACTAATTTTAATGGACAAAATATTTTGAGAGTAATTTTTATTTGGATTCTTCATAAAGTGACCTTTAGATGTCACTGTGGAGTTGGCCTTTTGCCCATGGTGAGGCGGGAGAGTTTGGCTGATGCTAAGCTTTCTTGGTCTGAGTCCCATTTTTAAAAAGTAATTGATTTTGAATTAACTTATAGCATCACTAATTCATTATTAATGATGAGGAAGCCCTCTACAAATTAGCACATTTTTCAAACTGGCAGGTGAGTGAACAGATACAATTTAGGAGATTCGAAAATCAGTTTGGCAAAATGTACTTTCTTAATTCCTATTTATGATGAAGTATAGTTATAATTGACTTGTGATAGTACTTCATGGTATACCAGCGAAAGCATTATAGTACAAAAAAACAAGAGACGTATTGATGTCAATGTAAGACCTCATGCAGTCTGTAATATGAAATCTAGGTGGACAGCTAAGAAGCTGCTGAAACGGTATTGGCAGGTGGAGAACCCATGAACTTTCACGTTGCCTCAAAGGATTTTTGATCAGTCTTTTCACAAGTCAGAGAAAACTGACTTTATAAACACTTATTATTTTTCCTTTTATATCTAGTTTTGCCTTTCAACTTTCTCCAGATTTTCACACAGAGGAATTAATGAATATTTTATTACAACACGGTAAAAGGTGCTCTGTGCTTTATCTTTATTTTGCTTTTCGAAGCACATCGTTTTAATATTGTTTCAAGTCACTGTGAATTTACAAAACATGGATTGCCCCTACAGCCACAGGCCAGCCTTGCTCTACTATGACAGGGCCCCTCAGACTCACCTGGGAACAGTGCACTGGATGGGCCTTTTCTACTGCACAGCTTATCAGAATATCTTGAAGTGTTTTGAAATGCATATTTTTATATTGAAAAACAGAAAATATAAATAAGATTTAAGTAAAATATATTTCTGTTTAAGGCATTTACTTTTTCATTGTAACTATAAATATCAGGTTTTCAAGTCAAGACTTAAGACATTTGCTGATTAACATTTGTTTAAATTAAGAATTGCTGTAAGAATTAAAGTGGGCATATCAGGTTGAGAAAATACTGAACAACAAAAAAAACCATGCTATGTCACATGGACCATGAATAAATCTTGGAGGAAACCCTAAGGATTTAGGAAACTATCTGCAGCCTGTCTGTAATTTATGAATGCTTTAATTCTCTCTACTATTTTTTTTAATGTGCTGTATCTAGAACACAAAATGCGTTTTTATTTTTTCGGGAAATAATGTTATAAGCGGTAGTATATTTTCACAATAATCCCCTCAAACGATTTAACAATGATAGAGCTGAACTACTTACCTAGAAAACTACTTACTCATCACTTATGATACTGTTTCTCATGAAAAACTCATTCTGAATTTTAGTCAACTCAGATATTAGGAGCATATATGTCCCCCACCTCCAGCCCCACCCTTAAACACTTGTAGTGGACTGGGGACTTCTTTGGCCTTCACCTTTTGATACGTACCTGTGCCATCAAATATGTAATTTCTGATGGAGCAGGTCCAGAGGGCATGGGGCCGGGGCATTGCATGGGGATTGTCTCTAGATGCCCTCTGGTCGCGGACGGGAGCCAGGGGAGCCCCCCTCCCCCCCGCAGAGAATGAGCTAAACCAACTCAAATCATTTAGGGAGGATCCCCTTCAAGCAGTTCTGAGGACTACTTTAAGAGATCTGAGATAACTTGGTAATGTCTCACCTTTGCAGAGTTGTTCTTTTTATACTGACATTCTATCTGTAAAATGCTTGAGAGTGGGATTGTTAGGGTATGTGCTTTCAGCACTGTAGTAATATCTTGTAGCATTTTCCCATTTCTGCATCAGTGTGGTTTGTAAGAGTTGGGTGGGATTTCTGCTCTTAATACTCATTCTACAAAAAGAACATTTTAGGGCTTCCCTGGTGGCGCAGTGGTTGGGAGTCCGCCTGCTGATGCAGGGGACACGGGTTTGTGCCCTGGTCCGGGAGGATCCCACATGCCGCAGAGCGGCTGGGCCCGTGAGCCGTGGCCACTGGGCCTGCGCGTCTGGAGCCTGTGCTCCGCAGCGGGAGAGGCCACAACAGTGAGAGGCCCGCGTACCGCAAAAAAAAAAAAAAAAAAAAACATTTTAGAAGTAATGTATCACTTATTAATTTCCTTAGAGACACTAACACAGATCACAGTTGTTAACTCACCACCCTGAGTACTGCAGTATTTGCCACATAGCAGCATTTCTCAAAAGTATGTCCCTTGGAACATGGGTTTCTTAGGATATAAATAGATGTCATAATAAAAAAGTTTCCCTGATCAAATATATTTGAGAAACACCTAGTCAAAGCTAAATAGGTGTATTTCTTATAGTACTGGGAATTTAATTTGGCATGTGCATTGTGAAGGGAGAAGATAGCAATATGCCCCAAATTTCCACTTGCTTGGCCACAGACCCGACCTTCAAATCTCCCTTCCGCCTGGCACACATACTTCAGAAGTGTCCCCACATACTTTTGCACTTAAAAACCTCAGCTTATCATACTGTTTCAAAAAAGGGTGTCGGGGGGAGACCTTCAGGATGATGAAGGAGTAAGACATGGAGATCACCTTCCTCCCCACAGATACATCATAAATACATCTACATGTGGAACAGCTCCTACAGAACACCTACTGAACGCTGGCAGAAGACCTCAGACCTCCCAAAAGGCAAGAAACTCCCCATGTACGTGGGTTGGGCAAAAGAAAAAAGAAGAAGCAGAGACAAAAGAATAGGGTTGGGACCTGCACCACTGGGAGGGAGCTGTGAAGGAGGAAAGGTTTCCACACACTAGGAAGCCCCTTCGTGGGTAGACACGAGGGTGGCAGAGGGGGGAATCTTTGGAGCCATGGAGGAGATCACAGCAACAGGGGTGCGGAGGGCAAAGTGGAGAGATTCCCGTACAGAGGATCAGTGCTGACCAGCACTCACCAGCCTAAGAGGCTTGTCTGCTCACCCACCGGGACCAGTGAGGCTAGGAGCTGAGGTTCCGACTTCGGAGGTCGGATCCCAGGGAGAGGACTGGGGTTGAACACAGCCTGAAGCGGGCTAGTGAGCCACAGCTAGCCGGGAGGGAGTCCGGGAAAAGGTCTGGAGCTGCCAAAGAGGCAAGAGACTTTTTCTTGCCTCCCTGTTTCGTGGTGGGCGAGGAGAGGGGATTAGGAGAGCCACGTGAATGAGCTCTAGAGATGGGGGCGGGCCGCAGCTATCAGCACAGACCCCAGAGACGGGCATGAGACACTAAGGCTGCTGCTGCCACCACCAAGAAGCCTGTGTGCGAGCACAGGTCACTATCCACACCTCCCTTCCGAGGAGCCTGTTCAGCCCGCCACTGCCAGGGTCCCGTGATCCAGGGACAACTTCCCCTGGAGAATGCACGGCGCGCCTCAGGCTGGTGCAACGTCACGCTGCCCTCTGCTGCCACAGGCCCGCCCCGCACGCCGTGCCCTCCCCCCCCACCCCCTACCCCCCACCCCCCACCCCCCGCCTGAGTGAGCCAGAGCCCGTGAATCAGCGGCTACTTTAACCCTGTCCTGTCTGGGTGGGGAACAGATGCCCTCAGGCAACCTACACGCAGAGGCAGGGCCAAATCCAAAGTTGAACCCCGGGAGCTGTGCAAACAAAGAAGAGAAAGGGAAATCTCTCCCAGCAGCCTCAGGAGCAGTGGATTAAATCTCCACAGTCAACTTGATGTACCCTGCATCTGTGGAATACCTGAAGAGACAACAAATCATCCCAAATTGAAGCGGTGGAATTTGGGAGCAACTGTAGACTTGGGGTTTGCTTCCTGCATCTAATTTGTTTCTGGTTTTATGTTTATATTACTTTAGTATTTAGAGTTTATTATCATTGGTAGATTTGTTTATTGATTTGGTTGCTCTCTTCCTTTTTTAATATATATAGATATATATTTTTTTCCTTTTTCTCTTTTTGTGAGTGTGTATGTGTATGCTTCTTTGTGTGATTTTTGTCTGTATAGCTTTGCTTTTACCATTTGTCCTAGGGTTCTGTCTGTCCAGTTTTGTTTTGTTTTGTTTTGTTTTGTACAGTTTTTAGTGCTTGTTATCATTGGTGGATTTGTTAGTCGGTTTGGTTGCTCTCTTCTTTCTTTCTTTTTTTATTACTCTTAAATTTTTTAAAATAATTTTTTAAAATAACTTTCTCTTCTTCCCTCCCTCCCTCTCTCCCTCCCTCCCTCTCTCTCCCTCTCTCCCTTTCTTTCTTTCTTTCTTTCTTTCTTTCTTTCTTTCTTTCCTTTTTCTCCCTTTTCTTCTGAGCCATGTGGCTGACAGAGTCTTTGTGCTCCAGCCAGGTGTCAGGCCTGAGCCTCTGAGGTGGAAGAGCAGACTTCAGGACACTGGCCCACCAGAGACCTCCTGGCTCCATGTAATATAAAATGGCAAAAGCTCTCCCAGAAATCTCCATCTCAATGCTAAGACCCAGCTCCACTCAGTGACCAGCAAGCTACAGTGCAGGACACCCTCTGCCAAACAACTAGCAAGACAGGAACACAACATCACCCATTAGCAGAGAGGCTGCCTAATATCATAATAAGGTCACAGAAACCCCAAAACATACCACCAGACATGGTCCTGCCTACTGGAAAGACAAGATCCAGCCTCATCCACCAGAACACAGGCACCAGTCCCCTCCACCAGGAAGCCTACACAACCCACTGAACCAACCTTAGCCACTGGGGGCAGACACCAAAAACAATGGGAACTATGAAACTACAGCATGCGAAAAGGAGACCCCAAACACAGTAAGTGAAGCCAAATGAGAAGACAGAGAAATACACAGCAGATGAAGGAGCAAGGTGAAAACCCACCAGACCAAACAAATGAAGAGGAAATAGTCAGTCTACCTGAAAAAGAATTCAGAGTAATGATAGTAAAGATGATCCAAAATCTTGGAAATAGAATGCAGAAAATACAAGAAACTTTTAACAAGGACCTAGAAGAACTAAAGAGCAAACAAACAGTGATGAACAACAAAATAAATGAAATTAAAAATTCTCCAGAAGGAATCAATAGCAGAATAACTGAGGAAGAAGAACAGATAAGTGACCTGGAAGATAAAATAGTGGAAATAACTACCACAGAGCAGAATAAAGGAAAAAGAATGAAGGACAGTCTCAGAGACCTCTGGGACAATATTAAACGCACCAACATTCGAATTATAGGGGTCCCAGAAGAAGAAGAGAAAAAGAAAGGGACTGAGAAAATATTTGAAGAGATTATAGTGGAAAACTTCCCTAATATGGGAAAGGAAATAGTCGATCAAGTCCAGGAAGTACAGAGAGTCCCATACAAAATAAATCCAAGGAGAAACACACAAAGACACATATTAATCAAACTATCAAAAACTAAACACAAAGAAAAAATATTAAAAGCAGCAAGGGGAAAACAACAAATAACATACAAGGGAATCCCCATATGGTTAACAGCTGATCTTTCAGCAGAAACTCTGCAAGCAGAAGGGAGTGGCAGGACATATTTAAAGTGATGGAGGGGAAAAACCTACCACCAAGATTACTCTACCCAGCAGGGATCTCATTCAGATTTGATGGAAAAATTAAAACCTTTAAAGACAAGCAAAAGCTAAGAGAATTCAGCACCACCAAACCAGCACTACAACAAATGCTAAAGGAACTTCTCTAGGAAAAAAACACAAGAGAAGGAAAAGACCTACAATAACAAACCCAAAACAATTAAGAAAATGGTAATAGGAACACACATATCGATAACTACCTTAAATGTAAATGGATTAAATGCTCCAATGAAAAGACATAGATTCGCTGAATGGATAAAAAAATAAGACCCATATATATGCTGTCTAAAAGAGACCCACTTCAGACCTAGGGACACATACAGACTGAAAGTGAGGGGATGGAAAA
The DNA here is from genome assembly GCF_964374135.1 of Grampus griseus. NCBI lineage: Eukaryota > Metazoa > Chordata > Mammalia > Artiodactyla > Delphinidae > Grampus > Grampus griseus. The sequence goes on along the minus strand of NC_139006.1, from coordinate 75,575,324 downwards.
AGATATTGCATGCTAATGGAAATCAAAAGAAAGCTGGAGTAGCAATTCTCATATCAGACAAAATAGACTTTAAAGACTATCACAAGAGACAAAGAAGGATGCTACATAATGATCAAAGGATCAATCCAAGAAGGAGATATAACAACTGTAAATATTTATGCACCCAACATAGGAGCACCTCAATACATAAGGCAAATGCTAACAGCCATAAAAGGGGAAATCGACAGTAACACAATCATAGTAGGGGACTTTAACACTCCACCTTCACCAATGGACAGATCATCCAAAATGAAAATAAATAAGGAAACACAAGCTTTAAATGATACATTAATCAAGATGGACTTAATTGATATTTATAGGACATTCCCTCCAAAAACAACAGAATACTCTCTCTTTTCAAGTGCTCATTCTCCAGGGTAGATCGTATCTTGGCTCACAAATCAAGCCTTGGTAAATTTAAGAAAATTGAAATCATATCATGTAACTTTTCTGACCACAAGGCTATGAGACTACATATAAATTACATGAAAAAATCTGTAAAAATTACAAACATATGGAGGCTAAACAATACACTACTAAGTAACCAAGAGATCACTGAAGAAATCAAAGAGGAAATCAAAAAATACCTAGAAACAAATGACAATGAAAACACGATGACCCAAAACCTATGGGATGCAGCAACAGCAGTTCTAAGAGGGAATTTTATTACAACACAATCCTACCTCAAGAAACAAGAAACATCTCAAATAAACACCTAACCTTACATCTAAAGCAATTAGAGAAAGAAGAACAAAAAAACCCCAAAGTTAGCAGAAGGAAAGAAATCATAAAGATCAGATCAGAAATAAATGAAAAAGAAATGAAGGAAACAGTAGCAAAGATCAATAAAACTAAAAGCAGGTTTTTTAAGAAGATACACAAAATTGATAAACTATTAGCCAGACTCATAAAGGGAGAAGAATCAAATCAATAGAATTAGAAATGAAAAAGCAGAAGTAACAACTGACACTGCAGAAATACAAAGGATCATGAGAGATTACTACAGGCAACTATATGCCAATAAAATGGACAACCTAGAAGAAAAGGGCAAATTCTTAGAAATGCACAATCTGCCGAGACTGAACCAGGAAGAAATAGAAAATATGAACAGACCAATCAAAAGCACTGAAATTGAAACTGTGATTAAAAACCTTCCAACAAACAAAAACCCAGGACCAGATGGCTTCACAGGTGAATTGTATCAAACATTTAGAGAAGAACTAACACTTATCCTTCTCAAATTCTTCCAAAATATAGCAGAGGGAGGAACACTTGCAAACTCACTCTACGAGGCCACCAGCACCCTGATACCAAAACCAGACAAAAATGTCCCAAAGAAAGAAAACTACAGGCCAATATCACTGATGAACATAGATGCAAAAATTCTCAACAAAATATTAACAAACACAATTCAATAGCACATAAAAGGATCATACACCATGATCAAGCGGGATTTAATCCCAGGAATGCAAGGATTCTTCAGTATACTCAAATCAATCGATGTGATACACCATATTACAAATTGAAGGAGAAAAACCATATGATCATCTCAATAGATGCAGAAAAAGCTTTTGACAAAATTCAACACCCATTTGTGATAAAAACCCTCCAGAAAGTAGGCATAGAGGGAAATTACCTCAACATAATAAAGGCCATATATGAAAACCCTACAGCCAACATCATTCTCAATGGTGAAAAACTGAAACCATTTCCTCTAAGGTCAGGGACAAGACAAGGTTGTCCACTCTCACCACTGTTATTCAGCATAGTTTTGGAAGTTTTAGCCACAGCAGTCAGAGAAGAAAAAGAAATAAAAGGAATCCAAATTGGAAAAGAAGAAGTAAAACTGTCACTGTTTGCAGATGACATGATACTATACATAGAGAATCCTAAAGATGCTACCAGACAACTACTAGAGCTAATCAATGAATTTGGTAAAGTAGCAGGGTACAAAATTAATGCACAGAAATCTCTTGCATTCCTATACACTAATGACAAAATATCTGAAAGAGAAATTAAGGAAACACTCCCATTTACCACTGCAGCAAAAAGAATAAAATACCTAGGAATAAACCTACATAAGAAGACAAAAGACCTGTATGCAGAAAACTATGACACTGATGAAAGAAAGTAAAGATGATTCAAACAGATGGAGAGATATACCATCTTCTTGGATTGGAAGAATCAATACTGTGAAAATGACTATACTACCCAAAGCAATCTACAGATTCAATGCAATCCCTATCAAACTACCAGTGACATTTTTCACAGAACTATAACAAAAAATTTCACAATATGTATGGAAACACAAAAGACCCTGAATAGCCAAAACAATCTTGAGAAAGAAAAATTGAGCTGGAGGAATCAAGCTCCTGGACTTCAGACTATACACAAAGCTACAGTAATCAAGACAGTATGGTACTGGCACAAAAACAGAAATATAGATCAATGGAGCAGGATAGAAAGCCCAGAGATAAGCCCACGCACATATGGTCACCTTATTTTTGATAAAGGAGGCAAGAATATACAGTGGAGAAAAGACAGCCTCTTCAATAAGTGGTGCTGGGAAAACTGGACAGGTACATGTAAAAGTATGAGGTTAGAACACTCCCTAACACAATACACAAAAATAAACTCAAAATCGATTAGAGACTTAAATGTAAGTCCAGACACGATAAAACTCTTAGAGGAAAACATAGGCAGAACACTCTATGACATAAATCACAGAAAGATCCTTTCTGACCCAGCTCCTAGAGAAATGTAAATAAAAACAAAAATAAACAAATGGGACCTAATGAAACTTCAAAGCTTTTGCACAGAAAAGGAAACCATAAACAAGACGAAAAGACAACCCTCAGAATGGGAGAAAATATTTGCAAATGAAGCAACTGACAAAGGATTAATCTCCAAAATTTACAAGCAGCTCATGCAGCTCAATATCAAAAAAACAATGCAATCCAAAAATGGGCAGAAGACCTAAACAGACATTTCTGCAAAGAAGATATACAGATTGCCAAGAAACACATGAAAGAATGCTCAACATCATTAATCATTAGAGAAATGCAAATCAAAACTACAATGAGATATCATCTCACACCGTTCAGAATGGCCATCATCAAAAAATCTAGAAACAATAAATGCTGGAGAGGGTGTGGAGAAAAGGGCTCCCTCTTGCACTATTGGTGGGAATGTAAATTGATACAGCCACTATGGAGAACAGTATGGAGCTTCCTTAAAAAACTAAAAATAGAACTACCATTCAACCCAGCAATGCCACTACTGGGCATATACCCTGAGAAAACCATAATTCAAAAAGAGTCACGTACCACCACAATGTTCACTGTAGCTCTATTTACAATAGCCAGGACATGGAAGCAACCTAAGTGTCCATCAACAGATGAATGGATAAAGAAGATGTGGCACATATATGCAATGGAATATAAGCCATAAAAAAAAAGATACTGAGTTATTTGTAGTGAGGTGGATGGACCTAGAGACTGCATAAAGAGTGAAGTAAGTCAGAAAGAGAAAAAAAATACCGTATACTAACACATATGTATGGAGTCTACAAAAAAAAAAAAAAAAAGGTTCTGAAGAACCTAGGAGCAGGACAGGAATAAAGATGCAGATGTAGAGAATGGACCTGAGAACACAGGGAGTGGGAAGGGTAAGCTGGGACGAAGTGAGAGAGTGGCATGGACATATATACACTACCAAACGTAAAATCGATAGCTAGTGGGAAGCAGCCGCATAGCACAGGGAGATCAGCTCAGTGCTTTGTGACCACCTAGAGGGGTGAGATACGGAGGGTGGGAGGGAGACACAAGAGGGAGAAGATATGGGGATATAGGTATATGTATAGCTGATTCACTTTGTTATAAAGCAGAAACTAACACATCATTGTAAAGCAATTATACTCCAATAAAGATGTTAAATAAAAAAAAAAGCAATAAAATCATAGGGCATAGTTCAGTGTAACAACAACAAAAAAAAGGGTGTCTTATACATAACTGAATGTTTTGTTTTCCTGAGAGCTTGAAAACCATTTTCATTTTAACTTTTATAGTGGGAAAACTTTAAAATGTACTAGCCATTCTCCCTGCCTCTGCGTAAGTCAAGTAATCTTTGACAGGAATCTTCAGTACTAGGGCATGGGCATCCAGTCAGTCAGAATTTATCTAAGTCTATATACCACATCCTTTACCAGAAGAATAAATTCACAACAAATACTGGCTTGTTTTCCTGTGATTTGCCACTAGTGAAGGTGATTACTAGTTACATTTTTGTGCATTCCCTGGTTTTTCTGTTTTACTTATTTCTCTCTTCTCACGTCACTCCTCTCTCTTAGCTATGTTAGAACCCAGTGTGTATATGAGTGTGTTTTTCTTCATGAGTTAGTTTCCATGAGTTCTTACATTCAGTATGCGCTGTGAGTGTGTGGCGCTCAGCTGGGCCATCTGCGTGGTGCTCTCTTTTCGGCAGTAACTGCCTCCATCGCTTACCGTGTGTCTCTGGCACGAGTCACGTGGCTTTTATGACTCCTCCCTCACCCAGCTGACTACTTTAGGGGTGCACATTTGGCCCAAGCCAGGCCAATCTGAGTTCTTTGCAAGATTTGCAAGCTAGAACAGAGAGAAAATTTCTAAGATGTAAAATTCAGGAGTCACATTGATGGCTAAGTTTAATTAAGTGAAAAGAAAATTAAGTGAGATCCTCCAGTAACCTTCCAATAAGTAACCTTCCACAACATACTTAACCAATAAAAAGAGGGATTAATTTTACTGGTATTTCTAAGAACACACTAAATAATGACAAGTCCAAAGTTCCACTTAAAATGTATATCTTGTATATTTATGCTTTGTAAATTGGGATTGATGGGACAGAATGGTTCAACCATGTCCTTGCAGGTCCCTTTGGCTGTGTCCTCTGCTGCCCAGCTTCCCTTGGTTCCAACCATTTTTTTAACCCTTCCTAGTTATTCTACAAGCCATTCATTTTCTTAAAATTTTTGTCTGCATCTGTTACTTGCAACCAAGAACTTTAATTGATACTCATGCTTTGAAGGTGTTTGTAACTGTATCTCGTCAATGTTTAGTGTGGTTTCTAATTACTGTTTTTTACAAAATTGTGACGAAACTTATATAGCCGGGCTTCCCTGGTGGCGCAGTGATTAAGAATCTGCCTGCCATTGCAGGTTCGAGCCCTGGTCTGCGAAGATCCCACATGCTATGGAGCAACTAAGCCCGTGAGCCACAACTACTGAGCCTGCATGCCTAGAGCCCATGCTCCACAACAAGAGAAGCCACCTCAATGAGAAGCCTGTGCACCGCAACTAGAGAGAGGCTGCGCACAGCAATGAAGACCCAACGCAGCCAAATAAATTAAATAAATAAATTTATTTAAAAACAAAACAAAACGAAAAAAACATATAGCCCTTACAGTGTGCCAAGCAATGTTTTAAATGCTTTACAAGCGCTTCCCTGGTGGCGCAGTGGTTGAGAGTCCCCCTGCCGATGCAGTGGACACGGGTTCATGTCCTGGTCCAGGAAGATCCCACATGCCGCGGAGCGGCTGCGCCCGTGAGCCATGGCCGCTGAGCCTGCGCGTCCAGAGCCTGTGCTCCGCAACGGGAGAGGCCACAACAGTGAGAGGCCCACATAGCGCAAAAATAAAAAAAAAAGGCTTTACAAATACTAACCTATTTGATACTCATAACAACCCTATGAAGGGGGTATTATTATTATTATACTATTTTACAGATGGGAAAACTGAAACACAGGATGATTATAAATAACTAACGCAAGATCCCACAACTAGTATGATACCTTTTTTTTTTAACATTTTAAAAGGATAGTTTTCCCCAAAAACATTCTATCCTGAAATCTGCATAAGAGCATTTGTAGATTTTTGCTTCTGAAAACACAGTCACTGTACCTAAGCAAGTGATGTAAAAACTAGACTTTTTTGGTTGTGCATGTCTAATCAAGTGTAAACACCATAAATAGGTATACATGCTTTTGAAGTTGCCTACATCTGTGCAAATGGTGGTGTAGGGCACAGTTGCACCAGATTCTTAATGTTCACCTTTGAGGCATATGTCAGCTGTCTTCCAAATGGCATATGAAGCAAAAGGAGGAAGAGTTTCCTCCCTCTTCTTTTTATCAGCATTAAAGGAAGGAAGGCAATATTGGCTATTTTCAAGCACTTGAAGTTTTGTCAAGACCTGGAAGTCCAGAGGACACTTAGTGTAATGGGTTGAATTGTGGATCTTCCAAAAGATATGGCCACATCCTAACCCCAGGGACCTGTGAATGGGACCTTAAAAAGGGTCTTTGCGGATATAATTAAGTCAAGGATCTTGAGAAGAGATCATTCTGGATTATCAAGGTGCACCATAAATCCAATGGCAAGAGTCCCTGTAAGAGACAGGAAAGGAGAAAGAAGGAGAAGAGGGCCTTGTAAAGATGGAGGCAGAGAGGGCTTCCCTGGTGGCGCAGTGGTTGAGAGTCCGCCTGCCAATGCACGGGACACAGGTTCATGCCCCAGTCCGGGAAGATCCCACATGCCCCAGAGCAGCTAGGCCTGTGAGCCATGGCCGCTGAGCCTGCGCGACCGGAGCCTGTGCTCCGCAACGGGAGAGGCCACAACAGTGAGAGGCCGCGTACAGCAAAAAAAAAAAAAAAAAAAAAAAAAAAGATGGAGGCAGAGACTGAAGTGATGCTGCCACAAGCCAAGGAATGTCTGGGGTCACCGCAAGCTGGAAGAGGCAAGGAAGGAGCGAAAACATTGATTTGGGCCTTCTGGCCTCCAGAACTATGAGAGAATAAATTTCCATTGTTTTAAATCACCCAGTTTATGCTAATTTGTCATGGCAGCCCTAGAAAGCTAACACATTTGGGGAGGTGAATTTTATAGACTCATCAGCCCCTTTTATTTTTAAGAGGATGTTGGGGGTAGGAGTTTATTAATTAATTTATTGATTGATTTTTGCTGTGTTGGGTCTTCGTTTCTGTGCGAGGGCTTTCTCTAGTTGCGGCAAGTGGGGGCCACTCTTCATCCCAGTGCGCGGGCCTCTCACTATCGCGGCCTCTCTTGTTGCGGAGCACAGGCTCCAGACGCGCAGGCTCAGTAGTTGTGGCTCACAGGCCTAGTTGCTCCGCGGCATGTGGGATCCTCCCAGACCAGGGCTCGAACCCGTGTCCCCTGCATTGGCAGGCGGACTCTCAACCACTGCGCCACCAGGGAAGCGCCATCAGCCACCTTTTTGATGGAACCACAGCACTTGCATGGCTAAGTCATAGTTGTTTTGTTTTTTGGGGTTTTTTTCATATATCTTTTAATAAATTTGTTTATTTATTTATTTTTGGCTGTGTTGGGTCTTCATTGCTGAGCACAGGCTTTCTCTAGTTGCGGTGAGCAGGGGCTACTCTTCTTGGTGGTGCGCTGGCTCTAGTGTGCGGCCTTCAGTAGTTGTGGCACACGTGGTCAGTAGTTGTGGCTCGTGTGCTTTAGGGCACAGGCTCAGTAGTTGTGGTGCCTGGGCTTAGTTGCTCCGTGGCTTGTGGGATTTTCCCCGAGCAGGGCTCGAACCTGTGTCCTCTGCATTGGCAGGCGGACTCCTAACCACTCAGGCACCAGGGAAGTCCCTGTTTTTTTGTTTTCATAACTAGCAAAAATTTTTTTTAAATGCTTGATTAAAAGGCACACATAGTTTAGGGCATACAGCAGAGAACGTGATAAAGACTGCTTTCCAGTAGAGAAGCTGCTACATCAGAGATCTATGGTGATAGGCACAAACGGTAAGCTATTTGGACCTCTTAAATAGTAATATGAAAGGATCTTAGAGACACAATAGGCCAAGTGACCACCTCGAACATATATATTCTAACATACACAGAGCCCAAGTCCTATGTATAATTTGGGGGGGGGGCAGATCAGCAGGCTAGCCACAGGTTAGGAAGACTTGACATTGCTGAGTCAATTTCTACATTGGTGCAATATTGCCTTCTGAACCTTTCCTTTTCAGTAACCAACTCATATTCTGGGCCAGCCTCAAGGGAGTAGCTCATTAAAATGGACACATAGAGCAAGGAGCTTAAAGTGCTATGTTCTATTACTAACAGGAATCCAGCTATCAGTGAAATCATTCTTAGATGAAATCCAATGACCACTTACCCCCAAACCAAAAGGATACTCTCAAGTTAGTTTAAATATCATGTACAACCAAAAGTGATTGTTAGAGATGCTTTCTCAGTGATGGAATCTATTTCATTACTTCCTGATCTATATCAAAACCAGCAAATGACTCAAGTAGAACCAGAAAGAAAATGACATAGGACATGAGAAACTATAGGAAATACTTAGAATACTGGTAGAGTTGCAAACACCTTCAGAGAAAAGCCTCCCAACCATTTCACAAAACACACTTCTCTGCTCCACCCAAAGCTGAGGAGTTTGCTAAAACTATGGGTGACTCAGGAGCTGATTATTTTCTTGTTTTCTGCCCATCTAAATAAAGTGAACTGCTCTGCTCTATCTGAAAGTCAGACAGTTTACTGGGTCACGAGTTTGAGTACCACAAAATGTGAATATTAAAATATCAGCACATAAACCTGAAGGTGGAGTTAATTACCCTTTAATGTCAAGATTGCTGATGATCTGGCTTTTCTGGAACATTCCTGCCATATTTTTCTGGGACTAGTGAAGAGATCCTGAGACTTTCCTTTTCCCTTCAATAGTTTTGCTATTTATGTGTCTGGATTCTGTTAAAAGCAGAAAGCTGAAAGCTTGTCCTAAGTCTGGTTGTCCTTTAAAGCGTGGCCTCAGGAGCATTCCTGGGAAGGGCCTCACCCTCCCTAACTCTGTGGCATCCATGACCTAATCCAGAATGTGAGAGGGAATTTTCCCATAGGAGCCCTGCACACAAGTCCTCTCAGCCTCGATCCAGATTTGGCATACATCAGGGCCTGCCACCACAGGCCCCGTGACAGGGCACCATCACAGGAACATTCCCTGAACCTGAGAGGGAAGCCTTCCAGTGGCATTTCCTTCGTTAAGCCATGAGTCCTGTGTAATGTTAACTGACATTCTGGTTTATAAGATCTTACCTCGTGTCAGTCTGATGGCTGCTGTTTTTACTGCTTCTGGGGTGTTGGAAGCCTGAGAGGGATGAATAATGAGGTGAGGGCCTGTTAGCCATACCCTGGATCTCTGCACTTGAGAGCTTGTGTGGCACGAGGTTCACAGGTTCCCTTATTTTGTCTGGTGGACCTGTTCCTCCAGGAAGCTGCTGACATCGGACAAAGCTGGCGGGGCCTGGATCTAGCTTGATGAGTTTGACCCAGTACAGTGAACGCTTTGATGTGAGCTGCAGATGCATGTGACTCCTGTCAGTGCATAGATGGCCTTTAATAATAGGCCGGTCAGTACCTTCTCCTGCAAAGGACTCTGTTCTGCTCTCTCGTCCATTCCTAGTCACCTTCCCCACTCCCCAGGTTTTTTATTTTTGTGTTTGTTTTTTTTGGCTGCATTGGGTCTTTGTTGCTGCACTTGGGCTTTCTCTAGTTGCGGCGAGCGGGGGCTACTCTCCATTGCGGTGCACGGGCTTCTCACTGCGGTGGCTTCTCTTGTTGCGGAGCACGGGCTCTAGGTGCACAGGCTTCAGTAGCTGTGGTGCATGGGCTTAGATGCTCCACAGCATGTGGGATCTTCCCAGACTAGGGCTCGAACATCTGTCCCCTGCATTGGCAGGCAGATTCTTAACCACTGCGCCACCAGGGAAGTCCCCCAGTTTTTATCGTTGCTTTTCTGACTGGCAATTTGAAGTTACAGCCCTGCTCTTGAATATATCCTGGGGTGCAGTCGTCACCAGTACTAAACACCCCATTCCCTCCCTCATCAAATTTAACTTTGCTGATTGAGCCAGTTCTACTGGCTGCCAACAGAGCAAATGCGTTTTCCTTCAAGATAGAAACGGAATTTCTCTTTCCTGCATTCATCCATCTACCCCATCATCCTTCCATCCCGCTCTCTCTGTCTCTCCCTTTAAAAAGCTTTACCTGGGCCCTTGTGCACCGACTAGGAGGTTGGATTAGGGGACCTGAAATGGCTAGAGACCCTATACTGACTTGCAATCACGTTCTCCTCAGGCTTTGTAGGTGGGCAGAAAAATTAGTGGGAGTAGGAAGAAAAAAAGACGAGAGTAGCTGAGATCTAAAGGGTTCTCTGGATCAGTTTACTCAAAAGGGGCAGAAAAAATGAAAAGTGGCATAAAGCTGTCAGAAGAATGGAGCAGATTTTCTGCTCCCTGCAGTGCTTCTTGCTGTTCCCTTCCTGTCTCGGTCACAAATTGTGTTCTTGGAGGACAAAGACATTAATGCCCCTGAAAATGACTCTCAAAGCTGCCACAGCCTCTGTGTTGGCCCATCAGCAGCTTGTCCCTGTCTGTGAGGTGCCAGGACCTCTGTGGTCTGTGTCACATTCCACGTGGAGAGACGATGGCACTCGTCTACTGATCCAGAGACAAGCATGTCGAACTGCTTTTTGGGAATCAGGACAGTGTTGCCGCCAATGAAGACTCTTTCCCTTTCTTCCTGTGATGGTAACTTACTTGCTTGGGAAGCGAACCCAAAACATTGGCCTTGTTAGCTCCACCTTTTAAGGAGCTAAGAAAACAGAATCAGGCAGTTGCTATAAAAGGGACCTCTCTTACCTGGGAAATTCCAGCAACGTTAATCTTCATGAAAACGTTGATCAAAGTGGCATTTTGTTCAGAATTGTTATCCTTTATTACACAATGCTTTTCAGTTTGAATAATTAGAATCACAATACGGAAAAGAAAGAGTAGAAACTTGTTTCTAAAAATTTTAAGAAGAAAATTTCCAAAGTTTTCCTAGGACTATTTTTGCCTGCTAATACTACCAAAATAATGTCATTTCCTTCATCTAAAATATCTGTAAAGCTTTTTAATTTCTTCTTCTTCGTCTTTTTTTTTTTTTCTTTTTTTTTACAGCAGATGGTCTAAATGGCCTAAGCCTGTCCCAACATGGTTTGATGTATTCTTTCAGAGTTGCTGACAACTTAGAAGGATAAACAGCTCGGGAGAACAAAGTCAGTGGAATCCCTCTGCTATACTGATGCTGCTTTGAGTCTCTGCTGTCACCACTGGCAAAGAGAGACTCCCCAGGAGAACCAGGTGTATAAGGGCATGCAGCACCTTACCACTGTCGGGCATGCTTAGCATAGCCATGGTTGTCATTATTGAGAGCGAGGGGAAGGAGCTGGAAGTGAATCTGACAGCCATTCCGTGGGATCTCTCTGTGAACTGTAGAATGTGGTACTGTTATCGAATGCAAGTCCGTGTGCCCAATGCACAGTGAGACCAAACAATACCGAAACATCGGAGTTTGGAGCAGAGAAAGGTTTGTTGCTGGGCTAAGCAAGGAGACGGGCGGCTCATACTTCAAAAACCCTGTGCTCCTCGAAGGCTTTCAGCAAAGCCCTTTCACAGGAAAGGTGACAGAGAGGAGTGGTTAGTTGTTACAAACTACTTGGTGTCGGATCCTTTGTTCTTGCAACTGTCCACGTAGGTCAGGTCACGATGTCCCTATAAACCTCCATCAAAACAAATGTTATTCTCTGTTCTGACAAGAGAGGGAAGGGGAGGCATTAAATTCTGTCTCCAAGCCTCCTTGCAGCTTTTCACTAACAAATCCCGTAAGCAAAGCGACTTCATTACCCCTCATTTTACTTGTTCAAAGACTCAAAGATTGACTTCTGCCCTCCGAGGTCCAGGCCCCGGCTAAGAGGACGGGGTCTCTGCGGGGCCGGTCACCTGCCCGGGAGGGCTCGTCCAGCTCCGGGTCTGGGTCCTCCTGCCAGCGCCCGGTCTCTGCTGAGGAGGCAGCTCTCAGCGCGCGGTGCCCTCTGGGCCAGGCCCCCAGACCCCGCTCAGCCATCATCATTGAGGGAGCCAGGTGCCCGGGACCCGGCCGGCCCTCAGGCTCCTCAGGCCGCCCAAATGGGGCCGGGTCCCGCGGACTGCAACCCAGGGTGTCTGCCGCGGCCGGACCGCCGCGACGCTGACCACTGGCAGAGCAGGACCTCCAACAGCCCCGCCCTCACGGCCTTGCGCTCACGGCCCGGCGCTGACGGTCACACGCTAACGGCCGCACGCTGACGACCCCGCGCTGACGACCCCGCGCTAACGGTCCCGCACTAACGGCCTCACGCTAACGGCCCCGCGCTAACGGTCCCACGCTAACGGCTGCGTGCCCGCCCCGCCCCTGTTACAGTAGCAGCAACAGCCAGGCTGCCGGAGAGCACAGTTTCAGTGACAGTATTGGAATATAACAGATGCCATTGGAAAAAAGGTACATTTAAATAGCAATAAGTATTTATCATCTTATTGTTTTTTTAAAGCTTGTGCCTCAGGGGACCATTTCTCAGGGCATACTGATTTGCACACTCGCAGTAGTTACGGTTCCACGTGGGTCTGTGAGGACAACAGTGTCACCTCCTTCCTACTTCTCTGGCAACTTCTGATGTGTCTGTCTAGTCTCCAAAGCATATTCACTGTGGCTCGTACGTCTTCTGACAAGAGTCACAGTAGCAGACCCAGAGCCATGAAGGCCCTTGGGATTCTCTGTATGAGGAAAGCATACTGGGTACACTTGGAAGTAACAACAGACATCAAATTTGATATAACTGTTAACTCAAGACATTTTTAAAGTAGATTATTCTCCAACTTGAGAGGTCTGGCTTTTTAAGAGGGGCCTGTAGGCTGCCATTTGTCTTTGCCTTTGCGCCCCTATTGGTATAATTGGTCCTTGGGTAGTTCTTGGGGCCATAGAGTTGGTAGTAATCAGACACAGAATGAAACTTTTCACTTGCTTTTGCAATTCAGAAAGGGCTAAGATTGTTTAGGTGTGTTCCATTCTTTAGATTTAATAATCCTGAGTCTTGTTCAAATACCTACTCAGACATTTTTTTCTGCCTACTTTTAAATTATCTATTGAAAATGGATATAATAGCATTAACCTTCTCTTGTGATTTATTTCTCAATATTCACATTTCTGAAACCTAGAATACTCTTCCTTATTTCTAAGTATTCTGTGTAATTCTTGTTTTGTTTTGTTTTGTTTTCATGGCTGTGCCACATGGCATGTGGGATCTTAGCTGCCCGGCCAGGGATTGAACCCTTGCCCCTCTGTGTAATTCTTTTTTTTTTTTAATTTAATTTAATTTAATTTAATTTTGGCTGCATTGGGTCTTCGTTTCTACTCATGGGCTTTCTCTAGTTGCAGTGAGCGGGGGCTACTCTTCATTGTGGTGCGTGGGCTTCTCATTGCGGTGGCTTCTCTTGTTGCAGTGCACAGGCTCTAGGCATGCGGGCTTCAGTAGTTGTGGCACGCAGGCTCAGTAGTTGTGGCTCGCGGGCTCTAGAGCGCAGGCTCAGTAGTTGTGATGCAGGGACTTAGTTGCTCTGTGGCATGTGGGATCTTCCCGGACCAGGGCTCGAACCCGTGTCCCCTGCATTGGCAGGAGGATTCTTAACCACTGCGCCACCAGAGAAGTCCCACAGATATAATTTTGAAGTAGGCCTTGTTGGGACAATTATCATTAACTTGGAAGGGTTTAAGATGCATGGATAGCAGTAATCTAGGTAAAAGACTAACAACTTGAATTCAACAAGGACAGTGGCAGGAATTATATTTGAAACCTTTTTCAGACTTGTTCAGTTGACTGGGTGTAGGGACTGTGGGATGGAGCGGTCACACACAGATGGTAGATATTTCTGCTTGGATGTTCAGTGGATGTGGGTACTTTGGCTTAGTTAAAAAAAAAAAAGAAAGAAAGAAAAACTGGAGGAGGAGGGCATTTAAGGGCAAGATGATGAATTTTCTTCCAGATCTGTTCAACGTGAGATACCCAAATGCAATCCTGGGGGACTGTCCCTTGGAAGTTTGCCTAATCAAGTCTTAGAGACAAGTCCTGGGCCAAATACAGGTACATATGGGAGTTCAGGACACATAAGACCTTTTGTGAAGTAGTCCCCAACTATGTTTCCAGTTTTACCTCTTGTTACTCATCTCTCACTGTGTTTTTCCAGGCCTACTCAACTGCATGCACCTGACCCCTTTCTTGCTCTGGTCTTTACATATACCCTTCACTGTGCCTGAAACACTGTTTTTCTGGAAATGGAAAGAAACAAAGCAAAACAAAACAAACAAAAGGAAACAAAATAACTGTCTCTCAGTAGGGAAATAATCAATATACTGGCTTACTTATATAGTGGAACTCAATTCAATAGTTAAAACTAATGGACTAGATCTACATTTATCGACATGAATACATCACAAAAACCTAATATTGACTGAAAATAACCAAGTTAAACTGTATATGTGCGGTATGATACCATTTTTATGTATCATGTACCATACATATGTAGTAAATACATACATAAGCAGAAGAACTGACAACTTTATAATGTTGAATCTTCTCATCCATGGACATGATGTGTCCCTCCATTTATTCATGCCATTTTTATGCCCTTTGATAGAGAGATACTAGTTTTGCATAGAAATCTTGTGCAATTTTATTAGCACCCATTCTCAATCTTTTTTCTACTCAGCCATCCTAGACTCAGATCAATGTTTCTTCCTCAGGGAAGTTTTCTCCCACCTGTACCCACTAGGGTGGGTGAGGATTCCCGTATCAACTTTCAGAATGGAGGCTGTGTCTTATTCATTGTGACATTTCCAGTGCTCAGCCAGGGTCTGGCACATAGTCAGGTCCTAGGCCACATTGGATCATAAGCTTACAGGTGATAGTTGAAGCCAGGGGATGCATGTGAAAGTCATTATGAAGACAATAATATAACCAGCAATGTGCTCAGCCCATGGCCTGTTACCAGGAAGAAGTCTGTGATAACCCACAAAAAATGAAACTCCTAGAGTGATGGGTGGTAAGTAAGCACCGTATGCTTGTGGACCGAGTGTGGTAGTTCTACAAGTTCAGGCTGACAGCCATGTGTAGCCCTAGTGAATGTAAATCTTAAATGGGAAAAGAATAATTCCAAGTGCTTAAAAAGTGAAGGAGGCAATGATTTCTGCATGTGCATGGATCAAATTGAACTGTTCCACTGAATGTGCACAAACGACCCCCTCCCGGCCAGCAAACACAGCCACCAGCTGTTTCTATTTCAGTCTTCAACTTGATCTCTCCCACTTCCAGCCCCCCCACTCTACCAGACCAGCTGGAGGTCCTCCGGGTGCCTTTATGAAGCATCCTTTCCCAAGGGAAGCAGGAGTTGGCTCTGCTTTCTCTGTTTGCTCTCAGTGGTTCCTCTGTTCTTGACTTCATCCCCTAAGCCCTTTACTTCCCAGATGGGTCAGAGTCGGTCCCTTGAGCTTTGAGCTATTCCCAGAGGCTCTGACTACTCATCTTTCAAAGTGGGAAGGAATAAAATGGGGAAATAGGCTAAATTCTTGGGGCAGATACTGCTGTTGGCTGACCCAAAAACAATTAGACTTTTTACTAACTAAACCTCAGTTTTGTTCTGGAAAGCCCACTAAAACCTTGACTTCAGCCTCTGTGGTCAGATGTGGGCAGGTGAAATAGTCTGGCCTATGAGATGTAAGAGCACATTTTCTGGTGAGGCTTTGGGGAACATTCTTTATAAAGGGGCTGACACAGTAGGTCATGTTTTTGCATTTTCCGTTCTCCTTTCCTGAAATGCAGATGCGCTGCCTGGAGGTATAGGAGACTTCTTACAAACACGGTGTTGCAGGCCAGACACAGTCCTAGAACGAAAAAGCAGGCAGCTGGAAGTAGGGTGGACTCAATATATGCAAAGCCCTGCTTTATTCAAGCCACTGTTTAGTTGGTTTTCCTGTTATTTTCAATATAGTACAAACCTAAGTGATACTACCTTAAGTGTGAAACTGAAATAAATATTTGTTTCTGTCCATTGGAGAAGTGATAAACTCTCCAGCATGATAGGTGGTATTTAAGCAAAGGCCGGAAGGTCATTACTCAGGGATGTCTAAGGGGATTCCTGCAGAAGGTGATGAGTTGAATTTGGCAGAAAAACACAATGTTAATTTATAAAGAAAATCATTTGAGATAAAGGTGGCTTCTGGCACGTCAAAGTGAAATTCTAGTTACTGCAAAATAAAATTTCTTTATTAGCACTTAAGGAAGCTACAATTCTATGTGTATGACATTAATACATATGGAGTAAAACAAAGATGGTGGATATAATAATGATAACTAATCTTTATTTAATACTTACTGCATGCCAGACTCTGGTCTAAGCACCTTCCTCTCCTTTCATCATCACATCAACTCTTTAAAGTTGATATTAATCCCCATTTTAAATGAGAGGAAACTGAGGCACAGAAGATTTAAGAAACTTGCTCAGGTCATAGAGCTGTTAAGTGGTACAAAGTAGACCAGTACTTAACTCTGTTGATCTCAAAATCTGCCATAATCTTTCTATAGGAGTAGTCAGATCTCAATTAACTCACCAAAAAAAAGAATTTATGTTGTGAAATGTAACACTGTTCTTTAGGATTCTCAGGGATGCAGAGTTCATTCACAAAAAATAATTGAAATTGTTTATATTAATAAGCAATTCATACTCTATGTATATAAATTAACTACAATAATGTATTGCCTGTAAGTAGAAAAACACAGGCAAGCAATACCCCAAAATACCAATAATAATAGCAATTATTTCCATTTAGTGGGATTAGAGATGGTTTGATTTTCTTTTATAACATTTTCATATTTTTCAATTTTTCCATAATAATTTAATTACAGTATTGTTTCTGTTATAAGAAAATAAATATTAGAGAAAAATTGTATACTGACACAATCTCCAAATGCTGATTGAAAACTGTACAAATGACAGCTGTCTTCAGTCCTGCTGAGTCCTTGTGACCCATTCAGTGGCTCAGCTGTCCTGCAAAGCCGAGTTTTGGGGTGAAAATTCTGTTTCTGGTTGTCAGGGTCATCTCTGCATTTAGCCTCCTAGTGGGGAAAGACTTCTTAGATCTGATCCTCCATCTTCTGGGGTGTGAAACAGCAAAACCACTTCTCCGTGTTGCCCTTTGGGGGCATCAAAGGCCAATGTGAAGAAGGTCACACAAGGGTGGGGGAAAGCACTTTCCTTGGGCAGCCCGTGAGAATGTCAGAGACACAGGCACTAGGGAGTCAATGTCATTGTTATGTCAAGGAGCAAAAGACTTGTGTGGATTTGGGATTAATGACTGATGCCAGGAGACATGTGGGGAATCAGGGTGGCATTGGGGCTCAGCTCTTGTCAAGAAGTAAGCTTTGGAGAAATGTCCTGAGGTGGGGGAATGCTGCTGGGGTACTAGGTTTCTGGATGGACTCAAGGGCAGCGAGGTCATCCAGCATGCTCCACGAAGGACCTGGAAGTGGTAAGGCTCCTGGTCCTGTACCAAAGAAACCCCCACGAGGCAGAGTCTGCAGAGAAGTGGTAAAGAGACTCTTGGCTGCAGCATTTTATTTTATTTTAATTATTTATTTATTTGGCTGCGCAGGGTCTTAGTTGCGGCACGTGGGGTCTTCGTTGCCGCGTGTGGGATCTTTTTAGTTGTGGCAGGCTGGTTGTGGCATGCGAGTTCTTAGTTGCTGGCATGTGGGATCTAGTTCCCTGACCAGGGATCGAACCCAGGCCCCCTGCATTGGGAGTGCCGAGTCTTAGCCACTGGACCATCAGGAGAGTCACAGCTGCAGCATTTTAAATGGACTCGGTTGCAACTGGTTTGGAGTTGAGGACACCAGAAGGAAGAAAGCTGCAGTGGGTCATGAGGTGAACTGTGGTTATAGATCGAACAGGGAATCTTGAGTCCCTGAAACTTTCCCTTCCCCTGCCAGTGCGATGTTGGCCATGAGATGATCCTGGTCAAACAAACAAACAAATATTACGTCCATTAATCCACAAGCTCAATTCTCCCATCCTTAGCACCTGCTGCTACCACAGTCCAAGGCAAGGCTCACACTGTCTTCCTTTCCTCCCCTCCTCCTCCCTCTCTAGGCTCTGATTGTTCTGAGACTTTGCTTATTCTTCTCTAAGTCTGTCTAGCTATTAGTTTTAATCACATTTTACATTTCCTTGGAACAACTCTGACTTTGAAAAAAGACAGTGAGAGGGATAGGGCCGAGTTGAGAAATGTGAAGGGAAAACTGTCAGAATTTGGCAAAAGCCAGGACCTGGTGAGAGACAGGTGAGTTAAAATGATCTGGAGGTCTTCCTATTAGGAGATGAATAGCCGGAACCCTTGGTAGCTCCATATTGTCATCAGTGGTTTTGCTTCTTACTGTGTTTTGACCTTAGGAGCACACAGGGTTCATTCACAGTTACAGGGAGGAAATATGGTCTATGGGCCAAATGCTGGGAGATGACAGAGGGTTTGGCCTTCTGAAAAGTCCTCTCCTGAACTTTTCATACAGATGGATGAATTTCTTATACACGCACAGACAAAGTGAAATTTCTCAATATTACAGGTGGCAATATTTTAGGAGTAAATAACAAAACTCATATTTATATGGCTTGATTTAAAGCATCAGAGTGTTTTCCCACTTTCAGAGTCAGGCGTTCATTTCTAAAATGGGTAATGTAACGAACAAAAGCTGACTAGTGTTGGACTTCCAGCACCCTGCCATATTATGCTATTTCAGTTGATGGAGGGAACTTGTTCACAGGACATCCTAGAAGGTCTGCTTTGAAACAATGGCCCTTATTATGGTTGTCCAGGTGGGAGGGAGAAGGATACTATAGGATTGACCTTCCTCAGTAATAGGCCACAGGATGTCGAAGACTTTAGGGCAATAGCCACAGAGATTATCCAATACCGTGCATAGCCTTTCAGTTTCTTCTCTTCTCCAGAGATCCTCCTTCAGCCACTCACTCTCATGGTCAAGCAACTCTTAACCAATCACTGAAAGGTAGAGGTATAGGAAAACCTGAATCCCTTGACTTGAGTCAGAGCGCTTCTGAAGTGTTACCTATACTGCCCAGTTTCCCTATGAGATCAGGGAGAAACGGCCCTCTGTGGGATTTTGCCTGAGATCACACTATTGTTTGCTTTCCTCCCCTTCCCATTCTGCCCCCTGCACAACCTTACTGTCTCCCAAGGCACTAAATGCAGTGCTTTCCCAAGGTGCTGTGCTGGTTTCCCAAGGTACTTTTTACAGTAATCCCTATCTTCGGGTCTATTTTGGGAACTCCATCCTAAGGCTACATTGATCATCAACAGCTGCGAAAATCAAAAAACAAGAAACAACTAGATGGTAAGTGCCTCTAACACCACCAGTTGAAGTATTCTTGCCAAAAAATGTCAAACAAGAATCTTATCCAGCTTCTAGATCCAAATATCAATGAAGAGGAAACACAGAAGACAGGAAGACATGATAAACACATGACACCATAGGGATGTGGTTGGAAACATGCAGACTGAGGGAAATGCTATAGAGCAAATAACCTGATTCCCTAAATAAATAATTTGCAAGAAAAAAGAGATAGGAAATCCATATGCTAAAAAAACTTTAAGGAACATATCAATTAATCACAACTTATTTAAAAATAAAAATAAATATACAGCATCTCATGAGATAGACATTTGAACCGATACAAGGGAATAATTATTAATTTTTTGAAGTATGATATTTTTAAATAATCCTTATATTTTAGAAATACAATTTGAAATTTTATAGATGATGTGTTGTGTTATATAGAATTTCTTCAACTCAGTCCAGGAAGGAGGAAAGCAGGAAAAATATTGCTGAAACAAGGTTGACCATGAATCAATAATTATTGAAACTGGAGGATGGGTTCATGGGAATTTATTATACTAGTTTGTCTACTTTTGTACATGTTTGAATGTTTCCATATTACAAAGTTTAAAATTTTCCCCTTTTGTCAGATGCCATTGGAATGTTAGAATGGCTATAAGCATTTTGATGACTATAAGTGTTTTACAGATGGAGGCAAGAACGGGTTGAGTTGGAGATACCTTTAGTTTGGGTTTTGTGGGATATATTTATGTGTTTTGTTGTAGTTTATTTTGTGGACAGTTGAGTTATTTCTATTCCTCTGGAGTAGGAATGGCTTTGAGAAATACTTCTACTGCCTAGTGTGCTAATGTAACTGGCATCAAGACAAAAGGTGCTGCTTAGAAATTGAATCACGGTATCAATGAATCTGTCCTCTGGTATACAGCATCAGAAGTGTGTGAGAGTGAAAGAGAAGCGAAGTTTGAAAAGCAGTCTGTGGAAAATTCTTCTTATCATCAAATGTATAAAATAATATGCTCTTTTTGTGAAATTTGATTCTTTGATACCTTATCAATATAAAAGTTCTCTCTTATCAAGAATATAAGAGAATGCAATGATACATGTACTGTATATTTTAAATTTAAAAAAAAAGAATTGTTTGAAATCAGATTTAGCAGATTCTTTTGTTTGTGGAGTTCAAATTTCTATCAGGACTATAAACAGCAAGGAAGTCTGTGTGTGAAGACACCAATTTTATGCATTTTTTGCATATAAGTGAAAAATAATTTAAAAACTGGGATCAATCATGCTAGAAGTTAGACTGTTTATTTTTCCATTTTCTCTAAAGAAAATAATAGTAGAAGATAACTGTAATATGAAGAGTTGATCAAAAAGTATGCAGCCAGGGCTTCCCTGGTGGCGCAGTGGTTGAGAATCCGCCTGCCGATTCAGGGGACACGGGTTCATGCCCTGGACCGGGAAGATCCCATGTGCCGCGGAGGAGCTGGGCCCGTGAGCCATGCCCGCTGGGCCTGAGCGTCCGGAGCCTGTGCTCCTTAACAGAAGAGGCCACAGCAGTGAGAGGCCCGTGTACCACAAAAAAAAAAGTATGCAGCCAAAAAATGTAGGGATGAAAGTATTATAGGGATGTATCAGGCAGTTAAATAATTCAAGATACTATGTTTTTCATGATATTTGCCAGCTTTTAATAATTGTAACTTGAGATGATCCCTTTTCACATTCTAAATGTATATTCATTTTTATATTTATTTTTGAATTGTAATTTCGTATTCTTTTTTTTAAAATCACCCCCCTCCTGCCAATTGTCTAAGCTTCAGGTGCAACAGTGGCCAGCCATGCTTAGTTTCCTTCACTGATTCCTCTTTTTCTCTCTGATTTCCAAACTTTGGAGTGCCCCAGAGCTCAGTTCTTAGACTCTTCCTTGTCTGAATTCACTCCCTGGGTACAGGTAGTCAGGGTTTAACTAGGGAAACAGGACCACAATGAGTATTACAGAATGAGATTTATTGTTGGAATAAGACCTTCTATGATTGTGGAAGAAGCTGGGGAAGGAAGGTTCTGAAAGAGGGATTGAAGAGATCAGAGTAGAGTTTCAAACCAGCCCTCCTGAAGCACAGAGTTGGAGCTTCCAAAGGCACATCCTGCTGCTCCGGTGGGACAGCCACAGAGAGACGGAGAGCCTATGGAAGCTGTTGCCACTGAGTCTGGTGGTGGACCTGGGGCTGCTCTTGCCAAGGGCCAATGGCTGGGAAGAGGAGCTGGATGCAGAGTGGGGAGAGAGGGTCCAGCTGGAATCCACCAGCACCTCAGTGTCTGCCTCTTTCAACATCTAACCAAACAGCCCTCCACCTTCCAGTTTCATTCATATTTCCTTTTTGGTCAACACTCATCTGGAAGCATATAAGGGAAGAGATTCTGGAATACATAATTTCATTTTAGCCAAGTGAACGCAATTCAAAACCACCTGCTAGGTAATCTCACTGTCTCGTGGCTTTAACTTCCACCCGTGTTCTGATGACTCAAAAATTTATAACCTCTGTCTGGCCTTTTTGAAATCAGATTTATGTCTAACTTGCTATTTAAATCACCATTTGGATAATTAATAGGCTTTTCAAACTTATATCCCAAAAACTGAACTACTTGTCTTCTCCCCGAACCTGTTCTTTCCAGAATCTTTGTCTGCAGAAGAGTCTAGGTGCTCCTGCCAAAAATCTTAGGATTACTCTTTATTCTTCTCTCTCCCAACCAACAACTAATCTATCAGAAAATCCACTGGCCATGGCTTCGAAAAATATCCCTGATCTGCTACTTTTGTAGTAGGCTGAAAAATTGCTCCCTCAGAAGATTCATACCTTAATCCCTAGGCTCTATGAATATTACCTGATCTGATTAAAAAGAGGAAAGAGGAGTCTTTGCATATGTGATTAAGTTAAGGACCTTGGGATGGGAAGGTTATCTGGATTATCCAGGTGAGACCAAAATACACGTGCATCCTTATAATGGAGAGGCAGAGGGACATTTGGGATCTCCCACAGAGAAGACGACAGGAAGATGGAGCAGAGAGAGATTGGAAGATGCTGGCCTTAACGATTGTAATGATGTGGCCACATGTCAAACAGTAGGGCAGCCACCAGAAGCTGTAAGAGGTGAAGATGGAGTCTGGAGGATGCACAGCCTTGCTGACACCTAGATTTTAGCCCAGTGGGACTGATTTTGGACTTCTGGCCTCCAGAACTGAGAGGCAATGCATTCCTGTTGTCTTAAGCACGAAGTTTGTGGTAATTCATTATAGTAGCCACCGGAAACCAATACAACTTTTGGCAGTTTCCTCTAGGACAACCCTGTTTCCCAGCACCGCCATCTCTTGCCTGGATTATTACAGTAGCTTCCTGTCTAATTGATCTCCCTACTTCTGTCCTTGCCCCACTCTCAGCACAGCAGCCAGAGTGAACCTTCAAAAATAAGTCAGGTCCTGTCACTCCTTTTTCAAAACCCTTCAGTTGAGTCCCATCTCCTGTGGAGTAAAATACACAATTCTCATACTAGACAACAGAGCTCTGTTTAATTTGGCCCCTTTGTACCTGCCTGACTTTGTCTCCTACACTCCACTTTCATTACATTAGCTTCCTTGGTGTTCCTCAGGCACACCACATGTGTCTCTGCCTCAGGACCTTTGCACTTGCTCTTCCATCTGCTTGGATTGACCTCCCCCACCCCCACCATAGCCACATGGCTTACTTCTGTTTTTTTTTGCAGTACGCGGGCCTCTCACTGTTGTGGCCTCTCCCATTGCGGAGCACAGGCTCCGGACACGCAGGCTCAGTGGCCATGGCTCACGGGCCTAGCCACTCTGTGGCATGTGGGATCTTCCTGGACCGGGGCACAAACCCATGTCCCCTGCATCGGCAGGCGGACTCTCAACCACTGCACCACCAGGGAAGCCCTGGCTTACTTCTTTACCTGAGAGATGAGACCTTCTCTGACTACTCTTTTCAAAATACCAGCCCTACAACCTCACTCACTCATTTTCCCTTCTTACTTTCTCAACAGTACCAAGTAAATTCTGACATACATATTCTAGCTTAGTTGTTTAATTATCTACCCTCCCTCATTAAAATGTAAATGCTCTGTGAAGGCAGGGATATCTGGGGTTTTTTTCCACTGTTGTATGCCCAGTGCCTAGCAAGGGCTATGACACATAAAGAATGCTGAATAATATTTGTTGAAGGGATAAATTGTCCAGGAGTGCCAAGTTAGTTTTATATTACAACCATTTTACTCCATTAAAAGGTCACGCATTGAGTTGTAAGCAGCAATCACCCCACTCCTTCTTTGGTTTCATTAATGTTGTCTGGAGAGAGTATGCTTCCACTTTTCCAAATGTCACTCTGGTCAGCAACTGAGCCACATCTTGGGTTCAGTTGTAATGTAAATAATGGGACTATCATGCATTGCAGGAAAGGAAGCCGCCTCTCCATTTCTGTGTTTTCCCCATTCTCCAACATTAAACCGAAGGAAGGGATCAAGTGGGAACTTGGTATGCTTTACAGGGCTTTTCCCATCCAACAGTCTTTGATCCTGGCTGTGTGTTGAATAAGCAGTGTCCGTCTCACTCATCCCCCCAGCTCCGTATCTCTCTCTCCTAATTCTTCCCCCGGCAGCCACTTCCTGTCATAGCAACCGTTTCAAAATTAAACTCCAGTTCTAAAACAAATGAAGCACAGGCAGGAAGGGGGAAATGAATCAGAAGCCTATGGGAACGGTTTTGTTTGAAAGCACGATCAGCATTCTTTGCAAACAAGCTGTGGCCATATGTGGTAGGGTGGGCCTAGAAGGAGTTTTTAACACAGAAGTGATAAACTGTGATAAAGTCTGAGTTATAAAGAGAAAGCTCACTAATGATTGGTTTGTTAGTAAGAAGGGTTACCTTGAATGGAGTTTCTCTCTACAGAGACAAGATAATTCTATGTCTATTTTTTTTAATCAAAAGATTGCTAAGGGGTAGTATGTGATGAGTAAAACAATTCTTAGGGGCGACTAAGGACAACTGGTTGGAACTTGTTTCTTGGCTAAAACCTAGGTCACCTGAATTCAAACTTATTGGTGTACCAACAAAAGTTATTTTTAGAACCAGATCTATTGCTTCTAGATGCTCATCCTAAAGGAAGAAAGGAAAGAGACGTAAGAGGGGTGTGTGTGTGTGTGTGTGTGTGTGTGCGTGTGTGTGTCTATGTGTGTTCCTTTTATTGATTGATTCATTTAATACATATTTATTGAGTTCTGACCAAAGCCATGCACAGTGCTCAAGCCCTGGATACTTGCGAGCAATAACCCCGAGGATTAGATGGTAAGCAGAAATCATCACAGTTCCTGCCTTCATGGAGCTTTACAGTCCAGGAGAAATATAGCCAGTAATCAAATGGTCACACAGACAAATGAAAAGTAACAACTGTAGTTTGTGCTCTCAAGGAGAGCAATAGCATAGATTCTGTGAGAGACTGTGATGGGATGCCTGACCTAGTCTGGGGGGTCAGGAAAGGCTTCCCCAAGGTGATGATTGATTTGCAGCTGGGAGATGAGTCTTTTAAAAGAGAGGAAAATGTGGCGCACAGACGGTGTTCAGGGCAGAAGGGGCAATCTGTGCAGTGGGCCCTGAGCCAGCAGGGTTGCAGTGCATTCAAGGAACCAAAAGTGCTATGAAGAAGCAATGCATCTGGAGCTTAATGGTGAGAAGTCAAGAGACAGGAAAAAGAGGTAGGAAGGGGCATGACCGCCCTGTGCCTTATAGATTACGTTAAGGATTTTGGTCTTACTCTTAAGGAGAAGCCATTGGAAAGGGGGTCGGGGCAGTTAATCAAGAGCATGTCCCCAGTGCTCTCTGCAGTACTGGCTTACAGAGCATGTGCTGTAGGAAGTAGAAGTGATAAAAGCTGGTTATGCTGGATCAATCCTTCATTTGACAAATGTTATGAGTGACACTGTGTGGCAAGCACTGTTCTAGGTTCTAGGATACAAAAGATGAACCAGAAACTTACTGATCTCCCTTCAAAAGGCTTAAAGTCTAGGATGCAACATGCATTACAAAGACAGTCATGTGAATAAATAGTAAATTGAAGCTGACGTAATGCAACAAAAGAATAGCATAAGATGCTTTGAGATCAAATAGTAGGGGTCCTAGTCTTGGGTGGAAGTGGTAGAGGAACCTCAGGGAACGTTTCCTCTAAATACAGATGTCCATCTGTTGGTATCCTCTGGGGATTGGTTCCAGGACTCCCCACAGACACCAAAATCCATCAGGCTTAGTATCTGCATATACTATGCACATCCTCCCACATACTTTAAATCATCTCTAGATCACTTGTAATACCTAATACAATGTAAATGCTATGTAAATTGTTGCTGGTGTGTGGTAACTTCAAGTTTGATTTTTGGAACTTTCTGGAATTTTTTTTCTGAATATTTCTGATCTATGGTTGGTTGAATCTGAGAATGTGGAACCCGTGAATATGGAGGGCCGATTGTATTTAGTGGTAGACTTATTGGAAAGCTACTGGGACTTTCAATTAATCTTTTATTTTCTACCCCCAATCCCTCTTTCATTAGGTGACCTTGACCTTGAGTTTCATTAGGTGACCTTGACCTCTGAATATAAATTTCAGTGAGTGGGTAGCTGGGCACCAGTGTTTCTGGCAGAAACACAAAAGCCCACTTATTCTGAGCACCATGTCTGTGAGACATACATGGTAGTACATGAAACAATAAACTATCAGATCACTGGGCAGCTCTGATTTTGTTCTGTCTCTACATAATCCACCAGGAGGGTAGTAGTATTGAAATTTCTAAATTACATCTTTTCTCTTACTAAACCAATTACTTCTAACATGTCACAGTTCATCACCTCAAACTATTTTTTTTTCTAATCAGTTGAAGATAGAAAATCCATAAGCAGTTTATCAGTGTGTGATGCTGTTTGCATTTCAGTGCTGTCACCAATTTGGAATTTCATCGTTCTTTGGACTCTTAGCCCAACCTCTTCACAAATTAATGTGTTTGTGTGAAAACAAGCAGCAATTCCTGTTTATGTATGTAGCCTAGAAACCAGCCAGAGCATACTTTTCAGAAACTCTGGGTGTGGTTGGTTGTTCCTGAAGATAAGACTCAGTATTGTTGTTCTTCTGAATTGACCTAGTCCTTTACTGAAAACACACTAGCCCTGTGCCTACCATGGAACTACATGTGATAATCCACAAACAGCTTTTGTAGTAGGGGTTTGGATTCTATCTGAATCACTTAACCCTATACATCTGTTTAATATACTTGATAATTCTGATTGAATTCCATCCCAATCACTTGGTATATATCTCGGACAAGTTACTTAAGTTCTTCAAGTTTCCCTTTTTGCTTCAGTAGAGTAGGAATAATTATATCTGCTCTGCCACTGTGGTCTCGTTGTGAAATTAACTGAGAAAATATTTGTAAGTATACTTTGTAAACTCTAGATCAATATTTATATGTAGGATGCCATTATTATGCATGGTAGAATTGCATCATTGACCCCAATTCCTCACCCCTTCCTGTAACTATGCCCTTTGCCATGTGACTTAGCAAGTCCTGTTCTAAAGAGGGAGGGTGTATTTCCTTGCCTCTTGACTATTGTGCAAATATATTACTTGCTTTGGCCAACAGAATGAGGCAAGAGTGACAGCCGGCAGTTCTGAACTTAGGTCTTAAGAAGCTGGTATGTTTCTGCTTGCTCTTGTGTGCTCTGCCAATTGCTATGAGAAGAACACGTCTCTGGTCCCAGACAGAGGATGGGGGACACGCAGAGCAGAGCCACTCCAGTCCAGCTGCCTTAGCTGAGCCCAGCCTAGACCAGCTGACCCCCAGCTGACTTACAGATACGTGGGTAGGTTCAGCCCAGGTCAGCAGAGCACCCAGACAAACCACGTGAAGTAAATAAATGTGTATTGTTAGGTGGCACAGAGGTTTTGCTGTAGTTTGTTATGCAGAATTATTGTAGTAATGGATGACTGATATATCATTCATCAACCATACACCTATCCAGCTAATTAAGCATCCATTGGTTCACTAAGACTATGGTATCTTCCAGTACCAAGACAAGAGATTTCAGTTCTGAATGGACTTTTCCTTCTCTCCCTATGCTCCTTTATGCTTGTCCTCCCTTGGCCCAATTTTCAAAAGTAAATACGAAACTTTCTGTACAGCACCCCAAGTTATCTGAATAAAAGGCTCAATAGAAATCTAACAAATAATGTTTTAGTGAAAATGTTTAGTTCTAGCTGCTATGAAGGTGAGGACTCTATTAGGATCACATGCATTCATTATTGCTTAATTTATAGACTAGATTTTTCATATCTATAAGTATGTGCAAAAGACAGAAACAGTCTATGAAATTTCACTAAGAGCCTTAGTGTCACCCAGCTTTGGACAATTCTAAGTTAAAAATTGAATATAGCACATACATATTGAATACATACCACATGTAAGGCATAGTATAATGTCCTGAGAAAATAGAAATGAACAAGACATAGTAGCTCTCTCTTAATGATCTGGTAAGGGAAATGAAATGCAAACTACTCATGATACTGTATCTCATCAGTTCTGTAACACAAATTTTTTTGTGCTTTTTCACATGTTGAAGTCAAGATGGTGTTCCATAGTTTAGTTGTTAGTGTTTTTCTTTCTTTGTGGTATATAGAATAATGATGCAGATTATAAGTGATAGCAGCTTAGAGCCAAGAAAATACAGAAGTAAGAGCAGCATATACACCATGTCGTAGGATCAAAAAGCAAGGGGATTACTTCTCTCTGACAATATAGGGGAAGATTTCATGGAGAAAGAGGCATTTATATTAAGATGCCAAAAATATGTAGGATTTTAGTAAGACTAAGTGAGACCACTGTGGGTCAATTTGTTCCTAAGTTTTTTATCACCAAGGCACACTTTTATCACCCATCCCCCCCAACCCATGTTGTTTTCAAAAAGATTTTGTCATTATAAAATTTGCATTTATCAAGAGGTACTTTACTTCTGGATTTGATAGCAAAAGCCATGCATTGTTGGTAATCAAAGTTTCTAATCAGAGAAGATAATCAGTATTACCATACTGAGTGAGCATTTTTTTTTGGCCAAAAGCCAAAACACTTATTATTTTAGTTAGCCTATGAAGTTATTATTTCAGGTAACTCTTTAATTTCTGTTAAGATTTTTGAAATATTGGCAAGAATTAATCCTAGATGGGAGCATCATTCTACATGAAAATACATCATAAGAAAATATGAGACATGGGCCCTACAGGTTGTGACCCTTAATATGGTTTGCCTAGTGCTTTGGGCAAATGAGGAAATATGAGGGGAGACGAGACAGGAATTATGAGAGGACCAACTCACGGAGAGTCTTGAATGTCATACTTAGGAATTTAGACTTTCATTGAACCATCACTGAAGAAATCATAAGATTTAATATAGAAGGACTAATAGTAGAATTAGGTTACCAAAAACGAAAAAAAGAAGAACTCATATATATCATAGGCAAAAGAAGCAAAACCTGGGTGACTAAATT
The DNA here is from genome assembly GCF_964374135.1 of Grampus griseus. Taxonomy (NCBI): domain Eukaryota; kingdom Metazoa; phylum Chordata; class Mammalia; order Artiodactyla; family Delphinidae; genus Grampus; species Grampus griseus. The sequence goes on along the minus strand of NC_139006.1, from coordinate 75,546,376 downwards.
TCCACCAAAAGAACACAGACATGCCACAGCTTGTATGCTCATCTACAGTGGAGTAGCTGCCAGCAAGCCAAGTTTGGAAGGAAAGTGTAAGCGTCATCATTCATTCTGTAGTTCTTACATGAGGGTTCCAAGCAAGGTATTAAGTAATAGCAAGAGCTTGAATTCCTGAGTCAGACCTAGATTCATGTTCTGGCTCTACTACATTTTAGTTCTGTGGCCTTATGCATGTTACTAAAGATCTTTGACCTTTGATTTTCTTATTTATCAATGGGGAAAATAATATTATAAACATTAGAAGGTATTTGTAAGGATGACAGATTTTTTCTAAGTTGTCTGGTGCATAATTAACAGGAATTAATACTAGTTTCTTTTAGATTGGCTTGGAAATCCAAAAGTCAAGAGATTTGTGGTGGTATAGAACAATAAATTTAGTCTTCTCTCTTCTCATTATCACATAAGATGCCAAACTGGCTGGTAATCAAGACCCTAAGGAGAAAACATATGCTCCAGACACCAGCTTTGTCTTGGCAGTGGTATGTCTTTGACTTGACAGTAAATAGGAAATGACAGAAACAGAAAATAGGCTGAATCTGGTGTGGGGATTCCAGGAGGATGGTTTTCCTGGAGGACTTTAACGGGAAGCTCACATTTTGCAAATAATTATAATTGTTGTAAATACATGAGAGTAGAGGTTGGAGGAAGCATCTTGCAGAAGAAAGTCCTAGAATTCCTGGACAGGGTGGAAAATGGGGAGTCAGAAGTCCAGAAGTTCAACATTCTGTTAATGAGATTGTGGTTGCGATCACCACCACTGTTCCACAGGTTTCTTTTTTTCTTTCTTTCTTTAAATTTTATTTTATATTGGAGTATAGTTGATTTACAATGTTGTGTTACTTTCAGATGTACAGCAAAGTGACTCGGTTATACATATATCCATTCTTTTTCAGTTTCTTTTCCTATACAGGTTACTACGGAATATTGATTAGAGTTCCCTGTGCTATACAGTAGGTCCTTGTTGATTATCTATTTTATATGTAGTAGTGTCTACAGGTTTCTTTACTGATTCCTTTTATTTTTAATTTTTAATTTTTTTTTAAATATTTTGGCCGCACCGTGTGGCATGTGGAATCTTAGTTCCCCTACCAGGGCTCGAACTCATGCCCCCTGCAGTGGAAGTACGGAGTCTTAACCACTGGACTGCCAGGGAAGTCCCTAGTGATTCCTTTTAATCAGCCATATCTGAAATCAGCACTGCAGAAAATATTTGTCCTGTGAATGTGCTTAAATATATGTTGAATAATAATAATTAAACCTGATCTTGGTCATGCAAGTGTTCACAGTGCTTTCATATTTATAATTTCATGTTTTTCACAATGACCTTTTGAGGAAAGTAGGGCATTATTATCCCCCTTTTCCAAATGAGGAGTATGAAATGCCAAATGGCACAGGGAACTTTCCTAATGCTCATGCTTGGTAAGTGGTAAGTGACTTCAATTTGAGTCTACTATGTCCTTGTCCCTCTATGAAAATTCATGATTATTTTCCCAGTAGACTATGATAGTCACGATCCATTCCCTTTTGGAAGACTTCCTCCCACTCCATGTTATATTTTCTTACTTAACAGTTTTATAGCAGGCTCTGTTGCTTCTAGGGTCACGAGAGACTAACATTTGCCATTTCTCATCCTGCATCGTTTTTGGAGGTTGTTATGGAAAATTGGCAGCCTATCATTTCCTTCATACAGTTTGACACAAGGCTTTCAGAAGAGAGAGACTTGAATGTCTCATCTGCCTGGACGAGATGAGGGTTGAATTATTGAACACCTGGTCAGGGTCAGAGCTCAATGTTTTTCACACCTTAAGTCTATTCACCTTATAATCTTTACAGACGAGGACCTCAGCTGTAACACAATCAATTCCCTTACTTCTTCTTTCCCAGGGCTATCAAATATAATAAAATCTCCTGTCCTTCACAAGAAACAAACCTCCCTTCCCTGGTTCAGAGCATTGCACATTCCTTCCATATGACTCAGCATTTAACAGTCATTTTGAGACATAGACCCCCCTTCCCCCACATCTTTTTTTTCTTCTCATTTTAAACAGGAAATCACCTCTCAGAAACCCTTGGGTAAAGAAAAACAATTATGAAATCGTATGTAGGATATTTCATGAAAGTTACAATAGCGTTTTGCAAAAATCTCACTGTTCTCATCCTTTTACTAGTAATTTTATTGACATGGTAACAGCACATTATCAGTAATTCAAGGTGACAATTGGTCAAATCACCTCTCCAATGTTTCAAAAGGACTGTTTTGGTTATCTCTGCTGTGTAACAAACCATCTCCAAATGTAGTGGCTTAAAACAACAACCATTCATTTGCTTACGATGTTGCAATTTGGTCAGGCAAAAGAAAATGTAATTTGGGTAGTTCTACTCATCTCTTCTGGAGTTTCTCAGGTAGCTGTAGTGGTCTGGAGGTTTGACTGAGATAGGAATGCTCAAGATTGTTTCTGTATTAGGTTGAATAGTGTCTTCTCCAAATTCCCATTTACCCAGAACCTCAGAATGCGACTTTTTTAGAAAAAGGATCTTTGCAGGTGTAATTTGTTAAGATGAGGTCATGCTGAATGAGGGTGGGCTCACATCCAGTTATAAGAAGAGAAGAGGACACGTAGACAGACACAGGGGGAAGGCCATGTGACAGTGGAGACCAAGACTAGAGTGATGTAGCTGAAGCCAACGACCACCAAGGATTGCTGGCAACTAGCAGAAGCTGGAAGAGGCAAGGAATAGATTCCCGTTCAGAACCTTCAGAAGGAGTCAACCCTGATGGTACACGTTGATTTTGGACTTACAGCCTCTGGAACTATGAAAGAACAAATTTTCTATTGCCTTAACCCATCCAACTTGTTGTACTTTGTTACCTACAGAAGCTGAAGGAAACTAGGAGAGATTCACTCTCCTGTCTGTTGCCCTAACTAGGACGGCTGGGACAGCTGGAGCCTGACCAGGTCCCCCATCTCTCTGCCTCTCACCCTCCATGGGGGTCTCTCTGCCAGAGGATCTGGGCCTCTTTATGTGGAAGTTCAAGATTCTAAGAGAATGAAAGTGAAAGCTGCCAGACACCTTATAGGTTAGGCCAGAGCTATCGTTAGTTTACTTCTGCCATATTCTATTGATTAAGGCCAATTCCAGGGCCAGCTCAGATTCAGGGGGAAGGAAATAGACTCCACCTGCTGATGGAGGAGTGATCGGCACACAGGGTCGGGAGGGACTGTTGGTGTCCTTATTACAGTCAGTCTACATCAAGGACCGTGGCTACCTGAATGTGAATGGGTGTTTTATTACACTGTAGACGTCTTCATGCAAGTCGTTACATAGGTTCAACAAGGCTTCTTTCTCTGGTGAGCATCTGAATTTACAAGCCGTGTCCTTGAACATCAGCCAGCCTCAGCCCCCATGTGGGGCTCTCCCAGCCAGGCAAGCAGAGATCGGAGGCAGCCTGAGGTGAGGTTCCAGGATCTCAGATTCAGCATGGGAGTAAGCGCAGTTGCCCATGGGAAAGATGTCATGGCATTTCTGTGGCAGAAATGATTGCTTCTGTGAGATCAGTTCTGACCACAGGACATACCGCTTTCCCAACTAGAGTTTAAGGACGATGGTGTCTTTCAGTGAAAGACAGTAAATGTTGACACAAGGCAATGCACAGGAACGAGTGAAATGAGGGAAGAAGTAGCTGCAATAATAAAAATCAACGGCTGAAACTTAGCGTGAGAGTTTTAGAGGCCACAGGTATTGAACTTGAGTTGCTTTGATTCTAAATCCCTGTTCATCCACTACAACCTGAACAGTATTTTTTCGAAACACTGAATTGTTGTGGAAGAACTTAAAAGATGGGTAAAAAAGGAAGATATAACTTAATGCTATTAAGAAATGGAATGATATTGTAGGATAATGCAAAAGATGTCTCTTTTTCAGGCAACTTGTATTTTTTCCCTTAAAAACGTATTATGAATATCTGACACATGCAAAAGAATATATATGTTCTATATGTAAATAATGAAACCTAATAATAAGAGTACAACCTCCTATGAATCCACCACCTAACTTAAGAGCTGGAAGATTGACACTATCATTGCATCAATCTTCTTCCCCTTTCCATCTAGAAGATCTCTATCCGATCTTCTTTAATCACAATTCTGAATTTTGTATTTATCATCCCCTTGCTTATTAGGTAACTAGATCTTCATATTTGAATTAAAAGGGGGAAATCTAGTGGGGCTCCTAGTTAACTCCAAAGCAATTTTCTGGTTAATTGTTAACATAGGAACTCCCTGCTTTTTGTATACTCTGTAAAGGAGTGACAATGACACCGGTATGATGAGCAGCCTCTGGAAGCAATAGTCATTTCCTGAGAGCTGCTGACTTTGTGATCATGCTTCACGGGTAACCAGATGTAGTTGTTTCCTTCTCTGGTCTTATACAGGCATTGCGAGCTCAGGGAACTTTCAAAACCCTTTCTTCTCATTCTTCTGCTCTTAAGTTGCATCTTTTTATCTGCTTCCCCTTGGGTGTCTGGGTCATCTATACTCAAACTTGAATCTGGGGCTTCTGGAAGGGTAGAGAGACTAAGTGTTTCAGGCCAGAAAATGTGGCAACTATAGAGCTGTACTAGCAGAAGCATGTAAAGTGATTTGCATAATGTTTCCCAAGAAAATAGCAGAAGCATGGAAAGGCTTTTCCAGGGATACACAAAATCTCAGAGGTAAAGCGTCCACTTGGGACATATTTGCTGTAGAATTACTTCAGGGGCATATAGATCATGCAAATGCTGTTACGATCACTTTCAGTGCAGACAAATACATTTTTTTCCACTTGGAGAGTTTTAAATTTCATTTCCCTTTTATCAAAGTAAAATTATATGCACATGGTTTTTTTTGTTGTTGTGCAGATTTAATTAAAATGTGCGTTATTACCTCCTCTCCCACCCCCAATATGATTTCCTAGAGTCAACCACTTTGAACAGTTTTCATTTCTAGTTCTTCTGGTGGCTACCTGGACATCTTTTTTTTTTTTTTTTAAGTTTTTAATTAATTAATTAATTATTTTGGGGGCTCTGTTGGGTCTTTGTTGCTGCTTGGGGGCTTTCTCTAGCTGTGGCAAGTGGAGACTACTCTTCGTTGCGGTGCATGGGCTTCTCGTTGCGGTGGCTTCTCTTGTTGCAGAGCACGGGCTCTAGAGCTCAGGCTTAGTAGTTGTGGCACACGGGCTTAGTTGCTCTGCGGCATATGGGATCTTCCTGGACCAGGGATTGAACCCATGTCCCTGTACTGGCAGGCAGATTCTTATCCACTGCGCCACCAGGGAAATCCCTGGACGTCTTTTAAAAATATGGTAGGTACTTCCTGACTTCTCAAAAATTGTTTATTCATTTATCCTTCTTGAACTTTGATATTATTTTATTTTGTCTAATGGCTGCATTTGCACACTCTCTGACTCATCCTGCTCCCCAAACACACAGGTTTCCTCCTGCCTGGATTTGTTGCATTTGTGGATCCCACTGCCTGGAATTCATTTCCTCCAGACATGCACATGTCCCATCTCCTCTAGTCTTTACTTAATCGTCACATCAATGAGACAGAGCTGGGGTTTAAATCCAGATAGTCTGGCTCCAAAACCCCCACTCTTAATGTACTCTACAACCTCCAGTCAAGACTGATAATATTACATTTTGTGCTGTAATTACATTGACATCTTCCATGAGTGAATGCTTAAAGTCTGAAAACCAATCATCTGTTTTTACCCTGTGTGCTAGGTTTATTGTCCCTTTTTGCAGGTCCAAAGTCATGACTCTTTTGCCAATCAGAGGAGACTGTTCCTAGCCAACTCTTTTCTTTATGCCCAATTTCCTTTATTTCCCTTTCTGATCCTGGAGTCTGGTGATGTTGTGGTCAGTCAGAGCTGGTCTTTTCTCCACCAAAGTGTCCAGTGGTTGTCCCGCTCCCATTCTCTCTGCTGTTATGGATTTATCCTTTTATTACCATTTGATTGGGATCTTAACTATAGTAGAAGGTGTGGCAGAAAGGGGCAGCGTGAATGACAGACAGAAAATACTAGTGCTCAGTGTTCCAGCTTGACCTGGAAGCCCCAACAAAGGCATTCAAAAGGTACAGACTCCCAGTTAAAAGATAAGTAAGTGCTAGGGATGTAATGTACAACGTGATAAATATAATTAACATTGTCATATGTTATATGGAAGTTGTTAAGAGAGCAACTGCATAAAGTGCTTAATTTTTGGATCTCTAAAAGAAGCCGGAAGATAACTACTGATACACACCTGGTTCAGAGTTCATTGGATTAGACTATTGTTCAAATTTACATAAAATAAAGTAAAAAGACTTGGAAACCCAAGGCCAAAAGACTTGGAAAATAAGGCAAAGTTCTATCATTCCTAATGATATTCTGAAAGGTCGTAAGTGTAGCTTTGATGAAGTTTTGGTGCATGGGGAAATATTTTCCAAAACTGCCTGACTTTATTTTCCGTCAAGACCAGTTAGGGGGCTTCCCTGGTGGCGCAGTGGTTGAGAGTCCGCCTGCTGATGCAGGGGACACGGGTTCGTGCCCCAGTGTGGGAAGATCCCACATGCCGCGGAGCGGCTAGGCCCGTGAGCCATGGCCGCTGAGCCTGCGCGTCCGGAGCCTGTGCTCCGCAACGGGAGAGGCCACAACAGTGAGAGGCTTGCGTACCGCAAAAAAAAAAAAAAAAAAGACCAGTTAGGATGGAAAAGATCTTACCTAAGACACAGATGGAACTGTAGGAACAAAAACCAGTGGATTAAAGAAAACCCTGCAGGCAATTGCAGAATTACATGTTGTAGCAAACACATTAAAGTAACTTCCAGTCCACATGTTTTAGCGAAAATGAATCTCCTCTGTGCCATCTTTGGAAATTCAAATTTAGTCCTTTTTCGAAGGAAAAAAAAGTTGCATAAATGCTAAGGTTGACTACTTCCTGATAAGCTCTATTCCCAAGCAGACAAGTGTACTGGAATTACTTTAGGAAGGTTGTTAGCTCTTCCTTGTTTTGGTCTAAATGAACTCCTTATATAAAAATGTTCCTGATTTAGACCTTGGCAGTTCCCAGTTTACAGGTGAATTGAGTTCCCCAAATTGGATTCTAATCCAGTTTTTAGGAAATAAGAATACATTTTTGCAGTGAAACAATGTTATAAATGATGGTTAGAGTCCCAGGTCAGCACACAAAACTCTGTTTAACTCCCAATGTTCCAAAAGGAGTATTCTAGACCACTGTTTTTCAAATTGAAAGCCAAAACTAACTAGTGGGTCATAAAAGCAATTTAGTGAGTGGTGACAGCCCTTATAAAAATAATGAAATAGAATAGAATGGATGAGAAAAGTACCAGAATGCATTGCATGAGGTAAGGGGAGGTACTATTTCATGGAATTTCTGTTTCAGATATGTGTGTCTATGTATATCCTGGGTAACAATGCAAATGTATTTCTCGCTGTATGAGAAACACTGCAGTAGGCCAAGCCTGTTGCCACCAAGTAAAATGTCTTCCTGTAGGACATGTTCAGAATCACAGTTCTGGATGTCAGGATTCCATACCTGCAGAAACCTTGGGTTTCAGGTGATTCGAACCAACTCCTGTTAAAGCAGGACATGGTTTATAGCAGTGTGGAAACATGTGTGCACACATGTAGGGTGTGTGTGTGTATGCGTTTGTATGTGTTTAGCTCTTGCATAAGAAGCTGTGGTGATTGGGGAAGGAGATGAAGAGTAGGAACAGTGTGTGCAGGTGGCATGGGAAGTTCTGACTGGGATTTTAGGGTGGGAACTGGGAAAATTTTTGTGTAACTTCTGAGCTAAAAGTGAGTTTTACACTTTTGAAAAATTCTTCAAAAAACAGAAGAAGAAGTGACAGAAACCATAGGTGGCATGAAAAGCCTAAAATATTAACTATCCAGCTATTTACAGAAAAAGTTTGCAGAATCCTTTTTTCTAGGGGAACAAGGAGCAAGTAATTATTAGGACTCAGTGAAAATAAGGACAACTCAAAGTATACTCTAAGCACAAAGCCCGCAGGATGATGATAAACCCTCACCTAATGAAACTGCAAAGGATCAAGGGTAAGGGTAACTATTAAAAGCGCTCAGTGAGGAAAGACAGAGTACCCAGGAGGAAAGGACTGACAGCCGACTTCTCATCAACTACAATGGATCCCAGAAGCAAAGTGTTAGAACAAATACTTCGACCTGGAATTTTATACCAGCTAAATTATCGTCCAAGATTGAAGGTCAAAGAAAGACATTTTCTGACATTAATTCCTCAATAAAATAACTATTAAAATAAGTATTCAGCAAGAACAAAAGAGACACCCCAGGGAAAGCAGGGGATGAATGAAATAATGGGGAATCCAGAAATTGTTAAAATGTGTCTGAAAATTTAACTATTGATTAAAAACTACTTAAAACATTTTTTAAAAACAGGTAAAACTGTAAGACTAGAAAGCAATTACATGATGAAAGAGGGTGTTCAATGTTGAGGTATATTAAGATTATTGTGGTTATTGGGAGGATGGTGGAAATTTTGAATAACTTTTGGCTATCTTAGGAAATTTTATGGTTAAATATATACATTTTCAAAAATTAAAAAGTTGGAGCATAATTTTTAACTTCCAACTTGCTGGAGATGAAGAAAAGAAAGATGCTACAAAAACTGACAATAACAGAAAAAAGGAAATCAAAATGGCTGATAAACATGAAAAGATGCTTTCCCCAATCTGCTACCAGGAAAATGAAAATGAAAGTAACATTGTGACATCATTTCACTCACATCAGAAAGGGAAAAATTTTAAAAGTCTGACAGTGCCACGTATAGTGAGAGTGTGAAGCGATAGGAAAGCTCGTGTATTACTGGTAGGAGTGTGAATTGTTACAACTACTTTGAGAGTAATTTGGGAATAACCAGTAAAGTGGAAGATGATTTCAGCTCATGATTCACTTCTAAGGAACTCTCAGATTTGGGCCCAGGGACACAAGGACTAGAATGTTCACAGTAACATCACTTGTAAAGATATGAGCCTGGAGATCCATGAATGCAGATGGGTCCCCTGCAGAGGCACAATTTTATCAATATTATGGCCAGAAAAGAGCAGCCACCCGCTGGAGAAGAGGGAGGTCCTGTCAACCCAAAATTCAAGGAAACAGTGACCCAAGATAAATACATTCAGAACCACCACAAGGTTCAAGACAGCTGTCCACCCTGGTGGTTAGAGATTTCTGTCAACTCAGCATGAAGAGATATTTTGTAATTAAATAAGAATTCATGGATGTAAAACATGTTGAAATTATAGACAATGTCTGCATATATAACATTATGTGCAAATATAGAACGTTACCTGTAATGTTCTTTTGGTCTTTTTCAGTAAATGCCTTTAATTCCGAAGCTTCGAGTTAAGAGTTAGAATCTCATTTAGGTGTGGTTACTGCGGGAACTCCTGCACTGAACTGGACCATCTGATTATGATTTTGCTGCTTTGGCTGGGTGTGCCTTACAAGCTAAACACAGTCTGGGTTAAGATGCTGGTCACAAGTGAATGTTAAAGGTGATGCATTTCTCCAGGATACAGGTCTCTATCCAGTGACTCATTCCCATCCGTTCATTCACTCACCCATTCAACCCACAGTTACCAAATATTTACAACATGATAAAGAATACAGAGAAGACTTGAACAAGGTTCCTAATTTGGGGCACTCATAGTCCTGTGAGTGGGAAAGAAAAGAACACACAAATCATTGCAGTACAAGACAATGACTGCTGGAAAAACAATGACAGCCAGGTGCTCTGGGAGCTGCCGAAGGTCCCCCAGAGTTTGGAATAACTGAATGTGTTCTTGAAGAATGAGCAAAAGGGGGTCCACATTGTTTTTTGTTGTTATTGTTGTTTTGCCATATTTGCATATGAAAAGCTATTCCCAATACTTTCACTTAGGGTTTCTCAACCGTGGCACTGTTACCATTGAGGGTCCAATACTTCTTTGTTGAGGGGGGACTGTTCCATGCATCGTACAGTGGTTAGCAGCATCCCTGGCCTCTACCCACTAGATGCCAGTAGCACCTTCCTCTTGTGTTGTAACAACCAAAAATGTCTCCAAACATTGCCAAATGTCTCTGGAGCGTGGGCACAAAATTTCCTCCCCACCCCTGTTGCAAACCACTACTTTAACTGACGTTGTTTTCTGCTATTCTTTTTCACTTGTTTTTGCCCTAGCATCTCTGTGCATTGTCCAATTAGAGAAATGATTTTTTTTAAATTCACCTCACACTGTACCTCAGTTTCCCTTTATTTCACTTTCCACTGGACTGGGCTAAACTGAGGTTCTGTTTTGTACTATTCTTAAGACTTTCCCTTTAATTCATCTCTCTGTTCTCTAAGGGTAAGTCCCTTATGGTTTCCTAAGGGGTTCGACCTTCTCCCCTCGATCACAAATTCTGAAGCTTTATCACAGTTACTCTCTGTTTTTTGTTTGTTTTGTTTTTGTTTTTTCTGCTCACCTTTAGGAACATATTTCTCAATTCTTTTCTAACTTTATTTTCTCTTGTGTCTACTCTTCCGTTTACCATAGCTGGAAGGGGCTATTTATTCTGCGTGTATTGTTTTAGAAAGCGTTTGCTTGTAGCCAAAGTACTGCTATATTATTTACAATAATAGCCAAGACATGGAAACAACCTAAGTGTCTATTAATGAATGGATAAAGAAATGTGGCATATATATATATATATATACACACACACACACACACACACACACAATGGAAAATTACTCAGCCACAAAAAGGAGTGAAATCCTGCCATTTGTAACAACACAGATGAAACTTGAGGACATTATACTATGTGAAATAAGTCAGACAGAGAAAGACAAATACTGCATCTCACTTATATGTGGAATCTAAAACAAACAAACAAACTCACAGAAACAGAGTAGATTTCTGGTTGCCAGAGGTAGCAGGTGGGAGAAATGGATGAAGGTGATCAAAGGGTACAAACTTCCAGATATAAGATAAATAAGTTCTGGACATCTGATGTATGGTATGATGTCTATAGTTAACAATATTGCACTGTATACTTGAAAGTTACTGAAAGAGTGGATCTTGAAAGTCCTCAACACACACACACACACACACACACACACACACACACACACACACTGGTCACTCTGCGAGTGATGAGTATATTAACTAACCTTATTGTGATAATAACTTTGTCATATATATGTGTATCAAATGATCACATTGTACACCTTACCTACACAATGTTATATGTCAAAATATCTCAGTAAAGCTGGAAAAAGTGTGTTCTCAATTTTTTTAAAGTACAAAGGAAGAAGAATGTAAAAAACTCATAAAAATTTGAGCAGTTATTATATATGGGTAGTGAGATTATGAAAAATTATTTGCTTTGTTTTACTCTTAAGAGTCTCCTAAATTTTTCCAAAATGTTACTTATAAAAATATATTTAAGAATCAATACATTAGGGCTTCCCTGATGGCACAGTGGTTAAGGATCCGCCTGCCAATGCAGGGGACACAGGTTCGAACCCTGGTCCGGGAAGATCCCACATGCCACTAAGCAAATAAGCCTGTGTGCCACAACTACAGAGCCTGTGCTCTAAAGCCCACGAGCCACAACTACTGAGCCTGTGTGCCACAACTACTGAAGCCCGCGAACCTAGAGCCAGTGCTCCACAACAAGAGAAGCCACCACGATGAGAAGCCCGTGCACCGCAGCGAAGAGCAGCCTCCACTCGCTGCAACTAGAGAAAGCCCGGACGCAGCAATGAAGACCCAACACAGCCAAAAATAAATAAATAAATTAAAAAAGAAAAAAGTCAACGCATTAAAAGAAAAAAACACACAGTCAATAAAACCAAGTACTGCTATAAAAACTTCCCCACTAGGGACAAGCCCCTTTCCCTGGCCCAGTATATTTCCCTCTGAACTTCTCTTTTCCCACAATTGCTGGGCCAGAGAAAAAAATGGCCATATTTAATATGCAAATGCCACAGGTCCCCCCTCCAGTGGCAGCTGTCCCAGCAGAAAAGCCCTTTCTGGCCCCATTAAATTGTTTGGCTCCTTTCCTTCTCACAATGTGTAGATTACTTTTGTGTTTCCAAAAATCCTTATGAAAACACCCTCAGTCCTGGATAACAAAAAGGTCAACACAACTGGTCATTTTGGCAGATTCTATAGGCCTGCTTTTAACGTTCAAATACTCCTGACGAAAAGAGCATCCTTCAGTTGAGTAAATACACAAATTATTACTTTAAGAACCTAGGCATCACATCAAGAGCAATCTATTCATTTTTACATCAGCAGTTCTCAACTTTAGCAGACATCAACGTCACCTGGAGGCCTTGCCAAAACCCAGTCTCCACTAGGTCCCACGCACAGCGTTTCTGATTCAGTCCGTTTGGGGTGGGGGCAGGGAATTTGCATTGGTAGCAAGTTCCCAGGTGTTGCTTCTGCTGGTGTGGCTGGTATGGGGACCACACTTTGAAAATCACTGTTTCAGATTTTGCTGGCTATCAGCCACTTTGTGGTTTAGATGTCCTTTTAAAAAATGACCTCTTTTATTTCATCTCCTTGGAATTTAAATGCTGGTTTTAGGGTTAAGAACTGGTAGATCCTGCTGTTTGCAACCCACGTTCTGTCCTGTGAAAAGATATAATACTGTCCATATGGAATCCATCCATCACTTGCCTCCTTCTCCCTGGACCTTGAGAGTTGAGCTCATAGGATTTTGATGTCAGGTTGTTGAGATACAGAGTTACCAACAAAAGCCTCAAAGATTGCCACTGTATCTTTTTTAGCATCAAAGATTGCCACTGTATCTTTTTAGCATCAAAGATTGCTACTGTATCTTTTGAAGCAAAGATTGCTACTGTACCTTTTTTAGTGTAGAAGATTGCTACTTTATCTGTTTTCTGATCTGCAGTAGAGAATTTGGGCTTCTCCTTTGGACATGTGCCAAAGGTAATTTTAAAATTAAATATAGAAATTATTATGCACACGCATGCATACACACACACACAAACACTGACAATGGAAAAGAAAAACACTGCTCAGGGCTGGAATAGGGGTCCAGGGCATTAAATTGTAATTAACTGATTCTCTTGTCTGGTTTTATTTCTGACTTATTTAGGACTTTGCTCCATCAAATGGATGTTCTTATTCTAAGGTTTGCCTTATTTTAAAGTCAGTTTTTTCCTTTTCCTTTTTTTAGAACGGTGAATTAGAGTCATCATGTCAGTGGCAGGAGTAGCCACTGAACAATTCCTTTAATGGGGAAACACAAAAGAAAAGAGATACCAATATTTTCTTCAATTAGTTATTATTGAAATCTTTTTCTGATGTTTAACTCTCCTTCTAAAAGACTGTATTAGGATTCAAATGGAATTAACCTGATATTCTTTTATGAAAATATCTAGACTAACAATACTTAGAGAAACCTGGAAGGAAGAAAATCCTGATATCTGCCTAAAACACTGGACTTTTGGATAAGTTCTCCTGAGGGCAGCAGAAGAAAAAGCATAAGTGACCTTTCAACCAGCCTTCTAAATCTCTTTGAGGAAATTTCTGTAGAGCCCTCTGGACAAAGATGGACCACTTACCAAAACTCCCTCTTCTCAATCTGTTTCCTGTGCTTCCAGCTCCACAAAGGAGTGCCTGCTAAGTGTTCTTCTATCCATCCCTTCTATCTTTGTTCTTCTTTCCCAAACTCTTCTCCTTTCTTATTTTCTTACCCACAGCCCTCTCTTCTGTTCTTAGCCCTCCAGAAAGCCCCTGGAGATAAGCTAACAATAATGCGTGTCTTCCCAAAGGAGAGATATACAGTAAGGAAAGGAGAAAGTTTGGGTATGTGGGGAGGTGGGTGGGGAGTGGGGGATAGAACTTAAGAAGGGAAGGAGCATAATAACCCCAAAGTGGAAATAACCCAAATGTCCACCACCAGATGGATGGATAAACAAATACTGGAATACATCAACACACAGTGGACTGTTACTCAGCCATAAAAAGAATGAAGTCCTGATACATACCTCCACATGGATGAACTCAAAAACCTTTGCTAAGTGAAAGAAGCCAGACACAAAAGTCACATATTTTATTATGCCACTTACATGAAAAATCTGGAATAAATACATCCATCGAGACAGAATAAAGCTTGGTGGTTGCCAGAGACTGGAGGGAGAGGAGATAGGAGAGTGACAGTTTCCTGGGTGTGGGGATTTACTTTGAAGGGTTGGAAATGTTTTGGAACTAGATAGAGGTTATGGCTGTACAGCATTGAAAATGTTCTAAACGTCACTGTATTGTTAACTTTAAAATGGTAAATTTTGTTACATGAATTTCACCTCCATAAATTAAATTTTTTTAAAAGAGCATTATTCATCAACATTTCAAACTCTACTTCTCTTAGATTTTACATCTGCCTTCATTAGCCTTCATTAGCCTTCATTAGCCTTACATCTGCCTACATTAGCCTTCACATCTGCCTTTCTCCTTAATTGTATTCCAAAGAAAGTTCTACCTTTAATTTAGATACTAAAGCAAGGAGAGGTCCTGGATTGACCTCTAAATCTAAGTATTATGTCAATCTTCAATAAAATAGCCCTACTAACAATGGGAATAATAAAGTCACCCTGTGAGTCAGTGATAGAACTGGGAATGGATCCCAAGGAGCATTACCTTTTAGTCTCTTCTGAATTCTGTTGGTATCTCTCCATGTCCCTGAAACTCCTGACATAATTGAAGATGACTTGTCAATGATGTCATTCCCCCAACCAGAAGAGACAGCGCAAAGGAGCCTTGAACGTAGGCTACACATCGCCATGTCCTCTGGAGGCTGCTGCTTTCAGATTCAATTTTGCCCTTGGCAAAATTGTGAAGCAACATAAAGTTTGTCTGGCCTGCTCTTAACTCACGCCTTTCTATATGCTATGAGCCTCTCTGGGGCCCTCCTCTTTATCCTTTAGACATCTAGAGAGAACTTTCTACTCATTCATCCCTCCATTTCTTATTCTTCCATCTGCACCAGTATTTAGAAAAGGGGTTGACATCATTTCTTCCTTGTGAGTAAATTTTATATCTAAAGTTGCTGGAGATATCACTGGACATTTTTGCAGGGTTGCTGGTGTCCCCACGATCTTTTGTCAGTTGTTAGGTCCAACTGCATGGTGTGCTTCAGGAAGAAGAACACAGGGGTAATTCACTACTGCAGATCACTGTCAAGTTTGTTTGAAGTCTAGGTACCACAGAGGAGAAGTAGTGAAATATAGTCAGGGCAGCCTAGCAAGTAAACTGACTTTCAAAGGATTGTAGACAATTCTAAGTATGTAAAAGTGTTTAGGATTCTAACTTGAGCTTTGCCCAGAGGCAAACTGCTGGGTTCCTACAGCTAAAAAAATCAAAGAGAACAGTTGACTCAGTGGTCCAGTTTGGACTAGATCCGTTTTAACTCAAAAATAGTTTACCCTCAGAGAGTTTATGAGTCATTTCTATAGTCTCCTCCCCACACCACAGGGTATCCACCTGTAATAACATGAACCCACATTATCCCTGTTTATCCAGATCACAAAGATGGAGCACCAGTTGATGGGCAGCTAAACTATAATCAGAAAAATAATACATCTGTGCTTGCAAATAATTCGTTGTTAGCCCCTCACTTTGTTAGCACAACCTCTTTTTGCAGCTTCATTCATTTTTATCTAGTTTCAAGAAAGCATACCTCATTTTTTGATTGTTCATTATCACCATGTTTCTAAGGGAGCCCCAACTTTCTAGGAACACAAGGTGCTGTTAGTGTTAGATGATCCAGTTAGTGAGTGTTGTGGACTGCTGGTCAACCAAGATGTCCGTGGGGGCTTGTCAGCTGTCGGGTATCTCTTGGGGACTTCAGCTTGCTCTGAGCACTGCCCATTGCTGTCTGTCAGGTCACAACCAGGCGCCAAAGAACTGGAAGTTTGAGCAAAACTATTTAGACCTACATGTTACTCCTAATTTTCATGAGTTTTAAATGAAGACTGATAAAATCTGCAAAAATATTTTACAAAGTAGTGCAAAAAAAACCTTTTCAGAATCTTTATTCTTTCAACAAGACTTATAACATTCTTCTATACCTTTTCGTAACATTTTGGTTTTCTGGGCTTTCATAAAATATTTGGCATTAATTTTTTAAAATCCTCTTTGGGGGTGGGGACTACATTCCCCCCCGCCCCTGCTTATATTCAATATTTATTTTTCCATTTGGAGTTCAGTTCTTTTGGGGGAAGTTCCTTGATCTGTGTTTGGGAAAATTACTTTTGGGGCTGATGCCAAAACTCTGGGTGACTTTGAAATCCAGACAACACCAAACTAAACACAGTCATAGCCTTTCTGCTGCTGTTTGCGCAAGTGTCAGCTACATTCAGAGCCTCTGGACAGGCCCAGGGAATCTTTGGAAATTAGATTGATCCCAGTGAGTAAATTAACTCAATACTGTACAGATAAAATCAACATGCTTTTGATTATACTAGCATGGACATTTGTAAATACTCTTTAAAATTTTCAAAATAGCATGGGCTAAAGAGGTAAAGTAAGTTATTATTTTAAAATCTTTTATCAACACCATTTCAGGAGATGTTAGGGGTCACGCTGAGTGATAACAGTTTTGGATAGATAACTTTTGTGAATTTTTTTTGTTAGGCTGATTGCCTGATACAGCCAAGGGGTGCTGTGGGGATGGGACTCAAAATGACTTACTTTGGAAAAGTTCAGCTCCTCTTCCAGTTCCTAAGATGTTATTTAGAGAACTGGTTGAGAAGATTTACCCATGACATTGGTAAATGGAAAAAAGATTGAATGGACCACCCTTTCTTCACCTGCTAAACCAGACCCTCTATTTACCTAATATTTGTCCCTACCTGCCTGCACTCTGTAATGTAGATGGTGCTGTTATTCTCCCCTAACACTCAAATCTTTAGCATAGTTAAATCCTGAGAAGGTAAAATAACTCCTGGATTCGGTGGGAGGCAATGACACAGTCAGGTTTTCAGGGCGTGTCTGTGTGTCTACAGTTTTCTCCACATTTCTGAGCTGTGGTCACCAGTGATTTTGTATTTAGTTATATGCCTGGTATATTAGTTATCTATTGCTGCATATCGAATGGTCCCCTACATTTAGCAGCTTAAAATAATAGCACACATTTATTATTTCACACAGTTTTTGTGGATTAGAAGCAGCTTAGCTGGTGGTTTTGGCTCAGGATCTCTCATGAGGTTGCAGTCAAGATATTGACCAGGGCTGCCGTTATCTGAAGGCTTGACTGAGATGGAGAATCAGAACGTGGCAGAGTCAGAAAAGTTAACACTTACCTGATCCAGTTCCCTCCTTTTGTAACAAGGAACTACTGTTCTTCACAAGACCAATCTAAGATAGTTCTTAGGCAAGTTCCCTATGTTAACCCATGCCTCAAAGTGAGATCATGGGATCAAAGTAAGGGCCTTTGGAAATTTCTTTTAGTGACTTGGTTACTAAGATACAGAAGGTCGAGAGTGTAAGAGTCATCTTTACACTGCTTCCCTCCTTATTTTAGGGCTTTGCTATCTGCAGTATTGCACATCCCCCTGTACACCTAGGCCCCTGTGGTTGTATGAATGAATGAACAGAATATCTGTTTTGAATAAGGAGATGGGAAAATTGCTTAGAGTCTTTGATGCCAGGAGTGCAGAGATGGTGAATGACTAGAGGGAGGTTGGGGACACTTTATTTCTCAGGTCAGCCCAGTGTATGTTCCTTCCTGTAATTTGGTGGGGTGTGGGTCATGTCAGGCATTGGAGGGGTAAATGGACCAAACCTCTCCTACTCAAATCCACCCTTCCTCAGGCCCTCGCTGTCAGATTTCCAAACCAGCTGTCTTCTCTCAAAAGGACCCACGGAATGCCCTGTTCCTTACTCCCATGGCTGATCCTGTGAGCATAACTTCCAGCAAGGTCAACCAAATGGAAACAGAAGTCATTGCTTTAGGCTTGAATCATTAGTGAGTGGAAAACTAAAAGATAAACAATTACATTTCTTGAGAAGATGGAGCAAGAGCAAAGAATCCAAACTAAAAGTTCCTTTGAGGCTTTCTTTTTTAGAAAGGTATTTATTTTAGAACTGCCTTTCCCCTCAGTCTCCATTCTGTAATTATACATACTAACACAGCACCAAACGCCAACATAGCTCACCTCATAGAAAAACAGCAGCTCTTCTCATCACAGTTCTAATCTACTGAATAATGAAGAACGTAGATAACTCACGTTCTAAGTTAATCCCAGAGAAGTTTAAGGCAGTGTTGTTCTAGGCAAGGAGAGATAAAATTGCTAGTATGGATGATGTATACCTGAAATTAATTAACCTGGTCTCCCCTTCAATATCTAAGCTCTACAGATATTTTCTACCATATTTTGTTGGTGTTTTCCCATCCATTTGGACATAAGCCAGAGGTAACCCCTCTCATAAAGAACATTGAAAATATGACTTGAAATAATGCAGACTTGCATCATTTATAGCTGTTTGGCAAAGTGGTTTGAAAAATGTGAGCACTTGAATATTTCAAACTGTTGGCAATAATAGGATCTTCTGTTTCCAGGAACACTGTCTGGTTTCCTATCTTGTTCTGCTTAAATTATACCAGATACTAGCAATATTTCTAAGAGTGTTTCCTAAAGTGGGGTCTGAGATGGTCATGTGTGCGTGTGAGAGAAAGAGAGAGACAGAGAGACAGCAAGAGAGACAGACGGTGAACGTTGATTGCAGCCCCTGAGGGAACTCTTAGAGGCAATTGGCACTACTGCCAGAGCACCAAAGACTGGAGTGGTAGAATTAGGTGAGTGTTGGCTGAAAAGTCAGAAAATCTCTTAGGAACACAAAGCAGCCGTTGAACAGAGGTTAAGGAATATTGTCTAACAATAAAGGGAAGGAAACATTCTTACTAAAAACAATAGGGGTCCCAGACAATCTGCTTGGTGGTCAAGAGTTCATGCAGAAAGAAGTTGGAGAATGTCACTTCTCAGAAGACAGGCCATTGGCTCAGTGTGGAAGGTGACCCGGCAGGTGCTTCCCAAGGCTGTGGCCCTGCGCTGTGACACCCCCATCCTACACCCCCGCCCCGGCCAATTTCAGGAGAATGTCTAAGGAGTCCTTCATAGCAACGGGTGCAAACACCTTGTAGGTTTCCTCTAATCCAGCTGGACCAAAAGGAAGCCCTGAGAAACATAGATAAGCTGATGAAGTGCGGTCGCATTCCTGATAGGAATTTGCACTGAGGAATAAAAGCACAAAAGCTAAACGAAGTGAAAAGATCCAGGCGTGTGTTTCGGAACCAAGAGAGGGAGTGTATCAATGTAAGTTGTTGCTCGCCACCAACATACTAGTAAAAGATGAAGATGACAGTACTTACCTCATCCAGAAAAAGAAAAAAAAAGACTCTGTACAAGATGATATTCCCTTTTGTATTATTGTGGAACTGATTTGTGAATATCATTTTTATCTTTCCATAGGGTTTTTAAGGACTTTATAAAAGTAAACATGTCACAAAAAGATGTGTTTCCAAATATTTGATTTATAAGCCATCTATTGTGCCAGAGGCCCTGATCCCCGTGACTTTTCTCACCATGGACAATGAGACTTGAAGAATATGAACAGTTATCTCTGTGCCAAAGTGCCAGTTCTTCGTGGACCGAATGCATCATACAAGAGAGGATGGTGCCAAAACCAAAGGTGGACTCCAACAGGCGCTGTGAGCTGCCCTGTAGCTGAGGAGCTGATTCCCGATGACAGCTAAGCAGGTTTATAGTCTGCAGACGGACCTTGAGGGGCGAGAAAGGAAGCCTCAAAGCTCCTGAGAAGCTGGAAGGCGAAGAGAAACTGCCTCCTGAGCCTCCCAGGGGAGACGTGGAATGGGGAGGGGACCTCAGAGCAGCCCTCACAGGCCTCCCGGGGCAACACAAGGCACTGGGCCAAGACACAGGTGAGCTGTGGGTGGAGTTCACCTGCATGCCCATGTGGATATGTGCAAACTCACCATTTACAATATGTCAACAACAGAGAGTGAATATTTCTAGGTGGTGTGAGTGAAGATACAGTCGTCTCTCCGTATCTTGGGGGTTAGGTTCCAGGACCCCGCAGGAACCAAAATCCAAGGATGATCAAGTCCCTTGTATAACATGATGTAATATTTGCATATAAACTACACACATCCTCCCATATGCTTTAAATCATCCCTAGGTTACTTATGATGCCTAATACAGTGTAAATCCATGTAAATAGTTACTGGGCGTGGAAAATTAAAATGTTTTGGTTTTTGGAATTTTCTGGAATTAAAAAAAACTGCATTTCTGCTCCACAGTTGGTTTAATCTGCAGATTAGGAACCTGTGGATACAAAGGCCAACTGTAATTACAGCCAGTCAGGCCATTCAACATGTAGGCAGGTTATTTCCACCCAATACCTCTCCCCTGGTACCAGCTGCCCCAAACTCTGATTTTCATTCCTCTAAACACTTTGAGTCTCTAAAAGCTTGAACACATATTTATCTTTCTGTTCCATAATGGTTCTCATGATGGTAGCAGTGGGCCAGAGCTGTCAACTTGCAAGAATAACAATTTTTTGGATCCAGGGCTGGTATCGTTTTGGAAGAGGACAGTGGGGATGCATTCTACATTTCTAACAATTGCTTTAAAATGAAGTTTTCAAAAGTGGAGAATTGCTTGTATTTAAGAGATAGCCTCGGGGCAGTAGAAGGAGCCTGGTTTTGCTGAGACTGGCAAGAAGGTGCAGCAGGGATGATTCATGGGGCTAGGGATGAAAATCCTGCCGACCTCCTGTGTCTGGTGAGCTCATGGTGACAAGGCTTCTAGCTCAGGAGTGGGATTTGCTTAATCTCTTAGGAAAAGGTGAGGGAAAATCCCACGAGGCTGGGCTAGGTGGAGATGCAAATTGAGTTCTCTTACAGTGAACTGACTTAACCCCGGGTTATAAGCAGCCCACACTTTGATTTTTTTGTTTTGTTTGTTTTTTTGCGGTATGTGGGCCTCTCACTGTTGCGGCCTCTCCCGTTGCGGAGCACAGGCTCCGGAGGCACAGGCTCAGCGGCCATGACTCACTGGCCCAGGCGCTCCGCGGCATGTGGGACCTTCCCGGACCGGGGCACGAACCCGTGTCCCCTGCATTGGCAGGTGGACTCTCAACCACTGCGCCACCAGGGAAGCCCCACACTTTGATTTTAATAAGCTTGAGGGTTGGTACATCTTAGTAGTGAGCAGAATTTAAAGAAAATGAAACCAACTCATAAGTTTTAGTTCATTTGTTGTATTGCAGAAAGCACCCCGATTAGTGATGGGAATAGCGGTAGGTAATGTCTTGGAACCAACTGACAAGTTAAAAAAAGGAATTGGGAATCAGACTAGTTCTCCAACCTACATTTTAGCTGATAGCATTTTGGTCTCTCTTCGCAGAGCAATGAGCGGGCTCTTCTCTGATCAAGAAAGAAGGTGACTGGACTTTCAAGGCAGCGCCACCCCCAAGCGGTGGAGTGCAGCCTTCCTTTATGAGATGGGCTAGCTCATCTTCAGAGCCGTTGAGGATATTATAATTAACACACCTGCAAAGACTTTCGGACCTTCACTATGAGAGAATGTCTTGGGGGAACTCGGCAGCCATTTTTTAGTAAAAATAAGTATTCATGTGTGTCCAAGAAATGCCCCCATGTCTACCATATTTAACCATACACAGCAGAAATGATAAATGTCCTGAGTCCTCACAGTTCCTTGCGTAACAGGTAAATGCGCAAAGATTGACTTGTGGCATTGAAGGAGAATCCAAAGCACAGAACCATCGAGGGCTTTGGTGAATGCAACGTAACCAACGTCTGTGGAATGCCAGTGACAGGGCCGATCACCATAGAACTATCTAGAATGGGCATTGCCGAACCATTCCAGAGTGTTTATCTTCAGGCACCTTGAGGCCCACACTGAGGAATCCTGAGCTTCTGGTAGGATCAGCGCCCCTTCAGGCATCCTTGGAGTCACAGTATGTAATATTCCTAATAGTGCTTGACAGGGTGGGTGACAGGGAAGTCATGAGTATGAAGCCACAGTACTTGGTAAAACTTAAGAAATAATAACATGAATGGGAAATTCAAGCCCTGGAAATGCTTTCTCAGGTACGAATTTACTAAATGTCCTTGGCTTTTGTTTTTTTCACCTGTGAAATGAGAATATAATTCTGCTCTGACTTTCAAAGATGCCATATGGGCTGACAAACTAATACAAATCATGTTTGTAAATATAAAACTTTGATATAAATAAGAAATAATATGCTTTACCCTGCATAGCCTGTGAACAAAATTAACGTGAATGCAGAAAGCTATTTTATTTAAGTGGTTAAAAATGAGTAGCATTTCCTTTATGTTTCGGTTTTAATTTAAACTTGGGGCTTTAAAAGAGCAAACCCCTGACTGAGCATAGACAAGGATGATGATTTGGAGAGAAAAATATGATTTTGAAACTCAGGCTCAGTGTCAGAAGCTTGAAGGCACACATCAGGTTTCAGAGAAGATTGTGTGGTTTCCAAAGAGTGAAAATGCAGAGATTTCCTTTGTTACTGGTCCATGGTATGAGACAAAAATAAAACATAGGTGATTATTTCTCTCAGGTCTCAAAGATGTTGCAAGGGATCTTGCCAATAGAAGGACACTGATGGAAAAATTCCTCTGCTCCCATTTAAAAATGTCGCCCCACTATAGTGAAAATCTATAATGGTGCTTATCCTTCAATGTAGTTTTGCTTCTAAGTTTGGCAAAGAACATCTTCAAATTTACCTCTCGTCTGTTTAAGTATCCCAATCCCAATGCCTAATGGGCTCATAGCATCCCCGCACTGTGTGTTTACATAGACTGAACTTCAATAACTGAAAATGCAAATCAAATTGTAGAACGTGAGTCACTGCCCTGGCTGGGTGGGCTTGATGGGGAGAAGCCGTTTTCTATCAGCACACCAGGGGCCAAGCTGGGGGAGCTGAGGTCTGGTTCTGGTCATGATTTGGCTCAAGGGGTTTGCACTCCTGTTCTGCCTCAGGTCCCAACGTGCTCATTGACTCATGAACTGGGCACCAATAAGCACATGGGTATTAAGATTAACAAAAGAAATTGAATTGAATAAAACAGACAACAAAGTGGGTGGGGACGCTCCAGGGGACGCTGCAGAGTCAGAGATGTGAGTGGTCTGCAGGTCAGATTGCACCAGGCTGGTGCATTTGTTTCTAAATAAGAATGGTGAGAGGGACGGAGTTTGCGGGGAGATGCCAGACCAGGTCCATCATCTTGAGGGCAATCACACTGCAGTGTTTTGGTCACAAGGGGGAACAAATACTGTGCAGGTGGGTGAGCATACCGAGAATGGTGCACCCCGGCTGCATCCCAGCATTTCTATATAGGGGAAAATACGGGTGGTTGTTCATTAAAGAACAGCAGGACAACCACCCTACTGTGAGGGGCAACAAGAAACATTGGGTCATATTGGGCCTATTCAGTGAGAGGAGGAAAGGGGTCTGACAATTGCTCTCAGTGGTAGAGAGTGGTCTTAGCCCCAGCTTTAGAGCTCAAGTGTGTAGGTACAGGGTTTTTCCAAACTTTAAAAAAATTGAGGCATAATTTATATACAGTGTCTTAGTCCATTTGGGCTGCCACAACAAATACCACAGACTCGGTGGCTTATAAACGACAGAAATTTATGGTTTACAGTTCTGGATGCTGGGAAGTCCAAAATCAAGGTGCCACCATGGTCATGTTCTGGCGAAACCCTCTTCCTGGTTCATAACCATCACCTTCTCCCTGTGTCCTTACGGTGTGGAAGGGGTGAGGCAACTCTGTGGGGTCTCTTTTATAAGGGCACCAATCCCATTCATGAGGGCTCCACCCTAAGGACCCAACCACCTCCCAAATGCCCCACCTCCTAATACCATCACCTTTGTGGGTTAGGATTTCAGCATAAGAATTTGAGGGGGACACAAATGTTCAGCCCATAGCAAACAGCAGAGTTACATGCAGTAAAATTGTTGCATTTTTGCATATGCACATCCCCCTGTAAACAAGCGCCATTTCTTTTACCCCAGGACCCCTGGCCAATAAGGCCACTGAGAGGCAGCCTCTTCCTGATTTCTATCATCATAGATTAATTTTGCCCGTTCTTGAGCTACATATAAATGGAATCTTAACAGTATAGACTCACTGTGTCTGCCTTTTTCACTCAACGTTAGTTATTTGAGATTCATCTTCGTTGGAGGCATTGGTAGGTAGCAATTTGAAGAACATGCTTTTCCCTTCCTTCTGTACTTATTTCACTTCTACTGGGATTGCTGTTAAGTGAGAAGAGGGCAGGTGTCATAATATGTAAATTCTTTAAACTAAGAAAGAAGTTCTGTATAAAATATCTTGTACCCAGCATGGTACAAGGGACACCGCAATCCCATGCCATGGCACAGCAGCTAAGCAAACGCTCTTGACTTTGCCTAGTTTTTACTGTGTGTGCTTCTCTGCTTCCCACTGCAGTATAAGCATTTCCTCCAGCCTTGCGAAGGTGGCCTTTTTTTTCCCAAAGAGCCACAGAACTGCTATTGCCTAAATCACAAGGTGGTTAAGGCTGTGATTGAAATTTCGGAGACAGTGTTCAATGTCACCTTTGATGATCTAAAATTGCACACAGGTAGACCGGAGATCCTCCATAATAGCGCACAGAGGCTCATTTGGGGATTATGGGCTCGCAGGGTCTTGCTGCAGTCGGCTGATGTTATTAAACTTTAAGGACCCCTCTGAGAAGGATGTTTGGCTCCGAATAACAGTGTTTTCAGGGAGATTGTGACCTGGTGACCTCACACAATTGAATTTTTCATTTTATAGAGAATCTGAAGCTCCTTGCCATTAAGCTGACCAAGAATAGCAGTGCAGTTTTTTCTTTTCTGCTTTAGCACATTCCTGGGGATTGGGGGCTGTGCTTTCTGAGCATAACTGGGACAAGAGCTTATGGAGATGTAGTGAGATGAGGGATGCACAGAGTGACGTTCACAGATGCTGCAGTGAGAAATGCTGGGTCCCTTAGGGTCCCACTGACACTAAGGGTCCCCTGACATTTGGTAACAGTAAAATAAACAGATCTCCTTTTGTGTAGTCCTTCCCCTGCAGACCAAAGAGCTAATTAACCCTCAGCTGAGGTGAGCTGTGTGCTCCCTTTGGAGTGACCACTCAAGCCTGTGGCTTCAGTGTCTCTGGGAGGTGAGAAGGAGGTAGGGGTCAAAGCAGCCCCTTCTTCTGATCAACATTTCGAGGCCTCATGAAAAAAATGCCCCAAATGAGAGAGAAACTGTCATCCATGGGGGCACCTGATTATGAAAATGTGGGGATTTTCCTCAAGTTTGGATAAACCAACAAACAAAAACATTTAGAAAGAAGAAATGAGAAAAAGTTAACTTGCAAAAAGGTAAAGGGAATCAGACATCAAAAAGACTGACCCTCCAAATAAAGACCCCAATAAAGGGGGAAAACCACAGGTTATAAATTGGTCAAACATATTCTTGTGTTCATGGTGGAAAGCAGTAACTTTCTCACACGATCATCATATCCACTGATCAATACATTGGTATTATGAAAGTCAGGCACTAAGCTATATTTTGCTTGGGGAGTTCAGGTTTGTAGGAGTGCCCCTATCATTTCTGGTTTGTGTCAAGGTGCAAATCCTCTTTTCTTCTAGTTTCCTGATTGTGGTATGTTGTATCCTTAATCATAATGGAAGCAGAGCAAACTATCAGTTTTGCTTCAGGAGTCCATGCTTTGTTCAACTTCCTGCCCCTAAAGTATGGATTAGACTGCATAAGATGCTCAGTGATTTTCTGTTTCACTGTCATTAATATGATGTTTTATTTTAGTGGATGAGTTTTGTTTTCTTTTTTTTGGCTGTGCCTTGCAGCTTGTAGGATCTTAGTTTCCCAACGAGGGATTGAACCTGGGCCACGGCAGTGAGAGCACGGAGTCCTAACCACTGGACCGCCAGGTAATTCCTAGGGATGTCTTATTTTCATAGGCGTAACTAATGTTTAATACACAAAGACCCTCTTGTTGTACATTCAAAAGAACAAGAGCAACATGATATTAAGGCTTAAGAGTTACTTCTATCTGGAGGCCTTGTAAAGCCCCTAGGGGTATAAATTTTATGTCTCAGAAGTATTTTAATTTCCTTGTCAGTTTGTCCACTGAGATCAGGACCCAAGAAGCCTCAAATTCATTTCTACTGGGCTTTATCTGCAGTACCTTTAAGTTTTGGATGTAAGGATTAGCCAGGGCTCTCCAGAGAAACAGAACCAATAGGAGATTGATAGATAGACATACAAATGATAAATAGATTGATGATAGATAAGATGATTGATAGATGATAGATAGGTAAGATGATTGATAGATGATGCACACAAATTTATTATGAAGAATCAGCTCATGTCATTATGGAGGCTGGGAAGCCCCACAGTCTGCTGTCTGCAGTCTGAGGACCCAGGAAAGCTGATGGTGTCTGAGTCTGAAGGTCTGCGAACCAGGAGCACTGATGGTGTAACCTCCAGTCTGAGGGCAGGAGAAGACTGATCCCAACTCAAACAGTCAGGCAGAGAGGGAGAAGTTTCCCTTTCTCCATGGTTTTGCTTCATTCAGGCCCTCGACGGACTGGATGAGGCCCACCCACACTGGGGAGAGAGATCTGTTTTACTCAATCTAATCTCATCTGGAAACAGACACACCCAGAAATGATGTTTACCAACATCTGGGCATCCTGTGACTCAGACACACTGACATATAAAATTAGCCATCACTGTGTGTCAAGGTCTCCTTTTTCCCTGACATCACCTTGTTTGTCAGTGTTTCACAGGACAGCTTGCAGACCAGGTTCGTGGGAGGACAGTGGCAGCCTTGTTCTGTATTGAAGGCGTAGTTCTTGGGTTTATGCTACTTAATTAGATGAGAATTCTGACATGATCATAGTATAGAATTTTCTTTTCCCCAGAAGATATTTATTTATTTATTCTCAGATAAATATATTTAGAATATTGAGAGCTCAGATTGGCGTGATTGACGCAAGTAGATAATACCCAAAACAAACCTGGGCTAAGGAAAATGGTTATCATAAGCAGTTTCGTGGTCCAATTTTTTCCCTCTGTGAAACAGGTAAGAGAATGCACAAGATATCACACATGTCATTTACATACAGTATCATTTTAGATCATAATATAGACTGGATTTGATTTATCCAATTGTACCCTGGTTGGAAAAAGAACACATTCTTAGTGAACCTGGGCAAATAATAACCATTGATACAGGGAGTAAAGAAACTTACTAAAGGTACTTTGAAAAATATTTAACCATTGTTGCCATTGTTTTATCTTTTTTAAAAAAAGAATCATCCTTGTTTTCCCTCATGATTTATAATTTGTTACCTATATTAAGATCTTTCATAGGATTCCCCTCACTCCCAATCCTCAGGGTCCAGTTGGAACAAGATTTCATTTAAAGAGGGTTTCATAACTAGTTTGAACAAGTGTAACCTGTCAAACTGAGGGTCAGGGCTGGATTAAGAAGAAAAGAGTTTCCCCCACAAGAGCATTTAAAATAGAACACTGGCCACAGTTAAGTCAGTTCATCCCATTCATTAAGGTCTAAGGAGTTAATTTGTGTTTTGTTGATCTCAAAGTAAACAGTTTATCTCCATGAAGTCATTTGCTTTTGGAGGGGAAAGTTCTGGGTGTCCTGATAACAGACTCTTGACAGTCTCACAGAGTGTGGTGAAGATATGTCTTTTAATGGAGCTGTGAGTCTAGTCCTTGTAGTTTCAACTGTCCTGAGTATCTGGCTCAGTCCTTTGCTGAAGCTCTTTTGATATAGTATTTTTTTCAGAAGATTCAATTTCTGATCTGTTCTTGTAGCAGAGACTTTTAGGCGAGTGTAAGGGAAAAGCAGAAAATGCTTGTGGATAATAAGACTCAAAAGTTCTGTTTAATTCATTATAATAAGCAACAATATCAGGATGCAGAAAAGTAGAATCCTCTATTGAGGTACAATAAGCAATCGGTTTATAAGGATTTAGTTAATACTTATCATGAGGGTAAGAACACATTATAAACAGTGAGGGCATTGTCAAATCTCCAGAGTATTTAATTTATCTCACTAAGTGTATTCTGATTATCATCAATTGACAAGAGTATTTATTTAGAAAATCAGAGGTCTTTTGAAAAATTAATCTATTTTTTGAAAATCATAGTGCCCATCTTTGTGCATGAACGTAAGTATGTTTCTGATGTAAAATTTCATAATTGCCAGAACATTTATGTCATTAAAATTTTATTTATATGTAAAGCTGAACAGAGAAGTTTAGCTTTTTGTCTTGCTGATTTTTCATATGGTGGACATAATAATGTTGAGTACAGTAAAATCAGATTATTTCTATGATCTCTTATTTTAAAAGCTGAGAGATCAAATTTTTGTGATACCCAGTGGACATCTGGGAAACTCCAAAGGTGACGTAGGTATAATAGATATCTTTACAGCTTTGGAGTTCTGATTTTGGGTCCTGAATTTGGGAAAGGCAGTACCAAAAAGAGTTATCAGAGGAGCCATGGTAAGAGCCTCAGTCACGATGAGTGAAGACAAGAAACAGTTTCAGGTAATATTTAAAGGAAACACGGCAACACATAAAAATGATTATTAGGAATTCTATTTCAAAACTAAAGACATTTTGTTAATATTGATACAAAAGTGAGACAAAAACAAGTTACACAGCATTTTAGTAAGAAAGAGAACCACTGATGTCTGGGCACAGAACATCTTTTAACTCTTCTCTTTTGTCTGTGTTTTTGTTAGTAGCTTTCTATGTAGACAAGGATCAATTTACCATTTTAACAGAAGGAGACCCAAATTCTATTTTACTTTTTTTGATTACCGTTTATGTAGCAGTTTGCAGTAAATGATACACAAGCCTCTTTCCACCTTATGAATAGATCGATTATCACTGAGTCAAATTTGCAAACATTTTAAATATATTTCTTTGCTCATTTCAAATTCACTACGTGCAGTTATCATAAGCCCAGGCTCTTGATCTTACTTTTTCCTCTGTTCTATATTCATGGTGTATCCTGAAATTGTCTTCTATTTCCTTCTTCATATTTTGGCACAACCAGAAAATTTTAATTAAAGCAAAACAAAATACATCCATCATCTTACACATGCACCTCTCTACAGTCAAATACATCTTTAAGAAATTCTTAAAATAGTAAATTTTTACGTCCATTGTAACCAGCTAACTTATAGCAAGAGTATAGTAAAACTAGAGTTTTCAGGTGTATAAGATATGTACTAATAGCTTGATTTACTACTAGTTCAAAGTCTTAAAGTTAATTGGTAGGAATGTAAAATGATGTAACCATGTGGAAAACAATTTGATTGTTCCTGATAAAAAGTTAAACATAGAATTACCATAGGACCCAGCAATTCTGTTTCTGGGTATATACTCAAAAGAACTGAAAACAGGTATCAAATAAACACTTGTACATGAATGTTTATAGCAGCACTATTCACAATAGTCAAAAGGTGGAAACAACCCAAATATCCATCATGAATGAATGGATAAACAAAATGTGTGTATATAAACACAATGAAGCAGTATTCAGCTGTTAAAACGAATGAAGTACTGATGCATGCTCCAGCGCGGATGAACCACGAAAACGTTATGCTAAGTGAAAGCAGTCAGACACAAAAGGCCACGTACTGTATGATTCCATCTGTTTGAAATAGCTGGAACAAGTAAGTCCATGGGTACAGAAAGCAGCTTGGTAGTTGCCAAGGGCTGGGGACAGGGAGGAATAGGGAGTAACTACTTAGTGGTTTGAGGTCTTCTTTTGGAGTGATGAAAACCCCCTCTGGTTTTGGAACTAGGTAGAGGCTATGGTTGTACAACATTGTCAATGTACTAAATGCCACTGACTTAGACACTGCAAAATGGTTAATTTTATGTTAGATGAATTTTGCTTCAATTTAAACATGAGGGATTTCATATATTTATATGATTTCGTATATATATGATATATAGAATTATAAACACTTAACAAGAGTAAACCCTTTTAAAGGACATTAATTATTATACTTTATTTAGTTGGACAAATAGTTTTACTTTTTTATAATAATAAAAACTTCCTTGACTCATGAAACTTTAAAGCATTCAGATTAATTAGGCTTCCCATGATAAAATAAACCCAAGTTTTGTATAAACTAGAATATTATTTTCTGTATTGTGTTAAAATCAAAAAGAAATATAATAAATTGCTTTGAATTAGAATTTTCACCTTGAACAAGAATCTTAAGCTTTTCAAAAGCTTTATACTTTATGAATATCTGTAGTTATAAACCTAATATTGAAAATTCTTTAAATTGTGTTTGAAGTACCTTATCATTCTTTTACTTTTTGTCTTATTAACCTATAATCAAGGCTATTAATTTATCTGAGAGTTAAACTTTTTATTCCTCTGAGGTATATATGCAGCAAGCTTCTGAAGTTTTTTCTTAAAGAGCCATCACTTTGAAAACATTAAAATTTGATTTTCCTCCCTTCTGGAATGTATTTATTCCAGATTTTCCTCCTTTTCAATTTATTTTAACCTTCAAAGTTATTATTTTGAATTTATATGAGTGCTTCTGTATGCCAGTGAAGAAAAGTACTCCCATAAGTACAAGTAACTTTGTAATGTTATGTGTTAATTTTTCCCTCCTTTGTCTGACTAGTTATCCATCAAGTGCACAATCATTTCAATAGATGAAAGATATTTATAACCAATTAATCTGTAAAAATTTGGGGGGGAGGGCAGAAAAAGGAAATGAAAAGTAGAGAAGTAGAGAAGTAGAGAGAAGAAAAGTAGAGAAGAAGGGAGTGACCACAAATACAGAAGGTGATAAACAAAATATTTCATTACCTTCGTTTTATAAGGAAAGAAAAAGAAAAAAAAGGTATTTTTCACACACAAAAAGAGCTAGCAGCTTCAGTTTTACAACCTCAGCTAGAGATAAAAAATAAACAGAACACAAAAGCTCACTCATGGGTCCAGCCACTGTAGATCTCAAAGGTTGTTTGCCTTTCCAGAAGGTACAGAAAATTTTCTTGAGTGATGTGATCTCATTGATGGGGAGGTAATTTTGGCTGATGACTAGCCATAAACCCAGTTCACCCAGAGAATCTGGGAGGCAGAGGTGAATAGGTTTGGGTTCTCTTTGGGCCTCAGTTAGTCTTCAATTGGGGCCCAAGGAAAGTGGCACATTGCAAGTTAGGGACATCCTCTTCCAGGGCCTGATGGCACTGCTTTCGACATCCAATCACGTCGCCAGCCTAGGATGTTTCTAAAACACGTCTCTCCTCATGTTATAGAATGTTTGTATTAACATTTCAACAGTCAAAGATATCAGAATCCCCATGTCAAACAAATAAACAAAGATGACACATAAACCAGAGTCTCTGTTATTTACCACCCGACAGAAATCGCCAGAAACCTAGATTCTCAACTTTTCAGTCATTAACAGGGAATAAATTATTGCCCGAGCTCAAACCACACCTGGAACCAGACTTGATCCAGAAACACAAATAGAAACAGCCAGAAAAGCACAGAGTTAGGAAGAAGAAGAAGAAGAAGAAAAAAGCAGTGATAGTATAGCTCTCTTGCTGCAGGAGATTTATTCTGTAAATGAAACAAGGCACGTATCTGTTCACACTGCACGTGAGATAAGTGTGTTCTGAGGTGAAGCCGTTCAGTCAGCTCCGGCAGGTGAAGGCCCTTCCTCACGTAAATCTCCATGGAGCCTCCAGAACTGCAAAAAAGAATTAGGCACAACAGCACATGGAAAATAAAAACATTTTTTCTTCACTCTCAAAGTGCTAGATGTCAGACTTCAAAAGGACTGATGTGCCCAGTAAAAACCACAACAGGTGGGGACTTCACTGGTGGTGCAGTGGTTGAGACTCTGCACTCCCGATGCTGGGGGCACGGGTTCAATCCCTAGTCAGGGAAAGAGATACCGCATGCCGCAACTAAGGAGCCTGCATACTGCCGCTGAGACCCAGCACAACCAAATAAATAAATAAAATAAATATTTAAAAACAAAAAACAAAAATAACCCACAACAGGTGTTTAGTGGGAAAATACCACAAAGCTTAACAAAATCAAATTAGATGATTGGTTTATGTTAATATGATATTTGTATTTTTTATATTTATTTATATTAGTTGTTACTTGTCTGTTCATGGGAGAAAAGAATAATTTTTTACATGATCATCACAGTCACAAAGTTTATGTTATATCTGTAAACACCACTATTATAAAAGTCAAAGATAAAGCATCCCCCCTCCTTTTTTTAAGGTCTGTGGGATGTGTTCAAATTTTTATTATCTTGGGGGCCATAACTAGGCAGAGTGACTTTGTTATTCTTGGTTTATTTCAAAGGGCAAAGATTTTCTTTTTCTCTATGTTCCGTCATGTGCTTAACTGCAACGGGAGCAGGAAAAAGTGGCAGTTTTGTGGACATGACAGTATACAGTGTTTCCTGGAGACTTTGGGGTCTCCTATCACACCTGTTATGGGGTGACATGTATCTCCCCACAAATTCATAAGTTGAAACTCTAACCCCTGGCAGCTTAGAATGTGACTATGTTTAGAGATAGGACCTTTAAAGAGGTGATTCATTTAAAATGAGGGGTTAGGTTGGGCCCTAATCCAATCTGACTGGTGGAAATTTGGAAACACAGAGATGCCAGGGAGGCACACACAGAGGAAGGACCGCGTCAGGACACAGTGAGAAGGCGGCCATCTGCAAGCCAAGGAGAGAGAGGCCACAGGAGAAACCAACCCTGCCAGCGCCTTGATCTCGGACCTCCAGCCTCCACAATTGTGAGAAAATACATTTCTGTTGTTTGAATCCCCCAGCCTGTTGCACTTTGTTATGGCAGCTCGAGCAAATTAATATAACACTGCAAGTTCCCCCAAACTAGCAAGTCCTGAAAATGAGGCAGTGTGGCAGCCGGCTGTTGTGACGTACAGGTAGACCTTTTGGGCAGTGCTTCTCATTCCTGGCTGTACGTTAGAAATACCAGGGAGTTTTAAAAATAACGGTTCTCAGACCTCACCTCCAGAGAATCTGATTTAGTTCATCTGGGACAGGTCTGGATCCTGGTGTGTGTTTTTTTAAGCTCCCCAGGCGATTTCAATAAGCAGCTACGGCTAAGAACCCACATCTACAGCCCCAAGTTTTGCAGAGGCTGCTTTCATCTACCTAAAGCTAGTCTACCCAAGCTTCTGAGTTATGATGTATGCTTTTTAAGCTGCATCAACATATTTTCCAAATTCTGCTGGAGAAACAGGAAACCAAGCTTGTATTCCAATTTGTAAATTTAAAGTAGGTGCCCCTAAGGGCAGTACACAGAGTCTAGTCCTAGAAACTGGGAAAAATATCAATAGTTTGTCTACACATATTTGAACTAGGAAGAAAGTATTAAAAAATCCACCATCCATCATTTCTTGATCTTTGAAATGGATTTATACCCTCCTGTAGGACCTTGATATTTGACCACTGAGATCAACATATATTGATTACCCACTCTGTACCGTGCTGGTATTCAGCCTGACGTCTCCCTCCTGGAAGAGGATATGGAGAGAATGGGCCTCAGGAAAGCTCGAGAACAGTTTCTTAGGATGTGTACAATGAGAAAAATGTCCCTTGAAAAAAGAAATCTGCATGTAGCTAACTCTGGGAAATATTGCGTACTGTATCCTCTCCTAGTGATTCATAATGCACACTAACATTTTAGGGATCTAAAAAAAAAGTTCTACATTAATTCAATCAGCAGTTTCTAGACTTCGGTGATCAGGAATTCCCCTCCCTTTTCTTCTTTTCCCGCTTTGGGTAACAGCCATTATCATCCTGCAGAACTAGTGGTTCTTGGAATACACTTCAGGCAAAGTTGTATTACTGGATTTTTATCTCCAATTTTTGTGAGGGTGCAGGGAATATGTTCCTGAATTTTGGGGAAATAAATGCTTCATGCTAAAGCATTTTTGAAGTTTCTAAACTTGATTTAGAGAGTTTGGCCTGGGCTCAGGAAGGAGGTGCTTCCCCTGGCACTTGTCATGGAGCATGTTCCATGGTGCTGTGATGCTTATGCATCTTTGCCACTACATGAGATGTTAAGAGTGTGATGTGTGCCTGGCCATGTGGTAGCTAATGTTTGTTGAATGAATGAATAAATAAGTCATGTTTCTGTTGTGATTAGGTACTTGTAGCAGTGCCACACCTCACTCCACCCTCCTGAATTTCTATGTCCTAAAAATTAATATATCTCATTTGTTCTAACAGATTATTACATAGCAAGAGGTCTGGTTGAGGAGGTCTCTTTGTCCTCTTTGAGCCCCATTTAGTCTTCAACTGGGGCCCAAGAAAACTGGTTCATTACAAGTTAGGTACATCCTTGCCCAGGGCCTGACGGCACTGCTTTCGATGTCCAATCTTGTCGCCAGCCTAGGATATTTCTAAAACACGTCTCTCCTCATTTTATACAATGTTTGTACAAACATTTCAACAGCAGAACATTTTCAATGTATTACTGAAATTACTTTTATTTCCACATTGTTTCAGTGACAAATGGTTTGCAAGATTATAAATTTCATGCAACAGTAATGTCAAGATGACAGCAATCTTATGCAAAATTCATAAGCATTTTCTGGAAGAAGTTAGCCAGTAGAGACAAGGACTTAGAGT
Source organism: Grampus griseus (assembly GCF_964374135.1). Lineage (NCBI taxonomy): Eukaryota > Metazoa > Chordata > Mammalia > Artiodactyla > Delphinidae > Grampus > Grampus griseus. The sequence goes on along the minus strand of NC_139006.1, from coordinate 75,511,459 downwards.
GTTGTCATTATTGCAGGTGATTATTATTAAACCATCATCTCTATACATTTGACAGTGGCCCCAATAATTAATTGCTGTGTGTTAACTAGTCATTTATTCAGAGTCAGGCCCTACACTAGAGGATAAAATAATAGACAAAACAATTTGTGTCCTTGAAGAGTTTCCAATCTAGTTAATCATGACTAATTATGAATAGAAGTAATAAATGTGTGCAGAAGCAACTTGCTACTAAGTGATTGAGGCTAAATGATACATTTGTGCTTAAAGTCTGTAGACCAAAGAACTGGGGAGTAGATGGTTTTTAAAGGATGAATGGAGGAACTGTGGTATTTACAGTTAAGAGAAATAAACCTCTCAGAGGAATAGGGATCAAATTTATAAAGATACAATAGATTTATTAAGTGAATTATTTATAATAGCACTTATACATCAAATAAGGAAAATATATTACTTTTCAAATACTTTCAAAGATTTTCTCATGTGTTTAATTTTGAAGTGGGAACGTAAGTGATAGGTGATGAGGTCTTATGAGTGTGACATCTGGTGTTGTCATATCTGATGTCTGACGAGGAATGACAATTGTCTTGCTGGAAGGATTAAACTCATTTAAGATCATGGTTTCTGTCCTATTGGCTGAGAGGAGGGGGAAAATTACTGACTTTTTTTTTAAAATTTTTTGCGGTATGCGGGCCTCTCACTGTTGTGGCCTCTCCCATTGCGGAGCACAGGCTCCGGACGCGCAGGCTCAGCGGCCATGGCTCACGGGCTCAGCCGCTCCGCAGCACGTGGGATCTTCCCGGACCGGGGCACGAACCCGTGTCCCCTGCATCGGCAGGCGGACTCCCAACCACTGCGCCACCAGGGAAGCCCTACTGACTCTTATTTAAACAGTGATGTGCGGCCCAAACCTACATTTCTTACTAACACTTACATCAGAGGCAATTTCTTTTTCCAGGCCCAGGATTTAATGCACCAGAACTAGGAAACAGTTTAAAGCTTATAGTGAGGAAGTTGAATCCGAGAACCCCCTAACCTTTTCAAGACGTTGATCACTTTCTAAATTCAATCTGTATATGGTGAAATTCTCATAGGAGAAAGCAGCACTCCTCTGCCCGGTGGCGGTTTGAGTTGTTTATAGTTGATAACGTTCAGGTGGAAATTTGATGTTGGAGTGAAGAAAAATAGTGGCAAACCATGAAGTGGACCTAGCATGGGGAAAGGGGAAGAAGAATTGGAAGAGAAGAATAAAAAGTTTTCCTAGTTGCATTTTTATGTCCTTGCAATTCTGTTCCATGCAGAAACCCAAAGGGCAAATTCAGGAAGAGTTGTGAGCTTTGAATATATTGGCTTTCCAAAATAGTTTTATATATTGTGAGATGCTAAAACAAATTCTATGCAATCCCCAGGAAAGAATGTTGGATTCAGAAAAAGAAAAGAATTATAGGGTACTTTTAATAGTTGTTGTAGGGAGGAGATTGGAGAGAGCAGGTTACTGATATTCAGAGGGTCTTTTTCTTTGAGGATGACCTCAAGAGTCACAGATGACAGGACATAATGGTATCTAAAGATTTATATTAGTGTCCAGACTACTAAATCCTTTGTCGAGGTCAAGGTTAATTCAAACCTTGGGACTACCCTAATCCCTTTCCCTGAGCTCTCTCTTTGAACATCCTCAGTGCTGGCAAATCTTTATCCTTTGAAGGACTATACTGAGGATTAAAAAGGATACTATTCCTAAAGCCCTTAGTGCAATTTCTAGCCCTGAATAAGTGGGAGACATGGCGACTTTTTATTTTGACAATTATTAATATTAGATTTGATTTTTGCAAGCAGTCAAAAGTAATTTAGAAGGGGAGTCTGATGTATAAGGAAAGGGGTCAAGCCAAGACCTGGCAACTGGAGTCCAAAATGCAGGCAAAAATGGTAAGGTTGTTTCATGTGGTTCATAAGCTGAAAGTGAAAGGCTGTATTTCATGAAAAATTACTGGAAAAGAGAAAGCTTCGAAAATATCCTGAGAGTAAATCTGTACATGCCCAAGGTGAGAGTGTATGTGCATATTCTGGTGTGCTCTGTGCAGGGCACTGCGGGCTGTTGAAAGGGGAATAAAAAATAAAGCCAGAGGAGAGCTGGGAGTGAGGGGTGGGGTACAACCCAGAGAAAGCAAGAAATAGCATCCCAGCAGGAGGCCCCAGTGCTGAGGCTACTGTTGCCACAGGTGCAGTCCCCCTGCTGCTGGCTGCTGCCTTGGGGACTAAGCAGGAACCCAACCCTTTCCTTTATGGATGAGCCAGAGGAACAGCCTCTAGCGGTAGCTTGTCTTTTGACTTTGGAGCGCAAGGAGTTTGGGTGGCCGGACATACCTGGGTTTGGATTCTGGCTCCATCATGTATTAGCAATAGGGCAAGTTACTTAGTCATTCTTAATCCGCTTATCTTTTTTTAAAAAATTGGGGCATTTGACATGTTCTTCAAAGAACTTTCTTCGAAGGGTTTTGATTTTTTATCGTGAAAACTTTCAAAGATTTCACAATTAAACAGAATACCGTACATGATAACCCGCCGTGTATTCATAACCCTAATTCAACACCTATTACTTTAAGTCAATCTTGGGTTTTTTCCTACTTTTACCCAACAGCCCCCATTCTAGATTGTTGTAAAGTAAATCACAGGCATCCTGTCTTTTAATCCATAAATATTTCAGTATGAATCCATAAAAGATAAAGCCTCCTTTTAAAACTATAGCAATTCTATAATGACACCTAAAAATATGATCATTAATTTCATAATAGCAAATATCAGCTACCTAGTCAGTGTTCAAATTTCTCCATTAGTCTCACAATGTTTTTAAGAGTTGGTTCACATTCAGAGTAAAATATGGTTCATACTTTGCAATTAGTTGATTTGTTTCTTAAAACTCTTTTAAGCAAAGATTCTCTCTCCCTCTTATTTTATCCCCTTGCTATTTCTATTTTTTTAATTGAGGTAAATTCCCTTGCAATTTGTTTGTCATTTGTCTTGTAGAGTTTTCACACAGTCAAGGTGTTTTAAAATGTAGGTTTTATGGGAATTCCCTGGCGTGGTTAGGATCAGCACTTTCACTGCCGTGGGCCTGGGTTCAATCCCTGGTCGGGGAACTAAGATCCTGCAAGCCGTGCATTGTGACCAAAAAAAAAAAGTAAAAATTAAAAAAAAATAAAATGTAAGTTTATTATTGTTCAGGTATGGTGAGGCCAACAGATCAGAAGACAATTGCCACTGAAAAGAGAGTTTGTTACTCACAGTTCCCAACAGGAAGGGGCACACTAGGCCATGCCAGGCCATGCAAGGCCACATGAGGAAGCATTGGAGTCATCAGGGGACAGTAGTGGGAGGGAAGTGTGGGCAAGAGCTTTTATTGTGGTTTCCATGGAAAGGAAGGTACCAGTTGTCTGGATTGGTTACTTTGTATATGAAAGATGTGCTCGAAGGTGAATTCTTTGCTATTACTAGTAATTGGTTAGCCCTGGGAGGGCAGTCTCCCATGGTTTGTAACGCCTCAGTTGTCAAAACATTAGAATAAAAAGACATGCTTATTATATAAGATTTGTCTATTGCATCCCCATGATGTCACTTTATATCTTTCTCTGTCCCCTATATTTGCTATAAACTGGTAATGAAATCGGGAGGCTTGATTGGATTCAAGTTTAATTTTTTTATGACTTCCATCACAAAGAACATAATATCCAATTATCTCTCTTTTTGTTATGCCAAAAACCATTCAAGAGCAATCACTAAATAATTATTTAATTAGGAATTACAAAAGAGGGATATCCTAATCTCCGAAATATACAAACAGCTCATGCAGCTCAATAACAAAAACAAACAAACAAACAACCTAATCAAAAAACGGGCAGAAGATGTAAATAGACAGTTCTCCAAAGAAGGCATACAGATGGCAAAGAGGCACATGAAAAGATGCTCAACATCTCTAAGTATTAGGGAAATGTAAATCAAAACTACAATGAGATATCACCTCACACTGATCAGAACGTCCATCATCAAAAAATCTACAAACAATAAATGCTGGAGAAGGTATGGAGAAAAGGGAACGCTTCTACACTGTTGGTGAGAATGTAAATTGGTACAGCCACCATGGAGAACAGTACGGAGTTTCCTTAAAAAACTAAAAATAGAGCTACCATATGATCTAGCAATCCCATTCCTGGACATATACCCAGAGAAAACCATAATTTGAAAAGATACATGCACCCCAAAGTTCATTGCAGTACTATTTACAATAGACAGGACATGGAAGCAACCTAAATGTTCAACGACAGAGGAATGGATAAAGAAGATGTGGGACAAATATACAATGGAATATTATTCAGCCATTAAAAAGAATGAAATAGGGCTTCCCTGGTGGCGCAGTCGTTGAGAGTCCACCTGCCGATGCAGGGGACACGGGTTCATGTCCCGGTCCGGGGGGATCCCACGTGCCGTGGAGCGGCTGTGCCCGTGGGCCATGGCCACTGGGCCTGCACGTCCGGAGCCTGTTGCTCCGCAACAGGAGAGGCCACAACAGTGAGAGGCCCGCGTACCGCAAAAAAAAAAAAAAAAGAATGAAATAATGCCACTTGCAGCAACACAGATGAACCTAGAGATGGTCATACTGAGTGAAGTAAGTCAGACAAAGACAAATATCATGTAATATCGCTTATATGTGGAATCTAAAAAAAATGGTACGAATAAACTTAATTACAAAACAGAAATAGAGTCACAGATGTACAAAACAATCTTATGATTACCGGGGGGAAAAGTGGGGAGGGATAAATTGGGAGACTAGGATTGACATATACACACTACTGTGTATAAAATAGATACCTAATAAGGACCTACTGTATAGCACAGGGAACTCTACTCAGTACTCTGTAATGACCTATATGGAAAAAGAATCTAAAAAAGAGTAGATACATGTAGATGTATAAACTGATTCACTTTGCTCTACAGCAGAAACTAACACAACATTGTAAATCACCTATACCCCAATAAACATTTTAAAAATAAGTAATTAAATAAATAAAATGTCAGTGTTCCAAAGTGAAAAAGAAAAAAAAAAAAAGAGGGGTATTCTAATTCTACCATTCCTTCTTTATTTATTAGTGTGATAATTTTTTGTAAAGAGAAATGTCTCCTCATCAACTATTTGGTAACCCAGAGATAGATTGTATCGGAAAGGTAGATTAAATGCTTGATTCTTTCCCTTTATTGACCTGTTTTCAAAAATAATGTGTTGGTATCAGCATCCTCTGAAAGTGACCAGTGAGTTTGTTTCATAGATTTAGACGTATTTAATTGGTTTCAATCCATTGTATTCTTATTGATGCTGAAGTTGTCGCATTCTGGGCCACTGGGAACTTCTTAGAGTTGGCCCCTCACTCATTCTGACCACCAGTGGTTTACCTGTCTTTTGGGATGAGAAGTGTTTCAGGCTTATATTGTTCATTTCCTGTCCCAGACATGGAATCAACCATATCTCCCAGAAGCCCTGTTCCTTTTAATAGGAGGCTGTATTTAGAGACGATAATCTCATTGCTTTTTGGTACTCATTGCTTCTGAGCTGGTCATTGTTTCTAGGTCTTATCAATGGATAGGGCAAGGGAATATGTGTATAAATAATTGATTGACATGTTTATTAATTCTCTTTTAAGTATTGGTTTTCCCTCTCATTTGTTTCTTCTTTGCTTAGGTATGCTCTCTTTTCAGTTTGGTTGTTGAGTCCGTACTGAGAGTTCCAACTCAAATTTACGTACTCAGGTTTGTTTGTTTTGCTAACTTTTTCAGTAATACATCTGCATCACTTTTTCTGTTGCTGGAATCCTGGTTCCCAACTGAAACCAGCATATTATTTATTCAGTTGCTTTATCTCAAAATATGTAGACAATAACAATCGCCAACACTACCACCAACAATGTGATAACTGAAAGCAGATTAATTTTTCAATAGTTCTTTTTGTCCTTAGGTTATATTTCACTAAAGGATGTTCATTTAAATTCTGTGTCTTGGAGTCATTGAAATAATCCCTCTCAGTGTGGTTATGCTGCCAGCTCAATTCTGCACTAGCCCATTCATTTGCTTCATTTTGCTTTAGACTTTTAAGGATTACACATTTTTAACTTTAAATTTTCTTTGTAGTCAAAGTATATTCAGAGAGGCCTAGCTTTTATCCCTGTCTTCCCCACCTTGTTCCCCTTGCTTCCATTGCTTTATTTTTTGGTTTACATTTTCTTCTTCTTTTTTTTTTTTCTCATAAACAAGTTTTTAAAATATAAGCAAGTATCCATTCCCCCCGCCCCCAAAATAAAGGTAGCATACCATTCATGCTTTTTTCCTCCTTGCTTTTTCCACCTAATACATGCTACACATCACTAAATAGGACTATATTAAATATTAAATAAAGTACATTCTACAGACTCTTATCCACAATTCCAAAATTCTCAAAGCTCTGAAAACCCAGAATTTTATTATAAGTTTGCAGCAAACTCATTTGGAAAAAATCAGATCTGAACCCACATAAAGTTATTTATTGTCTTTATATTTTATACCTATGTGCATTTATAGTTGATACATTTCTTTTTTTTTTTTTTTTTTTTTTGGTGCGGTATGCGGGCCTCTCACTTCTGTGGCCTCTCCCGTTGCGGAGCACAGGCTCCGGCCGCGCAGGGTCATTGGCCATGGCTCACGGGCCCAGCCGCTCCACGGTATGTGGGATCCTCCTGGACCGGGGCACGAACCCATGTCCCCTGCATCGGCAGGCGGACTCTCAACCACTGCGCCACCAGGGAAGCCCCTTGATACATTTCTGATGCTGGAATATTTAATATTATGGGTTCAGCTTCATATAGCTTGATGAAGGTGATATATGCACTGTATTAGCTTCCTGAAACCTGAAAATTTTGAATTCTGAAACATTTAGGCTCCAAGGATTTCAGATAATGCATTCTGAACCTTTAATATATAAATAACTGAGTTACTTTTAGTCCCTTTTCTTCTCCCAACAGCTGTTTTTGAATTTTTTAAAAAAGAATGTGACTATAGGGCTCAGCCTCCCATTTCAGCATAACCAGGTAAATAATAATGATCCTCTTAGTACAGATTGAATGGGAACCAGAAACCCATGGGTTTTCCTTGCATACGCCAAGCCTGGGGTTCTAAGACTTCCTTCTAGGTAAAGTAACTTCAGGGGCAAAGATTTCTAGTGAGAGGCTTAGGAGACTTAGATTAGTATTTTGAAAATTTAAGTATAATTAAGAAGTAGATACCTTTTAAAGAAAATCCTGGCTAGAGTGTTTTCATAGGATTCCCCTACTTTGTTGACCCCTTCTGTGTTAAGAGTATCATAGAATTTTGGGTTGGAAAGAATACAGTAGTCCTCCTTATTCTCAGGAGATACTTCCCAAGACCCCCAGAGGATGCCTGAAACTGTGGATAGTATGAAACTCTATATATACTATGTTTTCTCCTATACATACATACCTATTATAAAGTTTAATTTGTAAATTAGGCACAATAAGAGATTAACAACAATAACAAATAAAATAAAGCAATTATAAAAATATATTGCAATAAAAATTATTACAATAATTTGAATGTGAATGTAGTCTCTCCCTCTCTCCCTCAAAATATTTTATTGTACAGATTTAATGCCTTTTCCACCTTAACTAAGCACTTACCATGCACTGTGGCCATAACTTTTGCAGTCTTAGATGTGACAGCAAAACTAGCGCACGTTTCTTTTTCCTTCTTCACAATTTTACAGATAGAGGATTCCTTCTTACTGTAGATGTTAGCCAACTCAGCATATAATTTTTTTTCTTTCCTTATGAAGTGGAGAACTTTTACCTTTTCACTTAAAGGAAGCACTTTTTGGCTTCTCTTTAGCATATCCAAATTGCCAGCATCACTACTCTTGCACTTTGGGGACATTATTAAGTAAAATGAGGGTTACTTGAACACAAGCCCTGCAATACTGAGACAGTCGATCTGCTACTCAGGGCGGCTACTAATGATTAACGGGTAGAATACACTGGACAAAGAGATGATTCCCGTCCTGGGTAGGATGGAGTGAGACAACCAGAACTCTTATCAGCTACTCAGAATGGCATGCAATTTAAAAGTTACAAATTGTTTATTTCTGGAATTTTCCATGTAATGTTTTCGGACCGTGGTTGACTGCAGGTAACTGAAACCAGGAAAAGTAAAACTGTGGATAAGTGGGGCCTACTGTATTGGTTGTTGCTGGGAAGTGTCTTCCAGAAAAACTGGACCAAGCACAACTCAACAAGACGTCTTTCCTAACTTTGCCCATTGCTTTTATGAGGAACCACTGCGTTTAGGGTGCTTGAGGTGGGCAGGTATGAACAATAATTATAATACTGCCCTGCTTTATTGTCAAATGGTATTCAGAACTACTACATCATAAATTTTATCTGTGAGGTAACTTAGGCTCAACTTTTTCACAAGTAAGAAAGCTGAGGCCTGTCACTGTGGTAGACTGTATAATGTTCACAGTACTTGCTGCCTCTCCTTGTGAGAGGATTATATGTCCCTGTCCCACTGATAGAGTCACTGGACTTGCTCTGGCCAGCAGACTGTGAATGGCAATGACGTGGGCCACTTCTGGGAGAAAGCTTTAGAAGCCAGCATGTTATTTTCTGTGTGCTCTTTTCCCTCTATCACAAAGCCATGACCACCCTATGATGGATATGTGGTGTGAGTGGGAAATAAACCTGAGTTGTTATAAACCATTGAGGTTTTGGGCTTGTTTGTTACCACAGCATAACCTAACTTATACTGACCGATACTCTTGCCTTTGGTCATGCAACCAATGATGAAATATGACGGGGACCTCAGCGTCTGGATGAAATTCTCAAGTTTTTACTAGAGACAACAGTTATCCTTTTGATTTTCTAAAGCTTGATTTCCATACGTATTCTAATTTCTGAAATAGATTGACATACCTAATTAATATTAATGAAATTCTTTGAGCTCCTAGGTATATGGCAAATATTAAGTACTAAAGTACCAGCATCTATAGATATAACAACTATTAAGTATTATACATATGCTTACCATCAGACAGGGAACAAAAACAAGGTGACTGAGAAATTAGTAATCTAGAAAGTAGAAGAAAGATGAAAAGGGAACAAGAGGCCTGTCATGATGGATGAATTTGTCTGGTAGTTTAATTTTCCTTGCTCTGAACTGACAGAGAGGACTTTTGAAAGAAAGGTGCTTTCATCAATCTTTCTCATTTTTTTTTTCACCAGAATAAGGAGATAGGAAGGTTTCATTTTATGGAAAAAAAAAAAAAAAAAAAAAAACCTCTCCTAGGATGGAATTTTTCAAGTTTAATTTTGACATTGCATCATTTTGGTCTTATATGCTTATATGAATATGCTGAGTTTGGGGGTTGGGAGACCCCCTCTCTCTCTCTTTTCTCCCCATCCCCCTCTTTTTTCTCCCTCTTCTTTTTCTTTCATTTTATTAAAAGAAAACCCCTAAGGTCAATCTATCATACTAATACTCGAGTCCATAAAAAGGTGTGTATTATAAAGGCCCTTGTAGCTCAGGTAGTGACAAGACTTGGGTAGATTACTGAATTCTATGTCCTCATGGACTAAACAACCCTAAGGCTCCAGCATATTTATTCTTATATCTGTGGATGTTTGAGAAAATCAATTAAGAGTGGGAGATGACATGATAATAAGGAAGCTGAGAGAATGTGTCTCTTCCAGGAATTCTGTATAGTGCTCCCTCTTATCACAGAGACCTGAGTCAGTGTGTCACGTGCCAGGAACATCTTGCTTCTACTGCCTGTTGAAAGAAGATTTTGTCTCAGTTAAAAAAAAAAAAGCCATGTATATATACCAGGATTCCATAAACATTTATTGAGTACCTACTGTGTGCCAGACTTTCTAATACTCATTCTCAAAGTAAGCAATTTGGAATAACTTCAGGATGGGCACACAATTCTGAATTGCTTGGACCCAACTCATAATTATAGAACAATGGAAGACATTAGAATAAACGCTTGAAATGCACCAATTTGGCTTGGCTTATAAAATCTCAATTTAAAGTATGAACTGAGAAGGCAAGAAGGACACAAAGGTAAGCAGATGGAAGAGACTCAAACTGGGCACTGGGATGAAGAGTGGCCCCCACTTGCCGCAACTAGAGAAAGCCCTCACACAGGAACGAAGACCCAAAACAGCCAAAAATAAAAATAAAATAAATAAATTTAAAAGAAAAATACTTCTCTGATGAAACACTAATTGGCCAGAGTCAATGGGGCTCGCTGGGCTGTTTCTGACTGTTTTGCTCACAAGGCACCAAGTCAGGAAGGCATTTTTATGGGCAAGAGCCAAGTCAGGTGGGTTTCACACATTGCTATTGTAAGATTTGGGAAAGAGACTAGGAAAGGAAAGATAAAAAGATAATTAATGACGCATATCAAAGTAAAGCCTCAGACTTACCGGCGCAGTGGTTGAGAATCCACCTACCAAGGCAGGGATGTGGGTTCGAGCCCTGGTCCGGGAAGATCCCACATGCCGTGGAGAAACTAAGCCCATGCACTGCAACTACTGAGCCTGCGCTCTAGAGCCTGTGAGCCACAACTACGGAAGCCTGCGTACCTAGAGCCCGTGCTCCGCAACAAGAGAAGCCCCCGCTCACCACAACTAGAGAAAGCCCGTGTGCAGCAACAAAGACCCAACGCAGCCAAAAAATAAATAAATAAATTTATTTAAAAAGAAAAAGAAAGAATCCGCCTGCCAGTGCAGGGCACACAGGTTCGAGCCCTGGTCCGGGGAGATCCCACATGCTGCAGAGCAACTAAGCCCGTGTGCCACAACTACTGAGCCTGAGCTCTAGAGCCCACGAGCCACAACTGCTGAAGCCCGTGCTCTGCAACAAGAGAAGCCACCGCAATGAGAAGCCCACGCACCACAATGAAGAGTAGCCCCCGCTCACCGCAACTATAGAGAAAGCCTGCGGGCAGCAATGAAGACCCAACGCAGCCAAAAAACAGAGAAAAAAAAAATGACCAGTTACAAAAATGGTTTAAACATTTCTTGATTGTAAAGGGAGAAAGTTATGTTGGTCTAGAGCAGGAATTAGCAAAATATGGCCCATATACCAAATATGCTTCTGACTCATTTTGTAAATAAAGTTTTATTGAAATACAACTACACTTGCTTATTTACATAATCTCTGCAGCTTTTTTCATGCTAAAACCTTAGAGTTGGTATGACAGAGATCATAGGGTCTGCATAGCTTAAAATATTATTATCTGGCCCTTTATAGAAAGTGTCTGCCAGCCTCTAGTCTAGAGGTAAACATTGGGCTGGACAAAATTACCCTCGGTGGAAGTTTGTAACATGGATATGTATAGGGGGAAAATTCTTTTTCTATTAAAAATTCACAATAAAAGCGATCTTAATTTTGTAACAGAAGAACTTTTAAAATTAAAAAATGTATATATTTTTGGCAGTGAAAGTTGTGAAGCTTCTCTATATTTGGGTCAGGTTATTAGTGATGCCTGCAGAAGAGAGGAAAGATCAGGTTTAAAAATAAGGCTCTAATGTTAATGGCATCAGATATTAGCCTCTACTAGCCTCTTTATTTAAACTGCAGTTAAGATAGAAAAAGCTTACTCGTATCCCACAGGGCTGGGGCTGTTTAAAATGCAGGACTGGTTATGTCTGAGGGTTCCTTCCCAGCCACCCTTCTAAGCTGCTCCTTCCCAAACGACATGTTCTGTGTGCCTTTTTAGTGAACACCTGAGCTCAGCTCCTCCCATCTACCTCTCCAGAGTTGTCAGCCAACACTGCCCTACGACCCCGTGTGCGTGCACATCTGTGCACATATACCTGGATGTGGGTGAACACGCATGCGTACACACCCACACGCACACACACAGAGTGCTCTGGCTGTATTAAGCTCATAGCTCTCTACATACTTCGTGAATTTCCGTGCCTCCTGTGTCTTTGCTTTAGTGATTTCCATGCCTCTTGTGCCTGTTGAAACCACTCATTTGCCTGAAAAATCCAGCTGTGAAGAACATGCTTGGGAAATGTGCTCTTCTGTTTCAGTCTCCTGTTTCTGAGCTTTCATTACCAAGCCTTTTGGTGAATGAGAAGATATTCACAGGGTCCAGTTAGTGGTCACTGCCCTTGGTCTTTTGAGCTATACTTTTATTCCTTAGAGGAAAAAATCCTAAATTCACTACAGGGCTAGAGTCCAGAAACCACAGGGAAGTTTTCGACTCCTTTTCAGGCAAGAACTAAAGTCTTTTTAACTTCAATCACAACTTCCCTATAAGTTCTGTCAGGGCAAAGCTAGTGTTCTATTCTTTGAGTGGCCACGAAGGCCCTCAAGGGAGTGGCTGGTATATGAAGGCACGCAGTACGTTTATTGTAAGAAAGAATGAACGAACACGGCCGAGTGGTTATGAAGGAATGCTTGGTAGGAAGGTGAACTAGTGTAGTCAGATCGCTATCCGATGTTCTAGTGGCATATGAGCCTCTGCCATGTCTGGCAATTTCTCTTAGATGATTTGTTTGCAGTGGCTGCATTCCCATTGTCCAGAGCAGGGCTGCCATGTTGCGTAACTCCGGTGCATTCAGTGCACAAGCTGACCTGCCATATGCAGCCGGTCCAAGGTAGTGCTAAGAGCATGGATTTCGAGGTACACATTTCCAGGTCCAGATTTGATTCCCAACTTTCAGCATTTACTAGTTTATTGACACTGCTCAAATTCCTGAAAGTTCTTCAAACCTCTGTTTCTTCATCTTTAAAATAGGGCAAATTATATATCATAGTGTTACCATGATGATTAAATGAGGTAAAGTATGACACTTAAGAAAATAATAAATGCGTAATAAACATGCTTTTCGTGATGTGTGGCTGAGGTTGGTTGTGAATCTTCACTGGGGATTTATGTCACTGTAAACCATTTTAGTATAGAGTGGGCTTTGATGTTGTTTTACATACGTGTGATTGTATTAGTTTCCCAGCGCTATTGTAAGAAATTATCACAAACTGAGCAGCTCTAACAACAGAAATTTATTATCTCACAGTTTTGGAAGCTAGAAATCCAAGATCAAGGTGTCGACAGTGCTATGCTCCCCCTGAAGGCTCTACGGGGAGATCCTTCCTTGCCTCTTTCGGCTTCTGATAGTTTCTCATAATCCTTGGTGTGTGTTCTTTGGCTGCATCACTCCAATCTGCCTCTGTTGTCACCCTTTCCCTTCTCTGTGTGCTGTGCCTAAATTTCCCTCCTCTTATGATACCAGTCATTGGACTAAGGCCCACCCTAATCCAGTGAGACCTTATCTTAACTTGATTGCATCTGCAAAAACCTTATTTCCAGATAAGGTCATATTCACAGATCCCAGGGATTAGGACCTGAACATACCTTTTGGGGGGACACAATCTAACCCTGAACAGTGAGCATGAACATAATCTTGGATGGCGGCAAGAACAGGAAGGTTCTCTCCAGGAACCTCCTTTATGACCTTGGACGAGTCACTTAACATCTTTTGTCCTGTTTTCTCATTTGTACCGTCTGTGAATTGAGGAGATTGGATAACATACTCAGATCCCTCACCTTTAGCATTTTATGGTTTCATGAAGTATCTCAAATTCCAGATTTGCTGAACCTGAATTCATGAGATTTTTCTGTAATGAGGTCCTGAGACAACTAAAGGAAGGACGGCGTCAGCCCTCACAGGTGAGCTTCTGCGGCATCAGCAAGGGTGGGTTCGCCCACTGTGCTCATCTCCTCTGTGTCCTGGGAGCATCCTTCCCACAGAAATTTGTTATTTATTCCCTTCTTTCATTGCTAAACCACTGTTATTAAATTTTATTTCTATTTTTATAAAACCTGCCCTCCATTTTAGCAGGGTCTGCTATAGTGTCCAACTTCATTTCAATCACAACTGTTGGCAATTTTTGAACACTGTTAAAAGCCAGTGTAAGACTCACAGCATTGGAGGTGGCGGGGGGGGGGGGGGTGGATAGGAGAGCCCACATAGGGGACTTCAAATGTGTTTATATTCATCTCAAGTCTTTAGAGGCCCGACTCTTCCAGTGGGACCATTGAGGTCCATGTGGCTCATTGGCTAAAAGTAGACATAGAGATTCACATCTCACATGAACCTGAAGTGAGGAAAAAAGAATCCTTTAGTCTAACAAATACTCCATAAAGAAGACTATTTGTTTTGTTCTTATGAAGCAACTGAACACATTTTATAGCCTGAAAGAACACTTGGGGTGCCCCTGGAAATTTATTGTTAAATAACTTTTAAACTCCAATACTATTGGAGTCTTAGAAGTTGCAGCTTTTATTATGAATGATAGCATTACCTAGGAAATAACCACCCGAACCACATTCTTTGTACGTATTATGTTGACTACACCAGAAAATTATAGATTTTTCTGTATACATGCATTAAACAACAGAAACTTGCTAAATTGATTACGGAGATTTTGGAAAATAAGCAAATATTTGCTGCATAAATATTTCTAATATCTACACTCTATATTAGATACCCTAGAAACTATATTTTGCCTTTCTATGAAGTTTGGCAAGTGTGGCTTAAGAATAATAATAATGATGATAATAGTCAAAATAGCAATGCAGAATTTTAATTGAGAATATTAAAGTGCTCTGGAACCCAATAATGAATATAAACCTCATACAACAATACGGTTAATCTCTTGATTTATTAGGAAACTGTCTACAAAGGTAAAATTCAGCTCGGTTCCTATTAATATAACACTGTTTATGAGTTAGCGGCATCTGAATTAATGAGGTTTTATTGTGAGTGAAACTTTACTTTTTAAAAATTTTGTTTTGATTACATAAAATTTTTTTGTAGTTGCATCTGTAATGTCTCCGATAACTGAAAGTGCCACTCAGAGGAACCAAAGCCATCACTGCGAGGGTCTCACTATCAGGGACATCATTTTTACGACATGTGTTATATTATATATATTGTATTATATTGTATTGGACTCTTACATTATTTGGGATCATTGCTGGCTATTTTAGTCCTGAGCCTGTGATCTGTTCCGCAGCCTGCTCTCTCGTGATGGCTGGGAGGCAGAGTGGTGAAGAACCTGAACCCTGGAGTCAGACAGACCTAAGTTCAAATGACATTTCCACAACTTTCTAGCATGCGACCTTGGCCTTCTTAACTTGTCGAAGCCTCAGGTTCCTCATCTGCAGAATGGGTCCTTCTTTGTAGGCGAGTTAACAGGATTGAATGCGGTAGAGCAGGGACAGTGCTGTTCAATGTTAGCCCGTGGTAAGAATTGGCTCCCGGTAGTGGTCTCTACCCCTGCAGCACCTAACATTCATAACCGGCTTATAGGCATTGTTCATGAATAAAACTGAAATCACCACTGAATGCACTGCAGGGTTCATGGAGGTAAGACGGGAATGAGCCTCACTTTCTTACTGTAGGAGAGCTGGTTTGCATTAGAGGATCTCAAAGAGCCTTTTTAAGCTTAATGCTACAGAGCCTGTGTGGTATGATAAGAAATAAATATGTGGTTTTTGTCCCAGATTCCTGGCACAGAGCTCCTAAAACTCTTAGAATTTCTTGAGTTTAGGAGTGATAGGAGCATCTTTTTTTATTCATAATGGATTCCTTTCAACCATTCAGCCTGAGTTTTTGCAAATGAGGTGACTTTGGGCGAGGCCCTAGATAGCTTCTGGATGCGGCGGGCTGGCCAGAAAGAGAGAGTCTTGGTTAAAAGGTTGGAACTTTCATCCCCACCCCTTGACCTCTGAGAAGGGGAGAGGGGCTTGAGCTTGTGTCCAATCACCAATGGCCAGTGATTTAATCAGTCATGCCTGTGTAATGAGACCTTCAAAAGAACTCAAAATGAGGGAGTTCTGGGATCTTCCAAGTTGGTGAACACACCAGTGTGCCAGGAGGGTGGCGCACCCCAGCTCCATGGGGACAGAGGCTCCTGTGCTCAGCATTCTTCCAGACCTCGTCCTGTGTCCCTCTTCATCTGGCTGTTCATTTGTATCCTTTATAATAAACTGTAACAGTAGCATTTTCCTGAGTTCTGTGAGTCATTCTAGCAAATGATCAAAACTGAAAGCGGGGGCATGGGAACCCAGAATTTGTAGCCAAGCAGAAGGAGCGTGAGCAGCCTGGGCATCGCCTGCTTTTGAAGTGAAGGGGGTCTTCTGGGACTGAACCCTCACACCTGTGGGATCTGAGCTAACGCTGGGTAGTGTCAGAATGGAATTGAATTGTTGGACACCCAGTTGGTGCCAGAGAATCAGAGAATCTGAGAGTCTATACGGACCATTTCTGATAAGTTTTGCAACCTGATCCCCCTGCCCCCAACCAGCACTGTGTCTCTGGTTTCTGAACCATTAACTAGAAGTGCGGACAGAGTTTCTCACGCTTCTAGGCTGTGACAGGGAGAGGTGTGTGTGCAGTGACACTGATAAGGAGAGCCATCTCTCTCCTCTGGACTGATGTTTTCAGATGGGCATCTCGGGGTGAGAAATCAATTGGCGTAAATGCGCAACTACAGGACCGAGAGTCAAGAAAATAAGGAAGTTAGTTACCATGGCCAAGGTCATCCTTGAACCGCAAAAGGGGAAGCTGCGTGTAACATCTCTCATAGGTACCATACCTAGTATGACAGTCTTGCAGATACGTTCAAAATACTGCCCGATCCAGACTGAAAATATGTCCCCTACTCCCCAGAATTTTCTCATTCACTACAAATCCCTTCTGGAAGTGGGCAGGGTACAGCAAACATAAATAAACACATAGATAAATATATTTCATCTTCATTATTTTGTAATATATCACTAGGATGAATCTCATTCCAAGAAGCTTCCATGCCCTCAGGAATCATGTCTGCTCCTGTGGTTCACGTTATCAATTTTGAAATGCTTTCCCACAAACCATTTTCTTTCAGGTTCTGGGCCTATGAAGCTAACTTAATTCACTCTCCTCTTTTCTGTGGTGTCAGCTCAGAGGTTAAGTTGGATGCTAGAGGACATGTGTTATCACGCTCCGTGAGAACTAAAAAATGTTTTCCAGCTTGTAAATTGCTTTTTGTTTATTTAATTTTGTCTTTCACGGACTGTATATTCAGCATATGCCTCTGGGGTCTGTTATACATTAATAATTCAGAAACCACTGACCTATAATCATATTAAAACTCTCATTTTATCTCCAGTTTACCCATAATGGAATCCTGTTACATGAGTTGGGCAGAAGCCTTGTGAATAGATAATCTCGTCTCTAAAATGCTATGACTTTAAGGAGTAAGTAGGGATTGTAAATTCAAATTGTGAGCCATTTTATTACTGTACATTCTGTCATTATGGTACGATTACAAAGCATTTCAGATTTTATTAGTTAATTTATTTAGCCATCTCCTGATCAGTTTAGTTCTTTTTTTTTGGTCAGGGTTGCTGACCCTTCCAACAGGTGAAAATGAAAGCAGTTCATAGTGAAAGAAACCCCTTCCAGTTTCTTCGCAGGTGTTGAATGAGCCCTGGGCGTCTCACGTCTCAGTGATTCAAAATCAAAAGGCCATTTCCACAATCACCTGGGGGCTGGAATATACCACTTAAGCCTCTTGTCCATGTAAAAAGGTAGTTTAAACCCGGGACATTTGAAGGCTCGGCTGAAATTTGTTTCTCCAGCTAAGTTTTGCCCTATTAATCATGGAGGTTAGTCCCTTGGCCTGTTTCTGAGTGGAAAACCAAAGTGTTTTAAAACAATTATGCTGAATGTCTGCCAGGTTTTGATTATCCAGATAAGTCGTAATGTCAAGTTAATGACAGTTTGATCTAAATTTCATTATTTAGTTTTATTGAGAGCTATATTATGAGAAAAAAGGGAAACAAGTCAAAAGCTGCATCTACACACAGCCATTCAGTCAACGTTCTGTGTGCACAATTGTCTGGAACGCCGTGTGGTTAAGCCAACTGGATCACTACAACAGCAAACAGAATCGACCATGTAGCAGCATAGTTATTTTGGCCACGTTAGGACAAGTGAGGTGATGTTTTAGGGCAATGTAACCAGTTTACTGAATGGGATGATCTTAGTGGATGCAAATAGGACATGGCATTAGTTATTTTTCCCCTCACGGCTTTGTCAGCTCTGTTTCCTGATCTATGACAGCACCACGGACAAGTCTCATGGCTTTTGGGTGGCTTTCAGCGATAAGAATCATCTCACTTGGGTAGCTGTGACTCATTTTTCAAGAGTTAAAATGTCTGCTCTAGTCTAAATCAAAACTTCATTCTCCCATTCAATCCAAAGCTTCTTCCTTCCCCACCTCTGGCCTCACCTCTGCTCAAGAGACACAGTCAGGAAGGGCTGGTTCTTTCCCTTCTTTCCCCTTTCCTTGCCTTTCCACCATCTTCTTGAAGACCCCCCTCCCCAGCCTCTGTGAGGGGTCTCTCAATGGCCACACACTTCCAGCCTGGAGTGGGAGGAAGCTCTCCCTCTGCCACTTAGTAACTTTCTCCAATTATTCTTTCCTATTTCTAGTCTTTCTTACTTAAGCTGCAGATGGACGACAGGGATTTTGCTCTGATTTTTCTCAGCATTGGGCTGTCCTCACAATATATTTCAACACGGAAAGTCCCATTAAACATCTGTTCACAGATACATAGACCATAGCACAGGTATATTCCAGGGCAGAAACTTCACTGCATGTGATCAGAGAGTTCTTCAAAGCCTAATATAAATCTTGGGGAGTTCTTTAGTTTACTAGGAAAGAAAGAAATGACTATAGAAGTAAGTGCTGAGAAGAATAGCCAGTGTTGAGCTTTGATGCTGTTACTTTGCACGTATGGCCCAGAGGATCTGAGGAATTCTTAGACGATCTCCCTTGTGCACAGAAGGTGATGTTGGTGTCCACATTGGCTTGACTGGTTCCCATTTCTCAGAGACAGAATCAGGGCCAGCTGTCTCCTCTAGGTTCCACCTCTTGTGTAGTGGGTGGTCCGAATAATGTGAAGGGGAGTCCCGAACTTTGTGCTGTCTTCAATTTGTTTCTATTTTCATTTGACTACTCTGTTGGGAACATTAAATCAATGTGCATGATTTTTGAAGAATGTGATCTAGAAAATTCAATTATTGAGTGTCTGGAAGGGTTTCAGAGATTAAAGTGCTGTGTAAAGATGTGTAAGCAGTTATTATTAAAATTAAATAAATGTTTGCTCCATACAATTAAATTACATTGTCACATGGTTTGTATAACTCCTCAGGACACATTTTGTTTTGACTTTTTCTAATTCCCCCAGGTGGGATTAGAAACTGCTTTCCTCTGTTGCTCCCATAGCTTTTTCTTCATACTTTTATTTTAGCTAGATTCAATTCAATTTGATTTGCTTTAGTTTCAGGTAACATTTATTAAGTGTAAACTATGTGCTAGTTGCTGTTTTAGGCCCCGAGGAAAAAAAAATTGAGCTGTACCTTCCAGCAAACATCTAGAGCGTGTGTAAGTGTGTTGTGTGTACATTTGTGTGTGTTAACATAAATGCAGTTACGTCCATGGGAAGAACAAAATTCAAAGGAGGCAGAGGGAAGGGAATACCTATCCATGGTCCAGTTGCTGAAAAGTTCAAAGATGAATGATTTTGGCTGCATTGAATTAACTATGAATGCTTTCAGCAAATCTGTGCCCCTTGCCTTTTGGAAGGATTCAAATCTTTCTGGATGGGTGGTTGGCGAAAATACTCCTCTTACAGCCCCCATGGAAGAGGCACAACAGAGAACTATGGTAGCAAAATTTTCCTCTCACTAGTTTTGCCCTTGAAATTGGTGAGCACAGTTCTGCAAATTAGAAATTATTTCTGAGGTTTCCACATTGTTCAGTTTTCCAGCAAGTGCGCCAACCATGATGGCAACCTTCTTCCTGGAGTCAAGCAGTTTTCTTCACTTGCTCATAACTCTGACGTGTTTATTGAGGGTTGATGTAGAATATTAAGCAGTTGGTATTCAGGAAAAAAATTGGTAAGGAACAACATTCATGGTTATAAAGTCATTGCAAGTGGAAGAATTGGAAAGTCAAGATTTTGGCCTTCCCTTTTGAGTATCAGCAGAGATTTTAAAAAGGAAAGACATTGAATAAACTAAACAAAGCCAAACAAATTACATATTAAAGTTAAAATAAAAAAAGACATCATAATATTCACAAACCATTTGTCTTTCTTAAAAAGCAGGGTAGGTGTCGCCCACATTGTAGATATTTATTATTGAAAGTTTGGATTCTGGAAAGGATGAGAAAAGCATCTTCCTGTTTACTTCTTATCTATAAACATGTTTCATGGCCTATTAAAAGCTCCTCAGAAGCAAAAACATTTTTTAAACCATTTTTGTGAGGCAGTGTTTGATAGAATACGAGGTTAACTGAGTGTAAAAGACCAATAAAATAAATAAATGGTGAAAGATGGGGTAAAAAAAAGCAAAGGGAAGGATTACAAAACAAGTGGAGTAATTTCCATTTTTTACATGCTTTGGAACAAATCATGGAGGATGTGAATTTTCATTCCTTGAGAATTTGAAAGAATCTATTAGTAAGATGATTTGGTTCTGGAACTTTTGGGGGGAAGTAGTTCTTTAATAGTTTTTTCAGTTTATATTATTGTTATTGCTCTAGTACATTATATTATCTCTGGTTTCAGTTTTGGAAATTTACATTTTTTCAGCAAATGGCCAGATTTTGAAATTTCTTAGCATAGAGTTGAACATGGTATGAGAATTTCATATGCATGTCTATGCTAATCTATTTAAATTTCCTTCCATGTTAGTTGTTGCTTACTTTATCATTTCTAAATATTTCTATTTGTTTCTTCATTCAATTTGTAAAACGTGGCCTATTATGCTTATTTTTCCTCAAATATAAAGCTCTTGGATTTGTTGACAGTCCCTAATGTTATTATTTTGGGATTTCTACCTCTTTTATTTTCTTCCTTTGCTTCATTTTAGTTATCATATGATCTTTCTCTAGCTTCCAAATTCAAATGGTTATATTTTCTCTTTTCAACCTTTCCTGAATAACAGTGAGAGTTTTTTAAACTTATTAATTTGTTTTTGGGTACAATTTTGGCTAAATACCTTAAGTTTTAATATGTATGGTTCTAATTTCTGTTTCTTCTAAACAGTTTGTATTTTTATGGTAACATAATAGGAAGTGTATTTGTTGTCAAATAATGAAGGGTTTTTTGTTTAAACTTTTATTACTTTTTTCAATTGTAGTTGTAAGAGATTAGGACCTACACAATTTTTGCTATCTGGAATTTATTGAAATTATCTTCTTTCTTACCACATATTTAACTGTGTGTGCATGTATACATACATACACGTACATGTATATATATGTGTGCATGTGTGCGTGTGTGTGTCCCATGAATGCTTGTGAACTTACATTTTTAAACAAATTCAGTTTTTAGGTCAACCTTAAGTAAATATATGGGTCAAATAAATAGACTTCTTTTTTAACTCTACAGTATCTTCTTCCTTCTCAGTGTACAAACACATTTAGGTCTCTCCCAGCCTTGGAGACTTCTCTCGATGACGTTATTCCTTCAAAGTGGTCCTGGCTCGCTCCTTACCCGCACTGGTAAGTATTTGGAAGTGGCAGCTACACTTACTAACTTCAGTACTTCACTGCTCAGCCTCTCTTTACTTTATTAAAATTCAAACCTGTGTAAACAAAAAGGATTTACTGTATAGCACAGGGAAGTACATTCAATATCTTGTAATAAACTGTAATGGAAAAGAATCTAAAAAACAAAGACTATATATATATATATATATATATATATATATATATATATGTAACTGAATCACTTTGCTATACACCTGAAACTAACACAATATTGTAAATTAACTATAATTTTTAAAAAAAGAGAAAGAAAAAAAATCAAAATTTTAAACATTCATGGAGGATCCACTGTGAGGTAGGTGTAGAGGTGTGATCCGTGAGATCCATGACCTCAAAGAGCTTGAGTTGGGTCTGAGTTCCAAAGTTTGCATCAGGGTTCCTTGATTTGGCTTGGTAGAAGCTAGTTTCATCCCGTGACTAGTTAGGAAGGGTGTAAAACAAAGACAGAGGAATGGCTTCTCTGAGTAGAGGCTTTATTACATCCTTCCCTTCTTTCACCTTTGCCAGGAGAATATGAGTGAGGAGGAGAAGGCTGGCAGCTTTGAGCGTCTCTGGCCTCGAGAGTAGAAGAGTGTAGAGCAGGACCAGTCTCCACGAAGGTGGGAGAGAAAGCCATCTATGAAGCTGCCGAAAACTTTTGTGTCTTCAGTTGGGTGTAGTTGGGACCCAGGGAAGAGAGCCAGAAGTCTGGCTGATAATATGTCAGGTCTTCCACCCAGGGTGGGGTTCCTGTTTCTTCTCCATCTACTTATGGGGACACACCACCCTTTTTGATGCACTCAGGATCACCTGCCTTATCTGTGTTAGAGATAATATTTTGAGGGCACCATCTTGGCCCATCTCAGCCCCAGCTGACACCTTGCAACCACATGAGGGATCCTGGGCCAGAACCACCTAACTTAGCCGCTCCTGGATTCCTGACCCCCAGAAACTAGGAGCAATAATAGATAGTTTTTTAAGCTGCTAAATTTGGGTATAATTTGTTACAGCAGTCCGTACTATAACAGTGCATTAGAGCTTCACAAAGAGGTACAATGAAGGCTAAAGAAAGGAGCGGTCACACCCCCGTGGGAGAACAGTGAAAGCCTCCGATGGAGGTGTGTGGCATTTGAGATGGGTCTTGCAGAGAACTGGGCATGTATGTGCATATGGAGAAGAGAAATAACATTTCAGGAGAAAAAACAAGGAGATGGAAAAGTGAAAGTCATGTTCAGGAAAGAGGGCAGTGTCAGTGATCTGCCTCTGTGATGCACGTCAGAAACTGGTGGGAGATGAATCAGGAAAGGTGGGCTAGCACTACAAAGAAAGCACCTGTGTGCTTCCTCTTTCTCACCCAAACCCCTAAAGACAGCCATTCTTCACGGTTTGGTCCTTGGACCTCTTCTCTTTCTTTATGGAGTTCCTTGGTGATCTCGTTCACACCAATTTCTACCTGGGTTGCTTTAAAATCTAATCCAGACCAACCCTTAGTGATTGTCTCACATCTCCAATTGCCTGCTGATCTTTTCCACCTGGATACGTTACCGGCCTCTCAAATGTTTTTGACTCCTAAATCCATCTTCCTCTCCAGCCATCCTCCTTTACTGACTGCCTTAAATCTAAGGGATGACACTGCTACTGTTGACACCATCCAGGTTGTTTTCCCTGGACCACTCATCTGGGCAGAATTTTGAGAATCCAAGATGGAAACTTTCTAGTGGGATGTCTCTAGGGACACAATTTAGTGCCACTGATTGGAAGCCTGTGGGACAATTCAGAGGAAGCATCATCCACATTGCTACCCCTCTTCCCATATACACATGTCATATGCTTCCTTGTTACCCTCTGTAGATGACTGTTTTAGATCACATCAAAGCAGCCATTTTCCTTTAATTCTCACCCTGAATGCAGCTGTTCTAGGTGTAGTGTATCCATCCTGGGCAGTGTAGATGAGGTTACTGAGAAGTTTAGTCCTTAGGCTAAAAACCTTGTCATCCCATTGGTATCTTTCTGCAACTAGTCATCAAGTCTCATCCATGTTATCTCCCCTTGTCTCTCATTTTCAGCCAGACCCCCTACCCTAAGTGGTCCTGATAGTGCTGAGAGATTCTCAACCTGGCTGCAAATTAGAATCCCTGGAGAGCTTTCAAAAACTCCCTTGGGCCTCACTCAAGGCCAATTATATCAGAATATCTGGGGTGGAGCCTAGACAGCTTATTGTTTAAAAGTTTATCCCGAGATTCTACTGTGTAGTCAGGTGGAACTCCACCGGTGGACAAGGAAAAGCATTGCCTTGAGGGATAATGCTAACCTGGTCTTTAATTATGCTGACCTGGGGAAATCATTCACACCTTCTGAGAATCAATTTGCAATTCTATAAAATGTGATAAAAGGTTCCTAGCAAGATTATTGAAGAAGCAAATGAAACAGTGGGGTGAAAAGGCATGATAGCTGTAAAGAAGTAGGTACTGTTGTTATGATGATCACACTCTCACTGCTCCCAGTCCAATTCAGGTCCTAATCACCTTCGGGGGGGGGGGGGGGGGCCCTGGGTAAGGGCTCTCTAGCTGAGCTTCTTGCCTCCGTTATCTCTGCCCTTCAACTCATCATCCTCTACATTGGAGCCAGATCAGCTTTACCGTGTCACAGTCTTTCTCAAAAACCATCCTGCTTTTCATTTCCTACCAAACCAAGTCTACTACTCTATACATCCTCAAATCAAAACCCAAAGTGCTTTCCTAACCTTCTCTTCTGTTTCCTAAATGCAGCCTATCTGTATCCAACCACCAGCCAGCCAGCCAGCCAGCAAACGCTGGAGACCCTATTGTATGACGGCATCGGTCTGTGGGGAAATGCAAATATGAACCAGAGATCGGTGAACCGAGAAGCTAACCGAGAATAATTTCATAGAATAATTAGTTTTAGTTAAATATAATCTCCAAAGACATCTTTGATTTTCCCACCTCTCTGCCTCTGCATTCTCCAACGCAACAGCGTACACAATGCAAATTGGGTCTTAAGTTGTTCTTGAACAAACTTTAAGAGATAAGCGAACATAATGTCATTACTAAATGGTAGAATAAATGGTGTCTATTTCCCATGTTTTTTGAGAATTACGGTAGTTGGCTGGGCTGGCTTCAGGGACGTGTGACCTGCACAGTCACACGGGGCCCCACAATCTGAAGGGTCCTATGCTTGGCTTAATGCTCTGCTGTCACCATCTTGAAATTTTTAATAACTTTGGGGCAGGGGACCCACATTTTCATTTTTTTTTTTAATTGGAGGATAGTTGCTTTACAATGTTGTGTTAGTCTCTGCTGTACGGCAAAGTGAATCAGCTATACGTATACATAAATCTACAAATTATATAGGATGTACTGATAGTGAGTGACAGTGTTTGATTATTCATTTATGTTATTTTTGTTTTAAAAAGAATTTAAGGCAGCATAAATGATGACTAAAATGGAGGAAGATAAGTAGCTTTTTACTGAGGCAAAGGAAAAATAAAATTAGGAAGTTAAGACAGAGCTGGACTGAGTTTATTACATTAAAGTCAAGATGGACTTCTAGCAGTCCAATTTGCCTGCTAGAAGTTGCACATGAGTGGGGTTTGAAGACTTTCTAGCAGCCACTGTGAGGAGGGGAGGATGATAGGTTGTATTCATGGTCAGTGGCTCAGGAAGAAACACAAATATCCCTGATAGGAGACCACAGGGAAATCTGTCTCATGGGTCTTCCTAACTGGGACACGGTACAAAAGTCTTTACACTACTGGCAACATCCATACCAAGAACCCAGCAACACCTATCACAGGGCCAGTTCTTTTAATGTACCTCACACAGTATCAGCACACAATTCAAGGTATGTCAAGTGAGAGGAGCTCAGTACTGAATAAGGCTGAGTGGGTGAATGGATGAATAATAGGGGACAATATGAATCAAATAGGTGTCTAGCTCTGCTGGTCTGACTTAATTCAGGGATAGATTTTGGGGTATTTTGAAGAACAGATAGGCTCTCCATATTATTTAGAGAAATTGCCAAAAGAAATGCTATTTCTCTCTTGTGTATCAAAGGGCACTATCAGTGGAGTGGAAGGGCATCCCACAGAATGGGAGAAAATATTTGCAAATCACATATTTAATAAGGGATTAAAATCTAGAATATATAAAAATGCCTAAAACTCAAACAAAAACCAAACAACCTAATTTAAAAATGGGCAAAAGACTTGAATAGACATTTCTCCGAAGAAGATCTACAAATGATCAATAAGCACATGACAAGATGCTTAACATCACTAATTATTAGAGAAATGCAAATCAAAATTACAATGAGACATCACTTCACACCCATTAGACTGACAATAAAAACAAACAAACAACCAGAAACAAATGTTGGCAACGATACGGAGAAATTGAAGCCCTTGCGTACTGTTGGTTCAAATGGAAAATGGTGCAGCTGCTGTGGAAAACTGTATGGCAGTTCCTAAAACAAAACAAAAGAACTACCATATGATCCAGCAATCAGCAATTCCATTTCTGGGTATGTACTCAGCAGAATTGAAAACAAGGACTCAGATATTTGTACACTTATGTTCATAACAGCATTATTCACAATAGCCAAAAGGTACAAGCAACTCAAATGTCTATTTGATGAATGGATAAATTAAATGTGGTCTGTACATGCAATGGTATATTATTTGGCCTTAAAAAGGAAGTAAATTCTGATATAGGCTACAACATGGATGAACCTTGAGGACATTATGTGAAGTGAAATAAGCCAGTTACAAAGGGATCATACTGTATGATTCCATTTACATGAGGTACCCGAAGTCAAATTCATAGAAACAGAACGTAGGATGGTGGTTGCCAGGTGCTGGGAGGTGGAAGAATGGGAAATTATTGTTTAACGAGTGCCGAGTCTCAGTGTGGGATGATGAAAAATTTCTGGAGGTGGGTGCTGGTCCTGAGTGCACAACAAGGTGAATGTACTTAATGCCACAGAACTGTACACTTGAAAATGGTTAAAATGGGAAATTTTATGTTATGTATAGCTTACCTCAATAAGAAAAGAATGCCATTTCTCTCTGTTGGGCCTTTGAAACGCCATGGCAGTCAATGTAAAGTTATTAGTTCTAATAATACGATATAAGAACTGTGGAAAATCAAAGCATATGTGTAGAAGTGGCATATTGGTATGATTTTGGCTATCAGTAGCAGAAAACAACACAAAACGGGTTGAGCGGTAAGTGGATTTATGACCTCAGAAAATGAGAAACATGAAGTGAAGTCATCACCTGGCCCTTTACCCTCCTTCTACCTCTAGGGTATTCTCCTCAGGGGACCTCCCCTCATTGTTACAAGATGGTTGCCCCCATCCTGACATCATATACAGATCAGTAACATCCAGCAGGAGAGAATGAACTGCTTCTTCTTGGTGCAACTTCTCCATAGTAAGAACCCTTTTCTACAAGCCTTCCAGCCGACTTCCTCTGTGTCTCACTGTCCAGAATTTCATCACACGCTCATCCTCAAACCACCAGAGAGAGAAATGGCACCACCATGAGTGACCACAGGACTAGGCAGGATGGTCAAAGCCCCGTGCGCTGGGGTGGACGCTGGAACAAAAGAAGGGGCATGTGCCCCGTGGAAGAAGAGCACAACGGACCTCCAACAGGTCACAGTCGAGCCTTCAGAAGCAGGATCCTGGGCAACTTACCTAAACATCTCTGAGCCTCAATTTCCACCACTGTGAACTGAGGATAACAACGTCTGCCTCAACTGGGGGGCTGGGAGGATTAACTAAGATAGTGTTTGCAAAGCACCTAGTATAGTGATTATACACACTATTGTATTGATCATTATCTCATTACTGATACACGCGTTAAATGCTTCAGAAATGGTAGCTGTCATGACTATTCTTCTTCTCCCAAGAGTGTGAATGCACAATTGCTGGGTTATCTTATTCTTTTTTTTTTTTTTAGCTGCACTGCGAGGAGGCTTGCAGGATCTTAGTTCCCTGACCAGGGAATGAACCTGGGCCTCCGGCAGTGGAAGCATGGAGTTCTAACCACCGGACCGGACCGCCAGGGAATTCCCTGGGCTGTCTTCTTGGGAATTCCCTGGGCTATCTTCTTTAGCTTACCTAATGCAGGTAAATACTCAGGAAATAAATGACACTTGGATATTCCACCATGGGCTGTGGAGTCCTAGGGTGTATTAGTTTATTAGGGCTGCCAAAACAAAGTGCCACAAACTGGGGGACTTAAACAACAGAAATGTATTGTCTCACAATTCTGGAGGCTAGAAGTCTGAGATCAAGGTGTGTCCCTGTGTCTTCACATCATCTTCTGTACATGTCTGTGTCTAAATTTCCCATTCTTTTTTTTTTTTTTTTTTTTTGCGGTATGCGGGCCTCTCACTGTTGTGGCCTCTCCCGTTGCGGAGCACAGGCTCCGGATGCGCAGGCTCAGCGGCCATGGCTCACGGGCCCAGCAGCTCCGCGACATGTGGGATCTTCCCGGACCGGGGCACGAGCCCGTGTCCCCTGCATCAGCAGGCGGACTCTCAACCACTGCATCACCAGGGAAGCCCTAGGGACCACTTTAATAAGAAAGTGTAATTTCCACTCATTTTAACTTGATTACCTCTGCAAAGACCCTACTCCAAACACTGTCACATTCTGAGGTACTGGAAGTTAAGACTTCAACGTACAAATTTTGAGGGGACACTTTTCATCCCATAATATACAGTAAGAGTTTCTGTGGAGATCTATTTTCCTGAAAAGCCCAGGGTGAGAATTCTCAGGTCAGGTCGGAACTCTTCACCCCACCTGTAAGGTCGGATCTTAACAAACGGCGCCGCGAAACAGGAAAGTTTCAAGTGAGCTTTATTAGGGAGCGCTCCCGGGCGAGGTTCACTGGTCCGAGATAAAGGGGCCAGAGAAGTCGCACCCGGCCGAGGGTTGGGCAAGATTTTATAGGGGAAGAAGGGAAAGGGGTGTGGTGAATCTGGGAGGGCGCAGGGTATTCCTTATTTGGTGGTCTTTTCGGGTATCCTGGGGGACCGTTAGTCCCACCCCTCGAAAGGCGGGAAGGCTGGGCTGGGTTCAAAGTCCCCAGGTCAGTTCCTGGAACTGGGTGGTCCGGAATGTCTCCAGGGCAGTTTATGGAACTGGGTGGTCCGGAGAATTTCTGTCTGATGCAACCTGTGATTCTGATTGTGTTCCCCTGCCTCGGGCCAGTTGGCCTTACACCACCCACACCCATCCCCCTCCCAAACTCTTTATTTTAAATGGATTTGGAAATAACCCTAAATCCCACTCTGGCTAAGCTGGAGTAATGGGGTTGTAACAGATTTGTTAAGTAAAAACGTAGAGAAAATCCCCTGACAGGGGTTGTAGGGAGCAAGAATCTGGAATGGACAAAAGAAACTCCTGTTTGGTCGTTTTGAACATTTATTAAGCCCTGACTGTGTGCAGGGCATGGGCTCTCTATTCTGCATGGTGCCGTGGGGCGCGCTGTATGAATAACCCATGGGTCCTAAGAGTGCATGTTGCTGAACGCAAGTTCATGTGCTGGATGCAGAGTGAGGCCAAATAAACCGAAACAGCTGAGTCTGGAGCAGAGAAACGTTTACTGCAGGGCCGGGCAAGGAGAACGGGTGGCTTGTGTCAAAAACCCTGAACTCCCCGATGGTACCGGGGGGAGAAGTTTTTATAGGCAAAATTTGGGGTGAGGGCTGCAGGGTGTGTGACTTTGTTCTGACTGGTTGGTGGGGAAGGAACAGGGTGGTGTTTCAGGAATCCTGTGCTCAGCCTGGAAATTACCATCCTCCACCTGGGTGGAGGGCCTAGTTCCTGCCGAAGAGATCAGAGATATTGTTATGTATATTCCTTGAGGAGGCACCAGGACCCTGCCCCATCGATGCACTATTGTTTCTTGATTGTTCCTCCTTTGTTTCTGCATTCCTTCCCCTCTCTGATTAGCAACTGTTTGAATCTGCTCTTTGGAACTCTGGAAGGTGTAGGAGGGTGAATGAAGCCTATTTACTACTAACAGGAAATGGGGGACAAAGAAAGGATTTGTACCTGGAGGGCTTCACAGGGTTTCATGCACAGATGGTAAAAATGAATCTGGTTGGAGAAATTTGAGTGAGCTTTGAAGGGACAGAGGGTCAGGGTGAGAGGCAGTGATGTAAACACCCTTGGAAACTTTGAAAGCACTGAATCTTTGGGGATTACAATGACAAACATAGGTCATGTAACTGCACAAAGAAATGGTGTGGGTAAGGATAAGAAAGAGCGGATCTGCTTGAAATCTTGGGGGACACTTGGGGCCCTGCAGGATTGTGAGCCACAGTGAGGCTTAGAAGCCACTTGCTAACCCTGAGCTACAACAGGGGAAGCTTGGAAGAGACAGATGCCTTTAAACCAAATCAAAGGGATTGTCTTGATCCTGCTTGATGGGAGGAGTCTTGGTGCAGAGATTCACGGGAGGTGCTTTGGGTTCTACAGACCTGGGTCAAGTTTACATTCACCATTTACTGGTCATGTTAAGTTGGGCAAAGTGCTTAAATTGTCTAGGCCTCAGTGTCCTCATCTGTAAAGTGGAGACATTCACACTGCTGCTAACGTTCTTTTAAGGATGAGTGGAAAATGGTCAGCGACACCAGCTGCACACAGGCTCAATAACCGTTCACTGACAAAAAAGGGATTATAGGTATTTACTGATTTTGGACTCGATTGATATCCTGTAGTTCCCTCGCCCTGTGGCAGAATAATCTGTGCTCTTTAAAACAGACGAATATGTGACCTTGTCAAACTGCTGTGGACACTGTGACGCGGAGGAGGTGTCAGAAGAGAGTGAAGGAGAAGGTTTAGGATCTGGTAGGGGGTCCTTTACTCCAGGAACCCCGCCAGCACACTCCACCCACTGGGAAAAGAGGGAAGTAACAGCAGAGGAAATACATTAAAGCCGGCAGAGGTAGGAAGTATGTGAAGAACGTCCTATTTGGCATCATCCTTCACTGACCTCTGAAGGTCTGACCTCTGGGGGATGTCAAGGGTGCCACCTCTCCTGACCACTAGGGGGTGCTCTGACTTGGTCCTCTGGATCCAGAAGCACAGAAACAGATGTTTGGTTCCTTTGAGTTTGAATGATTAGGGCAGGAGGTGGCTGAGAACACAGACAGTGGGAAGAAGAGGGTGGGTGAAGCCAGGTCTGGACCTGGAGCAGGTATGGGGTGCCAGGTCAACTTGGGCAAGATGAAGGCTAGGGACGGAGTACAGAAGAATGGATCCTGGAGAGTCTGGAGCCAGCTTTGGGGACCCATAGGACAAGGCCTTGGATCCAGACCTGGGTCTCGACAAATGGTGATAGAACATCCTCATTCTTTTTCCCTTTTTTCTCAAAGCTGCACTTTTGCCCTAACTGGCCGCCGGAGCAGCAGGTGTAGTGGCCAAGCGAGGGGAGGAGCCCAATGGATGCCAGGAACCTGACAGCTGATGGAAAGGAAAGGCAGGGGAGGCAGCAGGAATGGCACGGGTGATAGAAGGTGGACGTGCTGTGGAGGGAGAGAGGATAGGACAGAAGATGGAGGTGATACACAAGGGTATAAGAAAGGAGCTACGCTTTCCAATCCTCTCCTGACTGATCAGCTGTGGCCACTCCAACCCATTAGTCAGTGAGAACAGTGTCTCATATTGATTGTACAAGGAAGAGAATTCAGTTTATAATGATTTCCTTCCACCAAGCTTATAGCAAAGACACTAGCAACTTACTGGTGGGAGCGAGGGTCTCACTCAACCCCAAACCGTACAAATGTGATGAGAAAGCAGCAGATACCTGCTGCTGAGGAGGGTGTCCGGAGGACCATGGCATCACACTGTAAGCTGACACTCAGCCAGGACGCACCAAAACGGCCACCTTGTTTATGGTCATCATCCAAATTGACTGGCGGATGCCTGTGCCTATAGCTCTTGACTATCATCCCTGCTTGTGGCCACATAATTCTAACCAACAGTTTTGGAATGTGTATTGTACATATTAAAGATGAGGTTAAGAAAAAAGATGGCTTTGTTCAACCCATCGCCACTTTTAGAAAAGCAATCTGGGTATGGTTCTTATGAAATCCTTTGGAGTTTCCAGAATACTGCAGTTATTTTGTTCCAGATGAGGCTGCATTGTCCATAGATAGTACCTGGCTCTAAATAGGTAAGAGATTAGACACTGTTTCAAATATAGTAGCTCTCTCACTTAGAGAACACCTTACTGGAATAATTAGTCTGTTGAGATTGGTTTACGTAGGGCCCCCAAATAAAAACCAGTCTTGAAATGTGCACTATCTTTAGCAATCGCTAACAGTAAACTATCTTAGACTATATGTACTTGAAGACCGTTTTTTACACTTTTAAAAAGACTATGTGTACTTTAAGGTGGCAAAAAAATCACATAAGGGAAAAAGTAAATTTGCAAATTGAGAAAGAAAAATTCACTCTTTCTCCTGGTTGTTTCTCCTTTACTTTCACATATAATACTTCACTTCTGACACTTCCGGTCACCAAATGTGTGGAGTTTTTCCCCAAGGTAAGTAATTCTCTGTGACACCATAAGGCAGCTGGGCGGCTTTATGATTTAACTCAGATCTGACATTGGAGAACTGGAGTTACCTGGAGATAACGTCAGATCCCAAAGGTGAGGGATTCAGTCCTAGAAGACTGCACACCCCCCAACTTCAGACGCCAATCAGAAGTCCAGATTGTCCCCTGTGCTTCTGACCAGTCAGCTCTAAATCAGAGATTCCCGCCGTAGGTTTGATTAATTTGCTAGAGCAGCTCACAGAACTCAGGGACACCGTTTACTTACTGTTTACCAGTTTATTATAAAAGGGTACAATAAAGGATACAACTGAACATCCAGATGGAAGACACGCATAGGGCGAGGTACGTGGGAAGAAGCGAGGAGCGTCCATGCCCTCTGCAGGCCACCCCTCTCCAGCACCCCAACGTGCTCACCAACTGGAAGCTCTCTGAACCCTGTACTTTTGGGATTTTTATGGAGGATTCATCACAGAGACATGATCGATCCGTAATTGCACTTCTAGCCTCTCTCCCCTCTTTGGGGGAATATGGAGTGGGGCTAAAAATTCCAAGCTTCTGATCTTGGTCTTTCTGGTGACCAGCTCCCATCCAGGAGCCCACCCAGGGTGACCTCATTAGAACAAAAGACATTTCTATCACCTTGATGTCAGGAACCAGCATCAAAGACCAAGTATTAGAATAAAAGATGCTTCTAGTGTACTTATCACTGAGAAAATGACAAGGGTTTTAGGAGCTCTGGGCCAGGAACTGGGGGCGTGGACCAATATATATTTTTTCCTATTATTTCATACAAATCTATTTGGTTTAAACACCCATTAGGAAGGATGATAATGTGTTTGGTTAAATATGCCTCTGGGTTATTCACAGCACATGAAAGCTGTCTAAATGCAGCTCCTACTTCAATGTTTTTAAACAGCTTTATTTAGGTATAATTTATGTACCATAAAATCCACTTGTTTTAAGTGAACGACTATCGCCGTAGTTCAGTTTCAAGATGCAATTTTAATATGTAAAACTCAACATGTTAAACAGAAAACTCATGCTCATTATTGGGCTGGATGAAGATCTTTAGGGGTCTTAAGCACCCGGCAGGGTTTGTGTGCTTCCCTATCCTCATTCTCCTCCGACTCTGCCTCTCTCCTGTATTTCCTCCTTCTCTCCCTCCCTCTTAGCATCTTAGGTGCTCAGGGAACAAGTTGAAATATAATCTCTGCCCTCGAAGATCAAGAACACAGTCACGAAAAGTGATAACAAAAGATTATCACATTGTTTTGTGGAAGTGACATCCTGATAGAAGGGCAGTCCTGGGAATCATGGGGTCACATTTATCTCAGCCCCACCCCGTGTTCTAGGAGATTTAAGGGTTCAGCTCGATAAACATTTATGGGATACCTATGCTTGATGCTGTGGGTACAAAGATGAATAAGAACTCATCCCTGCCTGGATTTAAGCAGCTTTCATTCAACCTCAAGTGACTATGCATCAATAAATGTTACTGGTCTGACTAACCTTGTAACCCAGTCCCAGTACCTTGACTCAGCCCAGGGGAGTGAAGTGGGGATATTAGAGCCCTCCCCCTCACACACATCCTGTCTGATGGCAGGAAGTCTCTCCCTCTTCAGCTCTCCCCTCAAAAGGCACCTTCTCAGGGGGCCCTCCCTGGCCACCAAACTAAAATTTCAGCTTCCATCCAATACAAAGTCTTCACAACACCCCTCCCTGCTTGATTTTCCCCTCTTTCCTTCCCTTTCCCTCCCCAGCACACAGTTTCTTTTTCTTATTTATTATCTTGTGTATTCCCGGCTTCCTCCATTAGGATGTAAAGTTCTGTGAGGGTAGGGATGTGGGTCTGTTTCCTTCTCTGTCCTAACTCTAGGGCCACGGTCCAGGTACAGAGTCCACACTCAAGGAATATTTGTTGAAGGAACTAAGGACTATCTGATCCTATCTTACTCCCCAGTGCCGGGGGCCCCATCCTGATAAGCCTGGTTCTTCAAGACCTGGGGTGCTGCCTTGATCTCGTCTCCCTCCCTCCCACACATGGGCACAGTGCCTCAGTCTGGAGCGTGATGCCTTCCTGAAGCTTTGACCATGCTGCCTGCCAGCGTGCGCTTCTCAACACTGCCTGCTCCTCACTGCCTTGATCCTGGAAGTGTCTCACTAAAGAGTTCTTTTCGACATGTAGTTGCCTGTGCCTCTCCTGACTCAAACCGTGGCTGCCTGCCCCGGCGCTGGCCCCCAACTCATCTTAAGAGCTGCGTATCCCGGTCTGCCCCACTAAATTAACCTTCTCTGTGTGACAGCTTTACAAGACTGGACAGAAGGCAGAACACCCGTGATGTGGTTGTGAATTAAAATACCAGTCAGGGGGAATGAATGACTAAGGGTGTTAGAGTTTACCCAACACCATGCTGAATGCTTGAATCCTCCCAAAGAATTGTTTGGAAAGCAGCTGAAAAAGATTTTAAACATTTTGTAATAATTAGTGATCCCTGAAAGTAGCTTCCTCAATGTAGTCTTTAAAATCACTCTTGTATAATAATATTTCTAGGCTAAACTTTTCTAGTAAAATCTTGGTGTGTTGTAACTCATCATCCTATTCAAAGCTCCTGGCCAATATCAGAGTTTTCAATACTCTTATTAGCTTCTCATTAAAAGAACAACAACAACAAGGAAAAGAATTTTTTTTGGTTCCTGAAGTTGAGCCTGAAAATAAGACTCCTGAAGTTTTCTACTCCAAGAATATATGTCTGCTTTTAAAGCAGACATATCGCTTTCCTTCCTGCCAGGTGTACAATAGAGGATATAACTTCAGGGAGCAAAAGGACATGGGTCAGCCAGGTGAACATTTTATTTGGGATCCTAGAAAAGCCTGATACCCATCAAGCTTTATGTTTCTTGGTGACTGATTTCTGTATGTGCTGAGTGACCGCACATTTGGGAACACTATTAACAGGTTTTTATCTGAGGGACAAGAAGGGTCCCTTGAGTACACTTTGAATTTTAGTAGGTCACATAGCGTGGTTCATGGGGCTTCCATCTCGTAATCTTGGCAGAAGCATTTACATGAGCTATTGGGAGAGGTTAGAATGGGAGTTCTTTTCTTGTGGACAAGACTGTAGGGACATAAAGACAGCTCCATTCTGGCAGCCCAGAAAGGCTGCCCGCTTTGCTGGATGACTAGGGACCACTCAGTTGAACCCTGGTGCTGGAGATCCAGGAAAGTCGGCAGGCTTCACTTTACTAGAGTCATAGAACAGACTTTTGGGTTTCCGTTCTGCAAAGAAATCCTTTAAAAAGGCAACAGAGAGCATGGACACCATCCTCTACCAGCGACCTCCCTCCTCCATTCTGCTATTCTGCAGTTAACACAAGAGCCACGCCTAGATTTTCTCGGAGGAACTAGACATTCTAAGCATGTCCCTAAGGTAGGAGTTCGGTTTCAGGGTGGAGAATAGGGTGGGCCCCGAGGTCCCGGGGATTCGCACTGACATGTAACCCTCAGGACTGGCCCCTCCCAGTTCCTGCTCCCTGCACCCCATCCTAGGGAACCAGGTGGTGGAGTGTCATTCAGGCTTCTTTGGACGCATCCTCCCCTCCACCAAAGCAGGACCCCGCCCTGCCTGGACCACATGAACTCTTAGGGGCAGCCAGAAAGTACCAGCGGTGACGCGGACCCAGGGCAGTTTCTGGAAACGTGACGATCTCGACTCCCCCCTCGCTCGGTCCCCAGGTCCCGAGCTGCAGACTGGTCCCCGCCGGCCTCTGCCCCTACCTCAGACCCGCCCTCCTGCCGGCCGAGCTCGGCCTCCTTTCACACCTGATTCCAGCTCGGGTCCCACTCGCGCGCCGTGGAGGGGACAACGTCGAGGTCCCGGCCGAGGTCGGGCACTTGGAGGCAAGGCCGAGGGAGCGCGCGGGGGAGGGTGGGCGGCTCCTCAGCCCGTGAGTGGTTTGCGATTTGGGACTGACAGACTGAAGTCCTGGACCAGCGGAGAGGTGGGAGGGAAGGGGCGTGGGAGGTGGAGCCGCCGGGGAGGGGCGGTGCCGCGGGGAGCGGAGCCCGGCCTCTCGCCCCCACCCCTTTCGGTGCCCGAGTCTGGGCGGTGACACAAAAAGCTCCCGCTCCTAGCCGAGCGCCTGGCGGCGGTGTTCGACTGCGAGCGCGGAGGGCGGCCGGGCAGGTGGGGCGCCTCCTGAGGGTCCGAGCAGGGAGCTGGGGCTGCAGGCGCCGCCGCCGCCGCGCTCCCCGCGCCCGCCCCGCAGCCCTCGGCGCGCGTCTGGCCGAGCGGGTGACGGGCGCGCCGGGACCCCCCGGCGATGCTGCTGCTGCCGCTGCCGCCGCCGCCGTCGCCGCTTCTGTAGGGAGCGCCGGAGCCCGCTGCGGAGAGAGGTCGGTGAGTTTCGGTTTCTCGGCTCTGTTCCTCCTGGGTCGCAGGCGGCGAGAGGAGCGCGAAGGGATGTCTGCGCCCCCGCGGCGGCCGCGCCCGGAACTAGGGAAGCTGGAAAGGGGAGGTGCCGCCTGGCGGGTAGAGGGGGCACCTTTTGGACTGTGGAGAGCGGGGTGGCGGGGCCGCAGGGGTCGCGGGGAACGGGGCCCGGGGCGCGGCGAGGGAGCCCGGGAGCGCGCGGGAGGGGGCCCCTGGAGTTGCGTCTCTCCCGAACGCCGGCAGAGCTGCGCCCGCGGCTGGGT
The DNA here is from genome assembly GCF_964374135.1 of Grampus griseus. Taxonomy (NCBI): domain Eukaryota; kingdom Metazoa; phylum Chordata; class Mammalia; order Artiodactyla; family Delphinidae; genus Grampus; species Grampus griseus. The sequence goes on along the minus strand of NC_139006.1, from coordinate 75,474,483 downwards.
CTCGGGAGCGGCGCTATCGGCGGCTCCGCCGAGTCCTCGGATGCCCTCTGGAGCTCCTGTCCGAGGGAGCCGGTCTCGTGCCCGCGCCGCGCGCGCCCCCCCGGGATGGGCCCCTGGCAGGGCCTCTGTCGAGCGCTTCCGCCCCCCCGGAAGTTGTCTCTGCGGTCCCCGGGCCCCTCCGGGAAGGAGAGGGCTTAGTGGAGGGATAGATGTTGGGGGTCTTTTGTGCGCACCCACGCGTCCGGGGCGCTCGCTCCTGGGAGGGCAGCGGCAGCACAAAGCAGGCTGGACTCATGGGACGCTGCTCCGGAGGCGGCGGTCCCCAATCCCGCCTAGGCTGGGGGCGGCGCCGCAAGGTTTTGGAGAGAGTAGAGAAATCGGCAAAACAGTGACCGGGACTTGATGAGGTGGCGGACAGGGGCGACGGAAAGAAGGATGCTCGCGAACGCAGCGCTGGTGTGTCTCTTTGGGCGCGTACTGGGCGCCCCGCGTTCCCACATAACCGGGTTTACCTAGTATATTTTGCTTGTGTTCCACGGTGCTATGCTATGCCTTCTCGTTTTTCTTTCTTTCTGAGGGATTACCGTTGCCAGTGGAGGCTCTACAACCAGAGGATAACTTAGGGGCGTGGGAGACTGCAGAGGAGTCCGGGGAGGTCGTTGTTTGTCCCGCGGAGACGATTAGGAAGCGTTACGCCCCTCGGCGGCCCGCCAGCCCGCCACACCTCCGCCGCCTTCCTCCACCTCCCCCCAGTGCACCCACGCCACCACCGCTGCTCTGCCCGGGAGGTCGTTTGGGTTTCTCTGCTGCGCCTATCTAACCCTTACTGCATGTATTTCACTGCAGACTGAACAAAGCTCAGGCTCAGTTGTGCTTCCTGCTTGTCAGCCTCTTGCCTCCCAAACGCGTACCATTTCCACTTGATGTCATCACGCAGAAGGGGGTGAAAGGGACTCGGTGACAGATTCAGGTAACCACCGCTAATCTGGGTAGCCTCCTGGGTGTCTCTGGGTCATTCAGGTCAACGGGCGTTTGCAGGGGGGTATTTGGGTGGTTTCTGCCTCACACCATCCATTCCTATCTGTTTGGAGCAGAAGGGGCTGCTGAAACTCCTGATTCAAAGAAAGAAATTGCAAAAGACTTGAAACCTTCCTTTTGAAGAAGTCATTGAGGGCAGGCTGCGTTTGGGGTTGTATAAATTCCACCTGGTTCCCTTTGAGGGGAATTTGATATAATCCACACATAGGCAGTTGTAGCTGAACGTGGGGTTTGGATTTGTGTCTGCTTTCTTATCTGTAGTAATACATTTTGGCTTCAGTCTGTAGATGGGATATCATTTGTTGAAAAGGTATTGGTCAAATGTCCTAATTGTTCACCTTCTTATGAAACACTGTCTCTCTCCCCCCCCCCCCCCCCGCTTTCTTGTAATAGTGTTTGAAATATCAAGAAGGACGTGCAGAAGTAAGTTACTGGGAGGTGGGAGGGAGGACAGTTGGGGGAGCAGAAAACGGAGCTTCAGTTAAGCTTCCATTTATATAGCCATGAACCATTAGGCCCTCAGTCTGCATTTTATCTTTAGGTGTTGGTTCTTTTCCAAAAACTCTGGCCTATTATTCTTTTCATTCCAAGGATAGTTCTGTTTTGATGGCAGCCTAACTAGGTCTGGGGTTATCTTGATAAAACTCAGTGAAAGCCTACCCTTCAGATGGATCAGGACACCTGGTGTTGGTGTTGTCTCCTAGAGCGCAGAGTCATGGTGTCCTACACGAGAAGCAGGGAAGAAGGATGTGTATGGACATAGACTCAAGTTTTATTTTGCAGGAAGAAGGGACGGCTGAGGACCAGAGGCCAGTGTGCTGTCTCTTGCACTGTAGCAACAGCATGGTATCTGGGGCAGATTCTCCCTTCACCATTTTTTTCCCCAAATCCCTTAAAAAATAAAATTTTAAAACTTGAAAGATTTGTCATTCCCCTCTAGGGTAGTTTTGTTTGGAAACGTGACTTTTAACAAAACATCAGTGATGCTGGCATTTATTCTTCGACTCAGAGCATTCATGTATCACCAGGAAAAGTAGATGAGTTATCAACCTGTCCCAGCTGAAACAGAGACCAGTGCTTTGGAAAGATCAGCCTTGTAGTGGGGCTAAGGTAGAGGTATTTTGACAAGTGGTTTTTATGTCAGCAGTGATGCAGGGTGTGTGCTGTGCAAGAGGGGAAGCTAGGTGATGGGATAATAGGGAGTGTAATAATGCAATAGAAACAAAGGGTGTGTGTGTGTGTGTGTTTTAAATAGAAAAAATAAATACCTCACCCACAAAATTCCACATGGGAAAACAGCTGCCTGAACATGTAAATGCATGTCCAAGAACAAAGATAGCCGTAGCACAGAGTTAGCTTTCAATGTGGTTTTCAATTGTGTCTAGTAATAAATCCTAATCAAGTGTTGTACTGATGTTTAATTTGTTCTTTTAGGTGGATGCTCCCCACTCCCAGATGTCGGCAGTAGTGTGTTTTAGTTTTAGGTTGGAGGAGCCCTAGAGGTGATGAGACCGACTTTTGCCGCCAGAGCCGAGTCCTTTCTACAGTATTCATTTAATTCATTTGGCAGATGTTTATGGAGCTCCTGATAGGCACTGGGCTCTCTGATCACTGCCAAGGGGCAGGCTGGGGCGGAGTGTGGAGACACAAAGGCGAACCGCCTTCCAGAGCTTCTGGGGGGATGGAGAAATGAAGACCTGACTAATTAGGTGCAGTGGGCGCTAGAGAGAGGGGAGCAAAGAGGGGGTACTGGACTTCTGAGGAGGCAGCCTATGATCATCCCGCCTCCACTTGAACGCCTCTTTCATTAGGGTGCTCACTGCTTCGCCAATGTCTGCACCTGTTGTCAGAAGGCGACCTTCTCTTCATAGTCTTTAAACTCCGCAGCTGAATTCCACATGAATGGGTAGATTTCACCATTGTCGAGAGGTTATTCTGTTTTCATTCCTTATTCTCTCAGAGTTGTTTAGATCTGTCTATCCTGTTGGCACCCTCTACATTTCAAGGCATTATTCAGGCCCTGCTGCACTTGAATTTTGAAATAAATTCTGCTTTTCTGAATTAGAAAACAGATGGGAGGGGGACGTTTGCAGATCCCTCTCTTTTTTAAGCAGTGATGTATCAGTAAGATAGGTTAGGTTATTCTGCCATAACAAATAACCTCCGGGTCTCAGTGGCCCAGTTTCTTTCTTTCCCACACTGTGTGTCCAACACAGTCAGCAAGTGGGCCCTGCTCATCGTAGTCATGCAACGACCCAAATTGGTGGGGGTGTGATCTTGACGTGTGATCAAGGTCACAAGATCACTGCAGATCAAGGTCACAAGATCACTGCAGCATGGGAGAGGAAGCTCCAGGGGATCTTGCTCCAAAATGACATGATCTGACCCTGAAGTGACTTATGTTGCTTCACCAGACTAGTCCTATGACCCCGTTTAACGACAATCTGATATTTCTTGTACTGAAAAAGGGAAAACCGGATATAGGTGAGTAGCACTAATGACCTTCCACAAGTGATGTGGTCTAGTGTGTTCCTATGGGGTCTAGCTTATTAGCACATTGAGTGTTATACGAGTATGGATTGAATGAACAAATGATACGTCGCTTAAAGAATCTGGTCGTACTCCAACCTGTTCTTTACTAGTATGTTCCTATTATATTTGCTAATATGACCTCACACCGGTCATCAAATAAAAAATGATAATTATTTTCTCTTTTTGCCTGTTTTGAGTAGTTCTTTGTTCTGACGTGATAGGCCAGGAATGTTTCCAAGGCTGGTTCTAGGAGGTTCTGTGCTTAGCATTATATAATAGAGAGGGATTGCTTACACACTTCCTCTCCCTCGCTGTCTGCCTCTTGTCTAAGACTTCCTGAGTTTGTTTGAGCAGCCAAGGGTAGAAAAAGCAACGGTGGGCCTAGCGTCACCCAGGATGTGGCCTCCTTCAGCCAATACGGCAGATAAGACCAAGAGGGGGCAGGGGGTGTGTGGGGTAGTCTAGATCTTCCTCTTACTGCTTTGATATTAGAAAAAGGAATTTGGACAAGAGGTATTTTCTGGTCATAGGGCTAATAGAACACCTGAGAGTTCTGGGGCATTCAAACTTTCATCAGCAACCATGGTGGCTATGAGGGTGGTAAGTTTTAAAGCCTCCCTTTCTGCACCCTCCCTAAAAATAGTTGGGTTCTGTGGCATAGTCATTGTGAGGGGCTGTGGATTAAGCGGCTGGTGGCTTGTTGAGAGATTTTGCTGTGCAGAGTGCTGGTCACGCAAATAATCTTTGTTGTGATAAATGCGTGCATGAATTAGAACGTCTAGGATTTGATATATACCTTTAGCATAAGTATGGAATTGAACAAGAGTATGGCTTCTGGGTCAGTAATCACCTTGTTGAAGTCGTTTTTACAGACAGCTCTCCGTAGGCAGGTGATATGGTAAGCTGACTGCTAGCTCCTGAGTCAGTGACCAGAGGACCTCAGTGTTGGCCTAAGAGTCCAGAGGCTGCCCCCTAGTCCAGCTTTCCTTGAGTGACAAAGTATTGCACCCGTAGGAGTTCTGAGGTGGAGATGAGCAGCTGAGAAACCGGCAGAGAGATCAGATGCAGCCCATCCAAGACCTCCAGGTGCTAATTCAGGGCGAGGCGCAGACTGAGAGAGGGAGAAAATGAAGCCCGGAGGGACTGGTCTTGAAATGTCTTTGGGAAGCTCCAAAATACATGCCTAGATTTTGTTGGGCCTCTGAGTTCCTACCGTTTTACTTTCATAGTGAAGTTGGCCATCTAGGTAGAAGACCCCTGTGGAGGGAACGTGGTTCCTGGCACTGCCAGTCGCAATGACGTGGTTGCAATGTCCTGGAAGCCGGAAGCAAGGAACGTGTTGGTTTTCCTGATCCTTCCCTCAGGGCTTTGGGAGCTACACTGTATGTTCCAGGATAAAGCAAGTACTTTTTTTATGGTTAAGGATTTTCTATTTGCAGTTGACTTACTGTCATTGTGAGAGTTCAGGAGGGAGGCCTCAAGGCGTGTATATGTGATTTGCATTTCCTTCGGGTAGCTCTCGAGGCCTGGGATTTCCTGCCGGAGACCTGATGTGGCTGCACAGGCCTTGGAGCACATTCCTTGTGGAGTTGTGTGTGTGTGTGTGTGTGTGTGTGTTGGGGGGCGGGCAGGGGGGCGGGTGGGTGTGGTACCTGTGAGCTGCTGGGAGTCAAGGGGCTGAGTAGGAAAGGATGCCTTATTCACCACTTGATTTATTAATTCCTGCATGGATGAAACTCATTGCAACATCCTGCATGGTAAAGGTTATTATTGTAACATCATATAGGCTTCCTGGGGGAGCAGACTTCCCCAGGGAAGCGATTGATCAAATGCAGATGTGCTGCTGGTGGAGAAGAAGTCGTGAGGAAATGGAGTCTCCGAACGCAGTATTCTGTGCTTGTGTTTTCTCTTTCTGCTCCCCCATCCCCATCTTACTCCTACCTGTCAAGGAAGTGTAACTTTTCTGCCTCACTTTCCATTAATAAGTCCAGATAATCACATGTAATGTGCTCCTCACTGAGGTTCTACAAGAACTGATGAGATTTTGGTAAAAGCTTTGAGAGATACTGTGGAAATAGATACTGTGGAAATAGGGGCCATTATTATTCACGTTGGTGTTCCGCTTATTAACAGATTAACTGATCATCTTTATTTTTTAAATTTTTTATTTCTTTTAACATCTTTATTGGAGTATAATTGCTTTACAATGGTGCGTTAGTTTCTGCTGTATAACAAAGTGAATCAGCTATATGTATACATATATCCCCATGTCCCCTCCCTCCCACCCTCCCTATCCCACCCCTCTAGGTGGTCACAAAGCACCCAGCTGATCTCCCTGTGCTATGCGGCTGCTTCCCACTAGCTATCTGTTTTACGTTTGGTAGTGTATATATGTCCATGCCACTCTCTCACTTCATCCCAGCTTACCCTTCCCCCTCCCCGTGTCCTCAAGTCCATCCTCTACATCTGCGTCTTTATTCCTGTCCTGCCCGTAGGTTCTTCAGAACCATTTTTTTTTTAAGATTCCATATATGTGTGTTAGTATGCGGTATTTGTTTTTCTGACTTACTTCACTCTGTATGATAGACTCTAGGTCCATCCACCTCACTACAAATAACTCAGTTTCGTTCCTTTTCATGGCTGAATAATACTCCATTGTATATTTGTGCCACATCTTCTTTATCCGTTCATCTGTCGATGGACACTTCGGCTGTTTCCGTGTCCTGGCTGTTGTAAATAGTGAACTCAGCATCTTTAGTGACAGTTCCCACATCTTCCTTGATTTCCATCCCCACTGCCACATCAGCTGAGAACCTTATTTCTCTCATTCCTGGCTTTCCCAGCCCCAGCTTCCTGTCCAGCTTTGACTTTTGCTCTGCATGACTTTAAAACACAACATTAGCTGGGATGGTTAGCCCACTAGTCCCCCAAAATGCTTTGCATGGCCCTATTTCTTAATCCTGGAATATTCTGTGGCCTACAGTCTCCTGTGCCTCATGATACCCCATCATTAAAGGTGTGACTCAGCTCTTAACTCTCCTAAAAAACGTAACTCCATCATTTTAGCTCATAGCAATCCTCGACGCCTCCACAGTTCTCTGTCAAAATTACCTCTCTCATTTCACTCAACATTCATTCTACAAAGGGCACTTATCATTAGATTGTCCTGTATTATCACGTAAGATTGAAGTGTCTTTTTCTGTTCAATTGCAAAGAATAGAAACCCACTAAAGCTAGTTCATGTAACAGGAGGTGTGTTGACAAGATGTCCCAGGGTGTCTTTTGTCATCAAACCACATATCACAAGTCATTGCTCAGCTGGGGGAGAGGGTAAGGCGTACAGTTCTTTCCAAGGGGCCTGCAGGCTGGTAGATGTAGAGATGAAAATAGCAGGATCTCGGTTCTCTTGCAAGTTCCTTAAAGATGAAGACTGGATGAGGTTTGACCTTATTTTGTATTCCCTACCACGTTTGTACAAATTAAGGGCTCCGTACATACTCGATCATTGATAACACAGAAATGATTTTGACTTACTGTGGTAAGGGAATTATACATGCTTTGGGCCTGTGGAATTGAAGTTAAGAAGAGAGAAAATTATTTTTAAGAGCTTCCCCTACTTGCATTAATAATGAGTAAATGTTGAATCAGATTAGGGTTGCCAGGCTGCAGTGTGCATACCAGTGGTTGGGAGGTGAACATTCTCATAGAGGGTCATCATTCTAACAAAATGAATTGTCACTGGTGGCCTGTTTTTCAACTTGAATTGGGCTGATTCTTCCAAAACAATAACAAAGCAAACAAAAAACCCCTCTTCCTGGGGACATACAGTAAGCAGCATCAGAACTCTACACTCCACCAAGCCAGCCAACAAACTCAGGGAGCAGATGGTGCTGTTTGGGTTTGACATGAGTGGGTGACAGTTTCCCACAAATGGCTACCACCCCTCCCTTCCTAATTAACTTCTGGCCATAAATGCCTTTGGGAGGGACATCTGGTTTACCTCACTTCTTTTGATCTTGGAATAATTCACAGGATAGAAAGTCTTCTTTAGCCCTCGGAATGCTCGATCATTATGGATAGTGTTATTATGAAAGAGGAAATGGGTTCAGCTGCTTGGAGAAAATGACCAGGAATATATTAACATTAAAATAATGTTCTCAGTTTGACAGGTAATGAATGGAGCTGAGAGATAAATGTCTCAGAAACAAAGTATTTGGTGTGATGTTCTTTTGCAGTTGTGTCGCTCTGCAGGTTTGCAGATTGCTTCCTTTCAGGTTAAATGAAACTGAAAGTGGTTGGAGAGCAGGAGGGTAGATCTCTACCATGCAGGTAGAGTGCCAGCCATCCTTAACTGGGGTAAGTACCTGTCCATGTATTCCTGCCCCATCACACTAACCCTTCAGGAGCTTCAGGTAGGAGTTCATCTATTCACCTATGGTGGTGGCTAAAATAGCCTTTGAAACACTGAGCATCAATAACTTAAAACTCATATTAGGTATGCAATTGTATTCATTACATTTATTCAAATATTGAGTGCCTACTGTTTGCCAGGCACAGTTCTGCCCAATTCTAACTAAAATCCCTACCTTGCCTTAGCTTAATGTACGAGCTTAACTCATAATTGATTTGGCTTCTTCTGCCTTTTTTTTTTTCCTTGCAATGGCGACACTGAAAGTGGAGAGAATAAAAGAAATGTATCTGATACTCTCCTCTCTCAGTTCTTGATGCCTCACTATATATGCTCACCTTACTTGAACCTAATTCAGTTGAATGGTTGAAAACATGGAACTTTTGAAGCAAGATGGGTTGGGTTCAAACATGAGCTCTGTCATAATGACCTTGAGTAAATAAGGTCTGACTGAGCCTTGGTTTCTTCCTCTGGAAAATGGAGGTCAATCAACCTCACTGAGTTATTGTGAGTGTGAGATCATTTATATAAGGTGCTTCGTGTGTTGTCCTACACATCACAAGCCCTGCGTAATGGCAACTATTATTATCGTCCATTTTATGTAGTATTTACCATCCACCAGTCTTGGTGCTGGATTCTGGAAATCTTGGGGTCAATAGTTATGGTCTAAACTGAAGGAGCTCTTAAACTAGCCAAGGAAATACCCACATCCAAATAACTCCAGCCTGCGGCATTTATGTGAAGATTTCTTCTGTATGTCGTGTCATTGGAGTCTTGTCATTGGAAAGTCTTTGTAAAGCTTAAATGGTGTGGCATTTTAAAAGGATAGGCCTTCTCAGGAGGAAGCTGGAGGAAGCTGTGAGGTTCTAGGACAGCCCACGGGCAACCCAGGCCTTCCTTAAAGGGCACCAGGCGCCTTTCTCCTAGGGCCTCATTTCCCTCAGGCAAGTGAAGTAATGTACCTCCCTTTGCTGAGGTCTGGTTTCTTGGGGGTAGGGTGACCCACTGACTCAGCTTGTCCAGGCCTAAGAGGGTACCTGAGTTGAGGGACTTGCCATTTTAAAACCAGAATAGTCCCAGGAAACCTGGGACCGGTTGGTCACCCTACTTAGGGGTCCTGTCCTTGTTCTATGATTGTTGTTCGCATCCTGAAGCAGGCTTTGTAGACATTTCACATCGTTAGAGGCACAGCCAATCGTAAGACAGGAGGCAGGAGAGAATGGGGCAGGATAAGACTGGAGAAGGCAGTGTGGCTGTCAATCTATATTTGAATCTGCTTTTTGGATGGAATCTTTATTAGTATTAGTATTATTTTAAAGAAGAGAGCTCTTTAATAAAGGCACAAAAACTAGACTGTACAATGCAAAATATAAAGTTAATGGAGTCTTTAAAAAGTTTCCCCTAGACAGTGGTATTTGCTATGCCTGGTAGGGCTGTTGAATGGAACTTGGTACATAGTAGACATTCAGTAAATATTTGTTGAAGGAAGGCTAGAATCAATTTAATCTTCAGAAATAGCTTTGAGAGCTGGGTTCCAGTTCAGGCTGGATTTGAGCCTGGGCCTTTGATACCTAATTTGAAAGTGTGTAAACCCAGATCTGCTCTTGTTGCAAGCAGATTCCTTGTTGTGCTGATATCCGAAGTGTATTTATGTAGGAGCTTAGGCCCTTCTCGACTTGTGTTTTTTTCTTCTCGGTGAAACCACACGACACCAGCAGATGGGTTGCCTTGTCTTTTGGTTGCAGCTAGGATGTTTCTGGAACGTGCCCGTGTTGTAAACGTGACGGTAGTGTGGGCTGTGATGGGGGCGCTTGTGTACACAGTGCTCAGTGCTTTCCTCCCAAAGGTGTGGGAGGGATTTCCTGCTGAGTCTGTTAATTCCAAATGGGGGCTGGGAAGGGGACCAGGCCTGGCTCCATACTGCTGGGTGGAGATGTCCAGAGCCGGGCTCCCAGTTGCCAGCGTTCCCTCCTCCTGAACCTTCGTTATGAACACAGATGGCAACCTATAAGGCTCTTAGATAAGCCACAGATTTTTCTAGTCTTTAGCTGAGGCTTCAAATGGTAATCTTTTGTCTTCTGTTTCTTCCTGAGAAGTGTTAACTGTTTATCCAGGGATGGTAGGACCTGCAGCAAGTTGCCAGAAACAGTAATTAGTTTGCTGGTTGCCAGCTCTCTAAACCTCATGCACAGAGCACCTGAGGGCAACTGCCAGACATTTACATCACCCTTCGCATCAGATTCCCATGTCATCATTATGTACGCTGAGAAATCATATTCTTTTATGTTCCTGACAAGCCAGATTTCTTCATGGGTTCTTACTTCACCTAAGAAGAAGGTAAATAGCTTATCTACGGAAGGGGAATCTTTCGGGTAAACAGAATTGATTTACTAAATTGCCTTTATTTCTATACACAAAATACTAAATATTAGTTCAAAGAGAGTGTTTCTTTGCAGAGTCCATAGTTTACTTTTTTTTTTTTTCCAACAGTGGAGTCAGAGCTATCAAAAATTTATTGTTCATACGCCTTGAGTTTATATCAAAATAATAAATAAAGTTTTTGAGAATTGCATCTCAGGGCGGTCGTACTTCCCTACAAGGAGTTCATTGACGTACAAGGAAAAATGTCTTTACTAAGAAGTTAAAAAGAACACGACAGACTTCACTCCAGACTTATTATACCTTACTTGTTGAAATCTGTCCATGCAGATGCCGAACCCTCTCTTTAATGTGCTCCTTAAAATAGCATTCTCTTGGGATCAAGTCCAGTCTGCAATGGAAATTGAAGGAGACCCTGTCCAGACAATTTAGAATTCCTTGTAAATTAGGAGGGCAGCGATAATCAATTTTGAAGCCTAAGCGTGATTCAGCCTAGTTCTTCTGGTTGGCTTGACTTTTGTTTTATTCCTTGTTCTTGACTTACTGCAAAAGGCATTGCCATGCAATTTTGTTTCCACTTTTCGTAAAGGTGGATGAGACTTGACTTAGCCTAAGACCCTAGATGTCTCCCCCTCACCATAGGAGGAAGCAGTTCGGAACAGACTGACTCTTCTCCGGGTTCTGGAGCCTGCTTCCCTCGTTTTAACTTCTCCTTCGACATTCCAACTTGTAAAGAAACAAATTTCTTCCTTTTATGAGGCTTTTTAGTGCTAGGTGATTAGTGTCGTTCGATATAATCTATAGTACTTAACAACTAGATACACTGTTTTCCCAAAGCAGATCACAGTGAAAATAAGAGTTAGAGAGAGAGAGAGGCATCAATTTGAGGGAGGAAGCGTGAGTAAAGAGAATGATGGGGGTAATAATTGTGTCGGAGTATGGTATTTTAAAAATTTTAATTTTAGCTTCAAAATTAAGAACCACCGTTGTTTACATGGTGATGTTGGTTTGTAATTAATAGCATCTGGCCCAAGCAAACTGAAGTCGCTATTAGTAATATTCTACAAAACAACATGAAAGTTCATCAGATATTTCCCTTCCCAACTGTGTCAGATTCCACAATGAATTTTATGACAACCAAAAGACAATTTTGGGGGGCAGAGGAGATGGCTGTGGTACAAAGATAGAGACAGTGTTTATTATATGCTTCAGGTTCAGTGCTAAGAGCTTTAAGCACATTATCTGGGAGGCAGGAGATCCTGGAAACTTAGGTAACTTCTTCAAGGTCGCACAGTGAATTTATGCCAGAGCCAGGATCTGAACCCGGGCAGTCTGTGCTCTTAACCACAGCCTGGGAGCTACATTCACAACTGGAAGAAGATCGGAAGAAGCAAAAGCTTTTCTTTTTTAACCCAACAGGTTCAGTGTGACATAATTTAGGAAGAGATCTGACTTCTGCACGGTCCTGTCTTTGGGGAACAAAGATGGATGCATTTGGGCAACCATCTGCCTGAATCAGTTTCATGTTGGCTCTGAGGTAGCATGGTTTGAAAGACTCTGTGACAGGTCCTGTTGGGAAATTTGCAGTGAGATTTCCAGCTATTACCCGGGCTTTGCCCTGTGCTAACAAATTTCTATGAAGCCTGGTGGTGTGAATTGTTTCTCAAAGGGCCACTTGACTGAAAGCCAGTGTGTGTGGCTGGGAGCTTAAGACTTTCACGAGCACACTGCTAAAAAATGTTTGAACCAAATAGCGTTTTTTACTACCCCTCCTCCCCTAGTTCCTATTTCTTCCCCTAAACAAAAAGGGAATAAATCATATCCTTTCATATTGTTATTCCTTTGTTTGTACAGTTTCCTTTTCCTGGAACCACCTTTTTCTTCTCCACCGCCCTGCAAAAAAAACCCCCACAGCATTTCGATGGAAAGCCATGAGTATATGCTTCCTTCGAGACGTCTTTCCTATTCCACTTTCCCTATGGCTTCTCCTCCAACTCTCTCAGCCGGAATTCATTGCCCTTCCATTTGTTCTTTTAAATCCCACTTACCCCCATGTCTGATAATCTACATATACTTGCCTCCCCTGCTCCACTGTGAAGTCTTTGACTTGTAAGACCTTGTCTTGTTTAGGAGCCTGGAGCTTGGATGAATGAATGGAGGAACGAACAAGCAAATGAACAAACAGACTATCGATACGTGGATTTGTTGGGATTGATTAGAGTGTATGGTAGTGGGAAATGGTGGTGGATCTGAGCATTGACGTATGTGCGACTGTGGAGACTGGCTAGATGCTTACCAAAGTCTCGGCAATATTGCCATTTGGGGCTGGTTAATTTTTTCTTGTGGGGAGACTGTCCTGTGCACTGGGGGACGTTTAGGAGCTTCCCTGGACTCTACCCACTAGATGCCAGTTACCCAGCTTTAACAATCAGAGATGTCTCCAGACATTGCCACCTGCCTCTTGAGAGTCAAAATTGCCCGCAGTTGACAACCACTGTATTGGACTACTTTCTGTATCTAGCTGGAGCCATGAGATTGGTTCTCATGAAAGGTTGTGTGTGGAAATGAGAGGCAGTTAAGAGTGGGGGTCCTTTTGCATATCTGCTCTCTTTCTGGTCTGCTGGCCAGCTGCAGGGGTGTGCCGGGGAGAACTATGAAGCCCTGGGGTATGATGGAGTCACGGGGTGGAAGGACCCCTGGTCCTGAATGACCTTGTGGAGCAGAGCCTTCCTTACCAAGTTGCATTGAGATGCAACGTGAAGAAATTAAACCACATGCGTTAGGCCAGTGAGATTTGGGGGTATGTATTTTGGCAGTCAGTCTACCTTCCCTAACCTTCCCTGACGCTTGGAAAGAAGGGACTTTGCTGAAGCAGCCATGCCCAGTATTCCAGGCAGTGAGTAAAATCAGACATTCTAACCACGGCAAAAGAGAGAGTTTGTTTATTTGTTTGTTCTTGTGTAGGTAGCATCAGTCTTATTGCTATAATTCTTTTAATTTCTCAAATTTATCAGGAAATAAGAGGATGATAAATGTGAATTTGCTGTTCCACCACTTTAATAATTCTGACCTGTGAATAACAGGCAGCTCTGAGCTATAAATGCTTTTAGTAAAAAGTTAATAAAACATCGAATGTCCCAGCGGTTCTCGTTTCACTGTGTATGAATATGAGTCTGCAATGCAAGTTCAGGTTGAGATATCTGTGGTAATTTATGTTTAATGCGTTTTCATATTTTGGGGGGAAAATGACAGATGTTGATACCCTACAGTCACAGCTGTTCCCCACACCATTAACAAATAAATTGCTGTATAGGATGTGATGGGCTTTGAACCGGACTCCTATATGCTTAGTCCAGCTGAATGATGTGGGTTAGTGTCCCTTAAAAAGCTGAACCCCAAAGCTTGCTTCTCAGACCAAATTCAATGCCTAGTGCAAGATTTCCTTTGCAGCAGTTAATTGGATTTGTGGTTGTGTCTACGCAGAGCCACTGTCCGCAACTCGTAAGTCAAACGGTTTCATTTGCCACTCATCTGGATGACAACAGAGGGGTTGTTTGTGGGAGACAATGGCTGATTGTGGGTGAGCCCTTCGTTGGCTGAAAGCTTTGTGTTTGAGTCAGTGGTCTCGGTGCCTGCCCCATTTGCACAGCGTTCAGTCCATTGTACAAAGAGCCACCCCCGGTGAATTTTACCTTACCTGTCAGACTCCCTGTCAGCAAATAGAACAAATCTGGCCTCAGGATTTTAAGATGGTAAAGTCTCTCTTTCTAGAAAAAATCCTGCTGGCATCTTAACTACCAAATATCTGATCCTTCTGTGTTTTTTTTTCCCCCAGATAAAACATTTGCATAAGAATAAGAGTAGCTAATATGGATGACACTAGTTACGTGCCAGGCTCTAAGTGTTTTGCATACAGATTGTGCGTCATTATCACAATAGTCTTAAGGGGAAGGTACTACTAATCTCTATTTTGATTTCTCCATTTACAAGAACTTGAGGCACAGAGAGGCTAAATGATTTGCCCAAGATCACAAAATAAGTAATGCCAGAGCTGGGATTAGAACCCAGCCATGACTGGCTCCAGAGGTTATGATATAAGCCACTGCAGTATGCTGCCTCAGATTTTTCATTCTGTTAAGGAGACTCACTTTGTCTGAGATATCCTGTATTTTTATGACTTCAACTAACATTTGTATATGATGATTAAAAAGAGTTCGTGATATTATTGCTTTATTTTTGCATGGATTGAGCATAATTCCTTACTAAGCTGTCAGCTGATGGCCTTGTGTCTTCCATAACTCTCGACACAACGCTTCCTTGTAAGAAAGTGCTAATTTAGCACGTTGGTTTGATTATTTTTATATAGAGATGCTCCTTTAGGAGGTTACCTCTGTAGGAATAAGGACACATGGACACAAGGAACTCAAGTGCCAGGTGGTGTTGGATGAAGTGGCCTTGGAGTTCAGAGGGGGAAAGATGACTTCCTGCTAGAGGGTTTAGAATGGCTTCATGGAAGAAGTAGCATTTGCCAGTGCCCTGGAAGGGTAGGTAGTCATCTGGACATCTGGAGTGGCATTTCTGCAGCAGCAAGGTGGTAAGGGAGGGTGGATCTTGTCTTCTGGACAACAAAAAATGCTTTCTGCCTGAAGCCTGGAGCATTTGAGCAGGACTTGTAGGAAAAGGATTAGAATGGTGGGTGGGAGGGGGACTTTGGCATTTATTCTGCAGGAAGCCATTGATGGTGTAGGGGCAGGAAAGGATGTGGATGTGAAACCGTGCTTTCAGAAGCTTAACCTGGCAGCAGTCGGTATGGATCGGGGCAGGAAAGGACAAAGGTGGGGAGGCCAGTCGGGGTCCAGAGAAGATGTGGGGAAGACTTGGACTCCAGGGGGGAGGCCACAGGAATGGAAAGGGTGAATGAAAGCAAGAAGCGTTTCTGAGACAAAGTTAGAATTTTGGAGACGGATTGAATGAGAGG
The DNA here is from genome assembly GCF_964374135.1 of Grampus griseus. Taxonomy (NCBI): domain Eukaryota; kingdom Metazoa; phylum Chordata; class Mammalia; order Artiodactyla; family Delphinidae; genus Grampus; species Grampus griseus. The sequence continues at coordinate 75,459,148 of NC_139006.1, read as the reverse complement.
TGAGAAGTAAACAGGTTTTCACGTCTGAGCTACTGGGTGAATAGTGGTAACAAATATAAAATTGTGGAGGTAGGACCAGATTTGGGAGAAATCAAGAGTTCACTTTGGAAATGCAGTTAGTAGCGAGGTCAGAGCTGTTTTTTCGAGAGTAATGCACATCCAGGTGGTCATTATGAGTCTGAGTTTTGAACTGTGTTACCCAGAGAGAACCTCTCGAGGGCTGGCTGTGAAAGGACATAGGTAAAAAGAATGGTAGGAACAAAGAAAAAAATTATCTGGAGCAGAGGAGACTTGCACGTATCGAACACTAAAAGTGGTATGTGACTTCACGTTATCGTGTAGCTCGATTTCTATTTGTTGCTCCTAAATTGGTTATGATTTCTTCTAGATTTGAAATGCTTTACGGACCACGCATGAGAAGTGCTCCCTATGGGACCCTGCCTGGAGTATTGGGAACCTGGTTGGAAGACCCTCTCCTCATCTAAGCCGGTTCACTCACCAGCCCCTAGATGTGCTCGGGACCGGCCAGCCTGCTCCCTCTTCCTCTGCCCTTCTATTCAAATCATAACTCTTTCTTTAATTCCCTGCTCAGATCCCATCACTGAATCCCCAATAATCACAGCTGAAAGTGGCCTTTGCTGCCTCCTATGTGTCGCAGACCTTAATGTAGGTCCTGGGGACAGCCAGCTGCTGGCCAAGGGCAGATCAGGGCTGAGCCCACCTATTCATCTTTGCATTGCAGGGACCTAGCTTATTACTTTTTTCACCAGTAAATGTTAGCGTGAACTGTTACATCTCTAACTAGTTTTTAATCTCCTTGAGGACTGCAGAGATCTAATGCTTTTTTGTATTTCCCACACTGTTTTTTGGATATGGTATCTTGGTGGTCCTGGTTGATTAAGGGCTGTAGTGTCAGAAAGTTTCCTTTCCTCGTTGGGGCCACTGCATCTTGACAGCTAAATCTTGTATCTGTAATCAGAAGTGTCATGTTAGTTACCACCTTTGACTGTGTTTCTATTTGTCTACTATTCAAAAGACATATTGACTATCTTGATTGATTCTTTTCTTACTGTGGTGTTGAGCGGTGGCTGCAAGGAGATAGTGTCGGGGCACGTTGCCATGTAGTTTTGCCTTTGGTTTTAAGGTAAGATGTTGGGTTAGGTTTTCAGGAACCAAAATATACTCAGAGTCCAAATGGGTAAAAACAGAAGTAGAAACCTGAAATTAGTTTTTAATGTTTCTAAAATTAACTTAATCAGACAAAATTCATTTAGTAATGTATGAAAAATGGTTGTGAGTAAACAGAATGAAACTATGCTTATTAAGATAGATTAGGAAAATACTTCGGGGAGTAAAGCAGCTTTAATTTTCCTTTCTTGATGTTTGTTTACCAATACAATCTCAGCTAGAATCTGCTGTCCTGGGCTCTGGCCTGTTGCATTTTCTCAGAAAACAAGTCCACTTCCTCTGGGTTATGGAGAAAGAGCTTTCAGAGAATTTTAGGTGGGCTGACGTTCATAACTAACTTTTGAGTAATGGGAGTTTAGTACGTTGGCAGAAGAAAAGCAAGTGGTGGTGTTAGCCGCAGTGCTGTAAGAGGTAAGGCCTGCCAGTTTTTAAGTATGGAGATTGCAAAATTTGGGGTAAAATTTTAAGTATTAAATATCTTTACATTGGTCTCACAATTTTATAAGTGAAAAAAAATTGCTGATATGTCCTTGGCAGTCACTAAATCCAAAGCATCTTGTAAAACTCGACATAGTCACCCAATGTAATTCTTACAATAATTTAGAAGTAGGTTTTTGTCCCCATTTTTTGGATGACCAAACTGAGGCACGGAGAGGTCTAGCAGCTTGCTCTAGATTATGCTGTCAAGTGGCAGAACCAGGATGGAAACTCAGTAGTAGCATTGGTACATCAGTTCATTATAATACAGTGATCTTTCAAAACTTTGCAGTATTGGAAAGTACCGATAAAAAGTAATTGCTATCAGAAACAAAATATACTGACAATAAGCGTCTTCAATGAACATAATATTAAAAATGAAATGCTAAAAGTTTTAGAGTTTTAATCTCAGTCACTCTGTGCTCTGGTCACAATAGAGTTGTAATTTATCTTATTGTGGCTATTTTGTTTCTATACCAGAAATTCATCCGGAGATTATAGTGCAAAGAGTAGCTGCTAAAATTACGTGGAAGTAGAGAATAGTGAGGTTATTTTGAGGGAAGTCCACTTTAGTAGAATAGCCAATGCTTTTCGAATGTAGGACAAGCCAGAGAGGAAGGGGGCCTAATTATGGATCCTGTTTTGGAGATCAGAAACCAGACTGCCCAGAGTTCATTCAGAGTTTTTAACCAGATAGTATCAAGGTCATTAGCAATATTTTTTGGCTCTGGTATTAAGTTTTTTAAATAAACATTGTTCATCTCTAGCCTGTTCCATGAACTCCCCATTCTGAATGTTGGGAGTAACCAACATCAGGTTTGCTGCCCTCCTGACTGCAGGATCCTTTTCTGGAACCTCTCTCATGACAAGTTTTACCTTTTACCATGAACACGTCCCGGTGTCAGAAGCTTACCACCTCCTGAGTAAATTTGTTCCCATTTTATAGTCGGGAAAACCTGAGACTAAATGAGGTGAAATGATAGACCGAGGTCTCTGCAGTTCAGAGGTAGGCCTTGAATCAGCCCTGATAGAACATAACATCCTGTTCAACCCCAGTCGTGCTCCAGGAATCACTCGATGTGCACCCCAGCCGTCCAGCCTTTCCTTCTGATGGGGCGCCATCAGCATACCACAGGACCCGCTAATGCACTTTCACTCTGCTGGCCTGCAGTGTCCTTGGCTTTACCATTAGAGATTCATTCCTTGTGGTATGGAGAAGACAGCATGAACTGGTTACTCAGTGGGCTGAGGGCTGTATTCCTCCTCTGCTACTTATGTATTAGCCTTGTGATCCTGAGCAAATCACTCCGTGTCCTCATTGAAGATGAGGCCAGCAGTACCTGTCTCGAAGGGTCACTGCTGTGAAGGTTAATACTGATAACTGATGTGCACGGAACCCTTGCAAGGGTGCCGGGTGCTGTTTTCAGTGTTATGTATATGTCACCTCACTAATTCTCAGAACGGTAGTCTGAGGTAGGAATCAGAGGCAGACCCAGAGAAGTTAAATGCTGTATCTGAGAGCTGGAGCTGGTACATAGACAATCAGTATAAATTCGTTCTTTTTGCTGTTCCTTTTGGGTTTTATATCCATGAGTCCTTTGCTAAAATGTGAGTGCCCTTGGGTAGGATAACCCATTCACCTCTGTAAGGGTATAGTAGCTAATCCTGTGAATCAGGTTTCGTTTAGCCCCTCTGAGAAGCAGGTGCAGGTCTGATGGAGGGAAGGTGAAAAAGACGATCACAAGCTGTAACGTGATCTGGGCAGGTCGGCTAAGACTTGACGGTGGTGTGGTGGGAGGGACCCCGGGAGTGGTGGGAGGAGTAAGGTGAGCATCACAGTGAGGCGGGAGGCACCGATAAGGAAAGGCAGTGGGCGCTCAATTTAAACTGGACCTTTTTGCCTCGGATGGAGGTGGTCCCTTACTTTGGCTTCACTTTTTTCTCTTTCTTGGATCTGAAGAAGTGAGGTCTACAGACATGCTGATAGGGAGATAGGACTTTGACCCTTTTTCTTTCTTGGTTAACCTTAAAAGAACTCTTCTTTCCACATCCTTAAAAGAAGGTAGAGAAAGAAGAGTGACGTCCTGAAGCAGAACCTTCAGGGAGTGGGGTTTGGGGTCTGCTTGGTCAAGACAAGTAAGGGGCGGGACTTTGGGGCGATGGAGCCAGCAGGGATGTGAAGTCTTTTCTCGGGGACCATGCCAGCTGTGAAGAACCAGGGGTGAAGGGTCAGCCGGGGTTGGGGAGGGACCCTTTCTTCCTTGGGTGGAAGAAACCAGAGCAGATGAGAGCACTTAGTAGACACAAGCTTTGTGGGAGACAAGGAGATGCATGACGTGAGGATTTTCAAAATACCATTGCTTGTGCATATTTGCAATAATAAATCCCATCCTCGGACACTGTGATAAGTAAAGCTTGTTTGGAGGTCACAGGCCACATCATGGCTGCAGTGAAATTTGGCCACTGAAGGCTTCCTGCTGTGCTTTCTACACCTACCCACCCCCGACGTCCAGCCTCCTTATAATCCTAAAAGCAGGGGATTAGCGTTAGATACAGGTCCAGTAAAATAATATTTCTATATTTTCGATTATTTCTTTCCAAGAGAGGGGGAGGTTTGGGAGAAATGGAAGGATGTGATAGGGCAACATATATGGCGATGCCTAACTTGAGTTGGTAGACTTGCCCATCTTTTCCCTCATGGGTTGAATTCAGAATGAATGAGCTCAGCGTGGAAGTCTATATCAGAAAATACAAATGCTTATCGTGAATCCTAATTACACGGCTGCTGTCGTGGCTTCCTGTCCAAAGGTACCTCTGCTTTCTTATTTTGTCTTTATATCATTGTTCCTTGTACTGTTAGCCGTTCAGATTTGAGGATAGACATTTCCCATTTCTATGGATTTCAGTAATTAGAATTTTGTGGTGATTGAAATGGTTAAGACTGGAGTTACTTTAGCTAGTGCTACTTACAAAGAAGTGGAGAACTTAGGATATTCCCAGAACAAATGAGATTACCAAGATGTTAGAATGTTCTAAAAATCTTTTCTAAGAACCTCAAATGCTTATGAAAGATCTACATTCTTATGAGCAATGAATGCTTCTTAGTTTTTGTATTTAATCATTAAAGTGGGAACCCTAAGGAACTCAAGAATAGGCAATTCTTTATCAATTTGCTTTTAAGTCACTTGTGAAGAATCCTGTGTGTCCTTGACCTTTTCATGAAGCTGCCTTTGCAATGCCTGGTCCTGACTTTCCCCCACACTTTCCTGTTCTGCATCTTTTCTCCACAGAACTACACAGCAAAATATTGATGTATGCTTCTCATTCATGTAGTGGACGACTTTGAAGTTGCTTCTAAAGCCCATACTTATCCTTGTGACCTGAGGCGGCCTTTCTGGATGCCCAGGGCAGTGAGTGCCCTGCAGAGTCAGCTAAGGGTGACTAGGCTGGACTTCCCTCCGCCCTGTGGTCTCCAAGCTGACACTGAACAGGTGTGGCTGCTCTTGAGACATTGAATAAACTGGGAAGAAAAGAGAAACATTGGAAAATATGTAAAAAATGCTTTTCCTTGGGAGAAGCACCCCTGAACATGGCGCAGATAGGTGTCATCAGCTGATAGCAACACTTGAAGGCCTGTGCTGGCTGCAAGGGAAATGGAGAGAAAGGAAAGCCCAGCTTCATGCCTTACCACGAATGGGGGTTTGTGAAGGAGGCACAGGGCATCCAGATTGTCCCCCAGGGGCTCATTAAGTGCTAAGAAGGTGAGTAAAATTGGTTTAATGTGTTGTTTGTCTTAGCTAGCATATCAGTTGAAGTCGTATCTTTATGTGCATTTTGTGTGTTTTCACGGTACGGTGGGGTTCCTCGGAGAAATTGCGTGCCCTGGACATTGGTAACCATTCTAAGGGATTTAGGAACGTTATTTTATATTTTAAGTGATTACCGCGAGTTACAGTTGTTATTTTTGCTTTTCATGCTGCGTTGTCAATGGCGTCTGGGTTTATTTGATGCCAAGTTCATGGTCAGGAATAGAGGCCTGAATGGTTCAGACTGGTGCTACAGGGAGTCCAGCCTGGTTTACATTGGTTCACCCTGTGGCAGGGTCCACAGAAGAGATGTAGGGAATAGGTACCCTCCCTTCTTAAAATTAAAAACAACAGCAACAACAAAATCCCCTTCTTCCAAATATCTCTTTGCTCTCCCTCCTGCTGCCAGGAAAAGACAATAAAAACCAGTCGGAGTTGTGGGTTCAGTTTGTCATCTCGTCGCTTTTGTGACTCGTGTGACTCTTGAGTTCCCACTCTGAAGATTATCTCTTGCCGATTTAAAATCTGAAACAGGCTTGCTTCATAAACCCTTGAGCTAGCGAGCAGATAGCTAGGTGTGTTTGCCATCACGAGGTTGCCATGTTTGAATGCTTGGTGGAAAAAAAGGCCCCGACAGGCAGAGCTTTTAAAAAGGGCACATAAACCCTTCCCATGTCCTCCTCCCTACTCTTAAGGGTCCTGAGTCAATCTGGGGCAAGCCCCTAAGTCTGCTGTTTGGTTTTGCTTTCGCTTTGAAGACATTTGTCATAGCACATTCATTAGTTCCAAAGCTTTGGGGACCGGCTCACCGCAGCCCTGCTGTGAGCACGCAGGGGCTGGTTGTGGAAGAGCCAGAGCCGTCGCCTTGGAGAAGGTCGCAGACTCGGGGGAGACACACGTGTGTCCCCAGTGTCAATAGGAAGTAGTGAATGGTTGACGAAGGGGATGAATGTGGCACTGCGGGGGCATAAAGGGGGGTTGTGGGAGCCCTCCCGGGAGGAGCGGCGGAGGGAACAGCACGTGCATAGTTTGGAAAAGCCAGAGTTGGGAGAAGATGGAGAAGAGGGTGTGGATCGGATGAGACTGGAAATGTAACCAAATCACCAAAGGATCTTTAGACCTTAGTGGGCATGTGGGCCCCACTCCCTTGGTCATAAGGAGTAAGTAGAATATTCGAAGTTGTGGGAGGCCTGCTCAGATGGTTCGAAGCATGGGAAATTGGGCAGAAAGTGTGGGTGTGAATCCTGGCTCTGCCGTGTTCTTGCTGTGTAACCTGGGCAAGTGTGTTGAGTGTCTTTGCTGCCGTCTCTTGCCCGGCAGTGTTGGGACCATGAGGGCACCTTCCCCGAATTGTCCCAAGGGTTAAGCCATCATCCTATTAAAGCCCTGACATGGGGTAGTGCTCCTGAGGGCTTCCAGGGACCTGATTGCCACTTAGGACCAGTACACAGGGCGGTGGGAGTGAGGGGGAGATTGGAGATGGAGATGGACCTGGTTTGCAGGGTTTTCGTGGTGGTCTGGACAGCGGTTCCCAGTGAGGTGTGCCCTGTGGGACCTTGGTCCTCTGAGCGCCTTTGGAAGTTGGGGCCACATGGTCGGGAATATGCCTGCTTCTCCACCCTGGTCTAAGGTGTGGACCCAGGCAGTGGTTGTAGGAACAGACCTGAGAGAAATTTTAGGAGGCAGCATAACCTGGGCTTGATGAAACTTTGGGAACATTATATTATCTTGTCTTTTGGACCACAGGGTTTACTCTAGTTCCCAATCATTCCAACAGGGAGATATGTAATTGAATCTCAGCTGGCTAGCCCTCCTTGCAAACTAAAAGAAAATCGCCATTTTTAGAGTTTTATGCAGGTTTCTTTTGGGGGGATGTGGACAGATATCACGGAGATATTTGCCTTTAATTTAAAATGAGTTGCCCTGGAAATCCATTGCACTGTACGTTGAGAAAACTATTTTCTGAGGCACAGAAGTATTAGTCCATTCTGAACCTCTCTGAGGCAATAGAGACAGTAAGTACTAAATGCCACAGTGAAATGGAGGCTGCTAGCAAGGGATTATCTAGGACTTGGGTTTAGACAATTTGCAAAAACAATTCAGCAAAGTCTATAAAGGCAACAGGGGAAAATAGTATTTCTTTTTTGTGCTGCCAACCAGGTTGTCACATGGATTAGTAATTTAGATAGGAACAGCCGTGAATCACTGCTTAGAGTTTCGCATTTAATTTTATCCTGGAAGCAATTTCCCTTTCAAATTCTCGAGCTGTAGTTATCATTAATGAATCAAACATGAAACTCAGAGAACTACTAATTCATTTTGAAATAAGTAGACATTTAAATCTCAAAAAAAAACCCTTAAATTTCTTTCCGTGGTGTTTAATATCTTCAAGCTGACAAAAACGTGGAACGGCATTTCACAGAGGGAATTTCCCAGAGTGGTGAGCGGCAGGTCCTGGGGTCTGTGTGCCTGACATCTTGGCTGCCGCTTTGCGGGTATGAAAGTCAAGACTTCTCAGTGACCAGTGAGTGACCGGGTGTTTTCCAGGGGGGGAAAGATGAAAATATATGGAAAAGGCAGCTGATGGCAGTCAGAGCTCACCACCCAAGCTCTCATCCCCGGTGTTTTGCGGCTTAACCCTTTCAGTCTTATCCTTTCCTGGGACGCCTGCCACCCCGCTCTGTCCCTGCCTTCCTTCCCCTTATCCAGTGTTGCTTTGGGAAAAGGTCCATTCAGTCATCAGAGGTTGTTGGATGTGAGTCTGTGGGGTTCCAGCCTCTCAAACACTGTCTGAGGTCCAGCTTGTGCGGGGTGATGGCTATGAAAGGTCCCTGTGGCTTCACACACAGGAGTGCGTGAAGATTTGGAAGCACCGAATGAGACAGAACACCAAAGGCCAGCATACTTACATTTTCAAGCCTGGAAAATGTGTTTGGGGTTTTCCCTCAAAGACACTTTAAATAACGGTCAGAGAGGGCTGCCCTGGTGGCGCAGTGGTTGAGAGGCCGCCTGCCGATGCAGGGGACACGGGTTCGTGCCCCGGTCCGGGAAGATCCCACATGCCGCAGAGCGGCTGGGCCCGTGAGCCATGACCGCTGAGCCTGCGCGTCCGGAGCCTGTGCTCTGCAATGGGAGAGGCCACAACAGTGAGAGGCCCGCGTACCCCCCCCCCCCCCCCCGCAAAAAGGTCAGAGAATCAGTGGATTGTGTCCAAAGCAATATTACCTGAACAACTACTGAAAAAGGTAAAGGGACTGCTTTTCACGGCCAACAGATTTGATTTGTTTTGGACGTGGTAGGCTTCTAGAACTTCTGTTGAACTCATCTTTTTTTTTTTAAGACAAGATTTAAGGACTGTTTTTTACTCCCCACCTCCTACTTCCACTCCACCTTTTTTGAAAAGGCCTTTGGTCAGCTGAGGTTCTTTTCAGGATGGTCATCTCATCTGTGATCTCGTGTGAGCCTCAGTTTCCTTGTGTGTAAAATGGGGGTGATAATACTTTCCCTCCTTCCCTGTAGCAAAAATGGCTGTGAAGATGACATGAGATCATGGCTATGAAGACACCTATTAGTACCTTTCTGTAAGCACGTGAGGCAGAGAGGGACTCCGAGGCTCAGGATGCAGGAGGGAGTATTTTGTATGTAAACAGGGAGGAAAAAAGCTTCAATTGCTACTGTTCCCGCCCCCACCCCGTTCCTTCCCCTACTTAGGACCTGAATTAGATGGTCTAGTTTCTTAGGGGAAGGAAGGTTCCTTCTGGGGACTCCAGGCCTTGTCTATCTTCCTCCAGTTCAACCAGGCAGGCGGCCACGCTGTGAAAGATGTCCCTGATCGCAAATACGTACAGATCTTCTTGGCTTACGATGGGGTTATGTCCCAGTCAACCCATCGTAAGCTGAAAATGTCTTAAGTCAGAAATGCATTTAATACACCCAACCTACCGAACACCGTAGGTTCGCCTCGCCTATGTTAAACGAGCTCAGAACACTTCCATTAGCCCACAGCTGCGCAAAACCATTGAACACAAAGCCTATTGTATTGACTGTCTCATGTAACTTATTGATTACTGTACTGAAAGTGAAAAACAGAATGATCGTCTGGGTACAGAATGGTTGTGAGTGTGTGGTTGTTTACTCTAGGGATCACGTGCTGATGGGGAGCTGTGCTCACTGCCACTGCCCAGCATCACAAGAGAGGATCGTACTGAAAATTGCTAGCCCCCCAAAAGATCAAAATTCGAAATACAATTTCTACTGAATGCATATTACTTTCACACCACTGTAAAGTCGAAAAATTGTAAATCGAACCATCCTAAGCTGGGGACCGTCTGTATTTTCTCTTTCCTATTTGATGCTCTTCTCAATCAAGGGTTTTTGTGGTTCCTCAGTTGTTCATTTCCCCCTTGTGTTAATTTCCTAGGGCTCCTGTGACAGAGTCGCACAAACTGGGCGGCTTAAAACGAGAATCTCGTTCTCTCACATTTCTGGAGGCTTTGGAAGTCCACGTTGGAGGCGTCGGCAGGGCCACGCTCGATCTGAAACCTGTACGAGACGATCTTTCTTTGCCTCTTCCAGCTTCTGGTGTTGCCGGCAACCCGTGGCTCGTAGATGCATCATTAATCTCTGCCTCTGTCATCACACGGCCTTCTCTCCTCACGTGTCTCCTCTTCTTAAACACACCAGTCGTGTTGGACTAAGGGTCCCTCTAATCCAGTGTGAACTCACCTTAACTGATGAATATGCAGCAACCCTATTTCCCAGTAAGGCCACGTTCTGAGGTACCGGGCATTAGGACTTGAACACACCATTTTGGAGACACAATTCAACCCGTAACATCCCTGTCTCCCCCCCTCATCAGATAGTTTGATGCTCATTCACGCCACAGCTTCAAGCCCATTTTCAGAGAGCAGCATGTGCCCCCCTGGAGAGGGATGCAGCTTCTGCCTCCTTCCAGAACTGCTTGCTGTGACACTGTGTCTCTAATGACTATGTCATGGAGCCCCTGGGAACATGGTCTGTGAGAGTTACGCAGCACTTTGGAAGCAACTTAGAGTTTGGATTAGCACCAAAACAGCCCTCTCGTGCTCTGTTGCTGATTTCACTTAAGTCAACTAAGCCTGAAACCAAGAAGCTTAGATGGTACTGGTGGGAAGTACAAAAGTCCTTCCAGTTTCATTTGAAACAATTGATTTTATCAGAAGTACTGAAGTGGGAATTTGAGCAAGTGCATACTCTGTCCCATTCTGCGAGGTGGAATGAGTTCATGGTGGCTTCTGAATGGTGCGTGCAGGTGACTGGGATGCCAGGGAGCCCTAGCCCTCACCAGTAATACAGGGTTGTGGCCAAGGGGCATGAGATCGCCCCACGTGGGTTAAAAAGTGCCTCCTCCGCCCCCCTGCACCTGGTAATTGACATAACCTGGTGCCTGAGAAACATAGGGCTTCCCCAATTAGGACTCATACAGTAAGAAGGAAGCCAGGTCAGGCTGCATTTAGTCCTGGTTTTGCCCCACTCTTGCCAACTGAATTTAAGCACATTTCTTATTAAAATGGGATCTCAGGTTTCTCACCTCTGTGTGAAAATAGTGAAATTTGCTGCATCATGATGTCTGCAAGGCAATTAATAGGTGGCTATGTGCAAGCCACTGGCAGATCTCAAGTAACTAGTGAAGGGTGATGATGAGGACAGCCTCTCTCGAGCTCTGTCTCCATGAATAAATAGATGTTAGGCTCGGACAGAGCCATTTAAGTAAGAGCAAAGTCTGAAATGCAGAGGGTTGATTGAGGAGCTGCCGGTCTTGTTCTTGGGGTCTGGCCAGGTCCGGGAGGAGAGCTGTAGACTTGTCTGGTGGGGGCCATGGGTGGAGTCCACTTCCAGATAAAACGGAGGAGCTGCAGGAGGGCTGGGGAAGGGAGGGGGTCCCCTCAGGGTGGTGGGTTGCAGTAGGAGGTTGAAGGAGACAGAACTGAAGACTATTTCCAGAAGTGGCAGTATCTCAGGACAGGCTCCCAGTCCTGGGGTACATGCTTGTAGGGACAGCAGGTCCAGGTGGCTTGAGGGATGGAAGGGCGGCCAGGAGTCCAGGGAGCTTCAGACCCGGGGGGCTAAGGAATCAGGAAAGGACTCTTAAGTATAGGTAGAGGAGCCTGGGCAGGAAGTCATGGCCGAGCCAGCAGTCGAGGGACTTGGGTGGGGTCCCAGAGGGTTGTACCAGAATTACTCAGACATCTCCACTAAGGTTAGGGCTGGCCGTAGAAACTGGGGTGGATGGGTGGATGGAAGGGATTCCAGCTATGAGAAGAGAGGGTTGGGACAGACCATGTCTGGGACAGAGCATCCCCCTACCCAGCCCTGCTCTGGGTCTCAGCCCCGCTTCATTTATTTCCGTGGATTTAGTAACAGTGAGGATCCCAGAAATGAAGCTAAGCTCATACCCAGCACCTCAGCACAGACTAGAGCTGTTTTTGCTGCTGCTGTGTTGTCTTAGTTATTCGGTCATTTATAATCACGGGGCAAATGCATTATTTTGGCAGACACTATTGAATGTAGATGTTTAAACGCTTCCATGACAAATTTACTTTAAATGACTATTGATTAACAGGGATGAGGCTGAGAGGTGTTTTGCCGTATGGTATCATCCAAAAATAAAATGAACAAAGACCCACAGTCACATTTCTGATTGCTGGCTGGGGCCTGGAAGTGGACTGTGGGATTATTTGCTACTTTTGTGCCCTTGTGTGATCAGAATACGGCCATGAACCATAGGCCTGGTCATTTAAAAGAAGTAACAGTGGGTTAGGAGGTGAACTACGGTAATAACGTCAGACTGCAAGGGGCGTGTTCTTACCTGCAGCTGCTCGTAAAGAAAACTCCGTTTATGTGGCAGTTGGAAATTTGCTTCATTTTGCCAAGATTCAAACTAGAGTATTCTGAGGGCCTGAAAGTTCAGAAGCAAGGCCCAGGCAAAATATATGACAGTGTTTGATATAAAAATTATGTTGGTTTTGCCATGCAGATGAAATCACTGGGACACAGTGTGTGGTGTCCTGGAGGAGACTTTGAAATAAGAAATTTGGTGATTTGGGTTTTGATTGTGACTCAGCTTTGGGCTTACCATTTAATATCCTTAAGTCTCAGTTTTCTCATCAGCAAAATAGAAGAATTTCTACTCTCTCTTCCTCTTACAGTGTTGGGGGTTATCCAACGAGTAATGCACAAAACAGTGTTTGAAAACTGACTTAATTATACAACTGGTAAGTAGGAGTTAGCAGCGTAAAGGTAAAAAGTCAGATTCTCTCTTTTACGCCTGTTTCCCTGCATCGATTTTAATTATATTCACTCCAGAGTTTTGATTGAAAAATGCTGGTTTTTCCTTGTTTTACTGCTTAAATAATTTCAAATGCTATCCTGAGTAATAGCACTATATCTAGATGAGGGCTGTTCAAAGAGGGGGAATTGTGCTGCAGGATGTTCGTAAATAATGTTTAGGTGACACTATTGTGATAATTATGGCTGTTTAAAGATGAGTTTTATAGTGAGTCCTCAATTTTCCTGTCACTTTTTTTTCCCCTGGGCTTTCCCACTTAAGCATATTTGTTCTGTAGAGAGAGCTGTTGAGGGAACTAAATCCTGAGAGAGCTCAACAGCTCTTTGAATCTACTTTTCATTTTCTGTGGCTAATTTTGCGGGCCCTCAAGAGGACAGAGTTTGCCCCCCTTCCCCTGCTGGTAAGGGCAGGAGGGGGGAGGTGTAGCAAATCCCCAGACGCTCAGTTTCCGGCGGCAATGAATCCCTGGATCAGAGTGACCTTGAAAGCTATGTTCAGTGGCCAGAAGATCCCGAGCCATGATATTTGTGTGGGATCTGAGTCCCAAGGGTAACACCCCACCTCACCCATCCCTTCTGAGCCGGTACTTGAGAGGCTGCTGAACAGGAGGCAGCATGAATGAAGAGGACCCTCCTGCAGATAAGTAAAGCACCTTCAGAGGGTTTTGCAATAAACTCTTGGGACCCCCAGGCTTTGTAGCTTTCCCAGGCGAGGAACCCGATGTGTATCTCACCATGTTGCTCACCAGCTTCCATGTGCTTTCCAGCTTTTAGTTGTTAGCAGTCTCAAACATCAGCTTCGTTATCTTCCTTTTACTCACCAGCTCAATCAGAATCTAATGTCAGATGAGTCAGTAAATTTTGTTAATGGGTCTTTGCAAGCTTTTAGAGTTGCAATTGGAGGAGCCCTTGGAAGTCATCATGACCAGCCCTCTCACCTTACAGATGAGAACCCTGAGACCCAGAGAAATTGAGTGACGGGTCCAGGTTATACAGCAAGTTAGTGGCGGAGTCAGGACAAGGACCCAGGGCTCTTTAACTATCTGGAAGCATTGCGTGGTCCTAGAAAGTATGGAGTAAGGCGTCCTTAGCAGGTGTACCCTCTTTTAATTTAGCCAGGTTATCTGGAGGCCATGATATCGCCAAAATAATGTATCACGTGGATTAGAACATCCTAATTTTATTAACATGTTTATTGTTAACTCCTGGTAAACCAGAATTCCCTTATGATGCTACCCTTTTTGAAAAACTTAACCAAGTTTATTGGTTCATTTTTCCGAAATAGGAAAATAGTCATTTTCCAAACTGACTCTTAGATGTCTGGGAATCTTGCTGTCCTTAGAATCATTCCAAATATTGGTTGTAAGTGTGTAGGGTTATAGCTTCAGAGCATGGATTTGGCATGAACACAAGCCACAAAAGGTATTCCAGCACCGCCCCCCCCTTCTCCCCACCACGTTAGCTTATTTAAAATATAATATTCCGGTTGCTTGAATTCTTCCGCATGACTTTACAAGCCCTATTCGCTGTTACTTTATAGTTTTGGGGACTGAGACAATGACTTATCTTAGCCCAGGAAAACCATGTAACTTGCTGATACTATACCAGTTGCATTCTGATGCGGCACTGATTTTTTTTTTTTTTTCTTCACTACCATTTTCACTTCAGGTTGCACACAGACACAGGCAGGGTATAAGCTTGGCAGTGCTACCTGCTTGGCTTGTTTATTTTCTCCCATTGTTAAAGTGCCTATGACTCAACACTGGGTTCTTTTCTTCTCCACGACGTTCAAGTGAGAGGAGGGGATGGCACATCCCAGGCATCAAGGGAAGTGTGACCATCGTATTAGAATGTCCTTCGTGTAGGAAGCCTCGCCCACTCCTTTCTGATTACCCAGCTGCGACACACCACACGCCAGGGGACCACAGACTAAGGCTCTAAATAGCACCCTGTCAGCCCTCTCTAGTTCCCTCACTTGAGAGCAAGAGAGAAAGGAACCATGGAAAATCACTGAGAGGACGGTTTCCTATGTATTCTAAATAGATTGTTTCAAACATGGAGAATGGGGATGTCACCTATTATAAATTTTTCTTGAGACAGTTACTGGTATGTGTAGGTCTTAGCAAGTTAAGATTGTTTTGCTCTTTTAAAACTGAGAGCTGGGCTTCGCTGGTGGCGCAGTGGTTGAGAGTCCACCTGCCGATGCGGGGGACGCAGGTTCGTGCCCCGGTCCAGGAAGATCCCACATGCCGCGGAGCGGCTGGGCCCATGAGCCATGGCCGCTGAGCCTGCGCGTCCGGATCCTGTGCTCCGCAATGGGAGAGGCCACAACAGTGAGAGGCCCGCGTACCGCAAAAAAAAAAAAAACCAAAAAACTGAGAGCTGTCATTTCCATACCCCCTCGCCCATATACTTTCTTGTGACACTAATCTCTCAGGTAGTTGTGAGATCATAGTCTGTAAAATGAATTGCTGCCTCAGTGCCTTGCTGCTTCTACTGGACCATAGGGAAGGGGGCTGACGTGAGACAGGGTTACCAGCAGGGGTAATAGAACCGGAAGTTTCCACTTGGCATCTGTTGGCTGAGGAACACAGATAATGATTGGGGCAGAGTTGAAATACTTCTTGTTAATAGTATGGTGAGAGCCTGGAAAAGAAAGTAATATTGCAGGCATTGCCATATCTGGGGAGGCGACAGGAGCAGCCGAAAGGAGTGGGACTTGGAGTTATGAGATCGGGTTTAAATTCAGCCCCGTCCCACACGTGGAACCTGGTTTACGTCATGCAGCCTTGAGCCTCAGTTTCAATTGAAAAGTGACGGTGGTGGGCAGAGGGAATAGGCATAGTGGTGATGCTGGTCACGTTTGCCTTACTCTGTGACAGGCTGAATATTGGTCCCCAAAGATGTCCTTGTTCTAATCCCTGGAACTGTTGAATGTTACCTTATGTGGCAAAACGGACTCTGCAGAGGTGATTAAGGATCTGGAAATGGAAAGATTATCCTGGATTATCCGAGTGGATCCAGTGTAATCACAAGGGTTCTTCCTTATAAGAGGGAGACAGAAGATACGAGGAAAAGGGGCCCTGAGCCTAGGAATGCAGGTGGTCTCTAGAAGCTGAAAAGGGCAAGGACACAGATTCTCCCCTGAGAGCCTCCAGAAGGAGCCAGCCATGCCCATAACCCTACTTCAGCCAAGGGAGACTGATTTTGGATATCTGGCCTCAAGAACTATAAAAATAACTCATTGTTTAAGCCACTAAACTTAGGATAATTTGTAACACACAGCAGCAACAGGAAACGAATACACTTACCTTACGTACCGCATAGTTCTTGTAATGGTTAAATGTGACTTTGTATTTCTATATTTGCAAATCTCAAAGTGCTACATAGACGTTAGTACTTTTTAAGTGAATTTTTATATTCATCTGGATTTCCAGGTTAAGTTGGTTAAGGTAGGTCAGGAAGACCCAGAGAACAAGAATCAAGACTTCTCAGTTATGCAGTGAACAAACTGTGTCTGAAAAATTAAATCCGTGTTATCAGATAATTCTTAATTGTGAAATTGTTCATGGTCCTTAACACCCGTGAGTCGCTTTTCAGGTGAGCTTCTGGGTATGCGCCTCACTTTCTGCACCTGTGCGTCTCAACCTTGAATGTTTATTAGAGTCACTGGGAAAGCTTTGAAAAGTCCAATGTCTAGGCCACACCCCAGGACGATTAAATTGGAACCTCTGCAGGTAGAACCTGAACGTGGGTGATTTTTAAGGCTCCGCAGGTGATTGCAGCAGGCAGCCCAGGCTGAGATCCGCTGCAGAGGTGCCGTGTTTGCTAAGCAAGATTTTAAATCGGTTCTCTTTGAAGCCTGATGTAGCTAGATGTTCTTTTGAGTTTGGTGGAAAATGCTGTGCCGAGGACTCACTGTTATATCTTTCAATGATATTAACATACCAGTTTATGAGCTGTGGTGTGTTTCCAGTAGGAAATACAAAAGTATTAGCCAACACTCCTGAGAGGTTCAGCAAACAGATTGGTGTGCACTGATGGCAAACACAATATCGGCAAGTACTTTTCTCCTCATCTCGCCCAAGCGTTTTTAAAAGCAACGGTTGGGGGGAGAAAAGGAAGACGTTGAGGCTTTCTCCTCAAATGGTCGAGCCCTTGAAAACTGATAAATACTGTTTTACTTGGACTGTATGTCCTATGCCTCCCGTCTGAAGGAGGAAAAAATCATTTTGAAATTTCTTCCTTTGGAGCCATGGAGTCAGAAGCTGTGAGAGAGTTGAAAGTTGCCATTGCTGTCTCCCTGTGTTCCTGGCTGCCGTGAGCTGTCGTGTGCTTCCAGGCGTCTCTGGGCCCCCTGTCACTGAGGGCACCCTGGCCTTGTCGGCTGGTGACATTATCTGCCTTATGTATGTCACAGGGAGGGTATTACAGATAAAATTATTTTTACAAATCACAAGGTGCTATACCTTGTTGCTATTGTATTTTGAGTGTGCAGTCTGCCATGAATTTATAAAGATGATAGAAAGCCTGTAGCATAAGTTCATTCTATTCATGATAAGAACGGATGGGGTCCTTATTTTCTAGGGTCCTGAGTGACCAAGTAGAAGCACTGGCTCTAGTACCTGTGAAAGTCATGTGATTTCTTACTGGTCATTTAACCAGTTGGGTTTAATTTTCTCATCTAAATGGAAACACTAATGCTTGACTGCTTAATGCTGCCCTAGGTGAATTTGGGTGTCCAGACAGTAGGGTGGTACTTCAGTGTACCTCTGTGTTACATTGTCTCAGTTGAGATCTTGGCTCTGAAACTTACTGTCTGGGGGATACTCAGGAAGCGATTTAACCTCTCTGTACCTCAGTTTTGGCATCTGTAAAATGGGCAAATAAGATACCTGAGAAGGCTGCCGTAAGGATTGGCTAAGGCATGGAGAAAACCTGGCACCCATCCTTGGTGTGTCACCATGGCTTACATCCTTACCCTTGTATTTGGGGCAGCTCAGGAGCATGGGTTAGTGTTTTCTCCTCTTTTCCTTCCTCCTGTCCCTTCAATAAATGTTTATTGGACACCTAATACTTTTAGGAACTATACCATGGATACAATGTTTATGCAAAGTAGACACTCTTGTCCAGAGCTTTAATGGTTTGAAAGTTTGATTTAAAATGTCGGTACAGGGCTTCCCTGGTGGCGCAGTGGTTGAGAGTCCGCCTGCCGATGCAGGGGACGCGGGTTCGTGCCCCGGTCCGGGAGGATCCCACATGCTGCGGAGCGGCTGGGCCCGTGAGCCATGGCCGCTGAGCCTGCGCGTCCGGAGCCTGTGCCCCACAACGGGAGAGGCCACAACAGGGAGAGGCCCGCGTACCACACACACACAAAAAAATGTTGGTACAAAGTGGTGATAGGGTAGGATTGGGTGAGTAAAACCTGTTTGTTCCTGATAGATCTGAAATGTAAGACTTCAGATGGTTTATCTGCACCAAGCAGAGTAAGTTCCTAAGATGTTTCTTGTAATTACGGAAATCAGTTGATGGACCTAGGGACCAGGGCAGAGGAAGGTCGTTGGAATGATGCTCCAAGTGGTCCCCTGGGGAGAAGACATGGTTCTCTGATCCGATTGGCCGTATGGTCAATCGTGTGTCAGAGCAAACATGGTGATTGGGCATTTCCGTTTGCCCGGTGCCGTGCCAGCTCTTGAGGGTCCATGGTCCCTGTCCAGATGGAGCTCCCTGAGCACCAGGAGATTTCACAGTTGAGGGAGGGGGGTACTTACAGTGTAGATGCCAGGTAGGAGCTTTAGGAAGCTTTCGCCAGATCCCTGAGCTCAAAGAAGCATTTGGGTATTTTATGGTTCATGAAATTGTTTATTTTTTAACTTAGTTTTTGGGTACCATTCAGAAACAGGTTTCCCTTACTGTCGTGAATGTATACCTTTTTCATAGAAAATTTTCCAAAATGAACTCCTCTTTTCCCAAGATTTCTCTTAGGATGAATGTCTTGTGCTCTAATCAAGTCTATGTAGCTCGACCCTGCTTTTCAGCCACTTAGGTTTCGTTAGTGATTAGAGCTATTAATCAAGTTTGGTGGTGATCATAATAACCGTTTGTGTTATTTTCAGCTCTACTTTAACAGACAAAAAAAGAAAATTATTTTAAGGACATAGAAAAATTCTAGAGAGTGCTCAAAGAAATTTTGTGCTTTCACCAATCCCACTTAGAATTGCCTATGAAAAGTGGTAATGAGAATGATAATGATGGTAATGTTTGCGATGATTGCATTTTGCTTTCGGGTGGTTATTCTATGCCAGACTATGTCGTGAGGGCTTTGCACGCATGCTCTCATTTTATCACCCAGCAGTTGTATGAGGTCGCCCTTTCTTGGCTTTCACTTTTTACAGAGGAGGGGCACTGAGGCACAACAGGGTTGGATACATTGTCCAAGTTCAAATGTCCCATCAGTGAAAGGTCTACCATTTTATTTCCAAATGAGTCTGACTCAGACGTGCTTTCCACACTACTTTATTATCTCCTTGGGCAAAATCCAGTTAGGAGGTTGGGTGAGAAGAACCTCTGAAGGAGACAGGAAGGATATATTAGCTAATTCACCCCAGTAGGTCCCTGACAGGTTTGGATGAGGAAGCATCCTATTTATCTTGGAGTTAGGGACACTGAGCTGCTGAGAAACTGCGGACTGCCTAAGGTCGTAAAGTAAATCATTGATAGAACTTAATCCAGAAGCTGGGTCCTCTCCACCTCATTCGATGGAGAGTCAGTTTACACAATTGCATAACCTACAGCAATTCAGTTGCATGGATGACAGAGAGATCCATTATGTTTTGGATCATCTGAAATCAGAGGTTTAAGAATTTTCAATTTGGATTCAATTCTAAAACTTCTTTTCTTTTCCTATTTTAGAACACTGCACAGGCTTTGGAGTCTACTCAGAGGTCGCTTTGGGCAGCTACTTCTTTTTTTTTTTTTTTTTTTTTTTTTTTGCGGTACGCGGGCCTCTCACTGCCGTGGCCTCTCCCGTCGCGGAGCACAGGCTCCGGACGTGCAGGCCCAGCGGCCATGGCTCACGGGCCCAGCCTCTCCGCAGCATGTGGGATCCTCCCGGACCAGGGCACGAACCCGCGTCCCCCGCATCGGCAGGCGGACTCCCAACCACTGCGCCACCAGGGAAGCCCTGGGCAGCTACTTCTTAAACCCAGCAACGAATCCTTCCTTTGTTTGTGGCTGTTGGGAGGAGTGAGTGCTAATGGTACCTGGAACTTTGTGGGTATTTGCTATAATTGCTCAGTGATTGGTCACTTAGTCTGCATTTGAAATAACTTTGGAAGAGAGAGCAGGGCTCTCAAAACTAATCATGGGACTAGGGGAATTCTTCAGGGTCAACTTCACGGTAGCAGGAATGGAAACTCTGCTATACCACATAGCAGTTGCATCTCAGTTTTTGTGTGTTGGGCACTAGAGACCACCAACTTTGGACAAGGGACTTAGTTCTTAGGTTATGAGCTATTGACCCTCCCTGGGCAGGACTCCCCTCCAAAGACTTGGCTTCCAAGTCCTAGTAGATCAGCAGCTCACAGTGAGGGGAGGTAAGGAAAGTTCATGGCCACCTCCAGGCTCCCCTTGCAGGCTCTTCCCTGGACTGGACTCTAGGATCTCCATCGGCTAACAAGGGTGTGCTGGACATTCTCCATTCATCCCTCCAGATCATTCTCCCATCTTCCCAGACCTTCTTGGGCTCTATCACCCTGGCTTCCCTGCCCTCTGGCTTCAGGTTAGGTTGTGCCACTGGCAGGAGATGGAAGGACAAGAGAAGTCAAAACACATCCCTGGGCCCCATTTCCCTACTTCTCTCTCAGCTCCTCCTGGTAGACTGCATGACTACTTTTACTGATTCTGGTGACAGCACCCTTCTTTTGCCCTTCAGCCCTGGAGGTGGTGGGGTCTTCCACTGTTGCGAATCCCTGGGAGTCTCGATAGGACTCTCAACCCTGCACGGCCCCGCAGACAGTCCCTTCCTTAACTCTCTTCAAATACTCCTTAGGAAAATGCAGCTGACATTTGAGCACAGGCCTGAAGGAGGCGAGGAGGAAAGACATCCATATCTGAGAGAAGAGATTCCAGGGAGAGGGAAGATCCGGCCTGGAGCAGAGGCAGCAGGGGTGGGCAGGGGGAGGGGGCCCTGGTATGCAATGGGGTCGGATGGTGCGGGGCTCTGTAGGCCATTGCAAGAACTTTGGGGTGTTTTGTTTGTTTGTTTTTTTGTTTTTTTGTTTTTTTTGCGGTACGCGGGCCCCTCACTGCCGTGGCCTCTCCCGTGGCAGAGCACAGGCTCCGGACGAGCAGGCTCAGCGGCCATGGCTCACGGGCCCAGCAGCTCCGCGGCATGTGGGATCTTCCCAGACCGGGGCACGAACCCGTGTCCCCTGCATCGGCAGGCGGACTCTCAACCACTGCGCCACCAGGGAAGCCCAGAACTTTGGTTTTACTTCTTGTGACACAAGTGGCTCTTGTAGGGCTTACAGAAGGTGGTTATCGTAGCCTGCTCTGACTTGTGTTGTCACTCCATCAGTCTGGGTGCAGTACCGAGAGTCGACGGTAAGAAGGGGACAGGGAACCAGACCGAGATAGTGCCAGGGTGCCTGGCACTAAATTTTTTTAAAAGGTGAAGCTGATGGGGTAGATGGAATATGAGGTGTGACAGAGAGAGGTGACCCAGAGGCTGCTGAAGGTTTTGGCTTGAGCTGCTGGAAGGATGCAGTTGCCAGTAGCTGAGATGGGGAGGACTTTGGGGACGGCAGGTTTGGGGGTGGTTGGGGGAGGGGACCAAGAATTCCATTCTGGACCTGTTAACTGCGAGAAGTCTATGAGTGATCTCAGATGTGTGACTGTTGTCAATGTTTGAATGGTAGTTTTTACTTTCAAATTATATCACCCTTGGTGACTGGCTTTCTCTGAGGTGAGTTTTAGGAAAAACAAATATTTACAACCGTGGCTGTAGTGATTTTCAGAGTAAGCCTCAAGGCAGAATATGCAATGCCTATATTTTCCATTGATGCAAAACCGTCTTTGCATACTTAACAGATTCAGGACACTTGTGGGGATTTATTCTGAGCCAAGAGACTTTGGGCACTGTTTTACCAGCCTGGCTATAACAACACCAAACCTTTTTAGAGCAGGGCTGCGTGTTATGGCATCAGGCAGTGAGGGTTTCAAGCCAGCCACAAAAGCAGACCTCATGCAGATTGAAAGCGCACATTTACCAAAGCCCCAATTTGCTGGTGTGTTAAAGCTTTGCTGCCTTTTAGGTATGTTTTTGCTTTTCAGTGTCATTCTGGTATCTTTTCCTTGTGCTTTTCTTTCCACGTCTTTATTTCCGAAAGTTCTGTTTTCTTGTTGGCAGTGTCACTGTTGCTCCCAAATTGAAGTTAGACTATGAGTCGGGAAAGAATACCAGTGTTTCTTGAGCACCTATTATATGCTGGCCATTGGATACCTTCCTAACCCATTTAATCCTCAAAACAGTATTTGGAGATAGGTATGGCTGTTCCTCCTTAACAGATGAGGAAGCTGAAATCAGTGAGGGTAAATGACATGCAGAAGGCCTGAAGCTAATTGGTCACAAGAGTTGAGTTTCCAGTTCCAATTAGTGAATTTCCAAGGTCCCGGGGCTTCAACTCTGTCTGAGCAGAGTTCTCTCTTCTGGCAATTTAGTGCTTCTGGACATCAGTTCATTCACTGTTTTGTCTGGCTTCCTACTGATGAAGAAGAAGTGAGCAGTAGTAATATTTCTGTGCCTCATACTTCTTTCATAAATGTTTCTACGAGTTTACCGGGACGTATGGTGCATACCTGCTGTGTGCTGGGTGTTGGCGGGAGGTGGCAAGACCTCAGGGGGCTTCCACTCCAGCCAACGTTACGTAAGGATTACATGGGAGAAGTGTGGGGGGCAAAGGGAGGAGCCGTGCCCTGCGTGTGTGCATCTGTGTTTTGGGACCACCTTTCACCCCACCTCAAACGCTAAGCCTAAGAGTTGTCCAGCCAAGGAGATAGAAAAAAGGCTCTTTGCAGCAGAAACAGCAGCAACCAAGGCTTGAGGTCAGGCTGAGATTGGATTAGATGAGATTGCACACATGCAGTGGGTAGAGGGGGAGAAGGGAGCCTGCAATAGAGAGAAGTGGTCCACTCTTTGGGACTAACTGACTCTTGTACTTTGGTCTTTTTTTTTAACATCTTTATTGGAGTGTAATTGCTTTACAGTGTTGTATTAGTTTCTGCTGTACAACAAAGTGAATCAGCTATATGCATACATATATTTCCATGTCCTGTCCCTCTTGCGTCTCCCTCCCAACCTCCCTATCCCACCCCTCTAGGTGGTCACAAAGCACCGAGCTGATCTCCCTGTGCTATGCACCTGCTTCCCACTAGCTATCTGTTTTACATTTGGTAGTGTATATATGTCCATGCCACTCTCTCACTTCGTCGCAGCTTACCCTTCCCCCTCCCTGTGTCCTCAAGTCCATTCTCTACATCTGTGTCTTTATTCCTGTCCTGCCCCTAGGTTCATCAGAACCTTTTTGTTTTTTAGATTTCATATATATGTGTTAGCATATGATACTTATTTTTCTCTTTCTGACTTACTTCACTCTGTATGACATACTCTAGGTCCATCCACCTCACTACAGATAACTCAATTTCATTTCTTTTTATGGCTGAGTAATATTCCACTGTATATATATATATATATATATATATATATATATATATATATATATATATATATATATGTGCCACAACTTCTTTATCCATTCATCTGTCGATGGACACTTAGGTTGCTTCCATGTCCTGGCTATTGTAAATAGTGCTGCAGTGAACATTGTGGTACATGACTCTTTTTGAATTATGGTTTTCTCAGGGTATATGCCCAGTAGTGGGATTGCCGGGTCGTATGGTACTTCTATTTTTAGTTTTTTAAGGAACCTCCATACTGTTCTCCATAGTGGCTGTATCAATTTACAGTCCCACTAGCAGTGCAAGAGGGTTCCCTTTTCTCCACACCCTCTCCAGCATTGTTTGTAGATTTTTTTGGTGATAACCCTTCGAACTGTTGTGAGGTGATATCTCATTGTAGTTTTGATTTGCATTTCTCTAATGATTAGTGATGTGGAGCATCCTTTCGTGTGTTTGTTGGCAATCTGTATATCTTCTTTGGAGAAATGTCTATTTAGGTCTTCTGCCCATTTTTGGATTGGGTTGTTTGTTTTTTTCATATTGAGCTGCGTGAGCTGCTTGTATGTTTTGGAGATTAATCCTTTGTCAGTTGCTTCATTTGCAATTATTTTCTCCCATTCTGAGGGTTGTCTTTTCGTCTTCTTTATGGTTTCCTTTGCTGTGCAAAAGCTTTTAAGTTTCATTAGGTCCCATTTGTTTATTTTTGTTTTTATTTCCATTTCTCTAGGAAGTGGGTCAAAAACGATCTTGTTATGATTTATGTCACAGAGTGTTCTGCCTATGTTTTCCTCTAAGAGTTTGATAGTGTCTGGCCTTACACTTAGGTCTTTAATCCATTTTGAGTTTTATTTTTGTGTATGATGTTAAGAAGTGTTCTAATTTCATTCTTTTACATGTACCTGTCCAGTTTTCCCAGCACTACTTATTGTCTTGTCTCCATTGTATACTCTTGCCTCCTTTATCAAAGATAAGGTGACCATATGTGTGTGGGTTTATCTCTGGGCTTTCTATCCTGTTCCATTGATCTATATTTCTGTTTTGTGCCAGTACCATACTGTCTTGATTACTGTAGCTTTGTAGTATAGTCTGAAGTCTGGGAGCCTGATTCCTCCAGCTCCATTTTTTCTCAGAATTGCTTTGGCTATTCGGGGTCTTTTGTGTTTCCATACAAATTGTGCAATTTTTTGTTCTAGTTCTGTGAAAAATGCCACTGGTAGTTTGATAGGGATTGCATTGAATCTGTAGATTGCTTTGGGTAGTATAGTGATTTTCACAATATTGCTTCTTCCAATCCAAGAACATAGTATATCTCTCTATCTGTTTGTATCATCTTTAATTTCTTTTATCAGTGTCTTAGAGTTTTCTGCATGTAGATCTTTTGTCTCCTTAGGTAGGTTTATTCCTAGGTAGTTTACTCTTTTTGTTGCAGTGGTAAATGGGAGTGTTTCCTTAAATTCATTTTCAGATTTTTCATCATTAGCGTATAGAAAGGCAAGAGATTTCTGTGCATTAACTTTGTATCCTGCTACTATACCAAATTCATTGATTAGCTCTAGTAGTTTTCTGGTAGCATCTTTAGGATTCTCTATGTATAGTATCATGTCATCTGCAAACAGTGACAGTCTTACTTCTTTTCTGATTTGGATTTCTTTTATTTCTTTTTCTTCTCTGATTGCTGTGCCTGAAACTTCCAAAACTATGTTGAATAATAGTGGTGAGAGTTGGCAACCTTGTCTTGTTCCTGATCTTAGAGGAAATGGTTTCAGTTTTTCACCATTGAGAACGATGTTGGCTGTGGGTTTCTCATATATGGCCTTTATTATGTTGAGGTAGGTTTCCTCTCTGCCTACTTTCTGGAGAGTTTTTATCATAAATGGGTGTTGAATTTTGTCAAAAGGTTTTCCTGCATCTATTGAAATGATCGTATGGTTTTCCTCCTTCAATTTGTTAATATTGTGAATCACATTGATTGATTTGTGTATATTGAAGAATCCTTGCACTCCTGGGATAAACCCCACTTGATCATGTTGTATGATCCTTTTAATGTGCTGTTGGATTCTGTTTGCTAGTATTTTGTTGAGGATTTTTACATCCATGTTCATCAGAGATATTGGCCTATACTTTTCTTTTTTTGTGACATCTTTGTCCGGTTTTGGTATCAGGGTGATGGTGGCCTCGGAGAATGAGTTTGGGAGTGCTCCTCCCTCTAGTATAGTTTGGAAGAATTTGAGAAGGATAGGTGTTAGCTCTTCTCTAAATGTTAGAATTTGCCTGTGAAGCCATTTGGTCCTGGGCTTTTTTGTTGGAAGATTTTTAATCACAGTTTCAATTTCAGTGCTTGTGATTGGTGTGATTATGTTTTCTATTTCTTCCTGGTTCAGTTTTGGAAGGTTGTGCTTTTCTAAGCATTTGTCCATTTCTTCCAGGTTGTCCATTTTATTGGCATATAGTCGCTTGTAGTAATCTCTCATGATCCTTTGTATTCCTGCAGAGTCAGTTGTTACTTCTCCTTTGCATTTCTAAATCTGTTGATTTGAGTCCTCTCCCTTTTTTTCTTGATGAGTCTGGCTAATGGTTTATCAATTTTGTTTATCTTCTCAAAGAACCAACTTTTAGTTTTATTGATCTTTGCTATTGTTTCATTTCTTTTGTATTTATTTCTGATCTGATCTTTATGATTTCTTTCCTTCTGATAACTTTGGGTTTTTTTTTTTGTTTTTCTGTCTCTAATTGCTTTAGGTGTAAGGTTAGGTTGTTTATTTGAGATGTTTCTTGTTTCTTGAGGTAGAATTGTATTGCTGTAAACTTCCCTCTTAGTACTGCTTTTGCTGCATCCCATAGGTTTTGGGTTGTGTTTTCATTGTCATTAGTTTCTAGGTATGTTTTGATTTCCTCTTTGATTTCTTCAGTGATCTCTTGGTTATTTAGTAGCGTATTTTTTAGCCTCCATGTGTTTGTATTTTTTACATTTTTTTTCTGTAATTGATATCTAGTCTCATAGCATTGTGGTCGGAAAAGATACTCGATACAAGTTCAATTTTCTAAAATTTACCATGGCTTGATTTGTGACCCAAGATATGATCTATACTGGAGAATGTTCCATGAGCACTTGAGAAGAAAGTGTATTCTGTTGTTTTTGGATGGAATGTCCTATAAATATCAATTAAGTCCATCTTGTTTAATGTATCATTTAAAACTTGTGTTTCCGTATTTATTTTCATTTTGGATGATCTGTCCATTGGTGAAAGTGGGGTGTTAAAGTCCCCTACTATGATTGTGTTACTGTCGATTTCCCCTTTTATGGCTGTCAGCATTTGCCTTATGTATTGAGGTGCTCCTATGTTGGGTGCATAAATGTTTACAATTGTTATATCTTCTTGGCTTCATCCCTTGATCATTGTGTAATGTCCTTCTTTGTTTCTTGTAATACTCTTTATTTTAAAGTCTATTTTGTCTGATATGAGAATTGCTACTCCAGCTATCTTTTGATTTCTATTTACATGGAATATCTTTTTCCATTCCCTCACTTTCAGCCTGTATGTGTCCCTAGGTCTGAAGTGGGTCTCTTGTAGACAGCATATATACGGGTCTTGTTTTTGTATCCATTCAGCCAGTCTATGTCTTTTCGTTAGAGCATTTAATCCATTTACATTTAAGGTAATTATCGATATGTCTGTTCCTATTACCATTTTCTTAATTGTTTTGGGTTTGTTTTACAGGTCTTTTCCTTCTCTATTGTTTCCTGCCTAGAGAAGTTCGTTTAGCATTTGTTGTAAAGCTGGTTTGGTGGTGCTGAATTCTCTTAACTTTTGCTTGTCTGTAAAGGTTTTAATTTGTTGAAATCCTTGCTGGGTAGAGTAATCTTGGTTGTAGGTTTTTCCCCTTCATCACTTTAAATATGTCCTGCCACTCCCTTCTGGCATGCAGAGTTTCTGCTTAAAGATCAGCTGTTAACCTTCTGGGGATTCCCTTGTACGTTATTTGTTGTTTTTTCCTTGCTGCTTTTAATATTTTTTCTTTGTATTTAATTTTTGATAGTTTGATTAATATGTGTCTCAGCATGTTTCTCTTTGGGTTAATCCTATGTGGTACTCTCTGTGCTTCCTGGACTTGATTGACTATTTCCTTTCCCATGTTAGGGAAGTTTTTGGCTATAACCTCTCAAATATTTTCTCAGACCCTTTCGTTTTCTTCTCTTCTTCTGGGACCCCTGTAATTCGAATGTTGGTGTGTTTAATGTTACCCCAGTGGTCTTGGAGACTGTCCTCAATTCTTTTCATTCTTCTTTCTTTATTTTGCTCTCTGACAGTTATTTTCACCATTTTATATTCCAGCTCACTTATCCATTCTTCTGCCTCAGTTATTCTGCTATTGATTCCTTCTAGAGTATTTTTAATTTCATTTATTGTATTGTTTATCACTGTTTGTTTGCTCTTTAGTTCTTCTAGATCTTTGTTAAATGTTTCTTGTACTTTTCTCCATTCTGTTTCTGAGATTTTGGATCATCTTTGCTATCATTACTCTGTATTATTTTTCAGGTAGGTTGCCTATTTCTTCTTCGTTTATTTGGTCTTGTAGGTTTTTACCTTGCTCCTTTGTCTGTAACTTTTTTTTTTTATCATTTCTTTCTTTTTTTTTGATGGGTGGGTCTGTATTCCTGTCTTACTGGTTGTTTGGCCTGAGGTGTTCAGCACTGGAGTTTGCAGGCAGTTGGATAGAGCTGGGTCTTGGTGCTGAGATGAGGACCTCCGGGAGACCTCACTCTGATTAATATTCCCTGGGGTGTGAGGTGCTTGGGCCCGACCTCCGGCCTGGGAATCAATATCCCGCAAGCTGCGTAATGCCGCAAAAAGAGAAAGAAAGAGAGAGAGAGAGAGAAGGAAAGGAGGAAGGAAAGAAAGAAAGAAGGAAGGAAGCAGTACAATATCAAAGAATAAAAAACAAAATAAAATTAGAAAGATAAAAAATATATTAGGAAAAATAAAAGTATAATTGAAACAACTGGTCGCTGTGGGTTCCTCCCATCCCCTTAGGTGTCTGTGTTCCCCCACTGGTGCCTGGTAGGTGCCCTAGTTGTGCGGAGACGTGAATTCCGTGTCCTCCTAGTCCACCATCTTGACTCTACCCTCCTTTTGACTTTTTCATTTCATGATATTGTAACCACTTTCCAAAATAATCTTTGAGGATTTTTTTTTAAAGGTTAGGAAGAAGCCAAGGACAAGAGCCAGCATGGCTGGACTGAGACTCATGAAATTGTGTGTTGGCTAAATTTTTGAGCGGGCTTACAGTCAGGTCCACCACATGCAAATGATTATTAGGAGATGGTTTTAATTGGGAGGAGTGTCAGCTGAGCTACCTCTGTTATGGGAAGACAGTTTCTCGAAGAGTGGAGAGTGCTTTAGAGGATAGTCACCTAATCTGGGCAACGTCTGAAAGTACGAATGAATGTATCTACCAATGTGAGATGAGATGATAGAAAAACTCCCAAAATCGGTTGTAAGGGAAGAAACTTTTGTGACTGTAAACGTCCAATTTCAGCACCTAATTAGATGAAAGGTGGATGTTTTCTAGCACAAAAGCTTCTGCATGGCCCAGTCAGTTTGAGTGGCGGCCTGAATGGCATGCACTGTATGCCTAACTGATGTGGGGCTGGTGTGCGAACTTGGCAACAGATCTTGGCACTCTGAGCCATCGTCATTGTTTAACCGAGTTTTATCTTACCTCTCTAGCCTTTCCCTTCTTCTAGAGCACAGCCAAAGCTGTCACGTCTATAAATGAATAAGAAAATCGTCTTAACCCAGCTTCTGTCCTAGCATAAATATCCTATAGTGTTACCAACATTTTTCTACCCTCAGATCCACTTACGGTCCCTGGGAGGAACAGAGGGAGTAAAATGAATGAAATAGGCACTTTCTTACTTGCCCTACATAAATTGTTTGTCACTAGGGTGAGTAGGTGAATAAATGCCTTTTTGCAAGGCCATTGTGAATATCTAAAGTTCATCAGAGCCTTTAAGGACTAGGATAAAATGCATTTTGCATGTTCCCTTGAGAAATCAAGTTTCACTGCATCTTATTGCCCTCGTTGGAGGTACAAGTTTTAAGCACATATGGCCTACAGACCCGTGCTTTCATTACTCTTCTTCTCTCATAACCCTCAGAGTTACTGGATAGATGTAAGATGAATAATTTGTTGGATCATTCGTGCTAGTACTTAGAAAAAGAAGCTTACCTTCTAGGTAAAACGTGCTATGCATGAATACACTACAGACCCGAATATACTTCTCATACACGAACAACGAAACAAGTTCACGGAACCCACCAGAGCGAGCGTGGCTTACTGCACCAGATCGAGGTGATGGGTGCCCTTTGCCATGTGAAGGATGGCAGTAGGTTATCAGTTTTATGATTTCCAGTGTTCTGTTACTGATAACTAAATTCCGATTAGTTGGGATTTTATAAAAGAAGTTTGCTCATGAATTTGACTCTCATACAAAATGATAACATTTGTGCTCTGTAGAGTTTCACTGTGCTTTTTAGACACCTAGAGTACCATATAGGGTTTTATACCATAGCTGCAATCCTGAAGAAAGTTGACGTCTAGTTTGGTGAGGCTTGACTGAGAAACCAGTGGAAATGGCTAGAAATACACCGTGGACTTAAATCATTTCTAGCTGGAGCTGGTTTTTCTGTATCTGCATGAGTTGTAAAGAAAATAGTTTTCCCAATCACTCAGAAGTGGTTATCCACGTTCCCCTGGTACAAGCCCACATGGGCCATTCTAACATCCTTCCCACAGAGCAGGTCGGCAGGCACGTGGCCAGGCCTGAGCTTTAAAATGCAGGAGGGAGGAAAACCGATCTATACCACATCCATTCTGGGCAGTCAGGTGGCTGTGGTTGATGGGTACTGCCAGACCGAGTCAGGAAACGGAAAGTGACTGGGTGACGCTTGCTGACCCAGGAAGGCACTCGGTAGGCAAGCATTTGACCTTTTACCATGAAGGAAGGATGGGCCAGAGAAGAACCTCCTGTGGGTCCTAATTTTTGTGAAAATAAGTCTCTAGGAAAACAAAGCCCTTGTGACTCTTGGCCTGAGTCTGACAGCTGCTAGGCTTGTTAAAGAAGTGAAAGCGGCCTCCAGAAGAGACACAGGCGGCTCGGAACACGAAAGATTGGGTTCTGCTTTTGCATCGTGTGTGTGATCAGCTGTCAATTAATAAAACTTTGCTGAGAGTCAGAAAACTAGGCTGCAAAAGCTCTTTCAGGAAATGTTTAGAACGTGGAATTATTCTGCTCTAAATTGTGTTGGTTGAAAAATGGAACAATGGCTTGTTCATAACAAATCGTTCAGTAGGAAAAAATGCAGTAATGGGAATTGCTGGGTAAGTGAATAACAGAGTGAATATGACAAAATTTGTGGTAAAAATAAATGTGAGCCCTTAAAAATATCAGAAGTGAGCTGAGTTTTGTGATTTGCTATTATAGTTCTTGTGCTGACTTTGAAGTGATACCTTCCAGAGTAGTCCTTGGGCCAAATCCAGCCTGCCTCCTGTCTCTGTAAATAAAGTTTTATTAGAACACAGGCACATCCATCCACTTGCGTACTGTAAATGGCTGCTTCCTGTTCCGATGGCAGAGTTGAGTAGTGGTAACAGATACAGTAAGACCCACAATACCTAAAGTGTTTACCATCTCTTCCGGTACAGAAAAAGTGTGTTAAGTTCCATTCTAGAACTTTGCCACTCAAAGCAGCATTGGTGATTCATTGGTGATTTATTGGCACATTAAAGTTTGAGAAGTAATGGCCTAAGGCATTCTTCATCTGGGGTTTTGGTGATCAAAGTCCATGAAGTTATAGGCACAATTCTGTTCGTGTGCTTACGTGTATTTTTCTGCATCTCTACCCTCTCAGAGGTGGAGGGGTCTGCACCCATTATCACTTTCTCAGAATCTGCTTTTCTGTTTTTCTCAGAATTGCTGAGAATCATTAGGCTAGAAAAGGATGGCCTTGACTCAGAATTCACGGATTCATGTTTGAAGTGATGGTTACGAAGATCTCACTACTTTACACCAATAAAAGTCAGACCCAGCTCGTGCTCATTTATTTATTTATGCTTAAATAAAGAATATAAGGGGGCTTCCCTGGTGGCGCAGTGGTTTAGAGTCCGCCTGCCGATGCAGGGGACACGGGTTCATGCCCCGGTCCGGGAAGATCCCACATGCCGCGGAGCGGCTGGGCCCGTGAGCCGTGGCCGCTGAGCCTGCGTGTCCGGAGCCTGTGCTCTGCAACGGGAGAGGCCACAACAGTGAGAGGCCCGTGTACCGCAAAAAAAAACAAACAAAAACAAACAAAAAAAAGAATATAAGATTTGCAGCATAGCCTAGCTATAGGATATGACATTTTGTAACTATTATTAATGGATAAGGGACTATTTCATGGATATTGGTTCTTTGCGCCTTAATAGCTATTGTCATATCCCATTGTGGTTATGGAGATATTTATTACACGCCTCTCCCACCTTGGAAAAATGAAAGCCCAAAGGTCCAAAATTATAGGACTTTGTAATGACTTTTTATGGGTACCCACTAGAAATCACTGCTAGTTAGCCCGACAATGTTATTGAATATCCATCATGTATAGAACCCTGTAGGAGTTTCTAAAAGGCAGAAGACAGCATCTAAAATGGACTGAGGCTGACTTCTGATCGCCTTTCCTATGAATGGCTGTTTCATGTATTCTGTGGGTATCCTTTACCCTGTATCAGGCTCCTACAGTAGGTATTAGGACCAGACGATTTATATGTCATGTCAAGTTTACCTAGATGGACACGTGCTTCTGGGGATGGAAGTTGTGCAGATCAGTAGAGGGAGGAATAACAATGGTGCTTTTAGAAAACTGTGGTGTCAGAGGTAGAGAAAGAAAAGCTTAGAAATGCAGGACTGTCTGACCTTGGGACAGATATTTTGACCTTGGGACAAACATAATCATCCTCACAAACCCAAAAAGGTACGGATCACTTTGCTTCACAATCTGGAACTATTTTTTAATCCATTAGAGATAAATGCAGGCTAAGATGGACTACAATTAGGGATTTAAATACTTTTTGGTGCTGATTTTCAGTGGGGGTGTTCTACACTGGAACAAACAGGTCCCTGGGGTTCTGGGAGCTGGAATGGAGTTGTGCTCAGGGTAAGCCTGGCTCTTGGGCTGCCTGGGACCCAGGGACTCTGAAAGTTCACCTATGAAGCCAAGAAGTTAGAGGCAAACAGTATATGGCGAGGAGAGAGACCAAGGATGACTCATCAGATGGAACTAGGAGCTTCCAGACCAGAGGGCGAAGCTTTGGAAGAGGAGGGAGAGCTGTGAGAGACAGGACCCCACTTCGTAGGCTTAGCTCCTTGGGGTTGTGGCTTACGAAGAAAATACAGACCAGTTCAAGTTGTAGGATTCTAGGAGATTTTACTGAAGTTGAGGCTTTTCTACTTCATAGGAGCAAAACTTTGGACATTCCAGGGGAGCTCAGAGGTTACATATATTTCCTAGCTGTGTCCACTTACAGGGCCTGGGAGTAGCGATATCCAATGGCCATGAGCACATCTGTAAGCCAGATCTTGGTTTCTAAATACCATTCTGCAACTAAAAGGAATCGGCTCCTTGGAGAAATCTGATTCTGGGCCTGGGGAAGGGGAACTATAAGATGAGCCTAAAACACCTTTTTGTGCCACAAAGTAAGGAAGTTCTCAAAGGATGGTGGGGGCATGTCAAAAGGACATAGCAGCCAGGTTGATGAAGCTCCCAACAGCCAAACCTGGGTTGTTTTCAGCATCAAAATAAATATAGCGGTAATGGATCATAATTCATTAAGTAATATAAAATCAATGAACCCATACTAATATGAATAAAATAAATAAGGAAAAGAGGACGTTCTGTCTTCAGTAGAATGTCCACTAATAAATGTAGAATAAAAGGTAGAATTAAATATCATCACTGGCAATCATCATGTAATGGTTAATTCAGGCAAGAAATGTTAAAGTGTGCCAAAATTAGTGGGTGAAAGCTTGATAAGGAGATTGACATAGCCTCAGGCTGTCTCCATAAAATATTTGGTTGGCCAAAAAGTTCGTTCGGCTTTTTGTTCGCTGTTACAGAAAAACCCGAACGAACTTTTTGGCCAACCCAGTATTTGTTAAATACAAAAGAGAGAGGGATTAAAGAGTAACTTTACCTTGGAGAAACCTGGGAGACACAAGGGATCAAGTTACTGTAACACAATCACTTGCTAAGATAGAAGGAGGAAATTACAACATTGTTTCTGTAATATCTCCCCTCTCCCCTGCCAAAAAAAAAAAAAAAAAAGGAAACGAATCTCTTCGTGAGAAAACATCAGACAAACTCAAATTTAGGGATATTTTACAAAATAATTTATGGTAATCTTCAAACTGTCAAGTTATAAAAGTCAGAGAAGACTGAGGAACGGTTCCAGATTGAGGAAGAATGAAGAAACATGACAAGTAAATACAGCATGTGACTCTGGGTTCTATCCCTTTGCATTATTAGGATATTTGGTGAAATTTGAATGAAGTCTGTGGTAGTGTACCAGTGTTGAGTTCCTGATTTTAATGGTCGTACTGCAGTTAAATAGGAAATACTTTGAGTATACAGGAGTAATGGAACCTCAGGTCTGCAACTTACTTTCAGGTGGTTTGGGGAGGGGGGAAGTTATTTGTTTTTTGCAACAATGTGAGGTCCTACGGGTAATCATGTTTATTGAAGTTGTGTAAGATGGTGCAAAGTTCAGCTCGGATTGCAGACGAGGAGGTTGAAGGTGGATTGGGACATTGTGTTGTCTTTATCAGAAAAGCAGGTTCCAGTAGGGACAAGGAGGAAGGAGCAAACGGGAAATTGTCAGTTTAGGATAAAGAAGCATCAGCCTATAAAAGGCTATGTAACGCCAAGGGTTCCCCAGGAGGGGAGTAAATGGGAGGCAAGGAGTTGAGTCCTGAGAAAAGGGTGGGTCTAAGACCTTGATAGATCTGGATGTGGAGGTGAAAGCAGGGACCTCGAGAGGGGCTTTGAACAGCAGACGTGCATCAGTCTGTGTGCTGTCCTTTGCTGGACCCTCCAGTGCCATCCTGGTAAATGGTGGTTCTTCCATCTCTTCCTCGCCATGAATGTCAGTGCCATCTGGGGATGCTCCGTGGCTATCCATAGATGCTTTGGGGCCAAGTTGGGCAGGAGAGGTGGTTTGCTGGGGACTTCAGAAGGGTTACAGCAGTTTATTCTAGAAAGAGAGGTTGTTTTAAGCTCACATTGAGTTACGTTTCACTTAATCTCAGTTTTCTCTGAGATTCATTTCTGTTAACGCTAATGAAAACCTGGCTGGCTCCAAGTACAGGCTGATGGGAGGATTTAAGTATTACTCCTCTGCCTTTGGTGACAGGGCTGATCTCCAGAGTCCTTTCTGTGATGATGCTCTGGTCCCTTGAACATGCCAAATAAGTGAAAAGCCAAAAGAGTCTGAAGTTGTCTGTATAGGATTGTTTGTATTTCATGGTAACTTAATTCACAGAAGATACGAATGCCTAGCATGTGCTTAAATGCTGCGCTTTACAAAGATAAAGAACACGTATTTCCTGCTCTAGAGGAACCAGAGTCTTGGGGTGAGAATTGTGAGTGAACAAGTAGTTTTAATGCATCGTGGGAAGGAGCTTAATAGGGGCTGATAAAGGGCTGAGGAACTGGGGAGGAGGGAACCGTCAACTTTGTAAGGGTTGTGGAGAGACACCTTCAAGTCAGGAGGAACAGTGTGTGTGTTTCTTCAAAGAAAGGCACAGAAGTGAGAAACCAGGAATGGGAGGGTGTCCTGGAGCCTGGGGAGGGGGTGGGGGTGGGAGATGGGGCCTGTGTGATTAATGGGGGCCAGATCGAAGGACCTTGTGTGCCACCTCTGAGCAGTCCTGGAGAGAAGAGTGCATCTGGGCAATGTGAGCCAGGAACTGTGCCTGGCAGAAGAGAAAATTAACCAAGAAAAGCACCAAGTCAGTGTATGAGTTTGCTCAGGCTGCCATAATCAGAAGCACCGATTGGGTGGTTTGACCAACAGAAGTTGATTTTCTCACGATTCTGGAGGCTAAGTTGAAGATCAAGGCGTCCACAGGGTTGGCTTCTTTGGAGGATTCTCTCCTTGGCTTGTAGCTGGCCGTCTTTCCCCTGTGTCTTCACCTGGTCTTCAAAATATCTGTCTGTGCCCCAATTTTCCCTTCTTCTGAGGACATAGTCACATTAGATTCAGGCCACCCTAATGGTCTCATTTCACCTGAATCACCTCTTTAAAGGCCCTATCTCCAAATACAGTCACAGTCTGAGGTACTGAGGGTTAGGACTTGGACGTTGGAATCTTGAGGGGTGGGGTAGGGAGGTGGGGAGACACCGTTCAGCCCATAACAGTCAAGCGGTTTTATTTTTGTAGGTCCTCATGCAAGTTTTTAAAGGGCAATTGACAGCTTTTCTAGAAATGTGAGAGACTTGCTTTAACTGTAGTGAGGCTTTCTCTCACCTATAATGTTAGAAATAGAAGGACTAACTAAACAGGTGGAATGGAGATGAGTTTTAACGTTTCATCACGTTTGCAGCATCATGACCCTTCACCTTGGAATACTTCCAGCATGTATCTCCGGAGAACAAGGACATTCTCCTGCAAAGTCACATCATCACACTTAAGAAATTCACCATTAAGTCAGTAATGTCATCTAATATACGGTCCATGCTCAAAAATGTCCTTTATGACGGTAGAGTTTTTCCCCACCTCAATCCTGGATCACAACAAAGATCATGCATCGGGCTTCCCTGGTGGCGCAGTGGTTTAGAGTCCGCCTGCCGATGCAGGGGACACGGGTTCGTGCCCCGGTCCAGGAGGATCCCACATGCCGCGGAGTGGCTGGGCCCATGAGCCGTGGCCGCTGAGCCTGCGTGTCTGGAGCCTGTGCTCTGCAACAGGAGAGGCCACAACAGTGAGAGGCCCGCGTACCGCAAAAAAAAAAAAAAAAAGGATCATGCATCGGATTTAGCTACCATGTCTCCTTAGCCTCTTATAATCTGGAGCAGCCTCCTTGCCTTTGTTTGCCTTTCCACTCAATTGACAGTTTTGAGGAGCCCGTACCAGCCCTACATGTCTTGTTCCCTCATGGTGAAGTTCAAGATGAACATTTTGGCACAGCGATGTTTAGCAGTATTTCACTGCGTCACTGCAGGAGGACGATGACACATCAGTCTGTTCCATAATGGGTGTGCTAAATTAGACTTTTGGTTAAGGTGATATCTGCCTGGTCTGCACATTGTAAGGATGACTTTCCTCTACCGTTTAGTAAGCAATCTGTGAGCCGGTACTTTGAGGCACGTAAATATCCTGCCTTTCAATAAGCTTTCATCCAATGATTTTAGTGTCTATTGATGATGATCTTTGCCTAAATCATTCCTACACTGGAGATGGCAAAACAGTGTTTTTTAAGTTTAATCGATCGTTTTTTTCATCTATAAACCAGCATTCGTCAATTTAAAAAGTACTTCCCCTCCCCAATTCCTCTCTTAATTTCCCCTTTCTCTTCCTGTATGATTTTCCCTTTGAGTATCACTGTGGGGTCACAGATCCTTTTTATAATTCAAAGTCTTATAAAAATACTACCTTTGGGGCTTCCCTGGTGGCGCAGTGGTTGAGAGTCCGCCTGCCGATGCAGGGGACACGGGTTCGTGCCTCGGTCTGGGAAGATCCCACATGCCGCGGAGCGGCTGGGCCCGGCTGGGCCCGTGAGCCATGGCCACTGAGCCTGCGCGTCCGGAGCCTGTGCTCCGCAACGGGAGAGGCCACAACAGTGAGAGGCCCGCGTATCGCAAAAAAAAAAAAAAATACTACCTTTGTCTTAGTCATCTTGGGCTGCCATAACAAAATACCATAGACTGGGTGGTGTAAACGAGAAACAATTATTTCTCACAGTTCTGGAGGCAGGGAAGTTCAAGGTCAAGGGTTGGGCAGGTTTCCTTACTGGTGAGAGATCTCTTCCTGGTTTGCTGGTGTCTGCTTTCTCACTGTGTCCTCACTTGGTGGAGAAAGGGCTCTGGCCTCTTCCTCTTAAAAGGGACTGATCCCATCATAAGGGCTCCACCATTATGACCTCATCTAAACCTAATTACCTCCCAAAGGCCACCCTTCAAACACCATCATATTGGGGGTTAGAGCTTCAATCTCAGGGAGACACAAACATTCAGACGATCATTCTTTTCCGTGTTCAAATGTTGCCAAGTTTGGTCAGTGCAGTTTGAGCACCTTCAAGCTGACTTCTGTGGCCTCTGACATGTCCCCGTCATTCTCACCTGATGGCACTATAGGACGATCCAGGCTCACTTTGTATTTTCCCTGCCCCGACCTGGAATCAGCCACTTCCCAAGGATTTCAGATTGTTTTTAGTGAGAAATAGTATTTAGAAACCAAGATCTAGGAATGAAGAATGCTCATTGTTACCGGACTATCATTGTTTCTAAACGTTTTCAGTGGACAAAACTTAGAAATACATATCTATTATTTTAAATCATGATTGTATTTTGATGGTTCCAATTTAAATTCAGCACAACTAATTCCCTCTTACCTTCCCTGATTTCAGTATTTTTTTACCTCCCTTTTCCCACAGTGGGAAAATCCTGTTTCCTAACAACATCAATATAATTGCTTCTTCTAGCATGTAGTATATATTACAAAATAGTTTCAGAATTACTATGGCACTGCCATGAATACCAACCATAAACCAACTAAGTAAAGTTCAAGATTGCTTGTCAGGGACTTCCCTGGTGCAGTGGGTAAGACTTCACGCTCCCAGTGCAGGGGGCCCGGGTTCGATCCCTGGTTGGGGAAGTAGATCCTGCATGCCACAGTGAAGATCCCAAGTGCCACAACTAAGACCCCGGGGCAGCCAAAATAAATAAATAGTAAATAAATATTTTTTAAAAAAGATTGCTTGGCAGATACCATTATTATTAAAAAATGTATCCCACTAAGTGTGTACAGTCTTTATGCCCAGTAGTTATATGAATGCAGTTATATTGTCCATCTGAGTTCAGTTCACTTGTTTCTGTTTATATTTAATTTTAGGGTTGATTTTTTTTTCTACTTCTCTGATTTAATTATTTTGGGGGATATGTAAAATGTTCACAGGACTCAAAAGTCACAACTGTATAAAAGATACACTGAGAGAGGCCGCACCTGCACATCCTTCCTCTCCGTTGCCACCCCTCCACTTACTGATGACCGTTTACATTAATTGGTTTATTCTTTTGAATTTATTTTTGTAGAAATAAGCAAATATATATTCTTACTCCCCTTCTTAATCTTTCACCTTGCTTTCTTTTCACCTGACAGTATAACCTGGCTGTCATTCTAAAACAGTTCATAGCTGTCTTTCTCATTCTTTTGTACGACCACATGCTACTCATTGGGGGAATAGAAATCAATTTGTTTCCGTGAATGGGAATTCAGATGATTTGTTTTCCAGCATATTGCTATTGCAAATAATGGTGAAATGAATGAATTACCTGTGAACATGTTATTTTGTATTTATGGAGGTGTATTTTCAGAGTGAATACTTAGAAGTGGAAACACTGGGTAGAAGGTAAAATCATAAGTAGCTTTATTAGATAATGACGCATTCCCCTCCTACTGATTTGTTCTCTCAAGAG
Source organism: Grampus griseus (assembly GCF_964374135.1). Lineage (NCBI taxonomy): Eukaryota > Metazoa > Chordata > Mammalia > Artiodactyla > Delphinidae > Grampus > Grampus griseus. The sequence goes on along the minus strand of NC_139006.1, from coordinate 75,419,889 downwards.
CAGTGTTCGAGAGTGCCTGTTTGGGGGTAGATTTTTAGAGCCCTTTTTAGTTAGAATAAGGAATTATCAGTGGCTCTCAACCCTCAGTTGACATCACAATCACCCAGGGAGCTTTTTGCAGATATTTACCTTGGAACCGAACCCCCCAGGCACTGATTTGCTCAGCCTCCAGTGGACTTTATGAGGCATAGATTCAAATTATTTTGTCGAAGTACTAGTTTAATATCTAAGTTTAGTTACCAACATAGTAACTCTTTCCTTTAATGAACTTACTGTTCTGGGAAGAGGTAAACGAAAGCATACTGTTAAATGCATGAATCTAATATGCTCATGATTTCTGAATTGCCTACGAATACTGGTGACCATATATCCTTAATTTTTCAAAAATGGCCTGGTTTCTACCAGTTTTCATTCATTCTACAAGCATTTATTGAGCACTTACTGAATGCCAGTCATTGCTTAGGTACTAAGGAAAGGAGACAGCAGGGAAAGAGGAGGCCACTGAACCCCTTGGTTGGCCAAATATGGGGTGTATGTAGGTTTTTGCCCTTAAGGAACTCACTTTCCAATGGGGGAGACACAAGTAAATAGAATATGATCATTATAGAAAGGGGTCCTTAGAGAACATACTCGTGGCATCTAACCCAGCTAGAGGGATGAGGGGAGCCTTCTTGGAGTTGGTGATGGACATTTGGACGGAATTCTTCCATACTAAAAATGGGAGGGACAGCATCCCAAGCTAAGAGAATGATGTGCATGAAAAGGCTTAGCGGTGAGAGAGGCACATTGCTTTTAGAGAAGTGTAAGTGCCTCAAAGTGGTTAGAGTGTGGGCTTCAAGCCAGGGCATGACAAAAAGAAGATTGGATAAGTAACCACAGGCCACATCATCTGCTCCAGTGCCTGGTGCATAGTGGGTGTTAAATAAACCATTGGTTGGTTGATCGCACAAATGACTTGCTGATTTGTGGAATAGAGCAGTTTTGCATTAGTGTTTTGCTAACTACATTCAAGATAAAAGGAGTTGGTGTTCCCAGTGTATTTGATATTTTATCTTGTGGATAAAGCTGATTTTTTTTTAATGCAAAAGGCAATCAGGTTATGAAAGTAGCCATATAATTGGGAAGGGTCACCTGGATGATGTATTGCCCCATTCTGGTTTGATGGACAGAAAGAAAAATCTCTTCAAATTGTTTTCACAATGTCCCTGTCTCTTTATCTGCTTATTATAATCCAGCTTCAGGGATAGATGGCATTTTAAAAATGCATAGTCCTTTTGGCCCTGAGAGCCCTCGGAATGTTTCCCATCAGCTAAAGCAAAACAAACGGACTAGACTAATAGACAGCACTTGTGTTCAGTGATGTTAGCTGTAGAATGACTTCCTCAGGAAATTGTGTTGTGTGTGAGTCTGGTTCTGTGGTTTCATTGATATTCCAAATTAGACTGGGAAACGGAGGAATTGCGACAATTCAAGCAATCATTTGAAGGACAGGAGTTCTGGTGGAAGCTGGAATTGAATTTGCAGCTGTACCAGTGGCTCACTGTAAATCACCTTAGATTTGAATTTCTTTAAGGCTTTGCTACTTCTTCCCTCCTTTAATGTAGGTTAAATTCGACCTTGTTTCATTTTAAGTTACTCAATATCTTGAGAGCATTAGAGAATTATTTTCCGAAATAGACCGACTATCTCAACAAACCAATGTAATCTGATTCCTGTGACCTACATTGGCTAATGGCTGATGAGACATCCATTTTCATTTAAATCTGTATTTGTTGTTTTATTTCTACTATTATTATGTCTCTGTGAAAAGTGTCATAATACGCATAAAGCAAGGAAACAGCTATTTTCTCTGTTGGTAAGAGTCATTGAGTTTAGTAGAACCATAGAACCAGGAACAAGGAAGCTCTCTGTCATAGTATAACTGGCATAGAGATTTGAAATATGCTTACCATTTCTTCTGCTAAAATATCTTGAATTAAGCAGATATAGATTAACCGTGTTATTAAAGGTACTCATAAGAACAGACTGACAAAAGCTCAGTAATGTGAGATATAGAAAACTACCATTTGGTGATTGAAAACACATGCTTGCTAACAGGCATGACCTAATACAGGTGGGCCATATAGAGGTGGCTTCTAAAATCCTCTGAGTTTTATTTGCTGGCCTGACTCTATTTTAATTTGTTTTCTATCAATACTTAAAAAAATGAATGCTTGTTAAATCAGACTGTTTTAAACTCAAAGATAGAGTTTGGGTAATTTAGAAAATATTAACTTCCTGTTTTTAGATACATTTTATGACTATTCTAAGAAAGATGAGTTATTGAGAATTTTTTTCACAAATGAAATGAAAGCTGAAACTCAGTAAGTTATTGGTAGATTAAATAGACTTAAGTTAACAGGATAGTACATGGCTATTTGGGAAAGGTATTTGCCTTACTGAATTGGGATAGCAATTTTCACCAAATAAGACTTATCAATTACTTTATTTAACTGAACTGCTAGCTTTGGAAAATAAGTATTCTGTACTATAAAGATACATATTTTTATATTTTAAGTAGTTTTAGTTAGGTAATATGTCTATACATGTGTACTTAAAAAAATTAAATATCCACATATTGTGAATAACAATACCAACTTATTCAAATCCAAAGTACTTGAGGATGAATTTATTCCAACCAAAAAGGATATTGCGAAAGGCGTTGGTAGAGATTATTCTTAAGTGTTGGTCATTACTGATTAATTCAGATATTCTGACTATCAATTGTTTAAAAATATGACTTAAATATTTTACTTCGGGATTCCCTGGTGGCGTAGTGGTTAAGAATCCGCATGCCAGTGCAGGGGACACGGGTTCGAGCCCTGGTCCGGGAAGATCCCACATGCCGCAGAGCAGCTAAGTCCGTGGGCCACAACTACTGAGCGCGTGAGCCACAACTACTGAAGCCCGCGCACCTAGAGCCCATGCTCCGCAACAAGAGAAGCCACCACAATGAGAAGCCTGCGCACCGCAACAAAGAGTAGCCCCCGCTCGCCGCAACTAGAGAAAGCCTGGGCACAGCAACAAAGACCCAACGCAGCCAAAAATAAATAAAAATAAATAAATGTATTAAAAAACTAAATATTTTACTTCCCCTAAAATTGAATGTATTTGATGTGATGGAGATAAAATTGCAATAATTCAATATATATTGCAATAATTCAATATATAACAAAACCAGTTTAAGATGTAAGAATTGTCCGTCTCTGTTATTTTCAAAAAAAAAAATGAATTGGATCTTATGTGGCCTATATATAAAAATATACTAACAGATCATGACACATATATATCCCCACACGCACATGCTATATTTAGAATATGTATTAATATTCTGAAAAGGTTACATAATTTAAAAAATGGTTTTGGAAGTAAATTGTTCCTTATTTGATGATGGGACCTTTAAGCTTTCATATTAAACAAGAAAGCTTTTTTTTTTAACAGAAGTCATTTACATGTAATGTTTTTAAATAAAATGAATCTTTTTTTTTTCTGACTTAGAGCTTGTATTTTTACAGTGTTTTTTGCTTTGAGGGTACTTGGTGAGAGTAGGGGGAACATTGTATCCGAAATTGCTTAATTGTTTTCCTTGCAGCCAGTTTACATGCTTCGTGCACCGTCTTGGATATAAGGATTTGGATAATCCATAATAACCTCACATTTCAATTTGGGGCTCCTTGGAAAGTTGAATTCTTTTAGTTGAGATAAAAAGAGAGTAAGTGTACACTTTTAATAAAGGAGTGCCTGCCATGAACCATCTAAAGATGTGTCTGTTTATACAGAGGAGGAAGGTGCTCCGATGAATAAGTAACCAAGGGAGAGGTGGTGAATCTAGCATCTCCCTGCGTTGATTCTATCACAGCCCCGTGTTGATTGAGAAAGGAATTTACGAGGCAAGAAATGGCTGGGGGCCCAGAGACAGTCCTTATTTGACAATGTGGTGATCTAATAATAATCACTCTGGCCCCGCACAACCCCTTACAAGTATTTTACTGTAGCTTTTCAGAGGTGCTAAGAATGGGAGGTTTAAACTGCTAAGGTTTAATCTCTAGAAACTTAAACATTTGTGATTGCGATTTGTGATTAATCCTTACTGATTAATTCAGACTTAAACATTTGTGATTCATAGTTCTCTTCCCCCACCTTCATTTTTTCTAGAGGGCCTATTAATGAAAATACCTATTTTTTTGTTGTCTAATAATTGGCTAGGTGAAATATAACTTCATATAAATAAAAGTATGCAGTAAAGCTAGTTTCCCAATAGTTGTCCGAGTTTCACATGGAAGTCAGGACTTCAGTAGTTAGAAAATTTCAAGACGCAGAGAGTATTGGGTCATCTCTGTAACCTCCAGACCCCTCGCTGCTTTTCATCCAGCCCCTCTCCTCAAAAATGCTACCTCTATCTAGTGGTCTGAATTGGAGACTGGGGGTCTTTCCCTCATTCCTCCCTTGGTCTCCCCTCTCTCTCTACTTCCATCCTATCTCCAAGTCCTCTTCATTTTCTCTTCCCTTTTCCTCCATCCTCATGGCCTTCATTCCAGCCTTGCCCACCCTTCCCTTTCAGCTGAACCCCTGCCAATTCATCCCCACTCTGCTGCCAGGGGAGCTGTTAAAAATAATGCACAGTGGAATATTACTCAGCCATAAAAAGGGATAAATTCTGATACCTGCTTTAACATGGACAGACCTTGGTACACATGCATAGTGAAATAGGCCAGACCCAAAAGGACAAGTGTTATATGATTCCACTTACACGAGGTACCTAGATAGGTAGTTCCTTGGGACAAAATGCAGAATAGAGGCCACCAGGGGCTCGGGGGAGGGGATGGTGGGGAGTTACTGTTTAATGGCTATAGAGTTTCTGTTTGGGATGATGAACAAGTTCTGGAAGTAGACAGTGGTGATGGTTCCACTACATTATGTATGTACTTAATGCCACTGAATTATATTCTTTAAAATGGTTCAAAATAAGAATGATAATGCAGTTGTGATTGGGATGCCTCTCTCCTGTGAAGTCTTCATGAGCCCTATCACCTCCCAGATAAAATCCAGGCTCTGTGTAACAGGAAGGGAGGGGCCACTGTTCCATTCCTTGGAATCTCATCTCTTCCTACAAAATAAGAACTCCCACTTCCACCTTTTCTCCAGGGGGCCTCGGCCTTCCTCTAAGCCCCTTGCTGAGTGTGGGAAGGAGGAGAAGATGGGGCCCCGCTTGGCCTGTGTTCCCCCCACCCCACCCTTCCCCCTTCCTCCGCCTCTCCCCCCCCCTCCCATCTCTCAGACCTGTTCACCCTCCTTGGGGTCTTGTGTTGCTCACTGCACCTGCTGCCACCTAGTGACCTGGCCTTTTCCAGCCTGCGGGGACAGCTGCTCTGATCACTAGGACCAGAAGGGGAAGGAGGAAGTGCCTTTGGGCTTCGGGGCCTGGCTCTTTCCTCCAGTCTTGCTTTAGAGCCATGCGGCGGAGCTCATGTTTTAACCCCCGCCTGCTTCGTCATCTGCTTCTCCATTGAGCTCAGAGCCTGGGAGGAGGACTGTGCTTAATCGGTTGACTAGTTAGCACTGCTGCAACCCCACCACCCTGCCTGGGACCCAGCCTTCTCCTTCCTGCCTCCTGAGATGGCGATCGTACCTGGAAGAGGCATGCCAGGCACTGTTCTAAGTGCGCTCCGTGTGTTAATGTATTTCAGTCCGAACAACCTATGAGGTAGGTGCTGTTATTATCACCTTTTACAGAGATACTGGAGTCACTTGCTGGCAGCTCCAGGCTCTGGTCCCTCTTCCTAACCACCCCTCATTCTGTCACATCTAGAACTCTGTGCTTTTGCATATGCTGTGTCCTTACCTTGGAGTTAAAATGCCGTCTTTTTCTGAAAAAAATCTTTCCTGGCTTCCCCAGACAGATAGAGGTGCTCCTTTTTCCATTTCTACCGGATCCCCTGCCCACTCCCTGCATTAAGCCCAAATCACACTTGTGCTGTAGTTATGTGAGCATGGTTGTCTTTGCAGTGATGGGCCTCATCTTTTTCTCTTTCAATCCTTCAAACCTAGAACAGTGCCTCTTAATATATATTTGAATGAATGCATTTGTAGTAGTATTTGCTACTCGAGGGTTTTCTCTGTGAAGTTGAATAAACACCTTATATACAAAAATCATGGTCCTGGGACATCTGAAAGGAGCGTTGGAGTATTGCTATTTTCCCCTAAGTCAAAGCCCACGGGTAGGGTTGTTTTTTTTTTTATTATTTTTTGCTGTACGCGGGGCTCTCACTGTTGTGGCCTCTCCCGTTGCGGAGCACAGGCTCTGGACGCGCAGGCTCAACGGCCATGGCTCACGGGCCCAGCCGCTCCGTGGCATGTGGGATCCTCCCGGACTGGGGCACGAACCCACGTCCCCTGCATCGGCAGGCAGACTCTCAACCACTGCGCCACCAGGGAAGGGAAGCCCCCACGGGTAGGGTTTTAAGTACACAAACGAATTCAAAGAGAGCAGAGCAGTGGCTGGGAGGGACGGGGGTCTGGGGTGGAGGTAGGAAGGATGGGCTGGATGAGGCGCAAAAGGGAACTTTGGTGGTGGAAATAGGTTGATTGGCACAGCGGTTACACAGCTGCACACATTTGTCAAAACTCATTGAACTGTACCCTTAAAATATGTGTATTTTATTATTGAAAAACCTTACCTCAAAGTTGACTTAAAAATATAAGAAAGCAAGAGGAAAAATCTTTTGGATTTATTGTTTGGTTAGGAAAGATGAGTTAATGATTGATGGCCTTTGGTTGCAGCACTGTTCAATATCTAATTTGGGAGGTTGTAGGTTTTTTCTTTTCTTCATACCTTGCCTAAATGGAAAATCAACCCTCATTGAGTTACTGCAGCCAGAAGAAAAAGCAGAAGTAATGAGCAGATTGACAGCTGACTCCCCATGGGGCTTAATTTTAGTACCAATGCCTTTAGGAATTCTTTGCAGCTTCAGTTTGAGGCTTAACTCGTGCAATGAATCATCGATATTGAGGGTAGGGAGGGAGGTTGAAGCGATGAACACTCTCTGCTCAAAGAAAATAATCTCATGAGTGCCTTTTGAATAGGCTTATTTGAAGCGATAGCTATAAAACCCACCAGGTTTTTAATGTGCCATCCTTTTTTCAAATGTTTAATATAGAATATTCTCCAGGTAACCTGAAGAACTCTTAAGAAATAAGGAAATCCAAAAGGGGATATATGTATACATATAGCTGATTCACTTTGCTGTACAGCAGGAACTAACACAACATTGTAAAGGAACTATACTCCAATAAAAATTAATAAAAAAAGAAATATATATATATAAATGTCTTTTTATGTGTGAAAGTAGGTGAGTCTTAACAATTAGGTGGTTTTAAAAAAATTGAGCCAAGACTTTCCTGCCCTTGCAGCCTTAAGATGCCTCAAATTAACGAAGCTCTCATTGTAAATCGTCCACGTTCTTTGGCACTTTGAAGGAATGCTCCACATGTTTGGGAAATGTACCCAATGTCCCTTCTTGGCAAAGGTGAACCATCAGAAGATGCTCCTGTATAGGGCTGAGATTCACCTGGCCGAATCTAAATTTGTTGAGCTACTGAATGACTATGCAGATGAACACAAGAATTGTATCCAAAATTCAGACCCTCAGGAGGCATTATCATGCTGTCTTTGTGACATTCCATCAGATGAAGGCTTGTCTTCAGTCTGGTGCTGTCACAATGACTTCTAGAATCATTGCTTATTTGGTTGAAGCAGTGGATCCGTATGTTTAAGTGTGAAGAAAGTTTGGAACCCTATCTGTATGTTCTCACAAATGGTACTTGCTGCTGGTGAGACAAGCAAATGTTTGTCATTGTTAATGTTCTTTGCTCAACTCTCTTTCCTCCTGTTGACTGGGAATAGTCATTCAAAACGACAGTGCATCTGTAAGACATTATATTCCCTAATGTCTTCCCAAATAACTATGAAAATATTTTGCATTCTGTAGCTTGACAGAAAACTCAGTTAAGATAACTCATGTTAGAGCAATAAGATGATTTGAGGATGGGTATCTCTGGAGTAATACACTGAATTTCTGGGATTAAGGACAGAGATGATGAGAAATGATGTAGATCTGAGGTCAGTAAATGATGTCCTATTGGCCAGATCCCATCTGTGGCCTGTTTCTGTAAAGACAGTTTTATTGGAACATAGCCTCTGCTGCTCCTTGACATATGACCTGACTGCTTTCACACTTTGGTGGCAGAGTTGAGTATTTGCGGAAGAGCCTGCATGACCCAAAAAGCCTAAAAGATTTATCATCTGCCCCTTTACAGAGGAAGGCTGTGGGTCCCTGAAGTAGATGAAATATAATAGGAAAACATTAAAAAACAAATTGCCTTAAGGTTTCAGTGGTTGGAATTTGTGGAATTTATGGTTGGGTAAGAAATAGGAGTGGGGATGCACATGTGCGGTTCATATTATGAAAATGCAAATATTTACATAGGAAGTTTGTCAGGGGCCTTCAGAGGTTCTCTGTCTCCTGCACATGAAGAGCAGGGGCAAAGGGGACCCTCCACAGAGAGAGACCTCTGCTCCCTAGGGCACTTGCCTACTCGGACAGCCCCTCAGTCCTTAACTCACAATCTTGGCCCTCAAACATCCTCCCCAGTGATGATTTAATGTGCTTCCCTGGCATTGGGCTGTCTTTAGCTGCCTTGCGATACCATCTTCAACTCCTGCATCTCTTGAGACTTGTGAGCTCAGAGCCACCTTGCTGTCTGGGATGATGCTGACATGGGTCAGGTGGAATGCTTAATCAATAAAGGAAATTTCAGTGTCCTTCCCTCTGACTCTCCTTGCTCTCCAGTGTCTCTGAAGTGGGCCAGCTTAGACTCCTTGGGTTCTAATATCCTTTCTGGCTCTAACAGGCAATTATAGTTTTTTGCTTAGTGGTTCTGTCTAAGCCCTATGCATGATCGATTGAATTCATATGATCACTTGAAGAAGAGTCTCCCTGTCAGTGCTTTGTCTACACTTCCCCTCGCCTTTGCTTCTCTTTCCACAGACCAGGTTGCAAAGTCAGGGTCCTTGAGGGCAGAGACTCTTGTTGCCATGGTGACCCCAGTGCCTTGAGTAATGCTTGGCACTTGGTGGATTCCCAGTAGATATTTGTCTACCTCCTACTATATATTTTATCTTAGTAGATGTCCAGCCGTTGGGAAGACTTAGAATTTTTGTTTGTTTTCCATTCCTTTACTTATGTGCCTGGCTTGTCAGTTCCTTCAGCTCTACTCAGAATTCTAGGAGTTGGGGTAATTGATCTTTTCCCCTTTGTGGTGCCCGTCTGTCTGATGGCATCTTTTATCATCTCCTCTCTCCAGGGAATCTGGGGATCCCCTGACAGTCCTTTATATCTCTTCTCTACCTTTGTGACCATCTGCAACTTTTCTCTTTGCCGTCATTGGGTGATCAGAGCAAGTGAAGGTGAAGCTGTGTGTCTGATTGATTCCAGCATTAACCTTGGCCTCTCTATGAGCCAGACAGTTATGCAGGCTTCGGCTCAAGGGACAGTTGGAACCACCTTCACGTAGTAGCAAGTTTGGATAATGGGAGTATCTTGCTTGAGCTGAGAGGGTTATTGATTAAACATAAATACTTATTCCTTTGATAGTTGCTGCAAATCGAGGTTGTGGGCTGTTTCTTTTAGGGTGTTAGCTCTCTTTAGACTCATTCATTAAACCTAAGGCCTAAAAAAAAAAACAAAAAAAAAAACTAAGGCCTAAAGGAAGAAACTTCTAATATGTAAGATGCTTCCCATTTATTTTAGATGCCCACTGTCTCACGTAAACCTGCATGAGATCATGGACAGTTAATATGTATAAATGATCTGTCAGATGTAATGACTATAGAACAAACAGCCTGACAGCTCTGTCATGTTGTTGAAAACCCAGGAGTGTGGTTAGCAGTTACTTAGGTCATAGAACTATTGTTACTAGAAGGGACTCTAGGGGATCATCTAGTCCAGTGTTCTTGGAGGTGAGGACACTGCAACTCATGGAGAGGTGATTTGCCTAAGGTAACCCAACTACTTATAGGCAGAATTAGAGCTAAAATCCTTACCTCCTGGTTCCTAATAGTAATGATTATCTGATAGATATTAAAACGAGCAAACCAACAAAAACCAGTGGTTTTTATCAGTCATGGCAATAATGAAATTTGGCTTTAATTCCTAAAAATGTCTTGGTTCCAATATACTTTGATTTTAAATATTCATCACCAAGCTGTGATTAGGTCAAATGCATTCATCTTTTCCCTACCTTGACTTAATTGAAATGCTCCTATGTAAGTACATCTCTGGAAACTGTGGTTCGGTTTCAGCTGCTTGGTTAGTTGCATTTTTGCAGCGAAAATATTGGCACGTGCAGAGGTATGGCCCCTACTCTGTGGGCAGGTCCATCGGGCTCGTGGTTGTCCCATTGGGCAGTGCTGGCAAGGCTAGCCCTTTGTGTGGCAAGTTTCAGGCTGACCATGGTGTTCTGGTCTGCTCCTCTTTGCCCATTTAACCAATGACCTCTCTCTCTACCCTGCCTGCGTCTGCTACTGGGGCCAGTCGGCCTCCAACACCGTCACCGTCCTTTGCCCCGTCCCCCTTGGTCACCCAAGACTTTTAAGTAACCATTCTCACTTTCCAGAATTTTTGCATCTTCAAATACACAAACCATGATGCTCATAGGAGAAAACAGGGCAACTATTAAAGCTTGGCCCATAGAATTCTCACTTGAGATTTGTCAGAGTCCTGGAATCCACTGCCTTCTCCATGAAAACAGAGTGTAGTTATACCAATTGGACTTTACATGTAGTAGGCAACTGTGTCCTGAAAGGGTTGCTCTCTGCTACCAGAGGACCAAAAGTCAGCCACACATCTTGTCATTGCCAGCCATTCCTAGTCTTGCCATTAATCGGAGAGTTTGTCAAGATCCAATATAACTAAATGGTCTTGCCAGCTGAAATGCCAGATTAAATGGAATTGTAATTAATTTCTTCAATCTCAATTCAAATATTTACATTTTCTTGAAAAATTAAGTAAATGACCTGCGTCAGAAAGACATGCTATTTTAAGAGAATAAGAAGAGCAGTATAGTGACTAGTTTAGTCTTTGACTTAGAGATTTTTCTCAACACAACCATTGAATTTAAGATCCTTGTGTAGACCATGAAATGGAATAATTCAAGGTCAGCCACATGTAATTAATATCAACTCATGTCACAAGTGGGGAGAGGCTTCATAGTTGATGTCACAGACGTGGATCTAAATCAGAACGTATGAAGAGTCTATACTATAAACAGAGTAAAACTACCTGCATTATAGTCGGCGGGTTTCATATTCGAGAATTTCATATCCAAGGATACAGAGGGCCAGCTGTCCTAGGCCATTTTTTTTTTTTTTTTTTTTTTTTTGCGGTACGCGGGCCTCCCACTGCTGTGGCCTCTCCCGTTGCGGAGCACAGGCTCCGGACGCGCAGGCTCAGCGGCCATGGCTTATGGGCCCAGCCGCTCCGCGGCATGTGGGATCTTCCCCGACCAGGGCACGAACCCGTGTCCCCTGTATCGGCAGGTGGACTCTCAACCACTGCGCCACCAGGGAAGCCCCTCCTAGGCCATCTTAAATAAGGGGCTTGAGCGTCCTTCGATTTTGGTATTCGAGAGGGGAACCTGGAACCAATCCCCCGCAGATACCAAGGGACGACTGGATATATTTCATCAGCTTTTCTGTCCTCATGTGCCCAGACTTCTAAAAGCAACTGGAACTATAAAAATTCAGCGTTGGAGACCTTTGCTTTTTTACCACCCACTAAATTCATGGGAGCACTTTATCACACCCACAGCTTTAATAAAAGTGCTTAAAAGTATACAGTTTTTAAAAAGGAAGAAATTTTATTTTATGAAAATATATCGATGTTGTAAAGCAACAAATGTCCATTGCCCCTAAACAACAATTACAATATACACACCCCTCTCTGGTTTTGGCATTTTCCCTCCAAGTCACACCTTCCTCCATTTATACAAATCTTAGTTTTTTAAACTATTTTAAAACCAGGATATGCATTAGTATTGAGTTCAGTGATGATTCAAGGCCTTTAATTTGTATATTGTACAACTGACATTATTTATGAAACTACTGTTTTTTTATTTTAAAGTAATTTTTAATTAAGGTAATATATATTGTCTTTCTTTTTTTTTTTTTGGGCGTGCTGTGCAGCACGCGGGGATCTTAGTTCCCCTACAAGGGATTGAACCCGTGCCCCCTGCAGTGGAAGCTTGGAGCCCTAACCTCTGAACCACCAGGGAATTCCTGAAACTACTGTTTTTTGAAGATACGTTTGAACATAAATTCTAGATCATAAGCCACAGTTAGTTTGAGAATGTCCTCCCTTAGCTGCTATTCCTCTTTTTGTAGTCTGTTTTTTTTTTCTTAATTTTTACTTTAGGTTCTTTCAAACTAAACTGTTAAAAATCGTTCCAATATATTTCAGTTTACACCTGTTCTTATGCGTTCTACCAAAATACTCTTTTCTTTTGAATTTGAGTACTTACTTTGAGCATCATGTCTTGCTCCTGTAAGGAAACTAACTCCAAAGACAGGTCTCTAAAGCAGTTGCCAGTGTGTGCTTGTGTATCCTGTGTATGACTAGGAACTCCGAGTTTCTTTTTTAGCTTACGTGGACCTTGTTTCTTCTGTAGTTGACTCATATCTTTTGAGTTCATGATGAAAGGGAGAAAGAAGATTCATCATTACCTTTGGTCCAGAGCCTCATAAATTTTCTTCTTTTTTTCTTTTTTTTTTGCGGTACGCAGGCCTCTCACTGTTGCGGCCTCTCCCGTTGCGGAGCACAGGCTCCGGACGCGCAGTCTCAGCGGCCATGGCTCACGGGCCCAGCCGCTCTGCGGCATGTGGGATCTTCCCGGACCGGGGCACGAACCCGAGTCCCCTGCATCGGCAGGCGGACTCTCAACCACTGCGCCACCAGGGAAGCCCAAATTTTCTTCTCATTACCTAAATAGTCATCATCATTACTAATTATGCTACAGGAAATAAACTGGAATTCAGTATGGGCAGAATCAGTGTATAAATCAGAGAGCTGCCCTGCTGTCAAAATGACTTGAGTGGCTGAGCACAGAAGATAGGAACTGTTTTCCCCTTCTGCCTTTGTGTTCAGCCTGTGTTGTAAGGCCTACACTTACTTGGATAGAGTTGAAAATTGAGTTGTATAATCTAATTTTAAGGGAACTCAACACCAATTAAGTGAACATTACTTGGAACATAAATTCATGAATAAAATTGCATGTTGGTTTTGTTGAAAAATGATGGTGTGGCAGGTCTCGGGGCAGCGCCAAGAGGAGTGCTCGCCTCTCTCCGCCCAAGCTGTTGCACAGGGCTGTACTTTGAGAGCCAGGAAGTGCCTCTGGGTGGACCACACCCGGCACGGCACCGTGTGGAGTCCAAGTCAGAAGGAAGGAGGGATTAGCACCAGGGCTCCCTGAGCCCTTCACTACCTGGCAGTGCCTGAACACACTTGACCTTCAGCCACAAACTCCATCACCCCTCGTTAGCCAGTGAGGAAGCAGGCTCTAGAAGCTTTGGACTTGTTCCAGTGGCACCGCTGGTGGTGACAAAACAGAGATTGGACCCAAGATTCTTTGAAGCCAAAGACCCTATTCTTCCCACTCTGCTGAGCTGTTTTCCACAATTTTCTATGGAAGCAAGGTAACTAATGTGGAAGTAGAGAACGGTAAGAAAGGAACTGGTGGTCACTGTTTCTATATTGGTATCACAAAGTATTTTTTTGTTCCCAGCTCTCTTTACATAGAAGGTGGTTGCCCTGAGTGCCGTTGTTAAGGACAGCTTTCTCCAAATTCATAAAATGGCAGGAATCTGTGCTTTTTTTTTTGTACCCCTCCCCAATGTTTTTTTAATTGACGTATAGTTGATTTACAATGTTGTGTTAGTTTCAGGTGTACATCAAAGTGATTCAGATATATATACATATATATATATTTTTTCTTTTGCAGATTCTTTTCCATTATACTTTATTACAAGGTTTTGAGTCTAGTTCCCTGTGCTATATAGTAGTTCCTTGTTTATTTTAGTAGTAGTACTGTACAGTAGTTTGTGTCTGCTAATCCCAAACTCCTAATTTATCCCTTCCCATCTCTTTCCCCTTTGGTAACCATAAGTTTGTTTTCTATGTCTGTGAGTCTGTTTCGGTTTTGTAAATAAGTTCATTTGTATCCTTTTTTTAGATTCCACATGTAAGTGATATCATATTTTATTTGTCTTAATCTGTATGAGTTACTTCGCTTAGTATGATAATCTCTAGGTCCATCCATGTTGCTGCAAATAGCATTATTTCATTCTTTTTTATGGCTAATATCCCACTGTATATATATACCACATCTTTTTTTTTAATTTTTATTTATTTATTTATTTTTGGCTGTGTTGGGTTTTCATTGCTGCATGCGGGCTTTCTCCAGTTGCTGCGAGCCGGGGCTACTCTTCGTGGTGGTGTGCGGGCTTCTCAATGCGGTGGCTTCTCTTGTTGCGGAGCACAGGTTCTAGGTGCGCGGGCTTCAGTAGTTGTGGCTCGTGGGCTCTAGAGCGCAGGCTCAGTAGTCGTGGTGCACGGGCTCAGTTGCTCCGTGGCATGTGGGATCTTCCTGGACCAGGGCTCGAACCTGTGTCCCCTGCATTGGCAGGCGGATTCTTAACCACTGGGCCACCAGGGAAGTCCCATATACCACGTCTTCTTTATCCATTCACCTGTCAACGGGCATTTAGGTTGCTTTCATGTCTTGGCTATTGTATACCCCTCCCCAATTTTGTCATTTCTGCCACTGTAGTTCATTATGATCAATCTCTGCCCCCCCCCATTTAACATTCACATCTTCCTATGATTTATAATATTATGGCCTGCTGTCTGTCAGTGGGCTTTAACAGTGAGGATAGATAAGAACATTGGTCAAGATTCACCAGCAAACCCTGTGTTCGGTTTTTATTTTCTAAGAAAAAATAAATTCAGTACCTTGGGTATAAAATTAGAAGAATTCCACCCTCATTGCTGACACTTTGGGGATTTCTGTTTCCGTTCCACATTCCCCACCTCAGTGTCCGTACACTTTTTCCTTTCTGAGCTTCAAACACTACCTTCTGCTGGGACCTGTGGCTAGCAGACTCCGTATTGAACAGCACAGACCAGACCATCTGGCTGTGAGCACCCTAACTTGCTTGCTCTGCCCCTCGTTTCTCAAATTTCTCTACTCTGAAAAGAAAAAGAACTGTTGCTTGATGCTCTTCCCTCTAAGCTATGATCCTATCGCCTGACATCACTCCGCATCACAGGGGACTCCAGCATCCCGCCAGTCTCCATCATACCCCTGGTCCCCTGCTGAAGTCACACCCCCAAAATGCTAGTGACCTCCTGGTCGCCCCACCTCAAGGTCTGTTCTCAGTGCCCACCGCTCATAGCCCTTTGCTGCCTGGAACTCTTTCATCTGGGGTATGTGCTGGGAGGGGTTCCTGGGTTTCTGCTTATGTCTGCCCCTATTCTTCCTTTTAGCCAGGCTTAAGGATAAGTGCTCCCTAAGGGTCTCTCTCCGCTCTGCCTGCTCTGCAATATCAGATCCATATATTCAGCTTTCTTTTGACTCTTTTTTTTTTTTTTTTTGCAGTACGCGGGCCTCTTATTGTTGCGGCCTCTCCCGTTGTGGAGCACAGGCTCCGGACGCGCAGGCTCAGCGGCCATGGCTCATGGGCCCAGCCGCTCCGCGGCATGTGGGATCTTCCCGGACCGGGTCACGAACCCGTGTCCCCTGCATCGGCAGGCGGGTCTCAACCACTGCACCACCAGGGAAGCCCCTCTTTTGACTCTTTAACATCTTCCTGGATAACTGATTTCTTTTATCTTCCTAACCCCTCAAATGGAATACGGCCCGAACAGAACTCATCATCTTTTTCTTTGCCATCCCTATTTTTCTTAATAATACCAGCCTCCCCTCAAGACTTGACCTTGGACTTCTTCCCCCTTACAGCCTCATCGTCACATGTGGCCAGATCCCACTTGACCCCTGTAGGACCTGTCAGCACTTTTCAGCTCTTCATTCTCATCACCACTATTGACTTCAGCTACTCATTATCTCTCGTCTACTATTATAATAGCTTCCCAGCAGGTCTTTCCAGTCTATCCTGAATATAGCTACCTAATGAATCATTCTCATATTCTTAACCTTTCTGATGTTTTCCCATTGCTCACTAGAAAGCCCCACATCCTTGGCACTCGAGGCTGTCCACGGTCTGTGGTCTGTGGTCTGTGGCCCGTGCCTGGGTCTGATCACCTCTCCCCTTCCTGTGGGCCCTGCTCTCCCTGGCTGGGCCTGTGGGAGGGTGCTTGCCAGTTCTGTGAGAATTCTGTTTCTTTAAAAGGCATCTGTATCAAAGACCTAAACTTACAAGCTAAAACTGTAAAACTCTTAGAGATGGCATCTATAAGTTACTCTTGTATTAGAAAAAATCTTCTAGCCAGTGTCACAGCTAGAGTATAAAAATAATTCTGTATTTGCTCACCCCTTTTACTTTGCTCATGCTGATTTCTGAACTTGAAAATAACCTGTCCCTGATTTTACATGTCTGAATCCTCTCCCTGATCCAGATTCTTCACTGAGCCGTCCTTTATTCCTCCAGCTCCAGTAAGGCATGCATCACTGTATTTCTATTATAACTATTTACTCACATAACTATTTAAGTACCTCCAGTCTGGGAGTTTCTTATGAGTGGTGACAAGGTCTTTGTTACAAGGGAAAAAAATAAATATCATAATGCTTGACACATGGTAAATATTCAATGAGAATTTGAATGAATAAATGAATAGAAGAGAAAATATATTCACTAGTTCATTCTTGCCTAACTTTAAATTGCTTAAGAGTAGTATTTGGGTCTGATTCATCTTAATATCCTACCATGGCTAGCTTTCTGCATAACAGATACTCAGTAGATATTTCTTTTTTATTTTTATTTCCTTTTTCAGCTTTATTGAGGTATAATTGGCATATTAAATTGTAAGACATTTAAAGTTGACATCGCAGTAATCTGAAATATGTCTACATTGTGAAAGCGTTTCCAACTTCTCACATATTTATCTTTTTTTTTTTTTGGTGAGAACATTTAAGTTCTATGGTTAGCAAATTTCAGTTATTCCATAACTATTTCTTGAATTAATGGATAGATGAGTAGTTGATTATATTAATAATATGAGCTTTTTGAATGCTATGTTACTATATTTTTACTTTCAGTAACTTAAGTGCTCTTACTACAGCTAAAATATTTTAAAATGTTTCTCTTTTGATTGTCAACATTAATTTTTATCAGTGATTATTTTTGACTTTAAACTTTTTCTGCATGTTTAATTTTTATTTTTACAAATCGTAATCATTGGGGAGGGGGTGCATTCTTAATTTCACAAAGGAAATTGGAAAGAAAAAGAAGGTTCACTTTTTAAGAAAAATGTGAACGAGGTTTTCTGTGTTATTAGCTCCTGCTTCTGGGTGTAGGTGGGGTTCTAGGACTGACAATTATTTCTACAATAGTGGTTGAATAGTTCTTTCCAGAGTCATCATGGCTCCACCCAGAGACACATAATTTGGATGCTTTCAATAGGAAGCAGAGTTGGGCAGCCTTTATTAGAACACTTGGCGGGGAAGGGGGGTATGGGGCGGGGGGAGGTCCTTAAACTCCAGTTAAGTTGAACTAAGTTATTCTGCCTCCTGTCAATATCAGAAGGCTAACATTCCTCCTTCTTCTCCTTCTCCTTCTCCTTTTTTTTTTTTTTTTGGTGAGGCTGCCTTACCAGTCTTCTCTGACCATAATGCTCCATTATGATCAGTGAATTAACAGTATTTGCTTTTGGTCATGTTAATTGATGCAAGCCCAAATAATAATGAAATTAAAAGAACTGACTGAAATGTAGTAGTGATCCTGTGTATTTTTGTGACCCCTACTGCATAAAGGTTCACTGTTGTTGTTATTTGGGGGTTATTTTGTTTTTGTCTCTTTTTAAAACCAACAGACAAGAATTACCTTGGTTCAGGTGATTTGGTGGAAAAGATAACAGATGCCTGCATGTGCTTCTTTGGTGGCATCATTTTAATTACCTGTGAGAGAGGAACGGTCCTAACCCATATCAAGTGAGCGAGCTAGTTACATGAAATACCTGGATTTGTAAAGTTGCCCGTATCTGGCAATGAATAGTTACAGGAAGATAAGTAGAGTCAGAAAAAGAAGGTCAGAGGATCTAAGGAAAGAAATTTACTTTTAGGAAATGCTACAAACTTATTGGAAACGAGAGAATTTCTGCAGTGTATTTAGAAGAACAGTCCAGAAGAACAATAAAGCAGAAAGAGCAGACTCCCTCTGTATACCCCATAGAGATGTTTATTTCTTCAGAAATAAGCAAGGTATTCGCGGAGACAACTCATTACTGTCCACTGGACATTACGGGAATCCTACAGCCTCACAAGTGGGAAACTTTACCCTTTTGACCTGGTGTCAAGACTTTTGAGCAGTCGTATAAATCCATCTCAACTTGTTTGAAGTAATTAAGTTGGTTGGCATTTTTTGTCTCCTTCAGAAATGAACACGCCCGAGTATGCTAGATGCCTGTGAACTCCCCGATCCCCCGGCGGCTTTGGAGAGACTGCAAGAAAGAAGGTGGCGGAGTGGTGGACTCTGAGAACAAGCTCCTCCCCCTCGGCCTTGGCCTTCCTGCCCACAGTCCACCATGGAGACGCTCTCCCAAGAGTCTTTGCTGGAATGTCAGATCTGCTTCAATTACTACAGCCCCCGGCGAAGGCCCAAGTTGCTGGACTGCAAACACACGTGCTGCTCGGTGTGCCTTCAGCAGATGAGGACGAGCCAGAAGGACGTGAGGTGCCCCTGGTGCCGGGGCATCACCAAGCTGCCCCCGGGCTTCTCCGTGTCCCAGCTCCCGGACGACCCCGACGTCCTTGCCGTCATCGCCATCCCGCACGCCTCCGAGCACACCCCAGTCTTCATCAAACTTCCGAGCAATGGGTGCTACATGCTGCCCCTGCCCATCTCCAAGGAGCGAGCGCTGCTGCCCGGAGACATGGGCTGCCGTCTGCTGCCCGGGAGCCAGCAGAAGTCCGTCACCGTGGTGACCATCCCGGCAGAGCAGCAGCCTCTGCAGGGCGGGGCTCCGCCCGAGGCGGTGGAGGAGGAGCCAGACAGGCGGGGCGTGGTGAAAAGCTCCACCTGGTCTGGGGTGTGCACTGTGATCTTGGTGGCCTGCGTCCTGGTCTTCCTTCTCGGCATCGTGCTCCACAACATGTCCTGCATTTCTAAGCGCTTCACTGTGATATCCTGTGGCTGAAGTCTCTTGTGGGTGCCAACTAGCGGTTGAGCAGGTGTTGGTGATGGATCGCGGTGAGGAGATGGGGGGCCACGCTGATCATTGGGTGCCGAGTGCTGGCCTCTGGGCTGCCACTTGATTAACCCAAGACAGACACGAAGGGCAGAATGTGAGGTGTCAGCAAGATACCAGGCAGAGCGCTCTGATTATTGGTGGCAACAGCTTCCAAGACGATCGCATGCATCCTCATAATCATGTATTAAATGGACTGTAATTTATGATTTCTCAAAATCATGTTGCCAGGTAGACCTATTCTACTTAGATGTTAAACTGTGGAAGTGCATACAATGTGATCTTCTCTAAATGTGGTAGATTAAAACAAAGATGCTATGTATACAAGTAGAATTAAATCTGAAAATCCATGTAAAAATTCAGTGATGACATGCAGTGCTGGTTTCTTTCCTTTTTTAAAAAATGAAACCCAGTCTTCATTTAGTTGCTAAGGCCTTTTATACTTTTTGAATGGCACCCAAATTAAAATAAGTTAAGTGGACAGTTGTTTTTTCAGGAAGATATTTGAACAAGTGTTTCCAGTGTGTTGTGTTTTGTCACGTACCTCCATTTTTCTTCCCTTGTAATTAGAGCTCACTATGTGTTTATTAAACTGAAAGCCCAACAGGGGAGCAATAAACTGAGTAATAATGAGAAATGCCTAATCCCACAGGAAACCTACATGCCAATTTTTCTCAAGCCATCTCACAAAATAAGAATTTTAAATGTAAATATTGTGTATTTGTGTGTGGGGGGGTTGTGGGTGTGGGTGTAATTTGATTTACCTCAGGTTTTGAATCTTTTCAGAAGAATCCCGGGAGTAAGACTTTGTGGGCATGAATGAGTCCGGGGTCTGAAATGATGGCCACCTCAAGGGCACCGGTACCCACCCAGCGAGGTGTCACAGACACGTCACTTCCAAACTTGCTCCTCTTCTATGTATTCAAGTCCTGTATTCTGTAAGGCACTAAGGGAGAGTAACAGAAGATTCTGTCTTTGCTCCCAGTTTTGATGTATTGTAACAGCCATGAGTGTTGGTAAACAATAACAAACTTGGACTGGCATTTTAAGACAGTCCATGATTATTTTTTGAAAGAGATTGTTCCATGAGAGTTAAATCATTTTGAATTCCAGTTTCCTCTTGTTGGTATAAGTGAGACTATCTCTTGTATTTCAAAATGTGTTTTCATTGAGAAGAATGGCAAGGTGAACTAGCAACTCACATTCCTAGTTTAAGTGGACCAATTCTTCATAAATTCTCAGACGTTCTTAAATGTGTAATGGCCTACAGATGCTCATGAAGAAAGATCTGCTGGTCTTAAATGATAAATTTCTATCCCTGAATGTGTGCGTTCAGACATAGCTGTGAGCTTTACAGTTCTCTTCTAGTTTCTCTTACGGAATTCATGAAGCAAGTGGTATGTGCCAAGGTCCCCACTCATAAATATGTCTGTTTATGTTCCATTGAATCCCTGAAAATAGGGGACAGAAAAATAAGCAGTGACTGGCTCCAAAAAGTAAGGCTAGAAAAAGCCCTTAAGACTGAGATAATTTAATTTACTTATATGCTAACTGTTACCTTCAAGCAGCACAAAATACGCACATTAAAGTGATGGAATTAATGAGATAAAACGACAATATAATGAACAGAATCCCAAGCTAACCCTGTTCATTGACATGAGAATTTGATATAAAAATATGAACATGGGTTTTTCAAATCTTTCCAATTTGTCATTAGACCTTTAGGAAATGTATTTGAAAGCTCAAACTAGAAATTAGGTTAAAATGCCATTTCATTGTGTAAGCTATTGGGCATTATACAACAAATAATCTAGGATTTATTTGGTATTAATAATTTAGGTATCACATTAGCTGAATGCTATCCTCTATTATGTAACCTAATATACTGTTGGGTTAGTTTCAATTTCTCAAACTCTCCCAGGCTGCCTTGATGCATGTCTGACCTAATTTCTATTCCTCTTGGGAAAAAAACCCCACAGAAATGTTACATTAAGAATTCTACATTTCAAATGGTTGTTACCCTTGCAATATTAAGTCATGCCATTTTCAAATTAATTTTGTGAATGATGTCTACGTATGTTTATGTCCGGTATGAAATGACCAGCCCTGGAGTGTAGTGTGTGATAGAATTCTACATGGTCTGTAGGTTATATATAGACACTAACATATGTGATGATACAGTGCCCTGTGTTTCCTAGTGCAAAGCTGTAGATTACAAATGTCCATGTACCTTTTACTTAAAAACAACCCTGTGCTAGAGCTGCAATTAAGCAGTGCAAAATTAATCGGCTCTATGATAGATTCTTGACGTTACAATTTAAGGTACAATAACAACCAAAATCAGAATTTTTCGTGTGAGTCTTACTGATGTAAGAACAATTGTTTATGTGGATTCCGCCTGCAGTTATTTATTTGTGTACCTGCTTATCAGGGTGTGCAATCCTGTGCGTGCACGCGTGTGTGCGTGCACACGTCTATGTGATGTCTCAGCCTGCCAGATAGGATTTTTATAGGCTTAATGATGTTTAATGTTATTTGGCATTTACCCACGACACTAACAACTCATCTACCCCATGTGACTCAAGTCCAGTGACACAGTCAGCCAGAATTCACAGTTGCACATCAATGAAATAACTCACAACTGAAAGCACAGAAAGCTGAAAGCAACCTCTGGTGGCTTCATTTTGTAGATGAGTCTGCTGGGGTCCCCAGAGGTGCGAGCCCGTTTGTCATTCTGCAGCAAAAGGGGACCAGAACTTTGTACTGCCGTTTCCTCTTGCTGCTTCCTAGACCTGTCGATCTCTCTGTTGGTCTATGATCCTTTTCAGGGAGGATCAATACCCTTTACTAACTCAACTATTAAGTTTTTTGTCTTTGTAGATTTATATATTCACTTTAGTTAGCATCTACCTCTCCGGGAAATGAAAGGAGTGTTGATTTAGGGATGAGTATAGACAGTTAAAGAGAACCATGTGATTTGAATTTTTTTAATTGCAAAACATTGGTTCCCCCCTCCCACTTGAGCTATAAAGGACAGTGAGTGTTGTGTAAATAGTAAACTATAAGAAGCATGAATTTTCATCTTTATTAATGATCTTGACATAAGCAAGAGAA
This sequence comes from Grampus griseus, assembly GCF_964374135.1. NCBI lineage: Eukaryota > Metazoa > Chordata > Mammalia > Artiodactyla > Delphinidae > Grampus > Grampus griseus. Next base: position 75,397,264 of record NC_139006.1, on the reverse strand, counting down.
TGCTGAATATGCTAAGTAGAGCCAAGTATGCTATCAAAAAGCATTGTCTTTGGAACATTTTTGTATAATGACCTGGGGCATAAGTTGTGAAAAGGCAAATGGGTTCTCATTTCCAGTCATACTTTATGATCAGAAAGCTATAAGGCATTTCCTTTAGGAATATAATTCAGTTTAATCTTGCACATGACTTGAGTGGGTCCCTTGAAGGTTAAAACCATGTGCTGGTGCAACCTTGGGATCTTCTAGATTGACGCTGTTCTATAGAACTTTCTGTGATGATGGAAATGTTATATAACTTACGCTGTCCAATACAGTAGCCACATTGGGTGTTGGGCAACTGAAATGGGATTAGTCTGAGTGAGGAACTGGATTTTGTATTTTATTTAATTTAAAGTTATTTAAATAGATGCCACTCACATGTGGCTGGTGGCCATTATATTGGACAGTGCACTTCTGGAGGGTTGTGCAATGGAATCTAGCATCAAAATATTAATGGAGTAAGCAGAGTAAGGCGAAGAAGACAGTTTTTGGTTTAGTAACATGCAGTTGGCTTAAAAAATATATGATCTCAAGTATGACAGTAAAAATGCATCAATTGCTCTTCAGGGTTATTACTTAGATACTCTGGGCCAAGGAATAATCAGTGAAGCTTAAAGAGTGCTCGATAAAGCCCCCTTTTCTGGGATCATTAGCTGCATGTGAATCTATTGTCCAAAAATAGTAGTTAGACAGTAGCTCTAAAACGTTTGACTTGCATGACCTGTACTGTGAAATTGTGTTTAGGGTCTTGTGACCAAAAAGTAGATGTTACAGAAAAAAAAAAAAAGCCTAATGAAATCCCTCTTTCAGGGTCTTACCCAAACGCCATCATTACATTAGTAAGGTATGAAATAAAAGAGCAAGCATGTTTTGCAGTGTTCACGGGGAGTGTTTTTGTTTGCCCTTGAAGTCTGCCAGCTCGTCATCGTATTTGAGATGGGCATAGGTGGGCATCATTTTTCAGATGCCAGACAAAAACATAGGTACAATTTTGAGAGTGAGATTTGACATTGTTTTCGTCCTGTTTGGTTTTTTTAGTTATCACTGAAAGAATCGAAGATTTGAAGCCTTGCACAAAGACACTTTGTTTTACATTAAAAAAAAATTGCCCATGGAATTTAAAGCCTTGAAGGTTATTAAAGTTACTAAAATTGCTTTTTAAGTGAATAAAGGGAAGTAGAAAATTCAAATTGAGATGTATTTTCATAGAAAGATCAGACTCTTCCTGATAGTACAGTATTTATTCCAGTCTAGATTTGGTTTTATAGAGTTCTCATAGTTTTATTTGAAAAGCTATGCTGTGTCTAAATTGGTTAGTCTGCTTTTCATTGTCCAAAAATACTGTAAACCAAATGCATTTGCTTCAATTTAACAGAATTGGGTTGATTTTTTTTTTTTTTTATAGAGAACTCATCAATGGGCAGGACTCTTTAGTTCATCCTTGAAAATGATTAAAAATTTTTTTGCCCAATGATAGTTTTTCTTTAGACTTATGAGGAAATTAGAGGTCCAAAGGTTATTGGGATGAGAGGAGTGATATGCCAATGGTTTGAATTACTATCTTCTCTTAGAAAAATGATGCTGCCAACTGGTCAGCATTTTCACACAAGTGTCATCAGTCAGTCAATCTGTCATCCTTGACCTAGAAGGAGAAGCTGTTCCTTACCATTTCCACCATTCTCAGTAAAACATTGCCCACAAAGTAATCCTTACTGAAAGAGAAACTCCAAAGAATGAGTGAAGATAATTCAGCAACTGTTTTGAACGTGGTAGTCTATTTCAAAAGTGATGACAAGTTGCTGAAGTTTGTTAAACATGAAAGTCTTCTAAAAAAATAAGTGGAAATTCAAGCCATTGATTTTCCTGACACAATTGATTCACTGTATATAGATATAAATATATATGTAGACACACGATTTAGCTATAACTGAAGCTACAAAGATCAAGTAAAATGTTTTCCAATGTGGGTTATATAATGGTGAATTTAGATGTTAATTTCTCAACAAGTGTTATAGGCTGCACCCGTTTTGTCAAACCCAGCTATCTTTGGGAGTGTCTATATAACTAAGCTCTTGAGACTTTTCAAATATATGAAGAGGTGGGTTCTACCATATACATTTTGTTGGAAAGCCATTGATCATTAAAGAATATTAGTGGGTGGGGCATTTAATCTCTGTCTTCCAAATGACTTATGTTTGGGCTCTGCTCAAGTTGGCGAGGGCAGAGCACCACTATTGAACTCTTGCAATATGGCTCTGAGTTTTCTGCACAAGTTTCCTTGCACAGTCGGGCCAATTATTTTTTTTCAGGGTTCACTGCCTGGGGTACCCCACTATGTACAATCTCACTTATGATGTAGTGGTGCTTGAAAACACTCATCTCATTAGCTGGACTTTATTATTGTAGTCTCTGGTTTTTGATACTATTCATATTAGGATCTTTTTAGAGACACTCAGTAATATTTGGGGCAAAGAACTGAGGGGTCTTTTGAAGTCTGCAACAGCATGGATTTTCTTTGTTTTAATGGGGGATGTTCTCTTATGGCTGCCCCATTCTTCTAGAACACTGCTCTAAATTCATCTCCATGGGATGTAGGGCTAGTAGCCCATGTGAAAGTCTTCTGTGGTCTCCCTGGGGTACGTTAATTGGATTATTCTAACAACAGTTTTCCAAAGGGAAGCTCAGTTTTTAATTTGACATTTGCTTTTTGAGAATCCAGAGGTAGACGGTTGGATGTGATGGTTGTGAAGGAGCATGGGCTGTAAGAAGGAGGAAATAGATGAGGCAGATGCCCCTCAAAGGGGAACAAGTTGAGATATTTAGGTCATCCCTGTTTAAAAAGTGGGAGGACACAATTGTTTGTGTCTTACCCTGTGCTTCAGAAAATTCCTGGTTGGATTTTCCTGGCTGAGAGAAAACCCAGCTCTTAGGTAGACACTGTATGGTAGAGGTGGAGATGTAGCATTTGGTATATAGCAACAGATAGAAGACATCCCCAGAGAGTGAGAAAACACTTGCATAAAGGGAGGGAAATCTGTAATGAGATGATAACTCCTGAACAAAGTAGACAGAAGATGAAGAGATGAAGGTCAATCGTGGCAGAAACCAGCTGAAGAAAGAAACCCAGGACAACTGGGACTAACTTAGCCAAGCACGATTTGTCATTCCAGTATGGCCCACGAAATTCAATTCAGGATGTTTAAACTGAAGACAAACAGGGAATATGATCAGCTGATGAGAGGGTCCAAGGAGGCCCTACTGGGCGTCAGCACACAAGACAATTTCAGAACCTGCTCTGCAGTGGGTTGCTGAGTCATTGCAGACAAACTCTAATGACATCCTCCCAACCGTGGAATGCAATGCCCGTGCCTGTGGATGTATTCTGACTTGAGTAGGTTAAGACTATTGGGAAGACTCATTCAGAATATTTCAGTTTCTATCCAGGTTGTGGTCATTTATTATATTTTTTATTCCACCACGTGTTCCTGTTTCGCTCCCTTGGCAGATGCAGGTGTGGAGGCTGGTTTCAGCTTGGGGTGGTTACAGACTCCCAACATACGCCCTGCAGCTGCTGCACAGGGTCCCTGCCATTCGGATGGCTCCACTGGTGGGTTCCCTGGCCCTCTTGATAACTAGTACTCCGGTCAAATGGCTAGATTAATGCTGCTCAGAGGCTGTTAACTTAAGTCCTTGACATGTTTCATTTACAATTATGTGGATTATTTATTTTAGAATCTTTTCTTTTAAAGGGCCAAATAGCCCTACAGATAAATGAGCTGCTGGACTGTGTAGAAAATAGTGTCCAAATGTTGCCAAATATCGACTTCGTTAGGGGGATATCAAGCTGCTGTTTATAAATCGGAATGTCTTAAAAAGCATTCTTGCTTGCTCTTTCTGTTGTAGGTGGTGTCTTAGCAAGTCCTGAGTTTTTCCAATGAACCCGATTTTAATATATGGTATTTTTGTATGCCAATCTGGTGTCTTGTCCTTTGTATATGTAGTAATGTTGATTTTATGACTACTGTTAAAACACATTTGCTATGATTAAAATTCATAAAACGATTTCAAATAGACTTGTGTTGGTTTTTTCCCCCCCCCACCTCATGAAGAGAAAAAAATTGGCTGGGATTTTCATCATCAGAGACTCTAAGAATTTTAATAGACTTGGGTCATAAAGCTGCTTCTGAGCCAAGGGTTTAAGTGGAGTCAACCTTCAAGTGGCTCCTCTGAGAAGCCAAAGAACGCATTTGTAATGGGTAAGTCCAAGTGTGCTTTTGCAATTTGGGTTTTTGTGGCTTCTGGTGGCCCCAACTTTAACCTCTACCATTTAGAAATGATGCTGTGTGGACCATCTCTAAGTACCTAGAGGAAATTAGAGGTCCAAAGGTTATTGGGATGAGAGGAGTGATATGCCAATGGTTTGAATTACTATCTTCTCTTAGAAAAATGATGCTGCCAACTAGTCAGCATTTTCACACAATTGTCATCAGTTTCTCAGGTCCCTGTGTAGTGATTAGTACCATGACCCCGGCCTCTTGGCTCTGCGTCTGGAAAAGAATCTTTTAACAAATGTTTTTATCAGCGGAACAGAGGGCGTTGGGGCAGCCTTTTTGGATAAAAGCATTCTGCCTTTCAATAACTTGGGATCACATCAGCGAATTGTATTTCAGTGGAACAGGTGCCCTAATCCTAATTAAGGGGTTAGCAATGATTGGATATGCATGAACACTAGTATTAGTGTGCTGGGGCTCTCGCTGGGAAGTTATAAAAATGATCCCTATAGTTTTAAACATGAGAGGTTACTGTGCTCATTTCTTGTACCAAAAAAGCAGGCCTTTTTTAGGGAGTCCAGATTTTTGAAAGTGTGACATTTATTTAGTATATTTTAGGATTTCTGGTGTGGATTTCCCTGATCTCAAATAGAGGGTGTGTGTGTGTGTGTGTGTGTGTGTGCATGCTGGGGGGCCAGGGAGGGATTCCTCACTGTTAGAGCAGAGCTTTTCTGTCAGCTAGAGGAAGAGTTGACTGGAAGAAGGCATTTAAGGCATTTAAAAGGTCTTAGCTCCTCCAGGAGCTTAGCCGGGACTGGATCCCATGTATAGTCTGATCTCGAGGCTTCTCTGTAGACTTAATGGGGGCCAGGGCGAAGGAGAAGGAAATCACGGGAGAGCCCTACACGCGTCTTGCCTGGGGATAACCCACGTTGGCAACCTCTTCAGATGACACTGGATGGAACAGGTGGTCTGCTTGTGGTGCAGGGCTGGAAGGAGAGGATGAGCCTGGGTCAGCTCCAAGCTCTTTGCCGTTCTGACCCCTCCCTGCGAAGGGGGCGCTGAGTGTGAGTAGTTGAAAGTCCCATGGGGATGGTGCAGGATGCACACATAGTGAGTGGAGCCAGGCCCGGTGTCCACTGCACCCCACCCTCACCCTCAATTCTTACATACTACCCCTCCAAATACCAGCCAGATTTCCTGAGATGAAAGCCTGTCTATCTGCCAGTGCGTTGTCTTTCTTAATGCTTGTTTCCAGTGATAATTCTGGGAAGAGAAACCCATGTCCAGTGTCCACCATGTAGCTAGCACCAGGCTGGGGTAAATGGTGGCCCGGGAGGGGGTGGGGGGAAGGAACTGATCCAAGAATTAGACTGAGTCTCTGCTTTTCTTTATATAAGTTTGAAAACTTTTGCACAATTTTACTTGACCCAGAAAGTGATACAGCTGTGATTGGGTTCGGTCTCTCTCATTCCCCAAACCTACTGCTCCCTGCATTTCCATCTCTCTTCACACTATTAGACTTGATAAATGATTGTTTTTATTTTTAAAAATTTATTTATTTATTTATTTATTTATTTATTTTTGGCCGTGTTGGGTCTTTGTTGCTGCGCACGGGCTTTCTCTAGCTGTGGCGAGCGGGGGCTACACTTCGTTGCAGTGCACAGGCTTCTCATTGCGGTGGCTTCTCTTGTTGTGGAGCACGGGCTCTAGGCATGCGGGCTCAGTAGTTGTGGCTCGGGGCTGTACAGCACAGGTTCGGTAGTTGCGGCGCACGGGCTTAGTTGCTCCGTGGCATGTGGGATCTTCCCGGACCAGGGCTCGAACCCGTGTCCCCTGCATTGGCGGGCAGATTCTTAACCACTGTGCCACCAGGGAAGTCCCAATGTTTGTTTGTTTGTTTGTTTGTTTTGCGGTACGCGGGCCTCTCACTGTTGCGGCCTCTCCCGTTGCGGAGCACAGGCTCCGGACGCACAGGCTCAGCGGCCATGGCTCACGGGCCTAGCCGCTCTGCGGCATGTGGGATCTTCCCGGACCGGGGCACGAACCCGTGTCCCCTGCATCGGCAGGCGGACTCTCAACCACTGCGCCACCAGGGAAGCCCCCCAATGTTTGTTTTTATTATCATTATTATTCACAGGAGTAAATGGACGTATAGATGTACGTGTGTGCACGCATGCCTGTGTGTGTGTACACGCATGCCTGTGTGTGTGTACACACATATATATGAATATTTCGTAGACTCTTGGTATAGTTTTTTTTTAAGGTTGAAAGAGTGAAGATCTTTCGAGAAAGATCAGAGTAGAGAAAAGTACTCAGATTTGGCTACAAAGAAAGGCTAGTCTGGGTAGAATCATGAGAGAAATTAGGGAGAAGGAAGCTCCCCTGCATCCATCGTTCCTCTGCTCAGAGTTCCCACTGGCTGATCGCCACGCACTGGGGCTGCTGAGACGAACAAGATGGAAACGGGCCCTGCCCTCGTGAGCCTCACAGCCTTGTAGCAAAGACAGGCATTAATAAATAACGTTCATGTCCAGTGCAAATGTACATGCTGTAACAGGGAAGCAGGTGGGCTGACCTGGTAGGTTCATGGTAGGGGATGTAGTCAGAAAAGCCTTTCTGGAGGAATTGTCTTCTAAGATAAGATCTGAAGGATAAATTGGGGTCAGTGAGGACCATTTGTGGAAACACTTTCAAGAAGGGACAAAGGAGGTATGAGGGTTTTTATGGAGACAGAGTTGGCTTTTCCTGTTAGGCCCCCTGCCATTCATGCATTGCCTTGTGTCGTGTTACACTGTGATTGATGATATTTCAGTATGACTCCCCAGTCCCCGAGAACGTCCACAAAGGAACATTTGACAAAAGCACAGCTATGGGGTCCATTTCACTGGTAGATATTTTCATCTGTCATCACCGTGTGGAACGGGCTCCACAGTGGACATTTCACCTCCTTGTGCCCACATAACACGCAGTTATTTTCTTCTGCCTTCGCCATGTGCAGAAGAAGAGGACACGGAATCTTATGTCCCAATACTTATTCGTTTCAGAATCAAACAGATTCAGAGCCCGATATTGCTGACAACCTGTCTAAAGTAAGTGTTGAGAAAAGCATTTCCCAAGTTATATTTTGAGAGATTAGTAGGTGTTATATGAAAAATGTTTTATGATTTGAATAAGCTGGGAAAATACTGGGTTAAGCAGGGGTTGGTTTTTTGTTGGTTTTTTGTTTTTGTTTTTGTTTTTGTTTTGCGGTACGCGGGTCTCTCACTGTTGTGGCTTCTCCCGTTGCGGAGCACAGGCTCTGGACGCGCAGGCCCAGCGGCCATGGCTTACGGGCCCAGCCGCTCCGCGGCATGTGGGATCTTCCCGGACTGGGGCACGAACCCGCGTCCCCTGCATCGGCAGGCGGACTCTCAACCACTGTGCCCCCAGGGAAGCCCCAGCAGGGTTTTTTTTAACTGTAGAAATTTTCAGAGACTTTAACATGTGTATTAGTTCTCTAGGGAAACAGAACCAGTAGAGTGTGTGTGTGTGTGTGTGTGTGTGTGTGTGTCAGTGTGTGTGTATTCTCTCTATATATATAGACCCTTGAACAACACAGGGGTTAGGGGCACTGACTCCCCACTCGGTTAAAAATCTGCCTATAACTTTACAGTTGGCCCTCCATATCTGCAGTTTTCCCATCTGTGGGTTTAACCAGCCCTGGATCACCGGATCACGTAGTACCGTAGTACACATTTATTGAAAAAAATCTGTGTATAAGTCGAAACACTTGCAGTTCAAACATATAAATGTGTATGAATCTACATGAGATCTCTCTCTCTCTCTGTATACATATACACACACATAGAGTGTATACATACATATATCTGTGCATATAGATTATATATACAGATATATCATACATAGTATATACACATATCTGCAAGTATGTATGTACCATCTAGAGAGAGATTTATTTTAAGGAATTGTAGAGGCTATGGCAAGTCCCTAATCTTCAGAGCAGGCTGCAGACCCAGGGAAGAGTTGATGGCGGCAACTTGAGTCCAAAGGCTGCCTTCTGGCAGAGTTCCCTCTTCCTCAGGGGTGGTCAGTCTTTTTTCTCTTAAGATCATCAACTGATTGAATGGGCCCACCCACATTACAGAGAACAGTCTGCTTTACTCAAAGTTTACTGATTTAAATGTTAATGTCATATAAAAAATACTTTCGCAGCAGCATCCAGACCAATGTTTGATCAAATACTTGGCTGTTGTGACCTACCCTAGTTGGCACATAAAATTAACTATCATAATATGCTCAAGAGCCTTGCAAATCTGTCAGAGGGGAACATAATGCACATCACTTTTCCCCAACTTATCTGAGTAAAAAACTCATTGTTTTCAGGATACCTATGAACATCTGGTAGAACACATTTTGGGGAATATTGACGTTGAAAATGATTCACAATTAGGACTCACCCCACATCATCCAAATCTGGCCTCCAAAATGCATTAAGTGCTTATTATTATGTAATAAAATTAAACCATTAGCTCACGTTTGTTTTTTTATTTTAAATCAATGTCACGCAAATGTAAAAATAACCCAGTACCTGTATTAGAGTTACCTTGATGGTATATTGTGAGCAGTTCGCATGCTAAAATTCCATGTACTGCCCACGTTACCAATGAAATGTTCTCACATTAGCAAATCATGGGGGGTGGGAGGGGAGTATGTATACATCTGCTGTAGTAATAAGGGTATGGATGATTCATACTTGAACACAATGCATAGAGACCAGAGAGGTTTGGGAAAATTATAGCCTAAAAATTCATAAATATTCATTACTACATACTGTGGGGTTAAAAACAACCCACAACAAACTAAATTGATAATGATGAGCAAAACCAACAATAATTTGCTATTAAGAAGCAAGAAGAGCAGCAATTAAAGAACATGACCGTTCAAGGCAGTGCTGATAATGAATACGGATCCTTCCCCCAAACTGTAGGAATTCAGCTATTTGCATATGCACATGTGCAGTAGGAGCCTTGCAATGTTAATAAAACACTGAATTAGCAAAATACTAAATTGGAGGCAGACATAAACTCTCTCAGCTCTCAAAGGCACTAATTTTAGTTTAAAAATACTGAACTTAGCAAAACATATGTAGTCAGTTATTAATGAGTTGATCTCATTCAGGCAGGTAAGAAAAAGTTTTGGGATTAGAGAGTATGCCCACAGTGGGCAGAGGGCCATACCCTGAGAACTACTGCATAGAGAATTAGGCAAACAAAAGAATTTACAAGTATATACAAAACACATAAATTAAAAAGAAAACCTTTTTCCATTTCACAGAACATCATTTTAATAGAAATATAAATTTCGTGGAATGAAATCAATAGTTGTAATAGAGCAGTCCCTGATGATCTGCAAGGAATACATTCCAAGACCCCCAGTGGATGCCTGAAACCATGAATAATACTGAACCCTGTATATACCATGTGTTTTCCTGTACATACATATGATAAAGTTGTGTTTATAAATTAGGCACAGTAAGAGGTTAACAGCAGCAACTAATAATAAAAAAGAACAATTACAATATACTGTAATAAAAGTTATGTGAATGTGGTCTTTCCCTCTCTCTCTCAAAATATCTTATTGTACAAAGTTAATGCCTTTTCCACCTTAACTAAGAATTTATCAAGCACTGTGGCCGTAACTTTTGCAGTTTGAGGTACGACAACAGAACTAGCATGAATTTCTTTTTCCTTCTTCACAATTTCACGGACAGAAGATTTATTCTTACTGTAAATCTTAGCAACCTCAGCATATGCTTTTTTCTTTCCTTATGAAATTGCAAATTTAAAGGAAGCACTTTATGGCTTGTCTTTGACATATCTGAATTGCCAGCATCACTACTCTTGGCCTTTGGAGCCATTATTAACTAACGTAAGGGTTACCTGAACACAAGTAATATGATACCATGACAGTTGATCCCATAATGGAGATGGCTCCTAAGTGACCAACGGGTGAGATACAAAGGGATGATGATTCAGGTCCTGGTACCACTGACAGAGGAGACCCTGTAGAGCCTGCCTGGGATCTATCCCTGGTAGGCTGGGATCTCTCTGTGCTTTGCACTCGCCATTGCATCCAGTGCCTAGTGGAGTGATCGATGGTCTGTAAGGATTCGCTGAATGAATGAGTGTCTGTGTCATCCTGTCTGCTGAGGTAACTCAGTAACACTAGGCTCTGGTGCACTGACACTTTTGGGATATGCGGTGTGGTTGGAGCTCTCTTCTTTGCAGATCTCATCACTTCCTGGACTTAGATTCTTGCTATTGCTGTGGGGAATAGTTTGCTTCCTCCATCCTGTCCATCAAACCCACTCTAACGAGTTGTTCCTGTTCAGCTGTCTTCCTGCAATAAAGTTATTTCCTCTTCCTCAAAATGTTCCTGCTCAAGGCTGACTGGCTTGGCAACTTCGCTTGTTAATCAGAATTCACTAATGTGAAGTCTGCACCAACCCTCTCACTTTGACCACTTATAGATCTTGTACATTCCTCATAGTCCATTTGCTTGAATACATGAACACGCTCTATTTTGTTGTATTGAATTGCAGTACATGGTGTGTGCTTAAGAAGGAGGGGACAAGACCTGGATTAGGGTGATGCAAGTGAGACCTCCAGGGCAGACTGTTTAAGGAGACACTCTTGAGAGCCTCCCTCTTCTCACCCTTGTCCCAGCTCTGGGAGGAGGAAGGGAGGGTGTGTGTGTGTGTGTGTGTGTGTGTGTGTGTGTGTGTGAGTCTTGACTGTGACTGGATTGAGTGTAAGGTCCAAATACATCTCACTTGTTTCCCCCACAGCTGCCAAGGTAGTCTTCCAAACAAAGTACGTGCTCAGTTAATACTGCATATGCCGACGTAGAAAATAATGCAAATTACAAGGTCATACTTTATCTTCCCAGTTGAAAGATCTAAAAAAGAAAAATGCAATTTAGGCCAACTTGAATATATAAACTTTTATAAGCATAGATGTCAAATGTTTACTTTAAATGTAATTTACCTTAATTGTACAATACATTCGAAATCCTAGGTGATTTTTCTCTTTTGCCTCTTAAAAGAACAGTTCTATCAGGTGACCTCCGTAAGAATCTAAAACTAGCAGTCTCCTCATCTGATAATAATAGTCCATGATTTATAGGGTTGTTGTGAGGATTAAAACAGTTAATGAAAATATTGGACATAGAACAGTGCCTGGTATATTGTGGGGTCTCAACAAAGGATGGTTAGGGGCTTCCCTGGTGGCGCAGTGGTTAAGAATCCGCCTGCCAATGCAGGGGACACAGGTTTGAGCCCTGTCTGGGAAGATCCCACATGCTGTGGAGCAACTAAGCCCGTGCACCACAACTACTGAGCCTGTGCTCTAGAGTCTGTGAGCCACAACTACTGAGCCCGTGAGCCACAACTACTGAAGCCCACGCGCCTAGAGCCCATGCTCCGCAACAAAAGAAGCCACCGCAATGAGAAGCCCGTGCACTGCAACGAAGAGTAACCCCCGCTTGCTGCAACTAGAGAAAGCCCGCGTGCAGCAACGAAGACCCAACGCAGCCAAAAATAAATAAATAAATAACAAATAAACAAATTAATTTAAAAAGAAAGAAGGGTCTTCTCATTCCAAGTGCAAATATTCAACCTAGATTAAAAAAAACCACAAAACAAAGGATGGTTATATACGTGTGTGTGTTTCTAGCTCATGTGTCTAACCCAAGTAGAAACTTTTTATTCAAAATATATTAGGAAAGACAATAAGGATGTGAAAATTTGGGCTACTTCCTCCTTTCTGAGGGGTAACTTTTTCAGGTGTAACAACATTATTTTCTCTTTGGGCACATACAGTGATTGTCAAGTGACTGTCACTGTTCCTTTTTTTGCGGTACGTGGGCTTCTCACTGCTGTGGCCTCTCCCGTTGCGGAGCACAGGCTCCGGACGCGCAGGCTCAGCGGCCATGGCTCACAGGCCCAGCCGCTCCGCGGCATGTGGGATCTTCCTGGACCGGGGTACGAACCCGCGTCCCCTGCATCGGCAGGCGGACTCTCAACCACTGCGCCACCAGGGAAGCCCCACTGTCACTTTTAAAAAGACCCGCATTCAAATCTCAGTGGAGGGCTCTAGAAATATAAGGTGAGTTGAAGCTATGGAAAAAGGCAGTTGGGAGACAAAGCCTCAAAAATAATAATAACTCTCTGTACAAATATGACTCCCTTTATTTCTTGAAATTTTTCATGCCTTTTGAGTGAGATTTTTCTGCTCTTCTTACTTTTTCTGAAACAAAAAGCCTGTCTCTCATTTCATTACAGTCTCCGCTTTGCTCTTCAAGACTGAGTGACTTTAGGTGTGTCTAATTCAACTGGATTTATTTGAGAAGCTCAAGCACTAATTTATTTATTCCATTTATTTTTACAGCATGCCCATTACCCAGGGATTCTGAGCACGTATAAATGATCTGCTTGGGATTGGCAAACAAAAACTGGTGATGGATGGAGAGTGAGCAAACAGTCTAAAAGCATTCGTCACAAGGACCCTTCCCTTCCAGAAATGCTTGGTTAAGCAGGTTAGTCTTCCAGTTTTCTTGGATCCTGACATTTTAGGTTCACACTGCTTGCCTTTTTATTTGACATACACAACAAGAGAAGTTCCTGGGTGAAGGTGGAGCAGTCAGAGAGGGGCCCTGTGCAGGGCAAAGTTGGGGACCCGGAAGTGAAGGGCGCCCCCGACCCTTCTACAAAGGTCTGGGCTCTGTCCCTGGAGGTCTATTTATTTTATGATTCACAAATGGAAAGGCTCTGGGGTGGATGAACCTGTATGCCTTTGAAGGGTCTCTAGTAGTTTCAATCTGCGTTCAAGGAGGGAAAAAAGAAAGATGCTGGTCCCCACTACGGGGCACCAGGAAGGAACAAACCAGAGAGAACCCAGATTCAAGCTCTACTGAAGGTTCCCATTCAGGAGAAAACCACTGACATCAAAACCATCAAAGAGGAACCAAGATGCTGTCCCTGTTCCTCCTTTTCAGTCCCTCCTTGGCTAAGGAGGCCGTTAGGACAGCATGCTGTCCCTGTCACTTGCTGTCAGGCTTTGAGCAGGTCATGTCATCTCTCTGGACCTCCATTTTCTTATCTGTAAAATGAAGAAGTTGACCTGCGGTACAGGTTTTCAAAAATGTTCCCTGGGACCCTTGGGAGCCACCAGGGGAGGACCAAGGATGGCCACAGTAACCAGCAGGCGTCTGTTTTGTCAGGTAAAAGGAGTTCTGCTGGAGAAATGAACTTGGAAATCACTCTTCTGGGTGATTTCTAAGGTGCTTTCCAGTCCTTGGCTACTTTTTTTCCAGCCAGGCTTTTCCCACTAATTCAGTTGACTCTGATTTGGGTCTGAACTCAAAGTTTTGGCAGTCTTTCCCATAGGGGTTCAGGATATAAATCGCCAAAATAACCTTGTTTAAGGCTGTTTCCTCTGCCAGCTGACTGTGGGGGGGGGGGGCGCCTGGAGGCTATTTGTCATTTTCACAAAGTTTGATGGGATAAAGCGGGTGGTTTTAGAAAAGCAGCATCAGAACAACGTGCCTTCGAATGGGGCTCTCAGCCCAAAGTGCTCTCTAAATGGAAAATATTATTACAGCAGGACTAATCCCTTTTTACAGCAATAAAACACAGACCCACTCATATAAATACACTGGTGCAATCAGCCAGATTTGACTCCGAATGGAAAATATTTTTTGACAGGTAGGTCTGGGAGCCACAAATAAATGACGACCTGAGCAGCAGGTGGAAGATGTGACTCTGTCTTTTTGAAGGGACTCATGTTTGGGATGCAGGTGAATGGAGACACCAGACACAATCAGTGTGTACAAATGGGCTGAACAACAGCTCACCTCCCAGCTCTGCAGATGGTAGAGGAGACTGAAAGCAAATTAAGCCTAAATGGGTCACCAAATGCTTTTTGGTTTTCCTTAGTGATCAAGACAGATCTTCATGGCCTGATCAGTCTTTTCATCTAACGCAGAGATTTTACAGATGTTTACCCCTACCACAGGGAGGAGGTGACGGCATCTTGTCAGGCACACCATAAATTTTCTTTATTAACTGTGCCAGAGGTGTGTGTGGGTAAGTAGATTCCCTGCTTATTTAAAAAGCAAACCAGAAAGAGCTCTGCATTCCTTCCCGTTTGCTGGGCCATTTGTGTCTAGATCAATGACTTAGAGAATTCTACAGACTGCTAAAGCTTTCATCTTCTTTGAAGTTTTCCATTCCCCTGAAGGATAGCCCGTTGCCAAGTGGACTTTCATTTCCTGGGGATGCACAAATAATAAAATTGTTTTGGACTATGATGTCATGGGATGGGGCTGGAGGGTACACCTGGGCCAGAGTGAGAAGATTCGGGTCTACCCTGGGGCTTTGCAGCTTGCTATCTGTGTAGCCTTGGGAAAAATGAGTTCACTTCTTTGAACCTCAGTTTCTTCATCTGTCAAATGGGGATGATAAAATATTTACTACCTCACATACTTACCCTGAGGATCAAACAAGATAATGAAATTTGTGAAAATGATTAAGCTTAAAAACAGGTCACTATTCATAAATAGTATTAATGAAATACTTCGGTTACTAATGAATGCTCAATAAACACCTGTTAAGTGAATGACTATAAAGACCAGAAAGAATGATAAAAGAAGCACCACGTTTGTTTATTTTTCTTCTACATCCTTGCCACCAATGCCCCAGTTTAGATGCTTTTCAGGAGATTCCAATCGCCACTAGCCAAGGCTAAAGTCCCTGTCTTCTGCTCTGTCTCTGTCACTAGCTTTGTATCCTCTTCACTAAAGCTAGTGTGTTCTCTGCGCACGCCCCTCTCCTGAATAAGCCCTGCACTGGCTCCATCTTAGCATTAAGACCAGGGTCTCGGTACCCGAGCATCACACACAGGGCTCCTCATTCTTCTCCCTCCCTACTTCTCTAGTCTGTTTTTAAGGTCCAGCAGTGTTAAAGGATTTTCAATGTTCCCTGAATGCAATTGTCCACACACTGTCTCTCCCTCCCAGCCATTCTCGTCTGACTAGGAAACTCCCACTCAGTTTTTCAGTGTAGATGTTATAGATGCAAGGAAGGTTTCCTGACCGTATGAGAGAGGGTTCATCAGTTCCTCCTCTGTGGTACCAGTATCTTACGTACTTCTCTTCTTGTGCTCATCACTCTTGTAGAACTCACTGGCTTACACACCTCTCTTTCCTAGGGATTGTGATCAGCCTGTATAAGGGGTCTGTAGAGAGGGTTCTTACTTGTATCTATTGTCTCACCTGGACTCCTTGTACAGTGCTTGGCTAGTGAAACAGTTGATACTCTCAGGGGCTAATATGAAGGATGTCATGGTTACTGCCCCCATTCAATGGATTGGCTTCCTCCTTTTTTTCCCTTCCTCCCTCTGTTCATTTTCCCCTCCTTTTCTTCATTCCTTCCAAGTATTACTTTTGACTTTCTTACTGAGAGTTGTCACTGTGGTCTTGTTGTGTACTGTATCCTCTGCTTCCAACCTTCCGTCTATCTCAGAGGGAGATGTGCCTGGGCTCTTCCTCTACTTCTAGTAGCCCTGGTTCACCTGTCAGTCCCTGGTTAGTAAATAGTATTTACTAACAAGGAGTTATTTAAAGAAATTATTTAGATTATTTTAAAATTATTTAGAATATACATATGATGTATATACATAACCAGTCCTAGTTATGTTTCAAGAAAATTAAATTACTAAAAGTTTTCTGAATAAATGGGTGCTACTGTGTTCATGTATACTCATGTTATATGTAACATTACATATTAGTGTATGTACGAATTATTACTATCCTGGTTTTTCAGATGAGGATTCTAAGGAACAGGAAGGTCAAATAACATTCCTGGAGCCCCATGAGTAGTTAATGGTAGTGCCAGGGTTCAAATCCAGGCAGTCTGAAAGCCATAGATTTGGATAAATCAGGATCCTTTCTCTTTAAGAGAATTAAAATGTTGAATGTTTTATCCTTGGTGGTTTTTATGCTAAAGCATTATCCTTTTTGTAAATATTTACCACTAAAATATGAAAAGGGGTGAAGGAAGCATGAGGAAAGGAACAAAGTAAAAAGTAGATGGGCTATTTGCTACAGCACAGATGGATCTGAAACCCTTTTGCTTAGTGTAATAGGCCAGACACAGAAGAACGGATATTGTCTGATTCCACTCACATCAGGGGCCCAGAGCAGTCAAGGTTATAGAGACAGGAATTTGAATAGAGATTACCAGGGAGTAGGGGGAGGGAGGAATGGGAAGTTGAATAGAGATTACCAGGGCGTAGGGGGAGGGAGGAATGGGAGTTACTGTTTAATGGGTACTTGGTTTCCATTTGGGATGATGAGAAGGTTCCGGAAGTGGACGCTGGTGACGGTTGCACCACACTGCGAATGTGCTAAATGCCACTGAACGGTGCACCTTAAAATGGTTAAAGTGGTAAATAGTGTGTATATTTTACCACAATAAAAAAATAAAATAAGAAGTAAATGGGGGGCTACCCTGGTGGCGCAGTGGTTAAGAATCTGCCTGCCAATGCCTGGGACACGGGTTCGAGCCCTGGTCCGGGAAGATCCCACGTGCTGCGGAGCAACTAAGCCCGTGCACCACAACTACTGAGCCTGCGCTCTAGAGCCTGCACGCCACAACTACTGAGCCCGCGAGCCACAGCTACTGAAGCCTGTGCACCTAGAGCCCAGGCTCTGCAACAAGAGAAGCCACCGCAATGAGAAGCCTGTGCACCGCAACGCAGAGTAGCCCCTGCTCGCCACAACTAGAGGAAGCCCGCGCTCAGCAATGAAGACCCAACACAGCCAAAAATAAATAAATAAAATTAATTAATTTTTTAAAAAGTAAATGGGGAGGAATGCCATAACAGTTTTATAATCCTGGGCAAAAGCTTCCTCTGGAGGCAGCTGAAGAGGCACTAAGCGTGATTGAGGGCGCTGCCATTTGCTCTCAGCAAACAGAGTTTAATTAATCACAGCCAACCCCTCTTCCACGGCTCTGACCGGTGGGTGTGGTGGCTCAGGACGATTACTGTTGACAGAGCAAAATCATGGCGGGGCGGGGAATGCATATCTTAAATGTCCTCTTCAAAATTAAGGAATTATGCAAAGTCAGCGCACTACATCTAGTATCAATTTAATCAGGGCTAAATATATTCTGCAGAGAGTAAAATGAGTCACTTGAAATGCAGAGGCTCGGGGGACAGGAGAAGAAAGAAATTTCCCAAGCTGCCCGCCTCGCTGACTGGGTCAGAGCGCACAGCAGTCATCCAGGTCAGCCAGAAACTGTTCTTATCGTGTGGCATGTGGGATCATAATTCCCCGACCAGGGATTGAACCCATGCCCCCTGCAGTGGAATCGCCGAGTCCTGTGCACCGGACCGCCAGGGAAGTCCTCAGAAACCGTTTTATTTGACCTGCAACCCCGTTTATCTTAGTTGTCAATATTTTAAAAATCTGGTATTTCTTACAAATATCTGGATTTCTACCTTTTCTTGAATAATCTGAAGGTCCAGTAACCCGGGCCCCGCACTCCCACGCAGCAGGTGGACATGTGGAATTAATATTTCTCTCCTGTGCTAGTGTCACTCAGCTCACATTCTCTGCTTGGCCCTGTGGACATCTGAGTCTTAGTTTTCCTTTCTCTCTCCTCCTCGATAAAATTTTGCACAGTCTCTCCTTTGGCAGCTTTTCATTTCTGTGCCCCTTACTGTGTCCACACTACTCTTGGATTATCATGTGTTACCTTTTATAATGTAATACTGACATGACAGAAAGTTCCAGACTTTCTGAAACAGAAAATTATTTTGCACAATTCTCTCTTTATTTCTGCTTCAGAAGACACAGTCGCTTGGACCCCAACTAGACTGTAAGACCCTCAAGTACATAGACTACACCTTAAAACATTTGATTTTTCTAACACCAAGGATGGGTTGGATTGGTGTCAATTATGAATCAATAGGTTTGGGAATGTCTTTAAGGATGACTCATGAGTTCAGCTGGTTAAAGTATCATGCTCTTGTAGCAAAGGACATGGACTTCATCGTTTGGCAGGTCAATCCCTTTGCCATAACCTGTGGTCATGGATCATGTCTCATCTTCTGGCCAATTATCTGTTCTTGCGCAAAGGGCAGAAAGTATCATGGACTCGTGCAAATCCATCCCTCAGTCCTGGTGAAGAAGTCTAGGTGCTGGGATTCAGCAATAATCAAAACACACAGAAGAGGCTCTTGAAAGTGCATTTTTGTGGGGAAGATAGACAATAAAATTAACAAATCACAAAAACAATAGGTATATACTATAACTTCAGGTGATAATTAGTGTCATGCGGAAATTAAGGCCCACTGAAAAGATAGTGTGGCTGGCGTGTGGGGTAGGGTGCCTAGGGAAGGCCCCAAGAACCAAGATTTTGAATAAAAATGTTTTGAGTTCTAGTACATGGCAGATGCTGTGGGAAGTGGGACAGGGTGGGATTATGATATCGATTGTACTCCCCCCAAATTTTACAATGGAGGAAAGAGATGGAGAATATATGGACTATAAACAAGGTTAAATGTGATTTTTATAAAATAGGAGTTAATGTTTGCTATCAGCCACGTGCCAGGCTTTGTGCTAAGCACTTTCTATGATTTAACTTATTCAACTTTCACAATCACGGGCTACCTCAGTTTTCAAAAAGACAAACATAGGTGGTGTGACTCAGAGAAGGTAAGCGATTTGTCCGAGGTAACACAGCTAGGAAGCAGCAGAGCTGGGGCTCAAACCCAGTTCTCTGCCTCCAAGGTTATGCTCTTAACCACTGTGCCCTGTTGACTTCTCTAAATGTTATAATATCACAACAGAGTTGTAACTAAAAGGTAAGCCTACTACTTAGGAGAAGGGAAATCAAGGAAAGCTTCTTGGAGGGAGTGGCATTTGACCAAGGCCTAGATGACTTACAGTCAACCTTTGAAAAACATGGGGGTGAAAATGCATATAATTTATAGTCAGCCTTGCATATCTGAGGTTCCTCCACATCCGTGGATTCAACCAGCTGTGAACTGTGTAGTGTTGTAGCATTTACTTGAAAAAAAATCCAGATATAAGTGGACCCATGCAGTTGAAACCCATGTTATTCAAGGGTCAACTGCACTAGGATTCAAGGAGAGGCATTTGAGGAAGTTCTAGTATAAACAGGTGTGGAGTCAAAGAGGCATAGGCCACGTCTGGGGAGGACAAGACATTTGTATTTGGCTAGAATTGCTGAATAGAAACAAACTTGGAAAGAGAATTTGAGGTCAGATCACAGAAGTTCTTAAATGCCAGGCAAAAGAGTTTGAATTTGTTGAAAAAAGCAATAGTAGCTATTGAAACTTTTGAGCAAAGTAGAAAGAGGAAAGGCTGTGTCTTAAACAAAATAAACCAGCCAGCTATGTGAAGATTAGATGAGATTGGGACAGTCTGGTCAGGAAGATGGGTTAGGAGCCTTGACAATGGCAGTGTCAGTGGAATGGAAAAGCATGAAAGGAGCTGTCATTTTAGGAGCAGAATGGATAGCATTTGCAATGAATATGGGAGGGACGGGGAGGGGATCGGGAGAGAAGGATAAAAGATAACTCAACCTGGTGAAAAGTCTAGATAATTCTTTATTTTCTTAAAATTTATACTTTGTTTCTTCTTTTAACACTTATCTTTGATCGCCAGACAGGAGTCAAAAAAGGAATTTTACTGCAGACTCTTTTTGTGAAATTCAGCAAATGCCAGTGGAACAAAGCTACTTAAATTATGAGCTGCAAAGCTTCAAATCTCTTCTCCCAATGAAAATCTCATTAGCCTGCCATTTGAAAAGTAGTGCATTTAAATCTGACTTTGTTTGGCTTGTACGGTTTGATCCCTTTAAAGTGATAGTTTTTTAGGAGTGAGGCAGGAAACCTGAAATTTCAATTAGATAAGCCAGAGGTTTACCTGTTGGAGGAGAGAAGTATTACCTTCTTGTTGCTAGGTGATGGGTCTCTAAAGCAATAGCTCAGTCTTAAAGGATCAGAGCTCTTTTTAAATTCCTTTTCTTTTGAAAATAAACATCAATTTAAAACTAACCCCAGGACTTCCCTGGTGGCACAGTGGTTAAGAATCCGCCTGCCAGTGCAGGGAACACGGATTCGAGCCCTGGTCCAGGAAGATCCCACATGCCATGGAGCAACTAAGCCCGTGCGCCACAACGACTGAGCTTGTGCTCTAGAGCCCACAAGCCACAACTACTGAGCCCGCGTGCCACAACTACTGAAGCCCGCGCACCTAGAGCCCGTGCTCTGCAACAAGAGAAGCCACCGCAATGAGAAGCCTGTGCACCACAACGAAGAGTAGCCCCCACTCGCCGCAACCAGAGAAAGCACGCACACAGCAACAAAGACCCAACGTAGCCAAAAATAAATAAATACATAAATAAATTTATTAAAAACAACAACAACAACAGCAAAAGATAAACACAGAAAACTAACCTCAAAGGCCCTGCTCTGGTTCTGTAAGGAATAAAACAACCTGTCATAAATCCACCAAACCTTGTGCTCACCCCTTCCTCAAACTAGAGAGCCCTGACTTACATGAATGACCAGCCTTTACTGTATCCATAGGATATGGGCAAGGACAGTGACGACCAAGGTTAATGCTAGGAGTCGTTCTCCCTGCTTTGTATGCTTCTTTGCATCACAATTCTATGGTGTATGTACTATTTTTCTTCCTTTTGATGGGTGATGTGATAGTTAATTTTATGTGTCAACTTGGCTAAGCCATAGTGCCCGGTTGTTTGGTCAAACGCTAGTCTAGCTATTGCTCTTTTTTTTAGACATTTAAACCAGTAGACTGTGAGTAAAGTGGGGTTTTCTCCATAATTTGAGTGAGCCTCATCCAATCAGTTGAAAGCCTTAAGAGCAGAAACTGAGGTCACCCTCGAAGAAGAAATTATACTCAAGAGTGCAACATAGAAAGCTTGCTTGAGTTTCCAGCCTGCTGCCCTGGGGAGCTCTGACTCAAGACTGCAACATTGACTCATCAGAATCCTGCCTGCCAGACTGTCCTACAGATTTCAGACTTGCCAGCTCCCACAGTGGTGTGAGCCAATTCCTCAAAATCTCTCTCTCTTTCTCTAAAATATCTGTATCTATACCTATATTCATATCTAATACAGCTGGAGAAACTGAGGCTTACATGGACTAACTTGTTCAAGGTTACACAGGTGATAAGTAGTAATTGGTAGAAGCAGGACTCCAGGGAAGTCTGCCCTTCTAATGAGTAGGCTATTCTCCTCCTGCCCAAGGACAGAGAGTTACTCATGAAAATTATATTCAAACTCAATAGCAAAGCCCAGATGAAACAAAATTTTAAATGACTTTTCCAAATTAAGAGATGTAGATGCTAAAAGAGATTCTTTGGTTTTCCACCTTGTTACACTTGCTCTCATCTCTGAGGGAAGAGCTCTAATCTGAGTTGGCCCGGGAGGTATATTGTTCTCTTTTTCCTGAACCTCTTTTTTGACCTGGCCCCATGAGTCCCAGGCCTGCAATCCCCTACAACTGGTTCTAACAATGATTCACTCATACTTTTGGCTTAAGGAAGAGGAAGATAGTGTGGGTTTGAGTCCTGGGAGAGAGAGATTCACAACAGTATCACAAACATCTTTCTCTTCTCTTAAAGATGCAGGGCTTTGGTCCCCATGGAGATTAGGGTTATATATGAAATTTATGAGGCCACTTTAAGATAGGAAAGCATAGCCCCCAGAGGTAGAATGTACGTAGGACAAGAGGATGAAAGAAGTGTGCATCTCCAGGTCCCAGAACTGCATGATGGGTAGTGATGCAGCAAGATGCCATCTTCCCTGGACTGCATTCACTGGGAACAGTCAGATCTGAGTGTATGTGGAGCTCAGGACCAATGAGGAACTTCTCTTATAAAAGAGCAATTTCTGGGGGATTCTCACCTAAAAACCTGTACCCCAGTAATGGGATATTGGGGTAGTTGTTTGCACAAATAATTTCCTTCTCTTCCCTTGGGTCATTCCCTCTCGCACTGACTCTGGGCTTGGACATGTGAGTTGTTTTGATCAATGGGACACAATCACAGACTCGAAAAGTTGTTTAACACTGGCACTTGTTCCCTACGTTTTGTGGAACCCTGAGACCTTCATGTGAAGATGTCCATGCTAGCCTATTGGAGGATGAGAAGCCACATGGAGAAGAGATGCACCATCCCAGCTGCAGGGCCCTAGACAAACCAGATTGCCAACCACCAGTCTTGTGAGTGAGGTCCTCTCCCCAGCTGACCCCGGCACATGTGAATGTCCAACAAAGATCAGCTGAGCCAACCAAGAAGAAACTTCCAGCTGGCTCACAGAATTGTGAGCTAAATAAAATGGTGGTTGTTTCAAGCTACTTCATTTCAGGGAAGTTTGTTATGCAGCATAAGCTAACTGGTAGATACTAGTCCCCTTCAATAAATAAAGATACTATTTCCTCCTAACAAGATTCAAAAACATGTCTATCAGCTTAAATAGACCCAACACATGCATGAGCTGTTAACCTTATGGAAGGAACTTGAATTTATTTCTTTTCTATACTTTATATGATTTGTGATTTATACTTCAGCAATCCAATTATTACAACATACCAATATCAAAGCATAGTAGCTTTTTCTAAAGTCAAAATTCAACAAGCGTATTTCATAATTTAGAGTTTCCTTTGTATCTTGATGTTAGTGTGATTAAAGGCCATAGTGATGTCAATATTAATAATGTTTAGAATTTACATATTTCACATTTCCAAAAGTATCCAACAGCTGGATAATTAGACATTTTCAACAATACTTTTGCAAGTGGAAGAGTATATATTCTAATATGCCATCAGCAATTCTATTCCTGTTTGGTTCATTATTTATCCACAGCACCTAGAACCTGGAACTTAGTAGGTGCTCAATAAATTTTTTTTTAATGAATGGATGAATGAATGAATATGGACCCAAAAGACTTGATTAAGTGCATAGCTGCCTTTTGGATAGTGTAAAACATTTTTTCATATTTTTTATTCTCTATCAAATGGATTGTTGCCTTCACTCTACTTAATTATCTTTCCAGTAAGACTACTAATGTTAAAATATTTAAATAACTTCTTTTTAGAAGTAATATGTTAATTTTCCTTCAGTTCTTCAAATCATCAACCATTTTCAAAGAGTTCTAGATTGTCCACTGTGTTATCTCTATTGTATTATCTCTTTATATTTCTTTTAATCTAACAAGGGAGAGAGTCCTCCAAGACCTGTAATAACTGATAAGGCCATTTGTTATGCAATCTGAAAGCATAAACCACAGTGGTGAGTGGAGTCATTTTCATCTGCGTGAATGCCAAGCACATTCTCAAGCTTGGGCTGTTACATTAAGGAAAGGTATTGAGAAAACCCAGAAGTGTTTGGGTTGTGGTTTAATCAGAAATTAGTTTTTAAAAGGCTGTTGAATTCCAGCTGTGTAGGCAATGATAGCACTACAACTGAATCCTTAGCCCTGCCCGCACATCTGCATCACTCCTGGCATTGAAAAACATTCTATATGGTTTATGGGTATGGGTATATGGGGACTCTGGACTCTGCTCAGTTTTTCTGTAAACCTAAAATTACTCTTAAAAAAATAAAGTCTAGGGCTTCCCTGGTGGCGCAGTGGTTGAGAGTCCGCCTGCCGATGCAGGGGACACGGGTTCGTGCCCCGGTCCGGGAAGATCCCACATGCCGTGGAGCGGCTGGGCCCGTGAGCCATGGTGGCCGCTGAGCCTGCGCGTCCGGAGCCTGTGCTCTGCAACGGGAGAGGCCACAACAGTGAGAGGCCTGCGTATCGCAAAAAAAATAAATGAATAAAATAAAGTCTATTGATTGAAAGAAAGAAAGAAACAACACACACACACACACACACACAAATACTGATGTACTTATGTGTGGTCCCCAGACCAAATGATTCAGAATTTCTGAGGCTGGGGCCTGGGTACCTGGAGTTTTTAAAAGTTCCCTAGAGGTTTCTAACATGCGACCAGTTTTGTAAGGAATTGCCTTAAAAGTACTGCAGTTTTCTGGCTAATGCAAAGAGTCCCTTGATCGCAAATGGGTAAAGAAACTTGATTTTGCTTTAAAATGTCTATGAGATGTTGAGTGGAAATGCTGTAGAGAGATGTTACAGGTCCAGAATTGAGCTCATGTCTGGAAATGGGGAAGCACTATTAAGTGATGCATTTATCACTGTTGTGCTTACATGCCAATCGTCTAAGGAAAGCACGGTTGAAATCAGCGATCTCCTTTTTTTATAATATTAGAGTCTCAGCTGCCTGTTGGTACAAGATAATGGGCTTGAATTTAGCAACTATGAGCACAATGGGTTCAAGGAGACAGTCCCCCTCCCCTGACATGTGTACAGTGAGATAGTGGTGGCTGAGGATCCTAATTACGTTAATAACCAAGCATCCTTCACAATAAACTGCAGGCAGGATCCTAATTAATGAGCTCAGTTCATCGGAAGCAGAGTCCACCTTCTGCAAGAGGGACACGTATCAATCAAGCCGAGCGAAACGCAGGGCCTGTAGAATGTGTTCTGTTAATACCGTTTAACGTCTTTTATCAGGGGCTTTCAGAGCACTTTATAAACATTAACTCTCCCTGCACTCTTGGGAAAGTTACTGATAACACGCGGGTTATCGAGCCAGCAAGCGGCGGGGCGGGGCTGGGGATGGAAGTGGGGTGGTGGGTGAAGAGAGGCTGGGGGGAGGCCAGGGGTTGGCGGGGGAAGAGAAAGTGTAGAAATTGGTGTTTCTGGTCCAAGTTCTGACTTGCATCGGGAACCTAAAGCAAATCTCAGATTTCAGTGTCTCCACTGAAAAAGATGATGCCTCTTCTTCCCGGTTTCAAAGGACTGTTCCAGGTGGGTGCTCTGTCTTTTTTAGGGGCTCTGCTTGCTCCTTTGAGCCTTGAACCGTGGTTTCCCCCCAGGCAATACAGTATAGAGTATAAAGAGGCAGCTAGACCTGAGTTCAATTTCTAGCTGTGTGACCTCAGGCTAATTACTCAGCTTCCCTGGGCTGGAGTGTCCCCACGCTCCCAAATGAGGTTTATAGTACAACACATCACAAAGGACTGTGATCAAGATTAACATGATAGAGGATTAAGATCCTCATTAGGATTCTGCCTGCACTTGCACACACTATGTGAACTCTTCAGACATTGTCAAGGACACAGTTCTCAATAAATGCAGCAATTCTGTCAGGGTTTCCCTGATGCACTGGTGTAAGAATAGAGCAGGGAGACTGGTCAGGAGGCCATTCTGGAATCCAGCCAAGGGGGCATGATGGCCTAGTTCACAGAAGTGGGTGGACCTGAGAGCTATTTAACATACTGTGTATTGGTTCTGCTGCCATTTACACCTGTGGTGGAGGTCTTGGAGGCCTCCCTTTTGGCGCCTGTGTCTGTCCCATCCAGGGATTCCCCAGTGTTTTCATTTCCTAAGCCTGCTGCTACAAAGTACCACAAACTGGGGGTTTAAAACAACAGAACTTTATTCTCTCACAGCTCTGGAGGTTAGAAGTCTGAAATCAAGACTCCCTCTGAGGTTTTAGGGAAGAATCTGTTTCCTGTTTCCCTTCTAGCTTCTGATGGCTGACAGCAGTCCCTGGCGTTCCCTGTAGACACATCACTCCAATCTCTGCGTCCGTCTTCCCATGGCCTTCTTCCCTGTGACTCTCTGTGTCCAAATTTCTCTCTTCTTATCAGGACACCAGTCCTTGGATTAGGACCTAATGCAATGGCCTCATCTTAATTTGATGACATCTTTGAAGACCTATTTCCAAATCAGGTTACGTTCACAGGCATGGATCCTAGAAACACATCTTTTGGGGGGAAACAATTCAATCTCCAACACCCTTTAAGAGGTTTCAGTCACAGCACAGATTACTCAGTAGTCGACAGTGTTGTTTCACTTTCATGAGTTCTATTGCCATCACCCCCTAGATGCCTTCTTCGCTCCAAGCAGTGTAGGAAGGAGGGTCTTAACAGGTAGGATGATGCAACTTCCCACAGGAAGTGAGTGAGCCAAGTGTTTGAACTTCGAAGGAGCTCTGAAAATCTCCAGCAGGCTTCAGAGGGGGAGCCAAGGACTCCTCAACCAGCCCTTCCTGGCAAACGTCAGCTGACTGCCTCCTTCCTACATGTCAGGATCTTGGGGCTTTAGAACTGATGCCTTATAATCTAGCAAGAGATTGTTGTTCCCAGGGCTTCTAAAAGTAACTTATCATGCTTGCCGATACTGAATACACACTTTTTACAACAAATACAATTCAAATGCTTCAAAAGCAGACTGTAGAGAGCATCCTCGGCACGGGGATTACTACATCCTTGTGAAATACCTATTACCAATGATTGTCAATTCATTTGAAGATTCAAATCCTTTCTCCAAATACACAGATCAGACCACCATTAAAAGATGTCTTTCTGGCACACTATTAAACTTATCAATGACCTCCCAGATGGGCAGAGCATTATAAAGTTTCTTCTCAGGGGCACCAGTCTACCTGGGGATTTTCTAATTTCCCTGGATAGGTGAAATGGACCTGATTATAACTGTTGAGAAATGGACATGAGAGAGCGAGAGAAGTGAAAGATGATGTGAACTTTCTGGTTGGGTTATTTAATGGTAATTCTGCCATTTCAACCAATGGCATATTGGAGGAGGAATTTGTATGTGTGTGGTGGAGAGGGGCCAAAATGAGTTCAAATTTAAAAACATTGAGTTTGAAATGTATATGGGACATCCAAGTGGAGAGGTCCAGACGGCCAGGAATTATGGGTGTAAAGTTCTGGAGTGAAATCTCTACTGCAGACGTGGACTTAGGCATCATCAGCATATGATGAGAAAGGCCAGCATGGATGCAATCACTCAGAAAGTGTACAAAGTGAGAATAAAAAAGTACCCAGGATGGAACTGGGGTTCGGGGGTCCGACTCTTATGCATACAGGAAGAATGGCTACAAAGGAGCTTGAAGAGGCGGGAGGGGAGTGAGACCTTGAGGTAGCAGATGAGTCTGGTGTGACACAAGAGGGATGGAAACAATTTAAAGGAAGAGGAGGAGATTGGTAGGATAAATGGCTGCTCAGTGGTCCAGCCAGGTAAGAACTAAAAAGGATGCATTGCATTTTAGGAGAAGGGATGATTGTTGACTGAGTGGAGAGGATGCAAGTCTGAAGATAGTGGTTGGGGAATGAAAAAATAGCTTCTACAAAGTGCACAAATAATACACTTATTTGAATAATATTGAATAATACTGGTTGGAAAGTGGTGAGAGACAGAGAGACAGAGAGAGAGAAGGAAAAAAAAAAAAGCCCTTGAAAGTCCCAGAGAGAAAGAGACAGGATGATGAATGGAGTTAAAGTCCTGAGAAGACTGGAGATGTTAGGATTCAGAGCCTTGGACTAAGGTCACATCATCTTTTTTTTCCCCCTTTAAAAATAATTGTAGTGACGGGCTTCCCTGGAGGCGCAGTGGTTGAGAGTCTGCCTGCCGGTGCAGGGGACACGGGGTCGTGGTCCGGCCCGGGAAGATCCCACATGCCGTGGAGCGGCTGGGCCCATGAGCCATGGCTGCTGGGCCTGCGTGTCTGGAGCCTGTGCTCCACAATGGGAGAGGCCACAACAGTGAGAGGCCCGCGTACCACAAAAAAGAAAAATAAATAATAAATAAAATAAAATAATAATAATAATTGTAGTGAAATACACTTAATATAAAAATTACCATTTTAACAATTTTTAAATATACAGCTCAGTGGCAGTAAGTACATTCACATTGTTGTGCAACCGTCACCACCATCCATGTCCAGAACTCTTTTCATCTTGCAAAACTGAAACTCTTCTTATTAAACCATAACACCCTCCTTCCCCCTCCCTCTAGCTCCTGCAACCACACCATTCTACTTTCTCCCATTAAAAGTATTACCAATAATTGTATTCCCTAGGAGACAGATAGCCTGCTATAAAATAACAAATTCAGTGCTCTTTATTAGTGGGATGAGACAATTTTATATCACACTAGTTAATAATATGCACTCTTTCTTTAAATGCTTTATTTCCAACCAATCCCCTCTCCTCCACCAAATTATCACAAAATCTTCGTTATCCCATGGAAAATTGTCAAGATCCTGCTGCTATTGACACTGCCTCTCAAATTATAGCACACAGGCCACTGGTTCTAATCCCATTACTCATAAACTTGATGTTACAAATTATATGTAGACCATAATTCATTTCTAGAAATTGTTGTCGTAAAGTAATTATCATAAAGCAAGTTATCTTTTCCCTCGGGAACCACGTTATAATTAGGGGTTCCATCTCTGATCCAGAATGCACTATCAAATAAATAATGGATATGCAAAATATGTGCCATAAAATCAAATATACAAAACTATTAACCTCTTCAATGAATTAAAATAGTAATGCCTATGAATTGGTCATAAATGCCCAGTGCACATTATACAACAGGCTCTCAATGGGCTACAAAGTAAGCAAATAGCACATAAAAATGATGAGTGGCCAAATCAGAGACGTGAGCTAAAACAGAAGCTGAAATTCACTCTAAAGCATAAATTAACAATATTTCTATGTGTCTTATTAGGTTATGGCAAGAAGTTTCTCTGGGGGATGTTTGTATTCCAAAGCCCTTATAGCTTCAGAGACAAGTCCTGGGTTGTATGAATATTCGCAGTGGGGTGTGGAGGAAAGAGATTGGGACTGGGGTTCAGATCACTTGAATCAAACCAAGTTGCTTCCTATGAGCAAGGCAATGTACAAGGTGTAGATTTAGTCCCAGCTGAGGTATTGGGACCTCAACTTCCTTAGCTATTGAATGAGATGTTGAAGCAACAACCTCCAACTCTAAACCTCCATGATTCCATAACCTAAAGGGGCTTTATGAGGATGATTTAATCAGCCAGTCTTCTTGAAAAGCTGTCTAAAGATGTTTAGACTAGTGGGGCTGGGAAGCAGGGGAAAAAAAGGTGTTTAGATTAGTATTTTTTATATTTTCGTAGATAGATTCATCTCTCACAAAGCAATGAAATTCAAAGTCATTCCATCTACATTAGGATGTCTGAAAATATCTTAATAGTTCCTCTGTGTGGGGATGGATGGGGGGCGAGGCTGAGGAATAGGGGGGATGTCTTATTAAAAGTTTACTCAAGATGACAAGAAAGCACAATTGAACTCTCTTTCACCTTTTGCATCTTCTTGATTTAGAGCTACACATGCAGCTGCTTGAGATCAAACCATATAAAGGTCACGAGAAAACAATAAGGTTGCTATGGACTAAATGTTTATGTCCCCCAAAGTCCATCCATTGAAGCCCTAATCCCCAATGTGATGGTATTAGGAGGTGGGGCCTTTGGGAGATTATTAGGTCATGAGGATGGAGCCCTCATGAATGGGATTAGTGTTCTTATTGAAGAGACATAGGAGAGGTTATCTTTCTCTGCTTTCTGCCATGTGAGGGAGGACACAGCAAGAAGTGGCCATCTGCAAACCAGGAAGCAGGCCCTCACCAGACACAGAATCTGCTGTTGCCTTGGTCTTGGACTTCCCAGCCTTCTGAATCGTGAGAAATAAATTTCTGTTGTTTAAGCTACCAAGCCTATGGTATTCTGCTATAGCAGCCTGAAGTTGCTAAGGCAAAGTCTTACAAATTATTTTATGAGATACATGGGTGAACATTGTCAAATTAATTCCACTTCTTTGGAAACCTGTAAAAATTAAAGGAACTTTCCCATTTCTGGCGGTGTACTGGACTTGGTTCCATAATGACTCTGCCTCTGAAACTATTAAAAAAATATTTTCAAATGCATCAATGAGCTAGCAAGAAGAAGGAATACTCAAAATCTAAGTAGAAGCTTTAACCTATAGAAGTAGGTGGAGCACTGATTCAACATTTCCTGTTGAGTGAACTTGAACTTGGTTTTCAAAGCCTTGTGGGGACATTTGACAAAAGCTGGGTTCCACCCATTGGGTGTTTGATTAGAGGTCCATACATAAAGCTGAGACTCAAAGGGCTATGTCCTGAGTGTAATGATGAATTGGAAATAAATTTACACCTCGATTAAAGGTGTACCCAGCTGACACTGCAAACAGACAGACGACAAATCTGCCTGCTGTCCTGAAAGGCTGCTCTCCACAGATAAGGCTGTTAATCAATGCAGGCGTCCCCCTTACTTTCAGACCAGGCCAATTAACATGACTCATTTAGGAGAAAACCTCTTCTTAGAATTTAACCTTTCAATAGGGAGCTGGAATAAAAACAATTTAGCAGAGGTGATTTAGGGCATAAGCATCCGGCAAGAAGCAGAGATTTCTGATGTGGTGTGTTTACTATAAATTTTGCAAACGATTTTCCGTTTGGGCAGGGCTTACTCTGTATGGAATGTTGTCAGTAGTTTGCATTTTCCACTTTCCT
This sequence comes from Grampus griseus, assembly GCF_964374135.1. Taxonomy (NCBI): domain Eukaryota; kingdom Metazoa; phylum Chordata; class Mammalia; order Artiodactyla; family Delphinidae; genus Grampus; species Grampus griseus. The sequence goes on along the minus strand of NC_139006.1, from coordinate 75,366,394 downwards.
CTCCCTCTGTGGCCCATTTTACTTCCAATAACCGCCTCTTCTAAACTTGTTTTCAGCGGAGGAGGGGAGGTGTGACATTTCCCAAAATCGTGACCTTAACACACTTAGGTTTTGAAATGAGACTTGTGAAATATTCAGTGTCAAATAAATCTTCCAAGGAGCTAGTCGCCTACATTATCTGGGTGGTAAAAACCTCAGGTGCTGTGGTTCCCGGGCCCTCATTTCTACTGTCTCCTAAAATTTCCTTCAAAATAAAACAGCCACTTCATTCCCTAGATCCGAGGTGGCAGTTTGGTGGCATCCTTAGTGTTTCAGTCTGTGAGTCTCATTCTCCAAGATCTGCTGACTTCCCAGAAGCCATTTAAAACTCGGTTCCCTCGCTATCATTCCCCGCCGTCTCCCCCGTCCCCGCCCCCCCAACAAAAGGCATTGCTTCACTTTATTCATTGCTTCACAGCATATAATTGGACTTCCTGGATGAGAAGTTGCACCTCAGATGTTTAGCCATAGTTTTCACAGTCAATAAATGAATAAATTAAGAGCTCCCTGCCAGCTGTGGTTTCTGAGAATAAGAATCATTTTGCCTCAGTCAGCTGACTCTTTTCACACTCTTCCCTTTAAGGCTGAGGTCAACTTGGTGGGTGGATACAGTTTCCTTTTTTTCCTATTAGAATTTGCACATTAATATTTATAGTTAATCAAGCAAAAATAATTTCATCATAGCAGCAATTACCATACTCAGAGAAATTAGAGAGTTAGAACCCAATGGAGCTGTGAGGGTTTCTCAGGCCCAGCTCATTTTTTTTATTGTGATAAAATATACATAAAATTTACCATTTCAACCATTTTAAGTGTAAATTCTGTGACATTAGGTATATTTACAATGTTTTGCAGCCATCACCAGTAACTAGTTCTAGAACCTTTTCATCATACCATATATTAACTCTGTATCCATTAAGCAATAACTCTCCATTTCCAGGCCCTCTCAGTCCCTGGTAACTACCATTCTACTTCCTGTCTCTACGATCTTGACTATTCCAGGTACACCATATTAAGTGTAATCATAGGAAATTTAATCCTTCTGTGCCTAACTTATTTTGCTTAGCATGTTTTCAAGGTTTATCCATCTTGTAGCATGCATCAGAACTTCATTCCTTTTTATGGATAAATAATATTCCATGGTGCATATCCACCACATTTTGTTTATCTGTTGAGGGACACATTATTTACAAGAGAAAAAAGATCCATTTTTTGGCTCTTGTAAATGCTGTTACGAATGTTGGTGCACAGATATCTGAGTCCCTGCTTTCCATTCTTTTAGGTATATACTTAGGATTAGAATTGCTGGATCATACGGCGATTCTATGTTTAAACTTTTGAGGAACCAGCCTCTTATTTTTAAAGGTAAGGAAGCTAAGGATCGAAAAGGACCAATTGTTTTTCAAGATCATACTTACTAGGAATGTTTGATTACTATAAATTTTAAAAATATACTTTTTCCTATCTTAAAAAGTTTCTTATGGCCTTCTAGAGGGCAGGAAGCTTAATTCATGTTTGGATTTCCAGTGATTAGCAGTGCCTGGTGCACGATCAACTTTCGGAAAATATATTAGGTTTTACACATCGACGTTTTGAAATGGGACTCTTTCAAAGACTCAGAGCAAAATGAGATAAGTACCCTCATGCTCCTAAGTGGGGTGCTAGACCACTTCACGCTGGACTTGCAGATGAGGTTCCTATAAGCCTATCTTGTGACCTTAAGCATAGAAAAGGATTGAGGTTGAAGATGTCGAGAGAATTTCCTTGATGTGGTCGTTGACATGCTTTGGCATTTTCCCCTTCACCAACGTGGCACTCCTGGGAGAAGACTGAGCTGCTGGTGGCAAGGCAGGGGTACACTGTAGACTAAGTATAGGTCACAGAGAAATGGCATCCTGCCAGGTGCACTTTTGGACGCAGAAGCTGATCGGAATGTCGTAAGAAGACAGCTGGAGGAGAGACTGCACATTTTCAGTCAAGAGAGCTGCAAATGGATGTTTCTACTAGGTGCCCCATGAGAGGGTCAACAAAGGAATTGCCCACGGAACACGTTAGTAGACCTTGACAGTAGCCGCCAAGTAAGCTCTTTCCAGCCTCCCCCCCCACGCCCCCCCACGCCCCCCCCATGCCCCTTCAGCACCACGGCCCCCCAGCATCTGGCCCCTGAATCCCACCTTCAAGCTACAATCCTGAAGGATTCAGCAATCTAGGCTGCCCACCTAGGGGAGAAGAAGGGAAAGGCAGAGAAACCAGTAAGTAGTCAACCCTGCCACCCCTTCCCCCTGCAGACTCCCAGGCAGAAACGAAGCTCATCTGCAGAGGCGGGAACTTTTAATGAAGTTTGTAGTTTTATTTGTTAAACTGAAGAGAGGGTTTTAGTTACTGAATGGAGGCTGTCCTTGGTTCTAAAAGTGGCTGGAGAACTTTTTCTTATCAAAGGGTGCCTGACAAAGACATGGGATCTAGCCAAGAGTTCATCCAAGAGAATGCGGGCAGAAAGAGCTCAAACAGACAGTGAGGAAGAAGAATAGAGCTGTTTTCTGCTTCCATCTTATTGAGTTTCTCCTTCTCAAAGCTAAATTTAAAGTGTGTTAAAATAGATTTTTGTTTTGAGAAAATTATCCATCATAATCTTATCCAGGCTAACAAAAATGTTAAATTTATTTGCTTCTGATTATAACTTAATTGATTGGATGTGGTAACACTGCATATTTTATTGAAGTAAGAATACTTTTGACTCTCGAATTCAGCACATATTTTAGTAATAGTACTTCACGTGCCTTGTGGGAAATTATTTCTCCTCCATCTAATATAGTTTGGTGACACTGTTACTAAAGTTGTCCAGTTTTCCCCTAGCCAAGGGATGGGATAGTGGCCCAAGCCACCCTGGGATTTAAATTTTGATCAGAATGAAAAAAAGACATTGTTCACAGAGGTAGCACTGTGATAATACTGTAAATAGTGATCTAAACTCTCTGACCCACCATCCCCACCAGACCCAAATTTCTAGACTTGGTTCTCTAGTATCTGAGCCACCAGATATCCTGCCAATACATGGCCAGAGTCATAATTTCTATTACTTATAACCAAAGGAACCTAATTTGTACTTATTAGAGGTTGGTATACATTTACTTATGTCAGTGATTAATACATACAAAAAACAAAATAAGTTTTCATTTAATATTTGCAGTTTGCCTTTCAAAATGGAACATGAATGGGGGTGAGTACTATAGATGGTAAGTGGGATTGGGGCAGGCACTGGAGAAACAGTGATTAATAAGACAGATATGTCCCTGGTCACATGAGCCTTGTAGTGTATTGGAGCATGCATGGTCATAAATAGCCCTTGTTTCATTGCATGTTAATTGACTACGATGGGGAAAGAAACACGCTATAAGAACACATAGGAAGGAAGGGAGGGATTTCTGGAGCTGAGGGGACCTGTAAGATAAGAAGTAGGAGTCATTTAGCAAGTGAAAAGGGAGGGATGACAGGAGTTAGGATGGGCAGGACATAGTTTTCCAGGTAGAGAGAAAGAAGTTCAAAGTTTGGTAGACCACAAAGTGCCTGGTACCTTCAAAGACCTGAAGGAAGATCTCTATGGCTTGGTTGTGGAAACTCAAAGCCAAGAGACTGACTGTTGACATTGACTGAGAGGATGGTAGATGGAAAATGCCTTAACCTCAGAGGATGAGACTCTCTTTAGTGCAGGGGAATTTCGAATCCCAGGCTAGCTGGAGAGAATAAGGAAATATTCCTTTGTGAGGTGGGTTGGAGGGAACACTTCAAAGAGCTGTAGTCATTGCCTTTTTAACCTACGCTTAAAAATTGTTCTGCCAGGCAGAGTACAACCAGAAGCAGAAACTGCAATTATCACTGAATAATAGATCCAGCCATTTTGTTTTAATTCAATAAGTTTGGTTAAGAGCAGGATAGTAATCTAGGTTGGAGGAGATGATGATGCATGCACTCAGTTCTACAGAAAGAAAATGGCAGATCTGGGATCCCACGATACCATCTGGTGATTCTACTCACTGACTTGCCCAATGGGGGAGAAAAGAACGCATAAAAGGAACGAACAAATGACATCATGATTCCCAAATTTCTTGCTTCCATAGATCCCTTCAGAAACCCAAGAGCTGAAAAACTCACGGTGGGAACCACTGAAGAATGTGTGTCTTATAAATATTGATTTATTTGGGGGATGCCATGTAGAGTTAGTAAAATGGAACATCGTAATGTTTTGAGACAAACTGACCAGTTTCCACAAATACTTACTGAACACTGCTACGTGACCAGCACTGGGTCTGACACTCTGGGGGATCTGAAGATAAGTAAGACATTTACCATGCCCTTCAGAAGCTTATGTCATAGAAGGGCAGTTGAGACCATTGTAGATCTCATTACTTCTTTTGGACAAATTACTTACTGTATAATGGTCTACACTGTCTGTAAGTAAGAATACATATTGTCAGCCTGTATTATAATGAATGGAATACGCTAAATTTTGATGATATGGCATAAACCTGATATACCATTATAACAGGAATTCAAGAGGAAGAAAAACAAATGTTTATGGGTCAGGGGCTCGATGAGCCTCATTTCATTTAATTCTCCCTGCAGCCTTGCAAAGTATACATTAATGGCCCCATTTTACAGAGATAGACGCTGAGGCAAAATTAAGGAACTTGCCTATAGTCACAACACCAGTAACAACTGGGCTGGATTAGGAACCTTTGTCTCTGGCTTCCAGGGTCCATGCATTTCCCACTGTACCACGCTGGTCTTCCTGCTTCTGACAGAAGGATTCTCCCATGATCTCATCCGATCCTTGCTGTACTGCCCCACTGCTTCTAACAGACCATTGAGATTATTTAAATAAGTGATGAGCATATAGATTAGAGAAGCTTCTCATGAATATTTCTATGAGACTGGCCAGATTTTGATCTGAATTATTGCAGGCTGAGATGGGGCTGTTGTGTGCTCATGAGTCTTTGATGAATCACCACTCTGTGACCCTAAAAAGTCATAGCTGACAATGAGAAAGGAAAAAACGAATACTCACTGAGTGGCTCTGTATGGGTATTTAGATGATATATACTCTACCACAATGATCCTTATTTTTTAACACTTCTGGGCCACCCTTCTTCCCACTCATCCCAAGTGTGTAACAGAATCTGACAGCTGTCAGCCCTGTAGCAGTAGGAAGTTGCTAGAATACAGCACATAGTCAATAGTTTTTTTTTTTTCTTTTTGATTGAGTGCCTGAATGCCACAATATGATAGTGACTGCAATGGACACTTAACCTTTACAAAATCCCCAGGTAGTTTTTATTATCCCAATTGTCAGGTGAGGAAATGACACTCAAGCAGATGTAGAAACTTCTCCACATTCTCACAGTTAGCAAATGGCAGATCTGGGATTCCATGCCACCCTGCAGGGATTCACTCACTGCTCTGCCTAAGAGGAGGGAAAAGAAACATCGAGGTCTAGAAGGCCCGGGGGAATTGGTTATCAATGGGCAAGTCCTGAAAAGGATGGTTGCTGTGGACTGAACGTGTCTCCCCCAAATTTATATGTTGAAATCCTAACCCCCAATGTGATGGATTTTAGGGGGTGAGGCCTTCAGGAGGTGATTAGGTCATGAGGGTGAAATCCTCATGAATGGCATTAGTGCCCTAATGAAAGAGACCTCGGAGGGCTTTCTCGATTTCTGTCATGTGAGGACACAGTGAGAAATGGCTGTGTATGAACCAGGAAGTGTGCCCTCACCAGACGCCCAACGTGCTGGCTCTTTGATCTTGGATTTCCCAGCCTCCAGGACTGTGACAAATAAATATTTAAGCCACCCAGGCTGAACGTACTAACACAATGTTGGAGTTAGTGATAAATGTTAGTTTAATGTAAATATCTTTTTCTGTAATTTATTGCCCCATCCTGAGCAGAACGCTGAGCTCCTTTTCCAGAGGGGCTGGTCACCTTTGACATGATTATGTGTCCCCACTGTTGCTTCCCTAGGCCCCTCCTAGAGTCCTCTCTTCAGAGGACTTTCAGAAGGCCCTTTGCATCCTCAGAAGAGGTGCTCCCATGGAGATTTCCAGGGTCTTCCTTACCGTGACCCTTCTGGCAGTTACTTAAATGTTCCTTTCATTCTCCCTGCATCTGCTATGTGTTAGGTCCTCAAGAAACTCAAGGTCAAGGGGAATGACAGGCATCTAGACGATTCACTGTAATGTGCCTCACAAAGGTAGAGTCAGTCACAGGTTTAGTACACTATTAAGAACCACTGAACATTGGTAGAATCTCTAGTGATTATAGGACACAACCCTGAACTGTTATTTTTAGCATCCTCAATTGCATCCTGGGTGGTCAGGAAAAATCTTTTTCTGAAATTCTGCTATCACAGTTTATTTCCTGCTTTCTCTTTCCAACAATGAATCATCTTGATATGGCATCTCGTGTTCCTGAATAGCCTCTGGTGGCAATAGGACTGAATTATCCTTTCCTGGTGCTGTGAGGGGCCTCGGGGTACTGTCATTTTTGGTGTTTTAGAATAATGTCACATGTAAATAGGCTTTGCCTAATTTTTATTTATTTATTTTTTTTGCGGTACGTGGGCCTCTCACTGCTGTGGCCTCTCCCGCCGCGGAGCACAGGCTCCGGACGCGCAGGCTCAGCGGCCATGGCTCACGGGCCCAGCAGCTCCGCGCCATGTGGGATCCTCCCGGACCGGGGCACGAACCCGCGTCCCCCGCATGGGCAGGCGGACTCTCAACCACTGCGCCACCAGGGAAGCCCCTTGCCTAATATTTAAATGTAATCCCCAGTGTATCAAGCAATATAAAAAGTATCTTTGGATTCCTGGACATTTTTTTCACTGATAGATTTGGGAAATTCATCTGGCATGTAATGTATTTGTGTCAGATAATGAAACTGAGCATGGGGTGTGGTGGGAGGAAATCAGCCACAAGCACATCTTTCTCTTTCCTCTTTAGTGTTCTAAGCTGTGGGGTCTTGCTTTCATTAGAAGCACAGCGCTTCTAATGAACGGCTGTTAAGAGAATTCAGTGACTATTGGTCAAGTGATCTCTATGCCCTATTCTATCTAAATATTGACGCTGTGTTTTAGAAAAGCCAGAATCTGCAACTGTATTTGCTGAGCAAATTTCACAGCTAGGCTATGCACACCAGGAATCAGTAGAGAACATCAATTTATTTTCTCCTTTCCAGAGAGGGAAGAAGAAACAAGAATATGGTCTGCTAGCAGGAGTACGGTTGGGTTACATATCTGCAACAGGTTTTTGCCATTCTTTATTGCTGATTTCTGGAAACAGCCAACCTCTGAGTACCAGAAATCCCAAGGCCCAGGGCAGCTGATCAGGGAAGCAGGTTTTGCCTCAGTTTCTATGGCTGTCACACAGCTGCTGTAGATGGCAGGCTTTTTCTCGTGCACTCTTTTTTATCAGAAGGATTCATGTTTTTTTTTTTTTTGGTACGTTTAAAAAAATTGTTTTTTAATTTTTAAATAATCTTAGACTCCTAAGAATTTGAAAAAGTAGTACAGAGAGTTCCTGCATACCTTTTACCCAGCCTCCCAGAATTCATGATTAATGATGTGATTGCTGGAAAGTTCTTAAAGCTTCTCAGGAGAAGGATCACATTTAAATGAATTACAACAAATGGTCCAGATCCTTCCAATGTCTGTGTAGCTTCTCCCTGATATGGGCTCTTTTAAGAGCTATATAAACTCTTACGTAGTGTGAAGGTACTGTCAAGATATTTCAATAAATCATGGAATGCATTCATTTATTCAGTCGTCAGTGAATATTTCTTGAACACAAATTATATGCCAGACACTGTGTTGGCCATAGGGGTTATTAAGAGCTCTAAAGTGTTTCCTGGGATCAAAGTTGTCCTTGTGTTTGAGTGTTCTGACATGAAATGTTGCATTTATCCTTAAAACAATGTGGGAAAGTAAATATCATTACTAGCTCTATTTTACTGATGAGGAAACTGAGGCTCAGGGAGTCCAAATGCTGTGCCCAAGGACCTCTACATAAAACCTACCCCCTTCAAACTTCGTTCTACTTCCAATACGTCATGTTGTATTCTCACTCTGTATGAACTTTAATTACTAGATTTTAATCAAACGAGACCAACCAAAGTCAATATAAAGACTAGACCTTTGGCACTGGAGGATTTAACTTTCTCGGCTTTGACTATTTGCTAGACTATTCTTGGGCACCGTTAGCAAATAACATGGAAGAGCCATGATTTAGGGATTTAAATTGCTGACACATGATCTGAACCTCCTCCCTAGGACGCCAGGGTATGGGGCCAGTTTCTCATGTTCAGAGTGTCTTACCAAGCATCTGCATCTCAATGTGGCTCTGTATTTTTATGTTTTCATTTATGTATTTTATAAGGAAAATGCTACAGTGGCCTGCCCATGATCAATGGTATTTATGAATATCGGAACTCAAGAAAAAATCTCTGGTGTTGTCCATCACAAATGTCAATATAATAAAATTTATTAACATGGAAATGTAAATAGCACAGCAATGAACATTGGGGTGCATGTGTCTTTTTGAATTATGGTTTTCTCTGGGTATATGCCCAGTAGAGGGATTGTTGGGTTGTATGGTAATTTTATTTTTAGTTTTTTAAGGAACCTCCATACGGTTCTCCATAGTGGCTGTATCGATTTACATTCCAACCAACAGTGCAAGAGGGCTCCCTTTTCTGCACACCGTCTCCAGCATTTGTTGTTTGTAGATTTTCTGATGATGCCCATTCTAACTGGTGTGAGGTGATAGCTCATTGTAGTTTTGATTCGCATTTCTCTAATAATTAGTGATGTTGAGCAGCTTTTCATGTGCCTCTTGGCCATCTGTATATCTTCTTTGGAGAAGTGTCTATTTAGGTCTTCTGCCCATTTTTTGATTGGGTTATTTGTTTTTTTTAATATTGAGCTGCATGAGCTGTTTATATATTTTGGAGATTAATCCTTTGTCCGTTGATTCATTTGCAAATATTTTCTCCCATTCTGAGGGTTGTCTTTTCATCTTGTTTGTAGTTTCCTTTGCTTTGCAAAAGCTTTTAAGTTTCATTAGGTCCCATTTGTTTATTTTTGCTTTTATTTGCATTACTCGGTTGTGGAAGCAACCTAAATGCCCATCGATAGACGAATGGATAAAGAAGATGTGGTACATATATGCAATGGAATATTACTCAGCCATAAAAAGGAATGAAATTGGGTCATTTGTAGAGACGTGGATGAATCTAGAGACTGTCATACAGAGTGAAGTAAGTCAGAAAAAGAAAAACAAATATCATATATTAACGCATACATGTGGAACCTAGAAAAATGGTACAGATGAACTGGTTTGCAGGGCAGAAATAGAGACACAGATATAGAGAACAAACGTATGGACACCAAGGGGGGAAAGCAGCGGGGGGTGAGGGGGTGGGGGATGAATTGGGAGATTGGGATTGACATGTATACACTGATGTGTATAAAATGGATGACTAATAAGAACCTGCTGTATAAAAAATATTTTAAAATTTAAAAATTAAAACAAAATAAACAACTTCCATTTGGGGATTTGGAGTTGGAATTTGATCTCCCAGTGGTTCATGTCTTCTCAGCCATTTGACTCACCAGATCCTGTTTTACTGCCCTCTTCCCTCTCTTTAGGAATGGAGCACAGGGCTCTGGCTTGGGTCGCTTTTTATGGAAACTTGAGCAGTTGTGCTCTTTGTGCAAACCCTTCAAAGAGATTCCTCTGGACCCTGCAGGCTTCCACAGCTCCCAGTGGTTACTTCTTCCTTACTCAGAATGGTTAGCTGGGGTAGTGTCCATTCAATTCTGGAACCTGGAAGTCCAAGATCAAGGTGCCAGCATGGTTGGGTTCTGGTGACAGGGTTCTGGTGACAACCCTCTTCCTGGTTCATAGCTGGCAACTTCTCCCTGTGTCCAGGGGCTAGAAATCTCCCTGGAGCCTCTTTTATAAGGGCACTAATTCCATTCCTGAGGGCTCTGCCCTCTCTTCATGACCTCCCAAAGGCCTACTCCCTAACTCCATTATCTTTGGGTGTTAGGTGTCAACATATGAGTTTTGAAGGACACAAATATTCAGACCATAACAGGTGGATACCTCAGGAAATAGACAGTTTTATGCAGCCTTGCAGATTTGCAACTATTTTCTGTACTTATCTGTCTACCATGAAATTAGTAGAATGAGCAGGTCTTTCTCAGCTAGATCTGCTACATTCGCATCTACTGTGTGCTCTGTACTGCTGATAGGAGTCCAATGAGAGTACAATCTCTGACCCTAGAGTCTTCATTAAACATTTTATTTCCATAAAATGCCCCATTTGGGAGAATTTTGACGGGAATGAAATGCTCTAAATAATGGATTTCAAAATCCTCTTTTCATTTGGAATAGTTATTAGTAAAATGAAACTCTCTGTATCAGTTAAAGGCTATTTTAGAAGAGTAGAAAGAAAGGAAAATGAGATTTACAGCAACCCAACCCTAGAATCACAAAGTAGAGTACAGAATAGTGGATGTGGAGCAGAGAAGCAACAGCTTAAACACCAACACAATCGGGCTTCCCTGGTGGCGCAGTGGTTGAGAATCTGTCTGTCAAGGCAGAGGACATGGGTTCGAGCCCTGGTCCGGGAAGATCCCACATGCCATGGAGCAACTAAGCCTGTGCGCCACAGCTACTGAGCCTGCACTCCAGAGCCCGCGAGCCACAAGTACTGAGCCCACGTGCCACAACTACTGAAGCCCATGTGCCTAGAGCCCATGCTCTGCAACAAGAGAAGCTACTGCAAAGAGAAGCCCGCACACCGCAACAAAGAGTGGCTCCTGGTCACCACAACTAGAGAAAGTCTGCACACAGCAACGAAAACCCAACGCAGCCAAAAATAAACAAACAAACAAATAAATAAATGTATTACAGAAAAAGAACAAAACAAAAACCCAACACAGTCACTATTTCAATGAGTGGAACCCATGGTCCTTGTGATACAAAGGCACCATATGCTGTGCCACAAGGAGTTGTTTTTAAAAAAAACAACAACTCATTTTTTACCATTAGTCACCTATGACTTTAAACAAGTCGATTCTGTGGAAATATCCTTACTGACCACATGCAAGTTTTCTTATAACCACGGAGTTTTATTTAACCAAATGCAAACATGTGACACTTCTTAGTTGCAAATAAAGGTGGCACTTTGATTTATTTATCTTAAACCTGTTCTGCTGTTCATTCCTACTACACATAAGAATTTGGAAATGTGCTTCAGAGGTCAAGAGCAAATCTGTGTCATATCCTGGAAACAAATTGTGGGCTGACTAACTTCTGTTCAGCTCCTTCTTTATCCAAGAGAAGAAAGAGCAGAGCTGATCTAGCCAAGATGAAATTAAGGAGAAACAAACCAAAACACACCTTAGTTTTGTAAGGCACCAGTTTCATCCTCAGCTCATTACAGAGTTTCAATGCTGGGCCTGAGCGCTATCAAATACTCTATAAGAGCAAAGAAAAATGCTGCTCCTGCTAATGTGAATGTCTAAATTCTAATCAAAGCTTTGCTGTAATCCTGCAGAAATGCATAGTGAGACTTCCCAGCAGTCAATCCTTGTGATTGTGACAGCTGTAGTAAGATTCTGGCTTAATGTGTACTTCTCAATAACTTGGGCCCCGGGGCAGGTGTTGTCCTCTGGAAAAGACAACTTTCAGACTGTCAACCAATTTCTTCCCATCTGGAAAGGAGGAGGGGGCCCTCCTGGGTCCAGCATGAGTAGGGCCACATAGGAATTGCGGCAGATAAAGTATTGAATGTTTCTCTTCTCTACCTTTACTCATTGTTCAAAGGGATGACAATTCCCCACTGCAACTGGTCTTAAAGAGGGACAATTCAGTACAAGATTGTCTAATCAGGAAAGGCAAAGTGTTTGAACTAGGGAGTTTTCCTCTAATTCCAACAGAAAGATCTCCAGTAATAGAAATTAGTTAAGTGTCTGTTCTCAGTAACAGAACATATTTACTGCCACCTCTTTTGAGATAATGAAATGCCATTTACATTACCCTCTCTCCCTGGTAAATCTGAGCAGAAAGCACACTCTCGAAGTTTCCTATCATTCTGCAGAGCCGGAAAGCATATCTAGTAATCACTTCTAATCTCACTAGGGAAGAACAGCAGGTAGGAAGCTATTGGGGATTTATAGTGCCACTTACTTCTCTAGGCAAAACCAGAGTTATTAAAAAGCAAGAAGAAAGACTTCTTGAGCTCTCTGGGGTATGTAAGGGAATAGACTTTAAAATCCTGATTTCTATTACTCTAGACAAAAGAAGACACCTTAGGGCTTCCCTGGTGGCACAGTGGTTGAGAGTCCGCCTGCCGATGCAGGGGACACGAGTTCATGCCCCGGTCCCGGAGGATCCCACATGGCGCGGAGCGGCTGGGCCCGTGAGCCATGGCCGCTGAGCCTGCGCGTCCGGAGCCTGTGCTCCGCAATGGGAGAGGCCACAGCAGTGAGAGGCCCGCGTACCGCAAAAAAAAAAAGACACCTTAGCCCATTGCTGGAAGACTGAACTTCAGTCTTTTTCTGCCTGCTTATCTCGGCGGAGCTCAGACAGGTGTGGTGCTCTCTCTCCCTGACTCAGTTTCCCCATCTCTGAAGTGGAGCTAGCAATGTCCGCCAGGTTCTAGCAGTGCGTACAGGAGACTCAGGAATAAGAGGCGCCACATTGGGGCTCTAAAGCTCTGTAACGATGACCAAGACTCATTCTGATGGCAGACAAATCAAACTTGACATTTTGGCAAGATTTTCATACCAGAATTGGTCAAGGTTACGTCCTTTGTCTGTTTCCACACCATTGATCTCCCTCTGTTCTCACGGAACACTTCATTTGGGGTATCAGAGGTTGGTGGTAAAAGGGAGAAAAGAAAGAACACTGAATCAGTGATAGCTGAGATTTTCTAGGCAAACTTGGCCATGACCCAGCAAGGAAGCCAAAGAGAAACCTCACTGCTTTATACTTGTTAGAGAAGAGGCCAGTCTGAGGCAGTGGAAAGATTCAAGTGGGAGGCTATTTGCAAACCATTCTAAATGGAGAAAGATCTCTGTTCCTTGGTCTCCCATCCTCCCCCCATCCCCACAACTCATAGAAAGAAGAGCCCTCCTCTTGGTCTTGAAGTCTCCTCTTCCTCTTGCTATGGACTCCTTTCCCTCCCTGACAAATATGCATGGCTGTCCCTTACCATAAAAGCACAATCACTTCATAAAACCTTCTACCCTTTCAAGATAACTGTGCTGCTGTCCTTTCCCTCACACAGCACAGAAGGGAAGGCATGGCAGGAAAAGCACAGGCTGGAGTCAGGTTTAAGTCTTGCCTTTCTCTTTCTATGTGTGTATTTGAGAAGGTGATTTACCCTCACTCCCCTTGGCTAAAACAGCAACGCGAGACAGTGATAATAATGCCGGCAGGAGTTATGAGGATGAGGTGAGATCTCGCGTTTAGGTGCCCACCAAAATACCTGGGACACGGAGGTGACCCAGGTTTCCTCCTCTCACGGCCAGATGTGTGGAAACGTGGTTGGAACCCACCGACTCCCCTCCCTCACGCCCACCTTGCTGCTCAGGCTCTGGAGGGACTTCCGTTTCTGTTGACCTTCTGCGCATGTAACAAGGATAAACACCGCCTCTGCCTAGGAATCTTGCCTGCGCCGGTTTCCGTGACGCAGCAGTCTCGTGCAGTTTACATAGCAGCTCACAGAATTCCTTCTCCAATTTAGAGTCAAAACAGATGACCAGTGCCCTGCTTCCAGTGCAGGAATCTGTGCTTCCTCAGAGCCCCTGCAGCCTCGGGTTTGATCCCTAGAACTCTGAAAACCCTTATTTGGGGGTGGGAGTGCCACTCCGAGTTGTTTGTATCTGAATACTTGGGGGACACGCCGTATTAATACAAGCAAGCCCTGGCCCCATCCTCACAGCCCCGAGGAGCCACAGATCTGGTGGAGTGGCTCTGGCTACTTTGGGGTGAGTGGGAAACACGAGCTCGGCAGAGGGTGTATCTAACGTCCCCTGCTCACCCTTGTTGTCTTGCTTGGAGCCTGTTACCCCCTTTGGGTCCCGCACCTTCATCGTCCACAGGAGAAAACGAGGCCCGGGGATGCGGCAGTCGCACCAGGGCAGCTCAGCCCAACCTGGTGCAAACACGGGCCTCCTGTCTCAGCCTGGATCCTGTGGACTGTTTGTCTGTAGACAAGATGCCAAACCCTGTGTGTCCTGTGTAAACAAAGGTGTTGGTGGGGAGAAAAGTGGAAAATAGAGTGGTTAGGCCAACTGGCAGCTAAACAATGGATGGAAAGAAAGACCGGAAACCTGGTGTGTAGGTGAGACAAGAGAAAGGGCGAGAAATAAATCAAGGGAGCAGGGAGACAGGCTGCTCAGGCCAGGAGCCTGTGGGAAGGCGTGGATGTGCGAGCTGGTAGGTGGCCGCCGGGCCAGGAGGGAGCTGAGGGAATTTGGGTGCACACGGGGACCACTTATTCTGTTGTTACACCAGGAATTGAGGGTCAGACCTGGAATATTGGACAAAAAAAATCTTTGCCAGCTCTAAGACCCCCAGCACACTGACAGGGAGGGAGGGCAGGCAGGCATGTGGGTATCAGCCCATCCCCCTCCAGACCCTCCATCTCCAATCAGAGAAGGAAGCAGCAGAGGAAATAACAGAGGAGAAAGTTGGTGATCATTTCATAATATATAAAAATATTGAGTCAATATGTTGTACACCTGAAACTAATATAATATTGGATGTCAATTATAACTCAATTAAAAAAAAAAAAGAAAACAGTTTCAGAGACCTTTAGTCCCAGAAAAGATTACCTGATGTAATTCCTTCCTTTACTAGTGAAATCTGCAGCCCAGGGAGGTTAAATAACCTCGAAGCAGGTCACCGGGTCTGTGCACAGAAATCACTCTGGATCCCTTTCTTAATTATCCAGGTGTTGGTTACACTGCAAATACCCTATTTCCAAACAAGGTCACATTTGCAGATACCAAAGGTTAGGACTTGAACGTTTCTTCTACACAAAAAGCAGATTCTTCCTTCCCACGCGGGGAAGAAGGCCACGTGAGATGGAAGCAGAGACTGAAGTGATGCGTCTACAAGCCACGAAATGCCATGGTTGATGAGTAGCCCCCAGAAGCTGGAAAAGCGGCAGAAAACAGACCCTCCCTCAGGGCCCTCCAGAAGGAACCAGCCCTGCTGCCACCTTGATTTCAGACGTCTGGCCTCCAGAACTGTGACACGATGAATTTCTGTTGCTGAAGCCACCCAGTTTGTGACACTTTGTTGTGGCAGCCCTAGGAAACCACTCCACCAGCCTAAGGAAACCACACACGTGTGAAGTGCAGAACTTCCTTAGACATACAGCCGAGCACACGGCAACATTGGATGTCTTTGCATAGAGTCTGGATCCAGCTTCTACAAGCTCTAGGTTAACCCTAAAGCCTGAGCAAGTGTGCAGAGGTGATGGGGGACATGGGGAATGGGGGACGGGGCAGAGAAAGCCAGGACCAGGTGTTGCAATTGTCCCCCTTTATAGGTTCTGCACCTGCGTTAAGGGGCTTCTTGACCCGTGCTCCTCCTGATTCTTGGGGGATGAGCTGCATGGGGGGCAACCCTCCTAAGCATGTTATAGGGGCTTCTGCCCCATGACCCTACCTGATCTCCTAGCCTGATAAACTGCAGGGGATCAAGTTGATGTCCACGGATCTCCTTCCCCTTCTTCCCTCCATCTCTGAGGCAGCCCTGTCACTCTCAGATCCCACCCAGCCCCTGCCTGGCTCCTTGCTAACCCCCGACCTTCCCCCCCCACCCCAAGTCTAGCCCCATGGACCCATCTGAAGGGAGTTCAGCAGGGACCCTCTTGTAAAGGCGATCCCATCACTTCACCCGTGGAACCCACAGTGCACATTCCTTTGAGGCTTCCGTTCTGTCCTTGACACCGACAAGGCCCCTTCGTTAAGGAGGTTAGAATGGGAGGGTAGAGGGTGATGTTCTTTGGTGCCATAATAAGAAAATATGAAACCAAATAACTAGCTCAAGGAAGGAATTCCCGGGACTTCAAGAGGAAGGCCCTAAGCCCCTAAGGGACCAGCAACTCCCCTTGGGGAAGGGGTGGGATTACCTGAGCCCCAAACAGAGGTGATTTCTTGTCTCTATCAGGCTTCCCCAATCTCGGGCCCCATCCCCTCATTTCCCACCGCTGTTAGCAGGTCATTCTATTACTGTTATTCTGGTTCCTGTTGGAATGGAGGCATTTAGAGCAGTGGTTCTCCAAGTCCAGTGGCCTTTTTACTCAGATTCCTGAGACCTATTCCCAGGGGTCCGCTTCTGGAGGTCCGGGACTTTGCATGTTTGAAGCAGCACTCCAGGTGTTTTCGCTTGGGTGGTCCTCAGACCTTAGGCATCATTAGGCATCATTGTCCTGTGGACAATCTGGAGCCTTCCAGCATGGAGGATCTTGGGGACAGTGGCAGCCGGTGGAAGGGACTAGCTTTTTTTTTTTTAACATCTTTATCGGAGTATAATTGCTTTACAATGGTGTGTTAGTTTCTGCTTTATAACAAAGTGAATCAGCTATACATATACATATACCCCCATATCCCCTCCCTCGCGTCTCCCTCCCACGCTGCCTCTCCCGCCCCTCTAGGTGGTCATAGAGCACTGAGCTGATCTTGGAAGGGACTCTCTTGATAGCTCAGTGGTCCTGTCCTTCTCTTCAGTGGGGACCTCATCTGACAAAGCTGGGCGTTGCCCCCAGAGCCTGTGGGCCCCTCGAAGACCTCCCAGAGATATGCAGGCAGAGGCACCAGGGACTGTGGCTGTAAAACCCTGTAACTGGGACAGAGGTGCTGTAACCATGACAGGATGTGACCTGGCAGAAAGTTCTCTGCAGGAGAGAGAGGGAAAGAGGCAGGAAGAGGGAACTGGCAGAAGAGGTGTGGGGTTGCACCCTTGCTGGCCTGTCAATGATGCCATCCACAGCTCACTGGCCTCTGTTGTGTATGAGCAGCTGCCTTCCCATCTGCTTTCTATGCAGAAAGCTTACACCTACTTCAAAGGGAGAAAAAAGTCCATTTGGGCTACTAAAATAAAAATGCCGTAGACAGCGGCTTAAACCTTTATTTCTCACAGTTTCGGAGGCTGGGACACCAGCCAAAGTGCAGATTTGGTGTCCGGTGAGGGCACGCTTCCTGGTTCGCAGATGGCAGTCTTCTCACTGTGTCCTCACACGGTGGAAGGGGCAAGGAAGCTCTGTGTGGCCTCTTTTATAAGATCACTAATTCCATTTATAAGCAATAAGGCCCCACTCTTATGACCTACTCACCTCCAAAAGGCCCCATCTCCTCATACCAACACACTGGGGTTAAGTTTCAACATATGAATTTGGAAAGGACACAAACATTCAGCAACGAGGATGGAATGAAAAGCTCCAATTCTTGCCTACCTTCTCCAGGATCTGCCTCTGGTCACACAAACCCACTTCCCTGCTCAAGAAGGAAAGAGGGGACATCATTCCATGTCTCAGGGGTAGTGGAATGGGGATGCACTAGAATTGCCCTGGGCACACTTCAGTCAGTCCCTCTGTGCGTCTAGCCACCCATCACCTCTTCACACCACAGCCGGACTCCCAGTGAGTGTGGAGGCTGGAGGGTGAGGCTTCGTTTCTGGAACAAGTCTCGACAGGACGGCACCGGATGCTGCTAAGGACCCTCTACGCTTCACGTGGGCACTGTCCCCTTGACAAGGGAGGATGAGAAAACATCCATGTTTATTCAACTATGTGACCTCAGGAGTGTATCCTGTATTCTTTTAAAAGAGGAAATCCAATATAATGTAAAGCAGAAGCCAAATTCAAGTTACTTTTTTTTTTTTTTTTTTTTTTGCGGTATGCGGGCCTCTCACTGTTGTGGCCTCTCCCATTGCGGAGCACAGGCTCCGGACGCGCAGGCCCAGTGGCCACGGCTCACGGGCCCAGCCGCTCCGCGGCATGTGGGATCTTCCCGGACAAGGGCACGAACCCGCGTCCCCCGCATCAGCAGGCGGACCCCCAACCACTGCGCCACCAGGGAGGCCCTCAAGTTACTTTTGACAGTTGCTCAACTCTGGCCATTTCCACTAAAACCGGAGCCATTGCCCAGCTGTGTTTAGAACTGTTAAAAGGTAAACTGAGGCATATTAAAACGTTTAAGAGTTTTTTGTTTGTTTTGGGGGGTTTTTTTTAGTAAAATTGATTCAAATTGGGCAGGACCAAACTGGAAGTTGTTAGGAGTGTTCCACCAACAGGAGCTGGGGAGAGGCTTATGCAGAGAAGGCCTGGAAGCGAAGCAAGAAAGTTGTTGATTGGCTACAGCTCAAAACCTGGTTGGCTGTGGTCAATAAGCTGGTCGTCCTTACGTTTCAATTTCTTAACCTTGAGGCATTTACAGGCTTAGGTTTGGGTTTGCTTACATAGACTGCCATGGCATTAAGGCCGCTTGAGTCCAATGGCTTCCCTTGTTTAATTAATGTCACAGAACCTTGCAAAAAGAACTGTATGCTGAGTTGAAAAGATCCACTTTGTTTTAATTAGATATATGTCTCACATGTGACGTGGTGCTGACCGCAGTCACTCTAGGTTTTCTTGGCCGTGACAAGAGAAAGTGAATAAGGCAGAAGCTGCCTTTTCTCATTCAATTTGGCCTGTTGAGCGAACTTTGCTTTTCTTTATGGCGGAATTGCTTAGTCAGTTATGCAGAGGGGCAAAGCAGTGCAGTTATGAAGAGCATGGACCCTGCAGCCAGCCTGGCTCTGAATCCTGGCTCTGCTGCTCACTGGTCTTATGATTTTGGCTGCTGGTGGACCCTCCCCATGCCTCAGTTTCCTCATCTATAACGGCTACTAACGGTACTTGTCTCATAGGGCTTTTGTGAACGTAAATGAGTTGATAATATAAAGCACTTAAAATGGTGCAGCACATCGTAGGCACTTCGGGTGAGTTAGGTTTATTTCAGTTCATGCTTTTCAAGTATTTGCTGTCTTTTCCTGCTTTTAAAGCAGCTCTCGGCAAGTCACAGGAGAAGCCATCATTGTCAGAGTAACAAACTTATGCAGCGCCCACTTTCTCTATCGCAAAACACCGCTTAAGGAAACTCTTTTCGTGAAAGTCTGCAAAATCTTCTTCCTCCAAAGTACTTCCAGCTCTACTAAAACCTTTCTGAGGATGCAGGGACTGATAATTGCTTTTACAGTCAGTTTGGTAAAGGTGCCTCTTTTAAATTTTTCCAGAAAGCAACTGGAACTCTGTATGTGCAGTCCTCATTCCTGGGTGTCCTTGAACTTGTGCCTGGGTTTGGGGGTGTTGTGCTGAGGACCCAGTGACATCCTGCTCATCGAGTGCCAGCGCAGCGTGTTCCGGACGCTCCATAAAGGCTTGCTCCCATTCTCTGCTCTTCCAACCTGGTTACCATCCTGAACTATTACTACAGCGGTGGCAAGACTCCCCCCGGCCCCGCCCCACGGTGATGATGCCCACATAAGGACAATTGTTTTACACGTGCCATCTAATGAGCGAGGAGAAAGGAAACACACATGATAGGATTTCACAAGTAAAGGTGGCCCCTAGATCACCAAGCAAAGATGTGTTGAATGGGTAGCACCTTGCCCTCGAGCAATGTATTTTCTCTCTGCCAATTTCTCTTTGATTGGGGAAGTTGCTGTACTGGGTGGCAGGGGTCGCACTTCATAATGGTGCCTGATACCCTGGCTCATACCATGAGGGTCCTTTTGTACCCCGGGGTCACAGCAGGTGGGATCAGCTTATTATTACTTTTGCCTATAGTCACATGTCTACTCCAGAACCAACCCTGGCTGCATCTGGAAAGCACACGGACAAAGCTCATCAAAGAAAATGAAAAACAAGTCCACGCTGGTTTCTAAGAACTCCAGGGCCTACTGGAAGAAGACGCTTCCTCTTTACACTGCGAGGACCCTAACTGTCAAGAAAAACGATGGGTTTTCAGGGAACTGTCACCTAAAAACAATACTGCTCATGTGTGCCAAGCTATGCCATCCTCTGTAGCAGCTTTTCTGTACTGGCTAATTGCCAATGCACAAAACCAATTATTTGTAGACACCTGCCCCTGAAGATCTAGCTTCTCCAAAGCTCTTATTCCAAACCTGTCCTTTCTGCCCCTTGCTTTCACACAGAAATTTATTCTCTTCTTCCCCTACTGGGAAAACAGTTGCCCCTTTAAACATAGAACTTTGCCATGGGCTGAGAACCATCCACTAAGAGAGCACGACAATCAGAGAAATCTATATAAACACTACGGTTCCCCATCGCAAGACAATGGCCAGATTTCCTACATCCTAACCCTCCACATATCCGGGCACTGGGGCTGAGCATTCTGAATGCTCACCTGTTTCCTCCCATTACAAGCTCCAACTTATTACCTGCCTCTTCTTGTTCTCATTCTCTAGGGAATGCCTTTGCGTTAGGCCTCCCATAGGACAGTCACAGTGGCCCCAGAAATTCAAGCCAAGGCCCCCAGAGGGGCCAGATAGCTCTCTCTCTCTGGTGCCAAAACTGTGGCAATTCTCTGAATGTAAGACTTCCACATGGGAGCTAGAAAATAATTACCAAGTAAAGAAAATTTTCTTCTATTCAGAAAAAAATGACTGGTATTGTTGGGGTCTGTGCCTTTGCACTGGTTGTTATGTGGCTCTAAATAAAAACCATGAGATAATGCCCAGAAGGCCAAAGAAGTGTTCTGACTTCTAGGGGGAGCCCAGCATATTCTTCAGTGAGGACACATATGGGTGCACACGCTTTCTTGGGTAGAAGCTACAAGGCCACGAAGTCCGCATATTTCCTGCAGCTGGTCTAAGCTTCCTAGAAGGTTTTGCTACTCTGTTTGGAAATTCTGCTAAGCTCTGCTGCAGATGAAGAGGTGTGAAATGTCTGAAAGGCACCCAAAATGTCTATTCGGACACGTTGACTATTTGTGCGAGTGTGTTTGAGTTTGTAGGTTAAAATATTTTATACAGGAAGAGATACAGGTACTTTGAGGAAATTGTTTCTGACTAGGCTCTGTGTTAATGGTTCCCAGCTGCCAAGAGAATGGTTGTATTCAGTTTCAGTCTGAACAAGAACTTCCTCAGGAAACTGAAAGGTCTGCTTCCCAAGCTTGTATAGACACAGGGCACCTTCTGACTGAGGAAAAGATAGTAAGTGCACCTTAGCACCTACTGGAGACATTTCAGCATCAATAACTATGTCCCATTGTGGCTGGGGGACAACCAAGCAGCTGCTCTAAAGGGTGGAAGTAGAAAAATCCAGAGTCATGTGACTGTATAAATAGATTTCTCTTACCAGGGGAATCACCTCAAAGCATAGCGCATTCTGTGAGGGAGGGAGGCCCAGGAGAAACGTGGCCAGTGGGAAACCCCTGATATTTGATGGGATGGCCAAAAGGCTTGGAAAACGGGGTGACTCATGTTCGGTTTTATGGATACAGGCAATTTTGAGACAGTGCTACTTCAAGGCGGGTCTCTGCACTGTATTAAACCTTTAGCGAAGTCAGCTTCAATACAAAGCTACTGGATGAGTGTATTTGGAAGAAAATCACGGAAAAGAGCTGTGTCCCAGGTCTTGGGGCAAGAGGATTAGCTGTATGAGCGGACAGAGAGAGACGGTGGAAACACAGAGCCCAAAAAGCCTTGAGGAGTCGCTGGAACTTGCCTGAGAACTTGCCAGAATCTTGATCTTCCCACAGAATTTAAGACCAAGGCATTAAGCCAATTTTATTTCAATCCCAAATGACACAGGGACCTCAGCAGCTGCACGAATCAAAGCACAAAACACATGTGAATCACAGGACACAGATCATGACACTTAGTAGGTCCTCAACGATTGGAAACCAAGATTCATGTGGTGTTACTGAATACTACGTAAAAAATTGCCAAGCTTGTCTATTTTGATAAGGAATTCTATTTTTTATAAAACAAAACTCCCGCTCCCTCTTGGTTAATTGGGATCTTAGATGTTTGCTTGTTGGATCAGGACATCGTCATAACCTTGGTAGGGGCACCACCAGGGACCAGCTTGTCTGGATGTCAGGACACCTCCCGAGGAGACCGTCATCCTACTTGTGCTGGACTTGTCAAAGGCCGAGGTAATGTCACAAAGGCGTTGGCCAACTGCAGGCCAAATCTGGCCCATGGCCCTGATAAGATTTAAAGGATTAAAAAACAGAACCCTCCCAAACCAAGGAATATGGGACAGAGATCGTTTGAGACCAACGAAGCCCTAAGATGTTGACTACTTGACCTTTTACAGGAAGTTTGTGGCACAGGGGGTTAAGGTCGTGGTGGCCGTCAGACCCCACCAGCCCGGAGGAGGGAGCAGGTCCCCGGGGGAGGGTGTCACAAGCACTTTGAGCAGCTCCAAATCCAGCGATGCGACTTGTGCTCCAAATCTGCCAGAGTCTGGTCCAAGCAAAGGGCTCGGGATCAAGCCCTCCTCACACGGCCCCACAGAGAGGGTCCAGGGAGGATGGGGAACGTGGGTCTCAGGGCTGAGGCTGGGAGATGTGGGCGCAGCAGATACAGAGCCCGCTCTGTCCCCAGAACCCCGGGAGGGCGTCTCTGGCAGGGGCCATCGGCTCCGCCATGGGAGGAGCAGGGGTGGGGCCCATGGGGATGGTCAAGTCTGGAAGGGAGGCGGGAGATGGGACGCAGGCCTGGGATGGGAGGGGACGTGGAGGGGAGCCCCATGTGAGAGCTGAGGCCTCGGCCAGCCCAGCAAGCTGATTCCCCACGTGGGCGGGGCAGAGAGGCCACTTCCTGCAGAAACCTAAGCTCTGCCTCGGCAGGATCCTACAACGGGCCACACACGCTCTCCTAAGTGGCCTGCTCCTGCCCTGCCTGCCGTCTGAGCTCTTAGTTTCCAGCCTCTCCTCACTTTGCCCGGCCACCCTGCTGGGGAGAGAGAGGATACCCAGCCTCCAGGCTTCTCCGGGCCCACCTTTGTTCACACACCACCTGGGGGATGTTTCCAGTCTCCACATTCAGCACGTCTGGGATCTGGAGTAAGAAAGACAATGTAATCTGACAACTAGACTTCACGTCAGAATGCTCTGTTTTCAATACTTTTTGTTTGGTTGATTGTTTTGGTTTTTGGCGCTGCAGGCATTCCTGCAGAGTGGAGTTTGAATAAAGGGGCAAAAAGCCCACTGCCTTGCCCAAGGCTGAGGTCTTAGGCCAAAGCACACAGCAGTCTGGGTGCTAGTGCTGGAATCGGCAGGTGCTGCCTGGCTGGGGCCACCTTAGAAAGTCAGAGGATGTGCCCTGGACAAGCTCTTGGTGGCCAGACAAGTGACTGTCCTGGGCCCCATGGGGGTGGGAACCTAGCAGTGATGACGGGGGCTGAGGGGCTGGGTGCTCAGGTGGGCCTGAGCACGGGCTCAAGATGCTGGAACCACGCAAGTGTAGAGCCTGCCTCTGGGGATGCCCACGTCCCGAGCTGCTGTGACTGGTGGTTGGTATTTCCTTGGCATTTTTCAGGGACCAGAGAGGTCAAATTAGGAGACAGTTGTTTTAAGCTCTCTGACAAAAGGGACCTTGTTTGCTTTATTCCCTGCTGAATCCTCCTGCTTGTAACAGTGCGTACCTCATGGAAGACACACAAATATTCCTTGATGTTGGGCATGTTAGAAGCTCTATTTTTAAAGGGAAACCGGCTCATTTTGTAGAGAAGGCATGAATCACTACCCAGGCAGGATTTGGTGCAGCAAAAGCTATTCCAGAAATTCTTTCCCTCTAAACCCAGTCACTGACTTCTCTGAGCTCCTACTGTGTGTTTAACTCTGTGGTAGAAACAGAGAAACGGGATTGACTCAGGTGCTTACAATCTAGATGAGAACAATCATCTGGCTGACTTATCTCGTCAACTTGATTGTGCCACGTTGTCTAGAGCTTCAGTTTCAAGCCCAGTCAACCGCTTGCACGTGTTTCCTGAAGAGAGAATAAGGTCATGTCTTAGGAGACAGAAAATCCTGGGTTCCAATCCCAGCTCCGCCACATCCCAGCTGTATGACCTTAGGCAAGTGACTTAAATATGCTGAGCCTCAGTTTTTCTTCTGTACAATGGAGATAATAATAGTATCCATCTCTGAGTGTTAGTATGAGGAGTAAATGAAACAATGGAGGTGATGTATCTAGAAGAGTGCCAAGAACAGAGCAGGAGTTTAGCTATTATTATTGGAATTGTTTTTTTTTTAGCTTATCTGCCTAGAAGGCACAGCCTAACCCTCCACTCTTTAAGGCTCAGCCATTATGACACTCCTCTGGAAGGAAGCTTCCTTGGACATTTTCCCCCACGTGAGTGCCTCCTTTGCGCTTCCATTGTAACCTGTGCACACCTCTGTCTTTGGATTCACTGCCTTGTATTCTTTTTGTCAGTTCCAGTGTCTGCCTCTTGGCCAGACTGAGAGCTCCCTGAAGTCAGGGCACTGTTTTACTTAACCCCTCCCATCCTGGCTTGCATGGCTTTTGGTGGTGTTAGGGGTTCAAGTGTTTGCTAGATAAATGAACAGAAAGGTAATATTGCATCATTTAAGAGATAAAGGATTGTTACAGATAATCAGGGCTTACTTGAGGTAAGAGGAAGAGGAGAAAGACACTAATACTTGTGGGCTATGTTCAAAGGAAAAGGAAGGACAATTTGACAAAGAGAAGTGAAAGTCCCTGTGTGGCATTGGTATATTATCTATGATACTATAATAGATGATATAATATCTAGATATTATCTATCTAAAAGAACTCTGTTTAAACAGTGCGATGATAGTGTGTATTTGAGTTTATTTAATTGCTACCCTAGGCATAGTTATTTAACATCTGAAGTTTCCTAGTACTCTTGGATTATTTAAGAGTAGTTCTAACATATTCCAGAGCTTGACGCTAACGCTTCAGTTATATGTATTTCCAGTGGACATCAGAAGGTGTATTAATTAGCATACTGGGCATTAGATTTTATTTTTTTGTTGTTGGAATGAGTCGTATTTGTTGGATTGGTAGACAAGTTGTACAGGCATCCTTGCCTTCGCAGGAGCAGAGTATAAGCAGCTCGTGTCCTTTGGAATGGCCTCTGGACCTTAGAATTCCACTAGATTCTGTGTCTATCTGCTTAAAGAGAATTCTGTCATCTGACCAATTAACTGAATCTCGCTGCTAGCTTCTTGTCACATCCGCTTTTTCGAGCGAAAGGATGGAGAGCTGGGACTTCGCAGAGCTTACAAACCAGGCGGTCTGGTGTTTGTTCCTGCTGGCTGATAAGTGCCTCTATGTGTCAGAATTCGGCTCTAGACTTGCTTTTATTGTGACAGGCCACCTGGTCGAGAGGCAGAGGGAGAGGAGATTATGACCCTCATTTCCTCCAGCCACTGAATGCTGACAGAGGCTAAAACCCTAATACTGTAACAGTGAACAACCATTGGTTCAGGTCAACTTGAACGAGTAGGTTAGGAAGGCAGTGGTAGCAATGAAAATGGAAAAGCAAAAATGTATGGGAGGGACCCAAAGAGAGCAGAATCAGCAGGACTTGGTGACTCATCACATAGGGTGGCAACTGAGAGGTTATGTCAAATACAAGATCATATGTACATGGAGATATAAAATGTGCATTTCATATAGCTCATTTTGATTCCTACAATAGCCCCATGGGGTGGACTAGGCAGTTACTAGAAACTGAGGCATGAGCTACAAAAAAGTGTCATTGACTTGTCCAAAGTCACATGGCCCAAAATTCATGGTGTTGGGATCTGGATTCAGGTTGTCAGACCCCAAGTCAATTTCTCTTTTCATTATGCCTCATCAACTCAAAGGTTTTGAGGCTGGATGACTGAGAGAAATGGGAGGTTAGGGGAGAGAGTAAAGCGGTTGATGTAAAAGGAAAGAGGAACCAGGAGGAGGAAGCTGACTGTGAAAGATGGTGGGGTAGCTGCCCTCAGATGAGACGGACTGGCCCCTCACAGGGGGGGCCTTTCACCCATGTGATCGGTGCTGCTACAGTCTGAATGTTTGTGTCCCTCCAAATTCATATGTTGAAATCCTAAACTCCAAAGGTGATGATGTTAGGAGGTGGGGCCTTGGGGAGGTAGTTAGGTCATGAGGGTGGAGCCTCCATGAATGGGATTAGTGCCCTTATAAAAGAGACCCCAAAGAGTTATTTCTCCCCTTCTACATGTGGGATACAAGAAGTCTGTGACCTAGAAGAGGGCCCTCACCCAACCATGCTGGTACACTGATCTCAGACTTGCAGCCTCTAGAGCTGTGAGAAACACATTCCTGCTGCTTACAAGCCACCTAGTCTGTGAGATTCTGTTACGGCAGCACCAACAGACTAAGACAGGTGCTCACACTGATCTGCACATGAGAGAGGTATGGCTTCTCTGTCTCAGAAGGAGCCCCTCCCCTGAATCTGTGTAGGACCATTCTGTGTAGAATTCCAAGGTGTCCCCATAGCTTACTCTCCAGGTCGCAGACTTCCTTGGAGCCTCCCTTCTACTTTCAGCCTTCTGTTTTACCCCCAAACCTACACTCCCACATTCAGAAACAAAATATATCTTCTGCCCTATAACTTGGCTTGGGTAAAAGGGTTTTCCATGCGTCAGGGCAAAGTAGAGGGAAACCAAAGCCGTAGAACATATTTTTGTTGGCCTTGACAGTTGGTGACTCTTACACTGTGAAACAACAGGTCCTTTGTGATCATTTGGAACTGCCATGTTGAGCAGAGTCTCCTGTCTCAGCATCTTCCTGCTGTTTTAAGAAATAAGTCAATAAATAAGATGAATATCACATTCTTTATTGTTGATATGCACACCAACATTGAACAAAAGCGAACACAAAACCACCCTATTTTGGCTTTTTATTTGTCGTCACTTTAATTTAGACCATCAGCCCTCCTGAGGAGGCTTGTAAAAATACAGATTCCTGGGCCCAGCCCCTGCTGGTTCTGGTTTTGCAGATATAAAAGAGAGACTGTCTTTCCCTCCAGAGAGTCAGCTGTGTTTATGTTTAAGGAACCTTTGCTCCTTTGTTCTAGGACAGGCTACAGGCTTGAGTGAAGATAGAACTTTCCATGTGCTCTTTGCCAGCGTCCTGTTTGGTTGCAGCCACTCACTGGATTGGTAATAAATTGCCTTGAGGCCCAGGCCAGCTCTGTTCTCCACGAGTGCTCTCCCAACTTTTCCATTTGCCTTCAGCCTTCTGTTTCTAAATTGGCCTTGGCAGATTTAGAAGGTGCCTTGGAGACATTTCTGTGCCCAGTGAACAACTTAACTTGGTGCAGGGCTCTGGCCAAGAGGGCTGATGGGCGAGAGCATGGTCTGGGCTTCTGAAAGTAGCGCCTGACAGAGAAACTGACCAGGGAAAGAGACTGTGGAAAAGACATTTCTAAGGTTATCTGAGACATGCAGGCAGAATCTGATTTTGAGGCATAAAAACACAGCCTGGGGGGAATAGTTGGAGAGGCTGCAAACTCTGTTCCCATTTCTGTATTTTAACTCTTCTTGCTCAAAGCTTAGCTTCCAGTTAAATGTAAATATTTGCAGGTGGGCTGTATAAATCTTCTTAGACCCTTATACCTCTGTGTGAATGAATGTATTAGATCCCTTTCTGAAATGAGGAAAGAAAAGAGACTGATGACTGGATAAGAAAAGCAGAAAGAGGGTTTCCCTGGTGGCGCAGTGGTTGAGAGTCCGCCTGCCGATGCAGGGGACGCGGGTTCGTACCCCGGTCCGGGAAGATCCCACATGCCGCGGAGCGGCTGGGCCCGTGAGCCATGGCCGCTGAGCCTGCGCGTCCGGAGCCTGTGCTCCGCAACGGGAGAGGCCGCAACAGTGAGAGGCCCGCGTACCGCAAAAAAAAAAAAAAAAAAAGAAAAGAAAAGAAAAGCAGAAAGGGCAGGGGCGACTAAGGGTCAAGAAGACAAACTCTGGCTCTTTGGCAGCCCTGCCTGGACATAGGGAGGGTGCAGGGCACAGGGCGCAGATGCACACACAGCAGGCTGAGGACACAGGGACCTCGGATGACATGTTCTTTGGGAAGTGTTTCACACAAACGCCTTTAGCTTGAATGGATACAGGAGCATCTCCGACACCTTGAGGTCTTTATCTTTTGGGTGTCCCTCAGCAATGTTTTTGTTTGTTTTTCTTTTCCATTATAGTTTATTACAATATATTGAATGTAGTTCCCTGTGCCATATAGTAGGGCCTTGTTGTTTAACCATTTTATAAAAATAGTAGTTTGCATCTGCTAATCCAAAACTCCTAATTTCTCCCTCCCCCTGCCTTAGCAATGTTTTTTAAAAAACATGGAGAAAACTTAGCAGTAGACTATATGTCTATGTATATGAATTACACAGGAAATTACATTGTCATTGCATGCCTCTCAAATTTATTTTTATTATGGTAAAATACATCTAACATAAAATTTACGTTTTTAAGTGCACAGTTCAAGGGCACGAAATACATTCACATAGTTGTGCAAGCATCACCACCATCCATCTCCAGAAAGTTTTCATCATTCTATACTGAAACTTTGTGTCCATTAAACACTAACTCCCCACATCCCCTCCCTCCAGCCCCTGGTAACCAATGCTCTGCTTTCTGTCTCTATGAATGACTCTAGAATTTTATAATATGGATCCTCCAAGATACAACTCACTTGCTCATACCCTATAAGGATCTCTCCCTCCTTGGATAAAATGAGTTGCCTTCTCTTGTGTGTTTTCCTATGTTTTAGCCATTTGTGTCTCCAAGAGTCTTTTGCTATAGGGTCGTCTCCTTCATTTTTCCCTGCCAGAAAGCCAAACTGCTATGTATCTAGTGCAATCCATGAATTTTCAAACAAGAGGTGGGAGAAACTGGCTCCTCCAGAAGTCCCAGGAATCCTGGAAATCCCGAATGAGTGCTTGAGCGATGGCCATGGTCACTGGGCCAATTGTGAGCTGTTACCCCTAGATGTTCCTCCCACTGCACCTCTTCCCCAGAGAATCTCGAGAACAACAAACAGCAGTGACAGGTGAAACAGCCTTGGCAATGTCTATGCCCTAAACCCTCCCCTATAACAGAGCTTCCCCCCTTCCTGTGCTTTGAAGAAAACCCTTTTGGCTTTT
This sequence comes from Grampus griseus, assembly GCF_964374135.1. Classification (NCBI taxonomy): domain Eukaryota; kingdom Metazoa; phylum Chordata; class Mammalia; order Artiodactyla; family Delphinidae; genus Grampus; species Grampus griseus. The sequence goes on along the minus strand of NC_139006.1, from coordinate 75,337,113 downwards.
GCCTTTGTCCTTTGCCTGATATGTCCCACTTTCATCTGATGTGTGCAGGAGAGAAGGGCCTGGGGCGCATCACTTATTTGTAGGAGAGTTAGATCAGGTTCCTCTGATTAGGACCTGAGCATTTTGGCAGGTTGCTGGTGGGTCTACTAATCTGATGAGTCTTGAGACATCTCTGGGCCTGGTTGTTCAGTCATGCACAGGACGCTCAGGACCCATCTGAGCACAACAGACAGCAAGGCAGATCACTCCAGCTCACTTGGAAATTGGCTCTCTCGCCACCCCTCCAGCTCTCAGGGAGGCAGGTTCAAGGTAGCTAATAAGTAACTTGGTTGTAATTTTTATTTAGCTACGTGAACTTCACAGGCAGCTTAATTGCGGTTGCATAAGTGAACCACGTAATCACAGATTGGGCCCTTTTCATCCGTCACCTGCCACCAAGGGAACTGCTTTGAGTGGGAATCCTTATTTTGGGTTAATACTGAATCAAAAGGGTTTTTAAAGCAAGAGAGGAGAGCAAAGCACTATTTTTTATTTTATTTTTTTTACTCAGAAACATTTAAGATCCAATCGTGTCTGAACCAAACAGCCATTCTCAGCTTCCTTTCTGGATTCTTCTGTAGCTTGTCAGTGGGATTCTAAATCCCAGCTACTGAGTATTGATCGGCTTCCTGGTGTAATTACCTAGCTGAAAGAACTCTCAACCAATCAATTTTGCTCCTGAAATGCCAGTGCCCTGCTTCTGGGGAAGGAAGGGGTCAATTAATCCTTGTTTGCTTTTTAATTCCTGTTCCGAACATAGTACATTCACACACAGGTTAATTTTTAAATCCACTCTCCTCTTACTTCACTGCTTTCTTTAATTCGCCCTGGAAACCTCAGTGACACTAAAACCCTATCAACCTCTTCTTATTGCTTGTGCAGCCTCATTAAATAGCTCAGCAAATACCTGACCTGGTCATTTCCCAGACTTCTGCTGGTAGAAATCGTCCAAAGTCCCCTTAATTTTTCTGTTCCTGTCTGAAGTCCCTCAGGGCAGAGGTTTTCAGGAATTGCTGACACCCCTCCATCTTCACCTGGTGTAGAAGGGAGACGGGGGCTTCTTTCCATGTACCATCTGAGAGTCTGTTCCCAGGTCCTCTTTCTCAGCAGATCTGGCAAATTTGTGAGCCCATTGAATTTTAAGGGATTTATGAGGCGAGAACATGTATAAGGTATAAGAGCTTATGGACCCAGAGGCGAGCCAAAGGGTCAGGCCATTTCATCTCCTCTGGTAATGACCTTTCCAGGCATGTAAACAAAATCTCAGCCTTTTTGTTTAATGCTGATTTTTATTTAAATTGTGGCTTGGAGTGTTTAGATAGTATCAGGAATGGCAGTATGACAGTCAGCAGAGGGGAAATGAGTCCCTGTACTTCTCACCTCCCATCCCGAGCCTCTGACCAAGCTGGGAGGTCCAGGAATCCATGGGCTGGATGTAGACGCTTTGAGCCCAGCCCCGGGCTTCGTCTCTCAGCCGAGGGGACAGATCTGTCAAAGGTCTGCCCTGGTTTGATTCTGGTGAGTCGCCAGCCTCGTTGCAATACATCAGCTTCCAGTGTGGTTTGCTTGGGCATAATCTTGAAGTCGAAGATCAGTCAGAAAAGCTTTAAGGAGCTCTACTGGGAAGCTTTTACAGCATCTGAGCAGTCTGCTTGGATTTGGCTAATGTGTGTTTCCTTTCGCCTGACAGAATACTCACTGCCTCCAAACCCAGGAGACGCTCCCACAGGGACGGCGTCCTCCGCGCTTTCCCAGAATATTAATGCCCTGGGATTAGGCGGCTTGCAGCTTCTAAGCAGTTTTGAAACTCCAGCTAGGAAGCAGGCATTCGACCTTTGGGGGTTTTGATCTTGTATTTTTCTGCTGGAATATTTAATATGATAGTTAAAAATAAACAGGCAAATGGATACTTTTTCATAAGGCTGCTCGTAAGTATCGGAAAACTAGGAACAAAAAATTCCAGTCCTTTCTGGTATCACAGAGAGAGGCTAAGCAGAGACTCAAAACAAGCCTTCTGGTTTCCCTTCCTGATCAGGTACAGCTGCCCCTCAGGTCCCACAAGCCATGACTAACACAGATCTAACCCATACAAATTGTTCCGGAAGGTGCTGATAGCATATTAGAGACGTGGAAGAGGTTGCATTATGCATGAAAAGACACGCTAAGCTAATGTCACGGAGCAAGGGCTCAGGGGAGGTGGCAGGTCCCAGGAGAAAGGCTTTTTGTTTTCAGGTTTATGGTGCTCCTGTGGGGTCTCTAACGGTGCCAAATCATGTTATTTCCGGGGTGTCTGTGTCTTTACCCTCATCTCCTTCCAATCTTACCCCAAAAGCCACCACGAGAGAACAAGAGTGGAGGGCCATTTGTAAATCTAAGATGACTGACTTAAAGTAAGAAATAAAATGCTAAACCTAAAGCTAAAGAAGGGGCCAGCATCCTTCTTCCATTGAACGTGAAAATATTTTGGTGACTTCAACAGTAGAAACTATTTGAAAGTATACTATACACATACAGTTTGTGTTACAGGTTCTGTACCTTTAAAATTCAGGATGTCAATTTAGGAGTCATGATCACTTTTGCAAAATCTGAGTTGTGCAAACCTGTCTGGGCATGGGGGTGGGATGCGGGCAATTGCGTAAGCTACGATGTTACAATGTTCAATTACCAGGTGGTTGGCTGGGGTTGAATGCATCAGCGTATCAGTGACCAAACCCAAATCGGAAGGGTCGAAAAAGAAATCCTATATACATATAAATACATGCACACACGTGTGTTTGTTTGTTTGCTCCCTTGCTTAGTTATTTAACATCCTCTGTCTTAGCTTGAATTTCCTGAAAGGGGAGCCTAAAAAGGGCTTGCCTGCCAGTCATCTACTTGGGAGTGTACCCGATCCCAGGGAGCAGGCTTGAGAGACAGAGCAAGGGAACAGAGCAGGGAAGCCAAAACAAAGATGCATTATCCAGCCGGTCATGCTACAAGCATCTGGTGCTCTGTCCTGCTGGAACCTTCCGAGAAGCCTCCTGTGACACCCTCAGAACTGGCTGCCCGGAGGCCAAAGGGGGACGTACTTCTCCAAGAGTCCTGCCACCATTGGGCATAAGGATCCCACTCCTCCCCAGTCCACTCTAGGTGGCCTGTGTGAATGTAGAGCAGCACCCACATCAGGGAAGCTCCAGGGCTGGAAGCAGGAGCTGAGGGGAGAAGGCTCGGGACCAGGCATTCTTGAGCTGTGTCTATGGGAAGCTGGGCAAAGCTGAGTGGACCTGGTCTCCATAGCAATGGCTGGAGTACAGGGTGAGGCCAAGAGAAATGATGAGGAGTAGAAAGTTCTAGGAAAACAGGATAAGACAAGAGGGTATGAGCTAAGAGTAGTAAACAGGGATGGGAGTGGAGGTGGTTAGCAAGGTCTGTTCTTCCCTATTCCTCAGTCTTCAGAGATAAGGACGCTCTTTTTCTCTGGGTATGGGGAGGGCACCTCTCTCATGAGGGTCGTATGAGCTACTTCAGGAGAGACTGGGGAGGTTAGAGTGTCCTTCTTGCACTGCTAAACATTGGACCTTGCCTTATACTTCCAGCAGAAATTCTTTTCTATGGGGTCAGTGTTTTAATAAAACAATGGATACCACAAGGCTTCCTTTCACTGGGAACTTTCTCCTTCTTATCTCCCCCCAAAGACTGAAGATGCCAGACAAGCTTGTCCCTAGAAGTTAGAGAGAGCAGTGTAACGTCCAGAGGTTGAACTGGGAGCAATCAGGAACAATTTCCATGTGAGTGGCTTTGTTGCGTTTTTACTATTTGGGGCTTACCATGAAATATGGAAGTCGAGATGTTCATTTGCAGCAGGAAAGAAACAGATGGATCTTCCAAATACATGTTTCTGCCTAAAATTGCAGTAGCTACAGAAAGCAAGTAACATAGGAAAGAAAATAATTGGAATCAATAAAATGCAAGAAAATCAAGAGATGGGGCTGAAAACAGAGAGCAGTTTCTTTTAGGTTGAATTCCGGAGCTGCGTATTAGTTTCCTTCCCTCCCCCGCAGGCTGGCTGCTGCTTTGCAGATGTCAACAGACACGGTGTACTGGTTCGCATTTCCAGGGATTCTGAATGAGAAAATTCCTATTTGTCAAAATGTAATGGCTTTCTCATGCCACAGACTGGGAGAAAACAATTGCAAAATAAATGTCTCATAAAGGACTTGTATTCAGAATATATAAAGCACTTTTAAAACTCCGTTATAAGAAGATAAACAACTTGATTAAAGAATGGGCATAAAATCTAAATAGAAATTTCATCCTGGAAGATGTGCAGATGGCAAACGAATACATGAAAAGATGCTCAATATCATTAATTGTTAAGGAAATGAAAATTAAAACTACTCTGGGGTAACACTACATGCCCCACTAGAAAAGCTAAAATTAGAAAGAGTGACAATGCCAAGTGTTGGTGAGGGTGTGGAGCTACTGGAACTCTCATGTACTGTTTGTGGGAATGGAAAATGGTAGCCACGTTGGAGAAGTTTGAAAGTTTCTTTTAAAGTTAAACATATACTTAACTATATGACCCAGTAATCCCACTTATTATTATTATTTATAACAACCCCAAACTGGAAACAATCCAAACGTCCATCAACTGGTGAATGGATACATACATTGTGGTAAATCCATGCAATGGAATATCAGTCAGCAATAACAAGGCATGAACTATTCATACACAAAACAACGTAGATAAATCTCACAAGTGCTATGCTAAGTGAAAGAAGCCAGACGTAAAGACTAAATGTTGCTTAGAGGCAACTGGAGATCATCATACTAAGTGAAGTAAGTCAGAAAGAGAAAGACAAATACCATATGATATCACTTATATGTGGACTCTAAAATAAGACACAAATGAACTATGATATAGAAACAGCATCAGCAACATAGAGAACAGACTGGTGGTTGCCAAGTGGGAGGGGGTTGGGGGAGGGATAGAGTGGGAGGCTGGGGTTAGCAGATGTAAGCTTTTACATATAGAATGGATAAACAACAAGGTCCTACTGTATAGCACAGGGAACTATATTCAATACCTTGTGATAAACCATAACGGAAAAGAATATTTTTAAAAAAGGAATGTATATATATGTATAACGGAATCACTTTGCTGTACAGCAGTAATTAACACAACACTGTAAATCAACTATACATCAATTTAAAAAAATAAAGGAAAAAAAGGCTAAATGGCGTATGATCCTATTTATATGAAATTCTAGAAAAGACAAACCCAATGGTGAGAGAGCAGGTCAGTGACTGCCAAGGGCTGCAGGTGGGGAGGGGGGATTGATTGTCAAGGGGCACAAGTGCCTGGAATATAGGGAGGTGGTACTGAAATAATCAACTGTAAGTTGCATGAACAATGAGGGTGGGGCGGGGGGGCAGAATTCTCTGTTTTGTTCAGTCTGCTACTACGGTGCCTGCTTGATTTTTATATGTATTGAGGTTTAAATCTCTGTAGAATGAAAGCCAATGAACGTCATTACTATTGCAATCTTATACAGTCTATTTACATAGTGAATTTTACGTAATCACCAGGTCTAGTAGCTTGAACTTTAAACTCCTGTCTAAACACAGCCTTCTGTAGAAACTTCTATTTGTTTTTCTTATAGTCTTTAGAACCATGGTCTTTTGACACTTCTCCATACTTACTTCGTTTATTCTGCTCATGTATTCAATAAAGATCTATTCAGCACCCCTCTGTGTCAAGGGCTAGGCTAGACAGTAGTGGACAGATAGACAAACAAAATATGATTCCTGCACTCAAGTTGCTTATAATCTAGTGGGAGAAGAAAGTCAGGACAAATAGTGATTACAATGTAGGGCGAATATTCCATAATATGGGTGAGAACAGGGTGCCTGGTAGCTCACAAGAAAGGCCACTACTGATGAAATAAGTCAGACACAGAAAGACAACTACTATATGATCTCACTTATATGTGAAATCTAAAAACGCCGAGTTTATAGAAACAGAGATTAGAATGGTGGTGTGGGGGTGAGGAGGTGGATAGGATGCTCTGACCACAGCTTTCAGGTGTTTGATTGTGAAGACAAGAAAGAGAGAGGATAAGAACTAGAAGAGGGGGTTTGATCCCTGGTTGGGGAACTAAGATCCCACATGCTGCGGGGCAAGAGCCCGCATGCCGCAACTAAGACCCGATGCAGCCAAAAAAAAAAAAGAACTAGAAGAGGATGTGGGGATCAAGGGAGACTTGCTACTATTGGAAAAGATCCGAGGATGTATGGCAGTAGAGGGGAAAGGGCCATACCAAGAGCCTTAATAGATAGGTGAGGGAAAACAGTGAATACTCTGACCAAGGCAATGTTTCAAACCTGGACGTGCACTTACTGTCTGACAAAGAACAATATGGAATTCTCTTTATTGCAGGAATCAAGGGCGATGGTGAACTCTGAAAGCAAATCTGATGGATCTGGAGGACAGGAGAATCTTGAAGGCATGTTTTCCTTCTGTCTTTCAGGCCAGTGTTAAGTGTTGGAGCACAGGGCTGAGCGACATAGGACCCTTATTCTGAAAGGCGCCTTTTCACTCACACCATTTAAGAACCAGCTCTTGGTCAATTCAAGGTTTGTCTTGGAGTGTAAGGCACCCCCAGCCCCGGCTCTGACACATGATGCGGTCCTTCCTCTGTTCCCAGCTTCATCTTCAGTACAATGAGTGCTTTTATCTCTCCTGTTTGGGAGTCCTGAGAACAAGCTGAGGTACCACAGGCAAGCAGGTACCAAAAGGGATTATTCAAATTTGACTTTGCCTTTGGTGTAACAAAATCCTTGGATGTTGAGCATTTTTTGGAAACACATCTAGCTTATTATGGAAATCAGAGCTGGGTTTGAGTTTCAGCGTGAAAAATTATTGATAATTACTGGCATTCTGGTTTTGTTTCCATAGCAATCGGAAACATTTTAAATTGTCAGTTGTGGACTTCCCTGGCTGTCCAGTGGTTAGCACTCTGCACTTCCACTGCAGGGGGCATAGGTTTGATCCCTGGTCGGGGAACTAACGCCCTGCATGCCGCGCTGTGCGGCTGGAAAAGAAAATTGTCAATTGTTGCCAAGCATCTGGCCAACACTTCTATATTGTTGATGCTCACTGTCTAAAATTGCAATTTACCCATGTTTCGGGTGACATTTAAGGTGTGTTGACCAGTAATGTGGGTGATAATGTGACCTTCACCGCACATTCTTGAGCACATCTGCTCAGTTTGTCAATTTGCTACTGCTTTTCCCCTATCGTTTACCTGGAGCTTAGGAAGTTGTAAAAAGCTGGACCCTGGGTTTAGAAAGGGGTGAGAAATCACATTTACTTGGGTTTCCAAGGAATTTTGCTCGTTTGGTAACTTGGAGCTCCTATTGTGGCTGCCAGACCAAGACTGTTGTGAAAGCCCAGTGATCCAACCTAAGGAGGTTCTGCTCCCTCAGGTCAAGTTCCCACAGGCTAGAGATGCTCCCCAATCAGGCTGGCCTCACGCTCAGGGAATCCAGGAAACTTATTAAAGTGGTGCAATAAATCAGAATGTAAACGATGACTATTGATTTAACCAGAAACTGTGATATAACTCTTGTTGGGAGAGTGAGAAGAGGGAGAGTGGCTTTGGTATGTTTTTGTGTTTATGTGGGTGAAGTGGTGGTGGTAATAAGGTCATTAGATGCTTATCTTCAACTGAAGAAAATGAACAGATAATAAGTAAAATTAAGTAAGAAGTATTAGTATAAGCGTATCATTTAGAAATATGGCTGTAAATATCAGAAGCAGCTGGTAAAAGACGGAAACCAGGTGTGGAAAGGAAAGGGAAAAGGGAATGTTGGTTTTTTTAATCACAAGCTTATTAGTACTACTTGGCTTTTTAAACTGGGTACATGTATCATTACATATATGGTTTTGGGTAAGTATTAAACATTTAATGTAAAAATATCCTGCTCCTACCTTCTCCCCTTACTCAAGATAAATCTCATACAACAAATCATGGCATCAGAAACCTCTAAAACACAGCCTGGAGATGACAATGGACCTTAACTTCTCAGAGATATGTTGCCTCCATTTTCAGCCTGCCTCCATGCACTATGCTTCCAGCTTTCCATCACGCCTCACGGTTGTAGAACAGAAAGAACGGATTTGGTGCTGGGGACACTCTGCTGGGAGTAATGGCTGCCTTGGAAAGATGAAGAACAGGTGAGCTGAAATGGGGTCTAGGGAAACAGTGTCAGGGACCCCTCCGTGAATCTCTGGTGTAAGTGACCTCTTCAGGGAATTATTAATAAACGAACACAAGGTGAAATCCTGTAGAATTCTCTCGAATCCATTCCTGTGGAAGCCTTCAGACGATGGAAGATTGGGGTGGCTGCAGAAGAGTGAGAAATGACCTCTCCAAATCCGGGAAGGAAACATCAGTGTGGATTTTTTAAGGGTAGGGAGCTGGGGAGAGGCAACAGCTTCCAACCACCAGTCCTGGTGGAAGCATGTCTTGGGTTACCTAAGTGACGTCTTCGCACACATCCAAGATAATATTTCCACAGCTTGGCTCATCTTGGCCTGTCACTGTTATCAGCCACTTCATTTTCACTTGGTGCCTCTACCTTCAAACCATTATACAACTCTCCTATTTTAAAAATAAGAAAAAAAAGAAACCACAAAACACATTCATTTGATCCTGTTTTATCTTTTGTCCTCATTCTTATTGACAGTCTTCACTTTTATGTCTTTCCTCTCTGTCACCTCCGTAACCTGTGGCAATTGATTTCTCTCTCCCACTCCAAATCACCCGCCCCCTTGAAGCTTGTCAGGTGCCCTATTTCATTGAAAAGCCTCCAAGCTTTCTTTTTTCCTTTTTTTCTTTACTCTCCCCTTTCCTTTTTTATTTTGAAATTTTCAACCCATAGAGAAGTTGAAAGAATAATACGATGAATATCCATATAGCCTTCACCTCACTTCACCAAATTAGTAACATTTTGCCACATTTGCTCTTCTGGTGTGTGTGTGTGTGTGTGTGTGTGTGTGTGTGTGTGTGTGTGTGTGTGTGTGTGTTGACAGAGTAATTGAGAGAAGATTGTGTTTATCATGACATTTCACCTGAATATTTCAGCCTGACTACTTAAGCAATCGTTGCCTAATTTTTTAAAGGCATTCACTACAATACACTATTGTTTGCGAGGAATTTAACACTGATTCAATAAGATCATTTAATAGACAGTTTATAGTCAAAACCCTAAGTTGTCCCCCAAAATGCCTTTTGAAATTTTGTTGTTGTTGTTGTTTTTAAATCCAGGACCCCGATAAATTTCATGTATTGTCTTTATTTTGTTTCTCTGAGCTCCCTTAATCTAGAATTCAGAATTCTAGATTCTAGAATGTTCCATCCTCTTTTATGAAATTTGATGATAGTTGACATTTTTGAACAGTTCAGGCCAATTGTCTTGCATAATGTCCCTCATTCTAGGCTTATCTGATTGTTTCCTCATGTTTAGATCCAGACTAAACATTGTTTTGTTTTGTCAAGAATACCACCTAAATGACGTTGTGTACTTCCAGTTGCATCACATCAGGAGGTACATGTTGATGTTGTCCCATTTCTCGTTTGGTAACTATGTTTTTTTCTGCCAAATTTCTCCATTGTAAAAGTATCTTTTTCCCATTTTTAATTAAAAGCATTCTTTTGAGACCATGTGAATATCCTGTTTCCAACAGCTTTTCGCTGTGATTTTAGCATTCATGGATTATCCTCGCCTCAACCAGTTAGTGCACTGATGGCTGCAAAATGGCACTTTGCTAGGTCCTTATTGGCCGGTGTTCTCAGGTTAAAAAGAGCCTCCGCTGATCCTTCTTTGTTCAGTACCAGTACAGACTCAAGATTTCCTTTCTTTTCTTCTGTTTCATAACCCATAGCCGTCATTATTCTTTTTGAAGCTCAAATCAACACGAATGTGGCCAGGGGGAGCCCCTTTAAGCCAGTGCCTGTGTGTGTCCTTTGACATAGGCCCGCTTAGTCTCTCAGCACTTTCTTGCTTTCTGGTCCAAGATATTTCACGCTGGTCTTGTACTTTCCGAGACCTGGGATTAGTCATGTCTCCAAGAAGCCCATGTTCATTTTATTCCTTGTGGTCTCCTAGCTTTCCCTGGAACGCTAGATTCTGTTTACCATAGCCTCCTCCCTGAAACTCTGCTTTCATAAATAGTGCATTAGCTTCAATCACTTGCTACCTTCATAACTGCCCTTTCTGATTCCTGTGTTAGAGTCATTCACTTTTTCGAAAGTGAAATGTTTGTTATGTGTCAGGCACTGCGTATTCGAGGTACAAAGGCAAAGGGACCACAGGCCTTACCCGCAAGAAGCTCACGTTCTCAGGCTTCTAGCTAGGCAACGTGGGAATTGATCATCCAAATAGGACACTTTGAAAATGAAAAAGGGATACGATACATAATTATACTGGGACAAGAGACATAAATATGTACCGTCCAAGGCAAACCAAGAATTACATCATTGACTCCTAGCTGATGCTCTGCCTCTAGTTTTCCACTACCAAATTCACTTTCTTAAACAGCTTCCAGCATGTAACCTCCATGCCCCCACAATCCTGCAGCTCTGTTTTTTTTTTAGGAAGTCAAGTCACGCCTCTTTTCAGGCTTCTGAGGTCCTTTTAAATCTGACCGTAGGGCTTCCCTGGTGGCGCAGTGGTTGAGAGTCCGCCTGTCGATGCAGGGGACACGGGTTCGTGCCCCAGTCCGGGAAGATCCCACATGCCGCGGAGCGGCTGGGCCCGTGAGCCATGGCCGCTGAGCCTGCGCGTCCGGAGCCTGTGCTCCGCAACGGGAGAGGCCACAACGGTGAGAGGCCCGCGTACTGAGAAACAAAACAAAACAAAACATAAATCTGACCCTGAGTTATCAAATCCCACTTCCCACTCTGCCCAACATGCTCACCCCAGTCTGGCTGCAAGGCCTGTGAGAACAGGAGTGCGTATGTATTGTACATCACTGCCTCAAGCATCCTGCATAGCTCACAGCAGGTGTTTGAATGTTAGAATGTTCAGGAAGGGCTCTTAGCTTTCCTCTGCATGTGACATGCTCACTCCCATGGGTTCTCTGGCTTCGCTGGCCCAGGATGCCTTCCCATCTCTCTTAGACCTATTTGATTCCCACTGACTTCCAATCGGATGTCAGAGTGAGTGTATACACTCTCCCATCTTCCCCTCCAACTGCCCAGGATGAAATATTGTTTTAAAATTTAAAAAATTTAACTGATTCACTTTGTTATAAAGCAGAAACTAACACACCATTGTAAAGCAATTATACCCCAATAAAGATGTTAAAAAAAATTTTTTTTAATTTACAACCCCCCTCCAAAACAAGCAGAAATCCTCTAGGAACCTGAATGTAGAGGAAACTCACGGTGGTGAGAGGGGACAGTGAAGTCATAGGGCCCACAGGACTCATGACCAGATAAGGGCCGTAGGCACAGGACTTCTGGGGCTGCGTGGGAAAGTCTGCAGGGCCTGTCCTACTCCTGGTGGGAAACTGGAATTCTTGCATGAAGCCAGAGAATTGGGCATGAAATAAGTGCACTGGAGAGCCAAGAGGCAGGAGCCAGCTGGAAGTGAGCAGACCCAAGAGCACACAGAGGCAGCCATGCAAGATGGGAGCCAGGCTGGCAGCATACACAGAGCGCTTCCTGCTTAGGTGGGGGCCTGTGATGGTAGATGTTATGTGTCAACCTGGCTAGCCCCTGGTACCCAGATATTGGTTAAACATGATTCCATACGTTTCTGTGAAGATACATTTTAGATGAGATTAACATTTAAGTCAGCAGACTTTGAATAAAGCAAATTACCCTCCATAATGTGGGTGGACCTCATCCAATCAGCTGAAGTCCTTGATAGAAAAAGACTGAGGTCCCTGGAAGAGGAGGGAATTCTGCTTGAAGTCTGTCTTTGGACTCGAATGGCAGCTCTTTCCTGGTTCTCCAGCCTGCCAGACTATCCCACTGATTTTGGACTTACCATGCCTCCAAATTGCATGAGCCAATTCCTTAAAATCAATCTCTGTCATCTATCTATCTATCATCTATCTACCTATCTATCTATCATCTATCTATCATCTATGTATCTATCTATCTATCATCTATCTATCATCTATCTATCTATCTATCATCTATCTATCTATCATCTATCAATCCATCTATCTATCTATCATCTATGTATCTATCTATCCATCTATCTATCTACCACACAAATATATAAAAACTCTATTTGTATGATCTGTATTTATATCTATATCCACATCCATACCTATTGGTTCGGTTTCTCTGCAGAAGCCACTAAACCACCTACCGTAGGAAATAGCCAGTGTTTCGAGATCAAGGGTGTTAAGGTCGAAAGAGCCGGGTGGGATAAATTCAACAACCACCACAACCCCCCCACACGTAGGTATAACCATTCATTTACCAGCAGCTATTTATTGAGCCATTTACTGCGAGGCACTGTGCTAGGGGACTCAGTGGAGGAACGCATGTATAATGTACATGTATAGTACAATACATGCAAGTTATATATGGATAATACAAATTCATGTGTAGATATGTGCTATGGAGGAAAAATAAGTCAGAGCAAAGGACTTTCAGAGGAGCTATTTTAGGTAAGGGTTGAGGAAGGTCTTTCTGAAGAGATGGCATTTAAGTGGAGACCTGAATGGAGGGACAAGCCAAGGGGAGATATAATGAAACTGGCAAACGTAGAGAACAAAGAGAAAAACCTTACTAGCAAGCAGCAAGAAGAGTCCCACTAGCCACAAAAGAACAGCAGCCTTTTCAGCACTGAGAGTAAATGCTAGACGGAGTCTTTCCCCAGGTAAAGGATCGTCCAGGAGTGAGGGTAAAATAGACATTGGCAGACACACAAGGGCTAAGCGTGTTGCCTCTCAGAGACTCTTGCTGAAAGGGTCTGAACAATAGCTACGTTCAGAAAGAAGACAATGAAATCGCAAGGTGTGGGATGGAGAGGCGATGGTGAACAAATGGTTAATATGTTGGATCGATTGTCAAAAATAATAGTAAGCTAATTTTTTTCTGTACACAATATGTTAGATGAAATTTGGAAGATGGGAAGTGGGGAAAGTTTGGGGGGATTTTCAAGTGTTGAAGGTCCTTATCTTGAGGAAGAAGTGGTTAGAGATTCTGACTGAATTTAGAATGGCTTCGAAAAATAGCTCTCCCACTTCTTTATGACCTGGATTGGATCGAATCTTCCCCATGAGTCTCCTCTAATCACCCCGGCACCCTTTTATCTTCTGAACTTCTCTAGCACTTACAGCTTGTCCGTGCACCTGAGCCCTTAGCTGCACAGCGTCACTTTCTGCAAAGTGCTGAGTGCGCAGGGGCCCAGACCCCCACTGACGAAAGGGCCAGGGGGCCATCGGGGAAAGAGTGCCGGGCCCAGGCCCTGTTCTGCCGGCCGCTAACTGGCTTTGTGAGCCTGGACGTGTTACTCACCTCTCCAGGCTTCAGTTTTCTCTTAGTTTGTCAAATGAGGTGATGGGGTGAGATGACCCCTAAGATCCATTCCAGCACTACGAATTATGACTGGTTCTTCCATGCCTTGCTTCTGGAACTTGGAGAAGAACTGTCCAGAAAGATCATCATCTGAATGAATGATAGGGCAGAGCCAGTGGGCAAAATACCACTGTCCCCTCACCTCTTCTCCACTTAGAATCTCTCATTCCTCTTTTGCATCAGATTCTCAGCCAGCCTTTCTAGAAGACTACTCCCAAATATGGCCTGAAGTAGATACCCTTGACTAGGCTGACTCCAAGGAATGCTTTTAGTCACTAATGCCTTTCCTTCTGCTGCTGCTCTGGGCTTATTATTCAGTCTTTCCAATCAGTTCATTCCTTTGTTGCATACTTTCTTTGTCTTCTTGTCCCCCACTCAATGACTTCCTCCCTGGATTCTGAATCAATAACTTAATTCAACCTTTGAAACCTGCTGACCCACTGAGCCCAGCCCGGCTCCTGCACTTCAGCCCTGATGTCCTGCTTTCAGATGCTCACCTCTGCCTAGCTGATACCTCCCTGGGTCTGGGTTACTTACTCCTGTGCTTCTCCCTCATCCTGTGTCAGCCTTTTCTTAGCTCTTGGATCCCAAGTGCTCGCTCATCGTACATAATACAACATGACAGCAAAAATCATATAGTTCTTAAAATTAATGACTTCAGAAACTGAGATGTCGCAGATTGTTTCAAAAGTGTATAAGGTACATCTCTGTACTTGTCTGCTCTCTTCTGGTGGTTTTCTCTACACAATCAAGGTCAGGTATTGATATTAACAAGGTCAGAAGGGGTGTGCTGTGGTTGAGAGCAGTCAACACTCTTCTTATCACACACATCAAAGAATTGATTTGATCCCATGCCTCCACCTACGCTCCCTCCCTTTGCTGCATTTTCCCCCCAGGCTTTTAACCAGAAACGATGGTAATCGTTTCTCATTTAGTGACAACTCCTAATGGGCCAGATTTATATTTCAAAATATGAGTTACCTACCATGAGAGGCAGTATGTACATTGTCTATTGCTGTGTAATACCACAAACTTAGCAACATGCAACAACACATACCTATTATCTCACAGCTTCCGTGGGTCAGGAGTCCTGGATAAGCTGGGTCCTCTGCTTCAGGAACTCTCACACAGTGTGTGGACTAGGGCTTCTGTCTCACCTGAAAACTTGCCTGGGGAAGGATCCACTTCCAAGCTCATGTGTTGTTGGCAGCATTCAGTTCCTGAAGTGTTCTTGGACTGAGGGCCTCAGTTCCTTGCTGGTCATTGACCAGAGGCTATTCTTAGTTCCTGGTGTGATGCAATCATGGAAGCAGCATCCTGACACCTTTGTCATACTCTATTGGTTAAAGCAAGTCATAGGTCCAGTTGACATTTAAGGGAAGGGGTTTATACAAGGACATGAATACCAGATGGCAAGGGTCATGGGGGCTCATCTCAGAACCCGTCCGTCACAGGCAGTGAAATAGAGTGGTCAAGACATGGCCTTTGGAGCTGCCTGCCTGCTTTCAAATTCCTAAATTTCTAATTACTAAATGCTCCACCATTTAGTATCTATGCTTCTCTGTGCCTCAGTTTCTTCATTTGTATAATAAGGATAATAATAGTACCTACCTTACAGAGTTGTTGTGAGGACTAAATGAGTTATTATATTTAAAGTGTTCAGAACTGCCTGGCTTATAATACTGCTGTGTAACTGTTAGCTATTATTACTCTTTCTCTTTGCTGATGTTATTTCTAGAGAGGTAGGGATGGTACAAGGGCAACATTTGCCTTCTCTCTGAGATGGCAGTTGTGCTTCTCAGTCATTTCCACACACGTAGCACATACACACAGTGGTTTTAAGATAATTACAAATAAGCAGCATGTTATACATTTGACAAATTGCTTCCTATTGATGTATGTTGGGTTGGCCAAGGGGAAAGTGGGATGCCACAAATGACAAGTAAAGTGGCTAGAGCCAACTATTCAGACAGAAGAGTCTTTAGGGACAATTTGATACTGTATAGAGTGGTTTCATCTTTAGGAACAGTTAAGATTGGACCATCAGATAGTTATGGGCCTTTAACAGGGGCTGCTGTCTTTCAACCAGCTGTGGAGTCCATTATAAGAGTTCTGAATGAAAACTATCACCTTTGGAAAAGGTTCTATGTAGAAGATGGTCTTGAAAGATATTTTAGCTTTGTGACTGAAAGAGTAGATGAAATTGGCCCCATGGCAGTCTCCAGGTGGAAATTGTAGGAATTTTGCTTCCAAAAGTGATGTGGAATATTAAGAAGAAAAGGAGGTTTCAAATAAAACCATAAAAATCTCACTAAGTAAAGAAATGACAAAAATAAAGATTTCAGAATTTAAAGAGCAAACTAATTTGGGATAATCATTGCAATTCTCTATTTCCAAGAACTTCAGCAATAGACAGGTTTTGTCTAAGACCACAGTAGTTCTGCAGGCCCAGGAGGTGTCAGCCAAGACAGATGTGAACACCTGTCACTAGGATAAATGGCAGAAGGACAGAGCTGAGCCAGCATACCTTGAATGCTCTAAGTGTATCCACTAGCACTGCATTTAGCTGCAAGTAACGGAACATCAAACTGATTGGACTTCAACAAGTAAGGAGTTTCTTTACCACATTTGTCACATGTAACAAAAGGTCTAGGGATAGATGATCCTGGACAAGTAAAGCAATTCCAGATGTCATCAAGGGCCCAGTTCTGTTTATCTTCCTCCTCTCTATCTTTAGTAAGTGGCTTTCATTTTCACAGTCTCCAGAGGGCTGCTGCACCCCCAGCTATCATACCTGTTTTAGGAAAGAAAAGGAGGGAGGAAGAGGGGCTGAAGGACAGAGGCTAAGGAGCTGCGCTGAGTCTGTTCTTTTAAAAAAACTTTCCTGAAAGCTCTGTCCAGTAACTTTTTCTTTTATTAATTGGTTAGAACTCTGTTACATAGCCACTTTTAGCCACAAGCAAGCCTAGGAAAGAAAACGTTTAATTGTTCCAGCCTCTATAGTAGAGGAAGGCAATGGAAAAAGAGTTGTGAAAGGTTTTTGGATTTCCAATCCACAGAGCCTGCCATGGAAATTTCTGGAATTCCATGTGCCCCTTGTCAGTCTTGTTTGCATATCTCTGGCTGAATTTTTTTTTTTTTTTTTTTTTTTTTTTTTTTTTTTTTTTTTGCGGTACGCGGGCCTCTCACTGTTGTGGCCTCTCCCGTTACGGAGCACAGGCTCCGGACGCGCAGACTCAGCAGCCATGGCTCACGGACCCAGCCGCTCCGCGGCATGTGGGATCTTCCCAGACCGGGGAAAGAACCCGTGTCCCCTGCATCGGCAGGCAGATTCTCAACCACTGCGCCACCAGGGAAGCCCTCTGGCTGAATTTTTAAACTATTTCCTTTGTCTATGCTCAGGAAGCCAGTTGGAAATGTTTTTATAGGGTATCAGGGAATTGGGTAATTTGATGCTAATAATCAACTGAAACATGTGTAATAAAGAAAAACTTCATTTCTGGTCATATCCATCTCAATGACCACAAAAAGAATTCCTACCTCTAAACCTGGGTGTAGTCGTTTGAACAATATAACTTTTAGTAATTTGTGCCTTACTGCCTAGTGGTCAAAAGGAATGAACGTAAATATTGTCTTGCCCACAAGAGCCTGTTCTCATAGAATGGAAGCCATGACTTGGTTTTATTCTTCTAGAAAACCCAGCAGCACCCAGCTGGCACAGGGCAGTGCTCAATCAACACATGACTGAGCAACTGCACAGTCCTCTCCTCTCTGACTTGCTTCTCTCCCGGGGTCACAGGCAAAGGCTAATAAAGCAATCTACTTGCATATAACATTAAAATTCTGCAAGCTGCAATGCTATTGCTTGGTTTCCATTGGAAGGAGTGTATTTCTTGTCAATAAATCCAGTGTAAATGCCTCACTTCATATCCTGGTAAAGCGCCTGCTTGTTTGTGCGTATCACCGAATTGTCTGTCTTAACATGGGGAGCATTTGCTAACTCGCTTTGACCATAGCTGTTCTCATTTTGCACAATCAAGGTAAATTGCAGGGATCTCTTCTTGATAATAAGATGGAAGGACAGAGAAAAGAGGCAGGAATGTGATTTTCCTTTGGGAGGGGCACATGACAAAAGGCGTGGTGCCCCCAAGCATGTCAGAGTCACTTGGTGGTGATGGAAAGGAAAAGGGATTGCATGGGAGGGAGAGCTCAGTCTGTAAAGATTAAATAAATGCCATGACCTGATTCCCATTTAGGAAGACACCAAGTCTTTGAGCAAAATACCTAGCTTGATCATTAAGCAAGCTTGCAGAGTGTGTGTATTAAGACTGAAACCGAGTATTCACTCAACATTTGGTCAAATCACTTTGACACTTCATTGGTAAGAAAAATAAAATACTTAACTGGACCCATCTTATAAATGGAAGGAGAGATTTTTGAAAAAATTTTTTTCAAAAACACTGTTTTGTCAAAATTGTATTACTTCTCTTGTCCCCTTATCCTCTGAGAACTCTAATCCTTTGAAGGCTGTTGATTTCCTTTTGGTTGATGTAGCAAGGGCATGTTTTATTACGATTCAATTAGAACACATTTTTCCAGTGGGCAATGATCTTGATCACATTAACATTCATGAGATGAGCCTGTGTCCCACTTGTTTTTTAATAAAAGAAATAGAATCAGGTATATTATTCAGTGGTAGTGGCTTGTCATCCTGGGACAACATTACTATTGCAATTCCATTAAAAGCACTAGCGATTGCAAAGGAAGTAGCAATAATAAAAAACTGTTGCTTTTAGGCAAAAACTAGAAAATGCTTGTTGTGAATATCCTCTCTCGACTGTTTAATCAAAAGTAGAAGCAGATGTGCTCCAGGCAGCTGGAAATGCTACAGAGGTCCACACGGAACGGCCATGATGACTGAGTCAAAATCTCACTCATAAAGGAGGGAGGTATCATGCAGTCTTCTAAACTGTCTTCCAGAGCTTGTGTTCCACCCCTAGGAAGATCCAATCCCCAGTTACACACTAGCACTCCCACTCCCCTTCCTTTTAGGGACATCACATAAGCATTTTGCCAAGCATTGTGCCCAGATGTTTTCTACACCTTATTTCATTAAATTCTCACTACAAGCCTAAGAGGAAGGTGTTATAACCCATTTCATAAATTGATGTCATTAAGCATCACACCCAAGGTTATATTGCTAGTAAATGGTGGAAAAGTAGGGTCCAAAACAGATCCTTGTAAGTCACAGAGTGATAAAGAAACACTCTCTCTTGAACAGTATTGTAGTAGCAAGAGCTAAAAAAAAAAAAGCAACGGTGGTTAGAATTCCCCTGTAAGAACGAAGAGGGACTCACGTGAAGGATGACAATGTGACTGCTGATTAGCTGGATCATGTAGAAACAAAGGACAGTGATCCCCGTCAGGAAATAAATGTAGACTTGTACTCCTCGTCCATCATCTCTTTGATTTTTACCCTTACGGAAATTCTCACCGAGTCTTACTCCCTGGAGTGGAGTTTAAACATGAGAAGAATAAGCCCTATACAAAGGTTTGCTTCTTAGCCAGAATGTGTGTTCATCAACCCTGTTTTTCCAGATTACTTCCTTGGCTGTGCCCACAAACGCCCCCTATATCATGACCCCTTCTCAGAAATAACTCATTGCCTTAGTCACCTCTGGTTACCATAACAAAATGCCATAGACTGGGTGGCTTAAACTGCAGGAATTAATTTTCTTGCAGTTCTGAAGGTTAGAAAGTCCAAGATCAAGGTTCTGGCAGGGTTCAGTTTATGGTGAGAGCTCTCTTACTGGCTTGCAGAAGGCTGCATTCTCACTTTGTCCTCAAGTGGCAGAGAGAAGGAGCAAGCTCTCTGATGTCTCTTCTTATAAGGGCACTAATCCCATCATGGGGCCTTCACCTCATCACCCCATCTAACCCTAATCACCTCTCAGAGGCCCCATCTCCAAATACCATCACATGGGGGGAATACATTTCAACATGTGAATTTTGGAAGGACACAAACATTCAATTCATAACAATACGGCATCCTATCTTATGTCGTTCTCTGGACACCTGGTTTCTCCTGGTTCTCCACTAAGCTCCAAGGAGGGTTAACAACTGTCTCTATTGCTGAAAAAGCAACATTCCTCTTTCTCCATTTCCTGCTTGCATCCTGAGCTAGACTGAGCCCATCTCTGGCATGTGGCAGAATCGCTGAATGATAACTGCCTGGATTTCAATCCGCGGAAGTCAGTTCATCCTGATAAGCCACACCCCCCGCCCCCGACCCAAACTAACTGCTCAGCCTGCAGCATTGCTCCCTTTGGGTGCTTTACTCTTGTTCTTATTCCTTCTTCTTGGGTCCCTGGGTTTATTTTATTATTCTTTGTCTTTGTCCCAGTCTCTTGACTGATGCTTCAACTATCATAAATGTACTTATACATATATAATTCACATGAAGAAACCTTATGTTGAGTAGACACTCGGAAAGGGCAGGGAAAATGCATGGGTTTTCATGCATCCTGTGAATGGGTTTTTATTTAGAAGTCCTCTTTTTTTTTTTTTGTAACCAAAGAACACTTAGTTACTGGCATAATGAATAATTAAAAAGCCTCTCCTCATCATCAGCATCAGGAGTTTTCCTATGTTCAAGTTAATCCAGCTCCGCTGGCAAAGGAAAATCCTTATAAAGGATAATACAAATATAGCACTTTTATTAATATGAAATCTCAATTTTTATTGTTGAGTCGTTCAAATATGATTATCCTTTCTCTTAACTGAGTAACTGAAAAATGTAGAGGGAGTTATAGTAATGACCTTGGTGTATTCTTGAGGGTAAGAGCATTCCCAGTAACCACCGGTGTCTATAGACATTTTGGGGTAATCTGATACAGTCCCTCAGTATTGAGGGAAGAGGACTTGTGGAAACTTAGCCTGGAACATGGTGCTTTTGCTTAATGAAAATTACTGCTTTCTTACTTCTTTGAGAGTTCAAAGACCTAGGGTGATTTCCCTAAATGGTTTCTGCAAACCTGATACAGAAGGGAAGATGAGAATTAATGTCACACTCACTGGAAGGTTTAAAGTTCAATTAGCTCTCAGGCAGGCTGAGTTTTGTTAATTCATTGATGGGATTCTGGGAAGGCAGGCAGCCCAAGTAGGCAGTAAGAGCTAAGTTAGAATGAAGAGCACAGGGAAAAGCAACCAACTAAGGTGATTTGTTCCACATTTTGACCCAACTGGCACAAAAGCCATTACCAATTTGTTACCTTGTTAACAGGTGCCGTAAGAAACTTGGAATAGTGGCCCACTTATACTTCTGATTAATTTTCAGTAACAGGATACTGTAAGTAAATGGATTAAAGAACCATTTGATCTTCAAAAAGAGGTTTATGGTTGCTTTGATGATTAAGTACCGAGGGTCACAATAGATTATCATGGATAATGGATTAGGAAAAGTGGGATATTAAAACTGAACTCTCCTCCCTGGCCATATTTGGATGGTTCTGAGAGGTTAAATGGGGGCTGGGTTAAGCCTGTCATTTACTTGAATGAACAGTAGAGGTAAGTAGAGTGAACTTAGTCAATCCAAGGGAACCTACTTTTCTCACTTCTGGGAGAAAAATTGAGAATCTTATTGGTGGTGCTTTGAAGTGCAACCTCCATTCTCTCAAGATAAATTCTTGGGAAAGTACCTTCACAAGTACCAGTTCAGAGCTGAAAAAACACTCTGAGAAAAATGGCCTCTGTTTGTTTACCAGGGGCCTAGCTCTGCCCAGTGAGTCTGTCTCACAAAATATCAACCCATGGGGAAGAGCTCTCATAGGGAAGACTCCTAGCGTTGGTTCCTTCATCTCCTCTCTAGTTTTTTCTCTTTTTTAAAAAATTTATTTACTTTTATTTTTGGCTGCTTTGGGTCTTTGTTGCTGCACGTGGGCTTTCTCTAGTTGCGGTGAGCAGGGGCTACTCTTCATTGCTGTGCGCGGGCTTCTCATTGCAGTGGCTTCTCTTGTTGCGGAGCATGGGCTCTAAGCGCCTGGGCTTCCATAGTTGCAGCACGCGAGCTCAGTAGTTTTGGCGCATGGGCTTAGTTGTTCCCTGGCATGTGGAATCTTCCTGGACCAGGGCTCGAACCCATGTCCCCTGCATTGGCAGGCGGATTCTTAACCACTGTGCCACCAGGGAAGTCCATCCTCTCTAGTCTTTTATTTGTTCTGAGACCATTGTTGGGAGAAAGAGTTGATGCTTTCCCTGTTGGGAGAAAGAGTTGATGACGATGAAGTGTCATGAGACAAGGAGATCTGGGAGTGAAGGGGAATAAATTTATAATGCGTAGCTTAGGAAATAAATAAGAGTAGGGATGATTAACATGCATTATATGCCCTATGAGTGACCTATGAAAGCTGAATTAATAAACCAAAAGTATTGTTGATGCCAGTAAGTATCACCACTCAGTTTAAGGCAGAACTGGAAACTCAGTAGCCTACCAGGGCCAGTACAGTAACAAATGAGGAAATTAGGCCAGACGTAAGTGCATATACATCCATTGGGCATGGTGGAGATTGTGGTTAACTAGAAAGCATACCTCCTGTAAGGGATGGACACGGTACAGTTCCAGCTGATTCTTGCTGAGTAGGAATATGAGGCCCAGTGTTACCAGATTTCCACGTTTCTCAAGAGAAGATAGAAATGTGGATTTTTAAAACAGAAAATCTCTCCCCATTAAAATTTTCTACAGGATGAATTTCCCAGCAGGAGTCCATTTTATGATTTTTGCTTAAGGGGTAAAACTAAGTAAACCACAACTAAATTAATGATGATAAAGTTATATTAACAATAATTTATTATTAAAAAGCAAGAATAAATGAAATATTTAGGTGTACCTCTAACAAAATATGTGGAGGACTTGTATGGTAAAAACTACAAAACACCAATTAAAGAGACATACCTGTGTTTATGGGTTGGAAGATTCAATATAACAAAGATGTCAATTCTTCCCAAATTGCCATACAGTTTTAATACTTTTCTTGTCAAAAGTCCAGCAAGGTGTTTTTACAGATATGTAGACAAGAATATTTTAAAATATAAATGGAAAGGCAAAGGAACTAGAATATGTAAAACAATTTTGAAAGAGAAGAATACAGTTGGAGGAATCACTTTACCCAATTTCAAGACTTATACAGCGACAGGCATCAAGATTGTGTGGTATTGGTGAGGGAATAAACATTTAGATCAATGGAACACAATAGATAACCCAGAAATACACACACACATATAATCAATGGATTTTTGACGAAGGAGCAAAAACAAGTCAATGGGAGAAGGATAACTTTTTAACAAATGGTGCTGGAAAAATAATCTATAAAGGGAAAATACCTTGCTGTGAATGTAAAATATTTTCAGTACAGCTATATATTCTCACAAGGATTTTAAATTTAGAAATATTCGTATGTCAAGTGTGGTATAGGTTTTTAAAAATTTCTTTTCTAATGAAAGTCTTTGAAATTGGACCTGGGCTTAAATCCCCGTTCTGTGTATCTTTAGATATGTTAACCTAGCTGGTTTGTAAGAGAGAATAATAATACTGCATGTTTGATTGTTGTAAGTGTTAAGTGAGATCCTATATGAAATGCCTAAGGTATTGTTGAATGCACACTAAGTGTAATAGATGTTAGTTTCCTTCCTCTTCTCTCTACACTATTATCTAAATGGTAGAGCCCCTTTATTGAAAAATATGATGTATTTCACAAGCGGGGAAACGGATGAAAGATTCAAAGGGATGGAAGAATTGTAACTGGAAGAAAACTACCTGCAATAAATACTGAAAAACTGCAAGGGCAACATCTCGAGGCAAGAAAGAATCCTGAAAACTGGAGGTGACATAGCAGATACAACACTACACTTCCAAATTGAGTGACCCCCAAACTGACAAGGTCAAAGATTTTTAAAATTACCTCTCCATGGATGATAAACCAGGACACCACTCCCAGTAAATTAATCTACCCAAGTTAAATAAACCACCAGGGCTGGAAATGGAAACACTATTTCAAGTCTGAGCACACTTTTTTTCCCCCGGTTTGAAGCAGAAAAGAAAAGTTATTTTCTTCTACATCCCTTCAATGTTACTTTTATTTCTTTCCTTTGTTTCTCCCAATAGGACAACGTTGCTATTTTCACACATTTTGATGTAAGCTTCACCAGGCAAACTAAAACCGAATGCATTACAAAGGAAAGTAAGGAAAACAATGGGCCACTTGAGATGGACATCTGCTAGGTTGGTATTATGCTTTACTTTTAAAAAGTTAATCCAGAGACATGACTAAATAAAAAAGTAGAATCAATTTAGGACAGACCATACTGTCTTTTTCCAACTTTGTTAAGCTCATCCAGCTTGGTGGTCTTGAACACAGATGTAAGTAGGACATGTCTCTAGAGAGTTATGGGCAAAAACTCCACCCTGGAATGGGAACAGGAAAACATGCTTTTTAACCCAACTTTATAAAACTATCTCCTGACATTTTAATTATCTTAGAGTGGAGTTTTGAAAATTCATGTCAGATACCAGTTGATTTTTTGTAGAGCATCATATGCTCATCTTAGTAGTAGCTGTTTATCCTTCTCCCCCTACAGTGGTGAGCATGTTCCTTTACACTCAGTGGATGTTCAATAAATGTTTGATTGCACTAGTTACACACAAAAAAACATCATTTCCAACTGCCATTATTTACATATAGAATTTTAAAACATCGTTATGAAATATCTCCAACATTCATGCTAAGGGAGAACCTTGATTTCCCTGGCCATGTGGTTCATGGGGAGGGACTTCAGCTTCTCTCCTTGTCTTGTGGAAGAGTTGTCTTATGGACTGCTACTGTGAGACACTTCAGAGCTCTCTTCCTTTCTACGTGACAAAGTTGAAGAGTTCATGGCTCTTCCAGGAGCCTGCATCCTGAGTGAGGAGACGTGAGATGTTAGCTGACTTGCAGTGAACGCCTATGTAAACCAGGAATAAACCTCCAGTGGTTAAGCCTATCTTTTCTTCACTGACATAGAGACACATGTATAATCCAGAGGATGGACAGAAGTCATAAGGATTGCTTATTTTCTCATTTGTAAAAAGTCTTATTTCATGTACTTCTAATTGACATAAGCAGCAATAGAATTTCTGTTTTGTTTTGTTTTTAAACTTCAGTCTTTGGTAATAGGGCTTTTGTTTCTTTTACTAAACACAAAACAAAATTGAATGGGTAGTATTTTGATTTTTCCTTTAAGAAAAAAACCTCTACTTACTTTGAAACCTGTTATTTATGTTTTTCTGCTCAAAGAAAACAAACGGAATCTAATATGTACTTGCTTTTAACAGAGGAAACCCTTTATGGTAAGGGGGTGGGAGGGATCTTGTTTCCTAATTGAAAAGGCAACTCCTAAAGGGTCCTGCTGTGAGCCTTCCAAGGGAGAGGCAAGGTGGTCAAGGCTCTTTCAATGGTATCCACATCTTGCAGACAACTCTTCCTCCAATGAGCAGGCTGTGCTTTTAATTTAATTTAAGGAAGCCAAAGTTAGGTGCTGACATTAATCAGTTGTGAAGGTCATATGATTTAAGCAAATGTTCTGTCGCTAATGAGAGGGTCCCAGTCTAAAGGAGAAAGAGAAGAGAAAGAAGGGAAGAGGAACTAGCTGAGGTCTTCTTTTTTTATGATGACGATGGTTCTAAAATGTTTGAGTACATCCATGTAGATTAAAAAAACCCAGGGCTTCCCTGGTGGCGCAGTGGTTGGGAGTCTGCCTACCAATGCAGGGGACACGGGTTCGTGCCCCGGTCCGGGAAGATCCCACAGGCCGCGGAGCGGCTGGGCCCGTGAGCCATGGCCGCTGAGCCTGCACGTCCGGAGCCTGTGCTCCGCAACGGGGGAGGCCACAAGTGTGAGAGGCCCGCGTACTGCAAAAAAAAAAAAAAAAAAAAACAAAAACCAAACCGTGACGCTAAAAGACCTAAGGAAATGCATCAGGACATTGCTTTATTCTTGCCACCCTTATCCTCCCCAAACTCATCCTTTCCCCTGAGGCAACAAGTTCCAATTCATAAGAATAAATAGCATGTTTATAATCCATTTATTGAGATCAGCTGTACATATTATCTACATTTTATTAATTAAGGATTTTGTTTCTTGCACAGTTCTATTCATTTCCTCTCTCTTCCTTTTGATATAATTTTATATCAAAAATTTAGATAACATCAATAGGAAGAACTTATTATCAAACTACATAGACATTTTTTTTTACTGCTGGAAGTTATATACTATGAGTACTTTTCCTTTCTCATATAACGTTTGGTTTTTCCTGGAGTTAGCTTTTGTTTTTTGTTTTTGTTTGCCAAGTTTTCTACATGCACATTGCCATGTTTTTTCCAAATGCTCCAACAGATAGCATGCAACTATTGAAACATTTTCCAGTTTTAAGTGCAATCCCAACTAATATATGTATCCATGACTACCCACCCCTCCCACCTTCCTAAAACCTCGGTTTAAACCTCTCCAACTCCCTATTCTAATCTGGACCGATTATTCTTTAGACTATGCATGTTTGTTTTCTGACACTGCTTTTTGCCATTCTCTCCTGTTTCCTGGGTCCCGTGTTCCTCTTTCTTGATTTATTCCCTTACCCTGCTGGAACACATCTTCCAAAAAAACGGTGAATGGATGGCAAGTGTCTTTATTTTTACATATTGTTACACGTATGTGTGATTAGTACATCACACAGGGCTGGCTTCACAGGTATAAGCCCTGTGTAGTCATGCAGGACCTCCCACTAAGAAAAGCCCCACTCTTGATTTAATGCCCTGTTGCTGCCATTTTGAAATTCTTAATTTTTGAACAAGAGGCTTCACATTTTTATTTTTAACTGGGTCTCACAAATGTGCTGAGGGTCCTGTTGGCTAGATATAGAAACCAAGATTAAAATAATTTTTCCTCATAATTTTGCTGCCATTTCTCCACTCTCTTCTTGTTTCCAATATTACTATTGAGAAGTAATATTCTGGTTCCCTTTCTATTACGTCTGATTCCTCACAAGCCTCTCTTTCTTTCCGGTGAACTGAAATTTTAAGCTGATCTGCTTGGATTGGATCTTTTTTTTTCATTTATTGCCTTGTACACCTGGTGGGCTCTTTTGATCTTCAGCCTTCTGTACTTGAATATAGAGAAAATTTTCTATATTATTGCTTTGATAATTTTCTTCTTTCTTTTTTCCATGGTTTTGCAGAACTCATTATTTGGATACTGGACTTTCTGGACTGATCCTTTAACTTTTAAAATCTTTTTTTCTTATTATCTATTGGCTTGTCTTCATTCTAGTTTCTGTGTCTTTTCTCTGACTTTATTTTCCAATGCTTCTATTAAATTTATTATTTCAGCTGTCATATTTTAAATGATCAAGAGTTCCTCCAGTCTCAGACTATTCCTTTTTCTGTGGCTTCCTGTTCCTTTATTATGAGTGTACCATTTTCTCTTCTCTTTCTGACTATATTAATAATGGATTTTTTGGAAGCCTTCTCTGTTGCCTGTATTTCATGCTTCCTCTGTGTTTATCTTTGTTCCTTTTGGTTTTTGTGTTTCCTGTTATAGACTTTCTCCAAATATCTCCTGATCCTTGACTCAGTTTGTATTGAAGAGAAATAATAAAAAGCTGACTGCAGTGTGTGTGTGTGTATGCGCACGCGTGTGCATGCATATGTGTGTGTGTGCTGTCGTTGTTGTCGCTCTTGACTGGTGGACTATACATAAAGTGATTTGAGACAGACTTGGTCTTTTCTTTGAGGCAAACCCAAATGCCAGTAGCCATGAGTCCTTTTTCCTCTGGTACCTGATTTCTCCAGAGAACAAATCCTAAAATATCGCTAACTATAGGCATTGTGAGAGCAGACAGGGAAAGAGAGGAACGGTCTCTCACTATTCAGTAAGTAGACTTATACTGAATGTCCCTACTTTCAAAATCGTGCCTCACACCTTCTCTCCATTGTGTCTGGTGTTCCCCACTGCAGAGATGACGCTCTGATTCACTTTCTTCAGAGAGTAAATCTATAATCTCCTGTGGTGAGGGGGTAGGCTGGGGATACCCAAGTGTAGTCTTTTCACTAACCCCTGGGTCTTTAGCCTCAAGTCACTTCTCAGCTTTCTGTGATGCCCTGTGGACCCAAGCCCTGATCTTCCCTGAGTTTTGCAAAGCAAACTGTTTTGTTTCTCATCATTGCCTCCTCTGATGGCAGGCGGATTTATGCTTTCTTTGTTTGGCTAAATGAGTTTCTGTTCATTTTTTGTTTTGTTTTGTTTTTCTTTTTTTTTTTGCGGTACGCGGGCCTCTCACTGTCGTGGCCTCTCCCGTTGCGGAGCAACAGGCTCCGGACGCGCAGGCTCAGCGGCCATGGCTCACGGGCCCAGCCGCTCCGCGCCATGTGGGATCCTCCCGGACCGGGGCACGAACCCGTGTCCCCTGCATCGGCAGGCGGACTCCCAACCACTGCGCCACCAGGGAAGCCCCCTGTTCATTTTTAATCCTCCCAAACTTGGTGCCGTGTATTGTTGGCTCTCATCCCTGCTCCTGCTCTTTTTGTCCTTCTGACTTTACCCTTTTTTTTTAATACCTTTACTTATATATTGATGGTGTTTCAGGAGGAGACAGAGACACATTTTTTTTCAGTCTACCACATTTAAATAGAATTCTTAACTAGCCTCCGGAAGTCTTTCTAACACTCTAATTCTGTGTCAAAATTGATGCTGGCAATGAAGTGGTATAGAGAGTATCCAAAAGTGGGGAAAACAATAAAGACAGAAACAGAATGCTATTGTTTGACCAGGAATGTTCTTAGATGTATAAATAGATCTTTAATAGCGGGGACAGATGGGGGACTTTTTTCTTCCTTTGGAAGTTTATTCAGCTTTCTAGATTTGGGAAGATAATAAGTAATCGTGTCAATGTGGGGGGAAACCTAACTCACTTGGATGAGAGGAAAAGAGGAGAAAATATGTAGTAACAAACACATACTCAGAATTGGGGCACCTGCATTGGTTTAGGCAGAACGTTCTACTTGTGGAATTCGGTGTAAATTCATTTTAAAAATTATTCATAGAGGGGGAAAAAACCTCTTCAATGAAAAGTGACCAAAACTTGACAGGGAAGAGAAAAAGAAGACTTAAAAATGAGGATATGGACTTACGTCTGCAGTTTATGTTGAAATATATCAAAAAATAAGAAGAATGCATAGAGGAATGTTTAGGTAGACAGATGTGATAAAGCCAGTGGAGTAAAATATTAATAGTATACTCTAGATGGTGAGTGTTCACTAAAATTCTTTCAACTTTACGGTGAGGTTGAAATTCTTCATAGTACAGTGTTGGAAAAAATGAAGATTGTGGTGATAAAGACAGAGATAAAGAAAACAATATTTCTAGACATAAATTGACCAGCAAAACAAGCTCAGAGAAGACACTGTCACTCACATTTTCTTGGAGAAACATCTTTGTGTGAGCTTTTAGAATTTTACTGCTAAAGACTCTGAAGTTGATGCTACATCCTGAGAGCTATGGGTACACATGGTGTTGCCTCTTTCTGGTACTTGCCCTTCAAACCTAAAATTAAGACAAGGGCTAAATTCAGCTCAAAACTAGATGCTCCCAGGGACCTCCCTGGTGGCGCAGTGGTTAAGACTCTGCGCTCCCAATGCAGGGGGACCTGGTTCCATCCCTGGTCCCGGAACTAGATCCCACATACGTGCCACAACTAAGGAGTTTGCCTGCTGCAATTAAGGAGCCCACGAGCTGCAACTAAGACCCAATGCAACCAAATAAATAAATACATTTTTTAAAAAATGTACAAAAAAACTAGATGCTCCCAAACCATGGCCTGGGCATTCAATAAGGAGGAAGTGATATTGATTCTTATTGCCATAGTAGAAGGTCAAATTACTGATATGCTGATCGAGGAAGATGTGTTTTTTGTTTGTTTGTTTTGTTTTGTTTTAATTTTATTTATTTATTTATTTTTGGCTGCATTGGGTCTTCGTTGCTGCACGTGGACTTTCTCTAATTGCGGCGAGCGGGGGCTCCTTTTTGTTGCAGTGCGCGGGCTTCTCATTGCAGTGGCTTCTCATGTTGCAGAGCACGGGCTCTAGGCACACTGGCTTCAGTAGTTGTGGCACGTGGGCTCAGTAGTTGTGGCGCACAGGCTTAGTTGCTCCGCAGCATGTAAGATCTTCCCGGACCAGGGCTCAAACCCGTGTCCCCTGCATTGGCAGGCAGATTCTTAACCACTGTGCCACCAGGGAAGTCCCTGAAGATGTGTTTTAAATTGTCCACTTTATCATCATATAATATCAAGCTTTGTAATTTCAGTTGGCAAGTTCTGATGACTGGAGCGCGGTGCTAATGAAATCCAAGGAGTGTTGGCCAAATGGCGCTGAGCATAAAGTGGTATAATTCTGACTTGATATCAGAATTATGGGTCCAATCATCACACAGATCAGTTGCATCATATGAACCATTATCCAATGGCCAAAAATACAACCCTGATCCTAGAGTTATCATTTGCAGCTGTGCCCTTTGTGACAAAGGGGAGCTGAGAACAAATCGATCTAAAACATGCTTTTCACCACTTTTGGAAAAAACAGTTCACTTATGGCCATAGGAGATGTTTGATAGGATTAACCTACCAGGTTTATATGAGCTCATCTGGGTGGTAAACATCATTCCTTTTAGAAGGAGAATGTTTTAATAAAAATGTTTTAAAAGATGACAGTGTTTTTGAAAGAATTCAGAAATATTGCCAGAGGAAAGACTCTCTACAAATAGAAATGTTGAACCTATGTGTTCATGCGTTGTATATATTCATCTATTCTTATGTTGGACGATGCTGCTGCTACTATTGCGGATATTATATGTAATGTGACTTGGCAATCAGCCTCATTGCTTGCTATAATCACAGGGCTGCAAGAGACACTGGTTTGATGTTTTCACTGATATGAAACCTGTCCATTAGAGAATAACTTCACAAGGATCGTCTGAACATGCTGATATCTGCCATTCCACATGGATAACACTTTTATCCTTTTTGAATTTGTTTTCTCAGACTTCAGGAGCCCCAGTGAATTTTTAAAAATGGTTTAGCATTCAAATACAGCACATTTTGAAGGATCTTTGTGGCTGTTTTAACCATTTATCAGAAGGAAATATTGACACTTACATGTTGGAACTTGAAGAAAGCTTGATTGCTTTAGTGCAAACTCCTTATTTTATAAATGAAGAGATGGAGGTCCAAGGATGTATGTGACTTGTTTTGGATTGAGGGAATAAAGGGTACCAGCTCAGGTACTGTATATCAGCTCTCTGATCACAGATGGGCAGTTTTTCTCTTCACTATATCACCAATGCTGTTCAAGACAATTTCTGTCCTGATTTGGAAAATGTCTCTGCTGAGTTGTTAATCATTTGGCAGAGTTTTCTAAGCCCCCAAATTTAAAATAGTTTTGTTCATACTTGTTAGAAAAGAAACTTTCAAAAGTAATGTTTACAATACTAAGAAGACAAACAACCTGATTAAAAATAGGCAAAAGATTGAGACAGACATTTCACAAAATATATGAATAGTTAACAAGCTCATGAAAAAATATTCATTAGTCACCAGGGAAATGCAAATAAACACCACAATGAGACATTACTACACACCCACTCAAATGGTTTAAATTGAAAAAAAAACCTGACATTACAAGCACCAAGTTTTCATGAGGATGTGGAACAAGTAGAATTCTCATACCCTGCTGATGGGCAGTAAAATTAGTACAATCAATTTGGGAAAGTTCTTGACAGTTTTGTATAAAGTTAGATACACACTTGGGTAAAGCACATTTAACAAAAAGGAATGGAAGCATATGTACATAAAGGCTTGTACACAAATGATCATAGCTGTTTTATTTGAAATAGTCAAAAACTGAAAAGAATCTGGTAAGTAGATATTAGATTGTGCTATATCCAGGCAATTCTGTCCAAGTTCTAAACCCTAGGACCTGTGAATGTGGCTGAGATAATAGAAAATATATATTGGTCTCTGCCCTGGCTCCTGGCACAAAGCTCCTAAAAACTTCGTAATTTCCTAACTGATAAGAGCACTGGGGATGGGGGTAGCAGGGGGAGGGATAAATTAGGAGTTTCGGATTAACAGATACATACTACTATATATAAAATAAGCAACAAGGACCTATTGTATTGCACAGGGAACTATATTCAATGTCTTGTAATAACCTATAATGGAAGAAACTGAAAAAAATATAACATATATATGCCTGAATCATTTTGCTGTACACAAAAAAGGAAAAGAAAAAAAATAAAGAATTTGGTCTAATATTTGGTCTTTGACCGTATTCTTGATACAAAGTTCTGAAATCCCTTGGAATTTCCTGGGTGACAGAAATATTTTTTGTTCTAATGAGGTGACCCTGAGTGGGCTCCTGGATGGGGGCTGGTCACCAGAAAAACCAAACCATGATCAGAAGCCCGGAATTTTTAGCCCCACCTCTCAACCTCCAGAGAGGGGAGAGGGGCTGGAAATGGAGTGAATGGTCAATCATAACCACACGATGAAGCCTCCATAAAAATCCTCAATGTATGAGGTTCACAGAGCTTCCAGGTTGGTAAACACGTGGAGGTGCTGGGAGGGTGGTGGCTTGGAGAGGGCATGAAAGCTCCATACCCCTTCCCATATACCTTGCCCTATGCATCTCTTCCATCTGAATGTTCATCTGTATCCTTTACCATATCCTTTCATAATAAACTGACAAAGAGTAAGTAAACTGTCTTCCTGAGTTCTGTGAGCCACTCTAGCAACTTAATCAAAACAGAAGAGAGGGTCATAGGAGCCTTCTTTTCTTGTTTATTTATTATTGGCTGTGTTGGGTCTTCGTTGCTGCATGCGGGCTTTCTCTAGTTGCGGTGAGCAGGGGCTTCTCCTCTCTTGTTGCAGAACATGGGCTCTAGGCACACGGGCTTCAGTAGTTGTGGCACTTGGACTCTAGAGCGCAGGCTCATTAGTTGTGGCGCATGGGCCTAGCTGCTCCGTGGCATGTGGGATCTTCCTGGACCAGGGATCAAACCCATGTCCCCTGCACTGGCAGGCAGACTCCTATCCACTGCGCCACCAGGGAAGCCCCATAGAAGCCTTTGATTTATAGCCCTTTGGTCAGAGCACAGGTGGTAATCTGGACCTGTGATTGGCATCTGAAGTGGGCGGGGGAACGTGGTCTTGTAGGACTGACCCTTAACCTGTGGGATCCAGGTAGAAAGTGTCAGAATTGGACACCCAGCTGGTGTTGTGGAGGATTGCTTGTTGTGAGGAAAAGCCCCCATACATCTGGTGTCAGAAAGGAGAAACAGGAGGAGAACTGGGTTTTTCTCTCTTCAGTGACCTTATTTGGATGCAGGGTCTTTGCAGATGTAATTAAGTTAAGGATCTCAGGATGACATCACCCTGGATTTAGTGTGTCCTTATAACAGAAAAGACAGAGAGACAGAGATGCACAGGGAAGGAGGCCATGTGAAGACGGAGGCAGAAATTGGAGTGATGCCCCCACAAGCCAAGGAACTCTAGGAGCGTCCAGATGCTGGACACGGCAAGGGAAGATTTTCCCCTTAAACTTTCAGGGGGATTGAGGTCTCAGTGACACCTTGATTTTGGACTTCTGGTCTCCAGAACTGTGAGAGAAGAAGTTTCTGTTGTTTAAAGCCAACCAGTTTGTGGGAATTTGTTGCTGCAGACCTAGAAAACCAATAAGCTATATGATTCCATTTATATAAAGAAAATGCAAACTACTCTGTAGAGATAGAAAACAGATCAGTGATTGCCTGGGCCTAGGGATGGAGGGAGGGATGGACTGAAAAGGGGCCAAGGATGGGCTTCCCTGGTGGCGCAGTGGTTGAGAGTTCGCCTGCCGATGCAGGGGACACGGGTCCGTGCCCCGGTCCGGGAAGATCCCACATGCCGCGGAGCGGCTGGGCCCGTGAACCATGGCCGCTGAGCCTGCGCGTCCGGAGCCTGTGCTCCGCAACGGGAGAGGCCGCAACAGTGAGAGGCCCGCGTACCGCAAAAAAAAAAAAAAAAAGGAGCCAAGGAAACTTTTGGGGATGATGGAGGTGTTCTGTATTCACTTTGCGGTAATCGTTTCACAGGTGAATACACTCATCAAATTGTACACTTTATTTTAATTAATTTTTATTGGACTATAGTTGCTTTACAATGTTGTGTTAGTTTCTACTATACAGCAAAGTGAATCAGCTATATATATACATATATCCCCTCTTTTTTGGATTTCCTTCCCATTTAGGTCACCACAGAGCACCGAGTAGAATTCCCTGTGCTATACAGTAGGTTCTCATTAGTTATCTATTTTATACATAGTATCAATACTGTATATATGTCAACCCCAATCTCCCAATTCATCCCACTCCCCCCTTTCCCCCTTGGTATCCATACATCAAAATGTACATTTTAAAATGGGTGCATTTTATTGCACATAAATTATATCTCTCTTTTTTTTTAAAGCAGTGGTTATTTCCTAAACCCAGATGATCTCTGGAAGTAGAGAAGATGGCTGTGAGACTACCTGTGGGTTCAAGTTTTCCTCGATCAACGCTCTCCCTAGAGAAACGTAATGGTGTCATTGTCAGTTTGAGAGTCAGACTGTAGTTGCATGGTAGCTGCCTGGGCTTCATATTCTGTAAGGATGTTAAGTGACAGTAAGGAAAGTGGTTTGAGGGAATTCCCTGGGGGCCCAGTGGTTAGGACTCCGCACTTCCATTGCAGGGGCGTGGGTTCAATCCCTGGTGGGAGAACTAAGATCCACAAGCCCCATGTTGCAGCCTAAAAAGGAAAGAAACAAAAGGAAAGTGGTTTTGTTAGATTATTCAGTTTTATGTTTTTCTTCTACTTTTCGAAGTTCAAAGTCAAGGTTGGAACATTTTTTTAAATAAAGAAAAAAGAGCTGTGAATTAATTCATATCAGTTCCGCTAGTTTCCCCAAATAGAACGACACTGTTTAGTGCAAGTGTCTTACTGTGTGTGTGTGTGTGTATGTGTGTGTGTGTGTGTGTACACATGTCTGAGAATTTGCAACACTTCACTGAGGAAGAGCATTTGGACTCTGCTGGGTAAGGTGACCTATCATTCGATACTTGGAAATTTCCCAAGAGGACCCTGCCTGCTACGTCCATACCCTCCACCCTGGGCTTCTTACAGTGGACAGTTTGCAGTTCCTCAAACCTACCAAAGGATGTGATTCAGAAGATCTGGAATCTGAATTTTTAACAAGTTTCCTGGTTCTGAGGTAGCAAGTTCACGCACTGTGCCTTGAAAAACAGTGACCTTGGGAGAATGAAATGAGCATTCCCTAGCTTTGTTCTTGGGATTCAGGAATTTCACCAGGAGCTGTGTCATGTTTCCATTATCTGGAACTCAGTGAGTCCTTTCAATCTGCTGACTCAAGTCTTTCTTCAGACTGGAAGTTTTTTTCTCTACAACTTATTTAATTATTAACTCTCTTCTCTCTGTTCCTTCTTTTCAGTCTAGACCTCCTCTTCTTCACATGCAAGGTCTTCTGGATCTTCTTTTGTCCTATGATTTCTATCTTTCTGTATTTTATCTGTGTGACAACATATTTCTTCTAGGCCTCTGAAGTTATTCTCGATTGGGACCGTTCACTTTTACAAATTATCTATTAAATGACTGAGTATAAAATTAAGTGAAATTTTTTAGTTTTTAAATTAAAATTCATACTATATATTTTGGGTTTTACAAAGTCTCTTTCTTGCCTAATTAGATCTCTTTGAGGACTCTAGTTCCTGTTCAGCTGAAGTTCTCATCTGCCTCTTCCATCAGGTCTCTTTCGTTTGGTACTGCCTGTTACAGCTGGTCGCTTTTGTCTTCCTCCTCTGGTTACTAAACACTCTCATCTTCCTTTCCCTGCTCAGGGCTCCTCTAGTCTTAGAAATCAGGCCAAGCTCTTAGGGTTTCTCAAGCAGTGTGAACCGTACCACCCTTCCACCTCCTTGAAATTCTCCATTGAGAAGCTCTGACTAAGGATATGATTAGACCATGTGAAGCAGCAAAGGAAAAGAGCAGAAGTTTAGGCTCTTGCTTCATTGTGGAATGTCATCTTTTGGGTATCAGACTCTTTGGAATATCTATATATAACTTTCGAATATATACATACATGTATCTTCCTTATTTTTCTTAATTCTATGTCCCTTCTATATATACAACTCAACACAATATGTTATATCTCTGTCTCTATCCATTTCTTTTTCCTAATTCTATGCTGGGCCTGGGACTCCCTCTACTTGGGAGGAGATTTCTGCCCTAAAAATCCTCATGGAGGTGTCCAGGAAAAGGATATGTGAAGGATGAATTGTGCTTAAGCCTTCATATTATCTAAGCAGAAAGAGCCTTCTTTCTCACCCATGGTCCCAAGCAGCTCATCAGATTGGGAGCCAGCTGTGGATTTATGGCCAAAACCTTGGCCAATAATAGCGTGCAACTGTTGGCATGTCTCTTCTGTTCATGCCCTTCAGGAACTTGGGCTGCAGCTGGGTAAGATTCAAAGACCCTGACGCGTCTTCTATTTGTGTTCCACTAGGCCGCTCTAGCCAATCCAAGCAGGGATTCCTCATCGTTTTCAAAAGAACTCTTCCTCTCCAAATTTCTTTTAGTCTTTCACTAACCAAGCAACTCAAAGAAGTGTTTTGGGAAAGGGACATTTCCAGTACCCAGCTCCCAACTCTACAGCTCAGGTTCTCACTACAGCGGACAGCAGTAGAATAAATAGAAGAAAAATACTCAGAGCTGGGAACTAGCTCCCTGTAAGAGGGTAGAGTGAGTCTGATTAAGTCCAGGTAGGAATCAGGTTTTACTCAGTCTCATTACACAGCTCAAGGCAGGCTTGGTGAAGCCCTTAATGAACGGCTCTAGCTACTAATTGTTGACCTGATTTTTGCATGAACCACAGTTGTGTTTCCAACATCTGACCCATCTGATCAACGTGTAAACCTGGAGGCTGAGTCAGCAATTACATAAGGAAAACAGCAGGGTCCTCTTTTGAGCTATATTAAGGTTTTCAGGTCAGAGTAAGAGTTTTACCTTTTTAGTTAAACCAAATGCTTGCCTCCTGCTCAATTCCTTGCCAGCTTAGAGAGAGAACTTCTGCCCCAGGGCTTTCTGAGTGTTAACATCCTAAGGAGATGCCCTTTCTACAGCTACTTTTTCGTGGTTCAGCAGCTGCTTGGTTTGCCTAGATCCCTGAACTTCTGGAAGCTGGCAGGTCCTGGAAAGATGAATAGTAACTATGCTGACAGCAGGAGCCGCCCGAATCCACAGTCTCACCAATGAGAGGAAGGGGAAAATTGTCTCTCTTTAATTAAGATAAGTCTTTCTCATGTTTACAGGGAACTTTTCAAGATCCTTATATATCAAGGTATCTTGTGAGCTTCACACTAGTCCTGTCAGGTAAGTAGGGAAAGTAATAGTCCCATTTCATAGATGAGAAAACTGAGGCTTACGGACTTGCCTGAACTCATGTTGCTTCTTAGAAGCAAAACTGGGAGTATAATCCAGTCCCTTGGTTCTTAGTTTCTACCTATTGGAGGTCTGGCAAGTTGCCTAAGTCTGTTGGGGGATCCCTTCCTAATTTTTTTCTCTCTCTGCTGGCTACGGAGGATTATTAACCAGTGGTACCAATATGGGATGCTGTCAAATTTCCTTCCTTAAGGTGCCAGGAATAAAAGCCCTTTTGTCTGTGACCAGAAAGGCATAATGCTTTGAAAGCTGTGTGAAACAAGCTCGTAGGCCCGTCCTATTCCGGGTTTAGTAGCCTTACTTTCCTAGGAGCAATGTGATGGCAACCAAGTGTCTGACATGTTTGCATTCTCAGAGTGCTGGCTGGGCTTCAGTGGGAGGCACACAACACTCTGAAACCCCCTCCAGACCATTAATGCTTGTTGCTCTGGAGACGGCCCCTTTTCTAGATATTAGCATCCCTGGCATCAGTTTCTGTGGTTCGCCTTCTCCAGGTAGCTCCTGGCTCGTTTTTAGAATTTCTTCATTGGCTCAACTCTAGCACGGGTTTTACATAGATGGAAACGCGGATACAAACTCAGGTTTCTCTGCTGACCTTTTCTAAGTCAAATGGTGAATTTCACAAAATGTCATCCGTGCCTCTGAATCTCTTCGGTCCCTTTGGTGGAAGTATGACCATTAAGGAAAAATACCTTTTGCTTCCCCAGCTGCCGACACGTAACTCCAAGCTGACCAGACAGCCTGATTTGTATCTGTCACTGAAAGGCAAAACAGCTGAGTGTGGACTCCTATGGACCGAGTTCATGTTTTAATCCTTTGACTCTGCCTGGCTGGAGGCTGCCACCCTGCCTGAGGCACTCCGTGGATGCAGTGGGCTTCACCTGATGGAGAGAGGGGCAGTGGATTCTCCCCAGAGGACAAAGATCTTGGGCTGCTGCTGGTACTTCACTGAGCCCATTCTCAAAGCAGAAAGAAACTTCATAGGTGGAATTTAGAGGTCTGGGTGAAGGTAGAGCAACTTCAGCCTGCGGCTGTGGACCATTTCAGGTGGCGTGTGGAGTTTTGTCACATGTATACATAACACTTCAGTCCTATACACAGTACAGACTTTGTAAAGAAGTTGGGATTTAATTAGTATAGCATGCTTACAGCTACTCAGAGTTGACTCTGCAGGTGTGTTCTTCCATTTTCTCTACCCCTAGCCCAAGACTTATAAGGTTGATGAGTGACGACTCATGGCTTTAAGCATGTGGTCTGTGCATGGACAGGAGTCTAAGCTCAAGATTCATCTCCATCACTGTCTTGGACAAGTCATTAGAATTTCTTGGTTCTCCATTTCCTTTTCTGTAAAATGGAAATGTCCCTTGGGGTGCTAACAGTCTCCATCTCTGCTATTCCCCAAAGGATGAAATGTGCTACTGTCTTACTCCAAGATATGACCTACAACTTTGTATCTTTTTTTAAAAAGATTTATTATTTATTTATTTATTTATTTATTTAATTTATTTTTGGTTGCGTCAGGTCTTAGTTGTGGCAGGCATGGGGGATCTTTCATTGTGGCACGTGGGCTTCTCTCTAATTGTGGCATGCGGGTTTTCTCTTCTCTAGTTGGGGCATGCAGGCTCCAGGGTGTGTGGGCTCTCTAGTTGTGGCGCACGGGTTCCAGAGCACGTGGGCTCTGTAGTTTGCGGCATGCAGGCTCTCTAGTTGAGGTCTGCAAGCTCAGTAGTTGTGGTGCGTGGAGCTTAGTTGCCCCGCGGCATGTGGAATCTTAGTTCCCTGACCAGGGATCGAACCCTCATCCCCTGCATTGCAACGTGCATTCTTTACCACTGGACCACCAGGGAAGTCCCTCCAACTTTGTATTTCAATAGGCAGTTTCTCGAGTGGATTGCATTAAAACTGTCAACCTTGTAGGACCAAAAACAGCTCTGCAAAAAAAAAAAGAAAAAATTCTTTTATAATTTTCTTCCTGACTTATATTTGAAAAAATATGCCAGGGCTGAGATGGTACTAAAAAAAATGGTCAGGGAAAATTCACTGAACTTTTCCCCTTTACCCTGTGCTTATTTTCATGTCTTAGTGAGTTTCAATGTACAACTAAGTTGTTAATGTTTTCTGTTTAATAAACAGAACATCTGTAACCTCTGCTCTTGATGTTCTCAACCAGCTTGGCTCTTAGGTAACAGGGAACTAGTTTGAACTGCAGAACTCAAGGTCACTTTCACCATTCTTTCATTTACATTCTCCCTATAATTCACTGTGTTAATGCTCTCTCTGAAAACACCCTCCCTTAAATATATCACTTCTTTCTCCTTGGGGGCCAGGACAAATAACAGAGCTCACACCATATGGAATCCTGTGCTGGATTAGCACAATGATTCATATTTGGGGAGCTGTGTTCCTGGGGCTCAAAGAGTGACATTCATTTAGACCTTCAAAAATAATCCTCCAAGCACTGATAAATTAGTCACTGTACACGGCTGGCTGCTGAATGACCTACTTTGGCTTCTAGACTGAGAACCGCAGGAGTCTTAGTGTAACTTGGGTCTTCCTCTGAGCTTCAGTAGGGCCTGGGCGGCACGGGGAATGTGCTGGTTCTGAAATCTACCTAACAGGGACATCTCAAGGAGCAAGAGAAAGCTGGCTATCAGTGAAGCTCCTGCTTTTCCCAGACAGCATACTTTGCACAGTTATCCCTGTGTAGTCAATAACACTTGAAGGAGGATACACAAGCGATTGTGAGTTCATAGCTGTCACTCTTCCCTTTCTACAGTTGGCACTTTCTGTCCCCAAACTTCCCACCTCCCCATCCTCACTGTCACTCGGAAGGGGTTGTCACCTTTTTACTCACTCTATAGTTCTCTTCTGAAGTGGTTTTGTTAGATAATTTATTTTTATTTTTTTCTTTTACATTAATCTGTTCTCAGTTTTATCCTGTGAGTTAAAAACTTCGAGGAATTAGTAGCAAGTGTTGAATCCCTTTTCTAAAGGTCTCCCTTCATGTGATTTTTCCAGAGCCTTCAGATTTCCATACTGGTTTGCCTGAAGCAATGTATCAATAGCAATACCCTCACTTCCTTTCCTTCCATGTAAGCAGACACATTATTGATTATTTTCCCTAAACAGAAAACTATGGTAGGAAATTTTAGAAAGATCTATAAGAAAGTAATATGCTGGTGACTTCAGCTGTTACTTTAGATAGGAAATGTAAATGGACAAGAAATAGTTAAGCTGTAAAAGAATATAAACAAAAAAACCACAGCTCACTGGTTTCTGCGGATGGAAAGAAGTGGTGGAAAAGGGAGAGTAATGATGTGACAATGCAAGAAGTAAACCTAGGCTAAAGGTCTTGGACTAAGCAGGAGAGAAACTTTAATGTGGCCTAGAACCTAAATGAACTCTTCCTAACCTTGGTTTCTTCTCTGCTATCAATGAGTTTATGCAAAATTGCAGACAGCCAGTGAGAGTTTTTGGAGACTTTGATCCTTGATATGCAATCTAAAGATTGAAAGATTATCTTTTCTCTCTAATTAAATCTCCTCTAACCTTATATTGTGTGATTGCAAGGTGAGTAGGTAAGATCTAACCTGCTGGGTGAAGTAGATTCCCAGGAAGAGCAGGAGAGGTCACGTCCTCCCAAGGGGAAACCTCTCTGGCTGTGATTTGCATAAGGAGTTACTGAAACAACAGCTACCTCTTTATACAGGTGAGGGGAGACAGATAGTGAAACACGTCGAGAGCATTTTTTCCTGAGATACTGATGTTGATGTGAGTAGCCCTAAGAACAATTTCAATCTACTAGGTTAACAGGAGGGGCCACAGTTAAAAGCATAATCTGTTGTCAGTATTACATCAGTACTGCAAAGTAGGCAATCGTAGGCACAGAATCATACTAGGACCGGAGCCCTATGTAACACATGGGTCTAAGCATTTACATGAGATATTTTTCCTTGGGGAGGAGGTGCACAAGGTTCCAAGGGTTCTTCACTTTCTCCTCTCTTTTCTTCCTTTCGGTCTCCAGAACATTATCTCTAAATAGTTCTATGACATTAGGGACCTTGAAGATATTCTGTGCAACCAGTTCACTTTGAGGAAATGGACGCCTCAGAGGGTTAAGTCACCCGCTCAAGGTCGTGCAGCTAATTAGGAGCACAGAAACACTTCTGCCTCTCTTATGCCGAGCAGGGCACTTTCTACCCCGAAGAGCAATCCTTCTTGGCTTTGATTTGCTTTCCTTTTGCACCTGCTGCAGTCTGTATGCTGCAAAGTGGAAGTGAAAAAGAACCATTCTCTTACATGAAATATTTCTTCCTTTGGGGGAAAGATGGAGAGAGCCTGGAGCAGTAGATGAAGCAGTCCCTCCCACGGTGGTGTGATTGGAGGGGCCCCAGAATTACCATGTGTATTTGTTTCCTATGGCTCCGTAACAAATCGCTACAACGCTGATGCCTTGAAATGACTGAGATTTATTCTCTCACAGTTCAGGAAGCTGGAAGTCTGAAATCAAAGTTCTAGGGAAGAATCCTTCCTTGCCTCTTCCTAGCTTCTGGTGGCTGCCAGCAATCCTTGGAGTTCCCTGGTTTGTAGCTGCATCCTTCCAACCTCTGCTTCCATGGCACATGGCGTTCACCCTGTGTGTCTCCGTGTGTACTTTTCTGTCTCTTATAAGGACCCTTTCATTGAATTTAGGGCCCACTCAAATCCAGTATGATCTCATTTCAATCCCTACCTTGATTACATCTGCAAAGACCCTATTTCCAAATGAGATTACATTCTGAGGTTTTGGGTGGACATGAATTTTGGAGCGACACTATTCCACCCGCTACATCATTTATTCTGAAATAAATCTAGTAGCTAGATACTAAATCAGAAGCATCATATAAAAGTGAGGAGATAATTTTTTTCTGTTTATGAAACCTTGGGATGGTCCATTGCAAACCTGAAATTCTGAAGTTAAAACTCCCTAGCAAAAGGCTAGAAGATAATATTAGGCACTCAATAAAGTTTTAAGAGAATAATATATTTTTAGTGTGTTTTGCTGTGCCGGGCCTTGCATTCAGTGATTTACTTGGACCATTTCATCGAATCCTTTCAAAATCCCCAGGAGGCTTGTACCATCCTGGTCCCCACTCTACAGGTTAGGAAACTGAGGTTCAGCAAGCCTGAGAGTGCTGGCCAGTCTTACACTGCTGAGCTCTTAGCCTCTATATTGGCTGCAGGACTCCTCACTTCTGTGTGTCTCCCTGTAGCCTATAGAGAAGTGGACCTGTGACTACTAGATGTTAAAAATTATCGGCAATAGGCTGATGACTTGGGATGGGGATATTGAGGTAAGAACTGATCTTTGGAAGCAGACTGCTTGAGTTCAAATCTCTGATCAACCACTTAATAGCCCTGTGTTAGTTTCTTCTTGCTACTGTAACGAATTACAGAAACTTAGTGGCTTAAACAACACTAGTTTATCTTACAGTTCTGGAGTTCTGGCAAACCGGGACCTGGGAAAACAAAGGGCTTTACAACTCTACTGAGAGCACTTCCTCTTGTGCCTAAAAGCATTCTGAAGATTTTATGAAAAGGTAAGTGAAGCATCTAAGCCGAGAGACTCTTTCCTGGGTAAAGGTTGGGAACAATTGAATGCAGGCAAAATCAAAGGACACGGCGAGGCCTCCAAGTCATATTCCAGATTGAAGTTTTACCTCTGAGAATATATTGGAAGCCTGAGAGCACTGAGTCTCTGACTTCTGTAACTGGAGCAGAAATAGGTTCTGGGTGCATGGGCTCCATTGATCCAAACAGCTCACAGTAGAACAGCACCCACCGGCGCATTTATTTAGATACAGACACTGACTCGGAACTAAGAGGATCTGCCCACCCCAAAACCCCCTCCCGCCATTGCCATCACCCCGGGTGAGTTCCATTTATCTGTAAGTGACATGCATAGTGTGATT
The DNA here is from genome assembly GCF_964374135.1 of Grampus griseus. NCBI lineage: Eukaryota > Metazoa > Chordata > Mammalia > Artiodactyla > Delphinidae > Grampus > Grampus griseus. Next base: position 75,293,930 of record NC_139006.1, on the reverse strand, counting down.
TATGCAGGAGAAACTTCCGTCCCAAAGTCTCACTGATTCTCCATCTCCTCACTATGTGCTCCTTTGGGTTAAGTCTTCCAGCCTCCACGGGAGCCATGCTAAACAGCAAATGACAGAGTAACACTATTGGGCTCTATGGGAAACTTTAAAGATCACTTCTTTTTTTTTTTTACATCTTTATTGGAGTATAATTGCTTTACAATGGTGTGTTAGTTTCTGCTTTATAACAAAGTGAATCAGTTATACATATACATATGTTCCCATATCTCTTCCCTCTTGCGTCTCCCTCCCTCCCACCCTCCCTATCCCACCCCTCTAGGTGGTCACAAAGTAAAGATCATTTCTTCCAATATCATCATTTTACTGAGGAGGAAACTGAAGAACTTGAGGGTTACAAGACCACCCTGCACTTCTGACTCCAGCTGCAAATTCGGGGGGTTCCCAAACCACCCTCAGATTCGATAATTTGCTAGAGAGACTCACAGAACTCACTGAAAGCTATTATACTCACGGTTATGGCTTATTACAGAGAAAGGATACAGATAAGAAATAAGAGTTAATGGAAGAGACACTCAGGGCAGAGCCTAGGAGTGTTTCACAGGCAAAGTGTCTGTTGTTCTCTTTCCATGGAGTCAGGACACATCAGTCTCCTGGTATCAATGGGTGATGATACACATGGAGTATTGCCAACCAGGGAAGCTCACCCAAGTCTTGGGGCTCAGAGTTTTTGTTGGGGCTCCATTATATAGGTATGATTGATTGATAGCCCATGTGGTGGACCTCAGTTTTCAGTCTCCAGCCCCCTCTGGGCCTGTCCCAAAGCTCCCACCCTAAATCACATCATTGGTCTTTCTGGGATGGCCAGTCCTCACTTAAACAAAAACACTCCTATAGGGATTACCTCCTAGAAGCCAAGGCCAAAGTCCAGACCTCTTTGGGGGCAAGGTTGAATTCTATACTACATTATTCCAAGGAGTTAAATGACTCAATCAAAGTCACATGGCTTAGCCAAAATATTTAAATTATTAAAACTCAGTAAATCTTCATAGTCTTTAATGATCAGTACAGGAGCAATATAGCGTAGTGGTTAAGAGTTTGGATTCTGGAATTAGACTCCTGGGCCAGGCTACGCTCTGCATTTACTACTGCATGACCTTGGGCAAGTTCCCACCATCTTTGCCCCTCAGTTTCCTCATGTATAAAATGGGGATAACAATAAAACCTAACATAGAATCAATACATGCAAAACACTTAAAACGGTATGTAGCACATAGTAAGTCCTTGACTATTTTAGTCTTTAATGGTATTAAGCAGAAAAAATATGCAAATAAATCAGAAAGTAAGATTTCTCCATAATCATATTGCCCTCCCACCTAACTGATAGGTATCTATCTGGGTATCTGTATTTCCAAACCTTTTCTATTCATAAACAACAATAAACAAATTATATTACATAGTCTACAAGTTCATTTTTAACTAAGATTTTAATCAACAACTTATTACTTTTAAATCAATGAGAATTTTTGAAATGATGTAATTCTTGAATGAACGTGGAAAAGCTAAGCAACAAAATGACTACATTTTTTTGGTTACACAAGCATTTAAATCGTGAGCAGTTGAAAACCACCTGGGTTAGAGAGGCAAAAAAATTCCTTTTGACTTGTGTGAAGTCATAACACCAACTGTTTGGCCCCCACACAGTTCTGCTCCTGCTATCCAATTCTTCCATCACAGAGGAGAATAGTATTTGTCAGGAAATGTTGCTTTCTGAATGTCGAGGAAGAAAAATAACCTTGTGGAAATTTCTGCTCACCTCAGTGGCAAATTTCCAGTTTTCCGGTTGTGAAGCTGCAAAATATTGTTTTTAGCTGTTATGACTAGAACTGAAAAAAGGTATGTAAGAAAAGAGAGAGAGACAACGTTTAATCAAGGGGAAATGTGATCAAGTTCGTGCCATGTACTAGGCACTGGACTGGTCAATTGGAGGGAAACAAAGTCAAAGAAGGCATCTTGTTAGGTGGCGTGGGTCCCCCAGCCTAGCAGGACACAAATGCACAAGGCAGGACAAATGACATGCTAAGTAGGGCTTCAACCCCAGGATTCGGGGCTGTGATAGAAGCAGCATTTCATTCTGACTGGGCTACATAAAAGTGAAGACACTTGGGTTCTGCCTTTAAAGATTCCTGGGGGCACCCTGGAGGGAGAGGGCACCCGCTCGATTAAGATGAAAGCATGATACCGCAGGTGTCTCCAAGATCAGTTATGCAAGAAAGCACTGAATCGAGGCTGGCGAGTCACGAGGTCGCCCTCTGTGGGAAGCGACCCAGTCATAGGAGTTTTCCTTCTCGCCCTTAAGAGAGAAATTAATGTGTACCTTTTGCGGGGAGGTGGGTGGAAGCATCCTGAAATATTACACTCTGACAAAAAGGACTCTTTCCTCTCCATCCATTTCAGATAGAGAGCTGATTGGTTAAACAAATGATATCAGGAGTTTACAGAAGTACTTCTTACCTTTCAACAGACTTTGGGGTCATCAGCATGATTTATACTCAGAGCAACCTTGTGGGAAAATTACGGTGGGTGACATTAAACCCAGTGAGGGCAGGGAGGCCCAGAGTCATGACTGTGTTTACAGCACTCTTAGTGTTCTTTATACTTCAGCTCGTAAGCACTCAGCTTTCTGGTTTTCTTTTTCTTTTTTTTTGCGGTACGCGGGCCTCTCACTGTTGTGGTCCCTCCCGTTGCGGAGCACAGGCTCCGGACGTGCAGGCCCAGCGGCCATGGCTCACGGGCCCAGCCGCTCTGCGGCATGTGGGATCTTCCCGGACCAGGGCACGAACCCTGCATCGGCAGGCGGACTCTCAACCACTGCGCCACAAGGGAAGCCCTGGTTTTCTTTTTTCTTTCTTTTTTCTTTTTTTAATGGGCAGGAGTCCAAATCGCAAAGCACACTGGCACCATTTACATTCTAAGAGGCTTAAGTTTTTAATTTTCTTTTCCATTTCACTGGAACATTTTAGAAAGTTGTGCTGCTTTTTAGTGCATTGAATTCTGAACATATCCTACCACTTTGATCCTAACCCCTGCAGAGCCTGGGCAGGGCTTGACTTTCAGGGAATGGGTAAAGGTAATGGGAGTACAGCAGGTCAAGAATGTTCCAGCAAGCAAAAGTGGGTAAAAGACTCCTGCCTCGTGGATAAGAATCTGCTTGCCAATGCAGGGGACACGGATTCGAGCCCTGGTCCGGGAAGATCCCACATGCCGTGGAGCAACTAAGCCCGTGTGCCACAACGACTGAAGCCCACACGCCTAGAGCCAGTGCTCCAAAACCAGAGAAGCCACCAAAATGAGAAGCCTGTGCACCGCAATGAAGAGTAGCCCCCGCTCGCTGCAACTAGAGAAAGCCTGCATGCAGCAATGAAGACCCAACGCAGCCAAAAATAAATAAATAAATAAATTAATTAATTAATTAAAAAAAAAGACTCCTGCCTCGTGACATCCCATTAGGAGACAGCAGACGATGGATCTGGATTACTGGATTCCAACAGCCCAAGTGCTCATAGTCTACCTAACACGCCCTCTGCAGATTAAGATACTTTCTCCCTTCTGTCCCCTAAAGCATCATCAAAGGGCAGCTTCCTCCCACGCTGGACAGCTAAGTTGTATTCGGCTGTGGTCGCTGCATTCCATGACTAACACTGATGGTTTCAATCTGCTGAATTGCCATCTGAGTGTCGTCCTCATTAGATTTCAAGAGGAACAGTTAGTGGCTCCATTCAACTTTCCTAACTTATTTTAGTCTCCCCCTTAAGCAACTGTTTAATTGGCTTACTTCCCCTGAGACCAAACATTTTCCTGTGGTGGGAGCAGAGAAAATTAATAGCTTCTGGAATATGGAACGATTGGGCCAGGATGTTGGAAGAGAATCTCCCTTTGCTAAGGTTCTTCTTGGAAGGGAATCTTTGTTTATCACCTTTAGTGGGCCTGAGTCCTGCATCCTAAACATGGCCTGAAGTTACCTCTGCTGATGTCCAAGTCTATCAATTAAAGAGGTGAAAAGCAAATGAGCAACAAAGCCAACCTTTAACGAAAGTGAGATCTAGGGTGCTAGGCGAGCCACACAAGTTCAAGCAAAAATAGCCTATTGTTCCTGAGAAAGCCCAGAAAACACACAAATCAACACCGTGTAGCTACTTCTCAGTAGCAATGTCTTTGTCCCTGTCATCAAATCACCTGCTCTTTTGAGTTTACAAACATGAGGAATGTGCACAAAAGGGATTTTTCCCCCGTGAATTGTGATGGCATTTCTCCTTTTAAGTCTATGCTGTGAGTAGTATACCAAACAGTTAAAGTCTGCAGAATTTCTATTTTAAATAAAAATCCTTGGTTTTGGGTTTTCCTGCACCAGTTAACAACTTGTTAAATATTGTCTCCTCTGCCAGGAAAATCATTATCTTGGTGGTTAAGGCTCAGAACGGCTCATCCCAGCCTCTTCTTTTCTCCTTTTCAAGTCAACCATGCACATTAATTTATTCAAATGTTCAACATGTATTTAGCGACTCTCTCTATGTCATTTGAGAACCTGAGAAAGTCCAGGGTGACTGATAAGAGTAAGCAGGAGTCACACAGCCGTGCAAGGACTCGGGAGTACTGCTAATTGAAGAGTTAAAGCAGGGCAGTGCAGTGAGATGAGGTCAGGTTGAAAAGGATCATTCTAGCTATTGAATGAGAATCGATTTGAGGAAAAGGTGTTTGCCACAAAAATGGAGTGACAGAGGGAGGAGAGCGAGAGATTCAAGTTCTGTCTTGATGGGAGAATTGACAGGACCTATCGATCGATTGAACGGGAACCGGGGAGAGGGAAGTAGAAAAATGAGTCTTTTCCCTCTGATTTATGCCCTGATTTCTTAGTTAATTTCACTTTAGGTGACCTTTCTCCTCTGACTGTGTAACTTGACTCATTCCCAGGCAGAAGTGAGCTGAGCTAGTTCTTACGCTCTGCTCTAGAACATTGGGAGAGGCAGGTCAACTCCACAGATTTCTCTGGCAGAATAATTATCTGGAGGGTTTTTTTTTTTAATTCAAGATATTATAAAAACAATAAAATAATTTGGAAGTGACCGAAGCCACACTCTGTAACGTTGATTCTTTACAGGTTTTATATGATGAACTACTAGAAATATAAAATGAGTTCGGTTATAAATATCAATTCCTCTTCATGAAAGAATTGGCTTGAACTCTTTACTAGTTATCAACAAGGAAAGCGCACTGGCTTGGGATTTGTTTCTCCTCCAGGTCTGGAGATATCTTTATCTGTTTGGTTGGTGGCACGGTATTGGCTTGCCCCAGGACATCTGGGGAGGAGTATACATTTCTCGGGTTTTTGGCCTCTCAGGAGTGATTCTTTTCTCTCCGCTCGGGCAAAGAATGTCAAGTGCACTTTGAATAATGGGTGTTTGTCAATTGACTTTCACAGGAGGCTTTGTTTCTCTTCAAAATGCTTTTAAGATTTCATTGTATATTTTATTAGTAAATAATCATAATTAATAACAAATATAATAGGTACTATGTATCAAATACCAGGAAACTCTGCTTATGGGGGCATCATTGTGCTTCATCCAAAGTCGTGGGGTTGGTGAGTGGCGGGGACAGAATCTGAACCCGAGCGGAGCTGGTTTCAAAGCCCTAGCTCTTTTTTTTCTGTTTGTTTCTTTAATTTACTTTTTATTGAGGTAGAGTTGAATTACAATGTTGTGTTAATTACTGCTGTATGACAAAGTGACTCACTTCTACATATATATACATTCTTTTTCATATTCTTTTCCATTATGGTTTCTCACAGGATAGTGACTACAGTTCCCTGTGCTATACGTAGAACCTTGTGTTTATCCATTCTATATATACCAGTTTGCATCTGCTAATCCCAAATTCCCACTCTTACCCTCTCCCACCTCCCTCCCCCTTGGCAATCACCAGTCTATTCTCTATGACCCTGATTTTCTTTCTGTTTCATAGATAGGTTCATTTGTGTCATATTTTAGATTCCACATATAAGTGATATCATACAGTATTTGTCTTTCTTTTTCTGACTTACTTCACTTAGTATGATCATCTCTAGTGGCATCCATGTTGCTGCAAATGGCATTATCTCGTTCTTTCTTTTATAAAACCCTAGCTCTTGGCCATTGCCTCAGTGGCTGAGGGAGGCTCCCGGTAACCTGAGTCCTCTAGGCTGGTTTTCTGTGGTGGCCATTCTCCACCGTGATCTGTGATCACCATGAGCTTTGGCAAGTGGAGCGACATTTTAAACCACCTAAGGAGGAAACAGCAACTTCCTCCTTGGCACCTCAACTGAATTTAACCTCTTCTGGGTCTAACATCCTATATATTACCACACATCCTCTTTGATTTTATTTTTCTTTTTAGTCTTCCTCAGTTACATTAAAAAAGAAATTCTTTTTTCCCCACTTTGTCTTACTCATTCCTTCTCCAAGCCGAAAAAGAGAACTGAGGCATCATGGCTGATAAAAGAGTCAGTGATACAGTTTTATAAAAACAAAAATGTCTGTTTTAGACTTCGTTCTGCCATATTGCTGATTGTTTTCTAGTTTCTAGTTTATGGATATTATCTTAGATAAACCATTAACTGCTTCTTCACGTCAAAGCACAGTGGCTGGTACAAAGTAGATACATGATCTACATTAATTGGTGTAGGTTGAATCTAAGTAAGGAGGGGTTAAGCATTCATTCACTCAGTAAATGTGTATTGAAGGCCCTCTTTGTGCCCTGCATCGTACCAGGGGCTGGGATGCAAAGATAATGCTGAGATTTAGAACATCCAGGGTCATCTGACTTGGATTCAAATCTTGCTCTGCTCCACTCTAATTGTGAAACTTGGAGAATTACTTTGTCTCCCCAAGCTTCAGATTTTTCATGCAACAATTAGGGCTAATCATAGGACTGTTAGGAGGATTGAATGGGGTGCATATAAAGCCCTTAGCACAGTCCTGGCACATTGTAGGCCCTCATACGTGTTTCCTGGTAGTATCATAGAATCGAAGATCAAGGGGAGATTAATTACATCACCAATGTAATTTATTTCAACAAGTACGTATTCACATGCACACATACACATCCATGCATGGGGTATAGTGATTTTGAACGTTGGGGAGAAGAAGGATGAATGTATCTAAAATTATATTTAAAAAACTAAACAATACATCTTCCATATAACACAGACTGTGGGAAGTAAAACTCAGCAATGTCTTTGCTTTTGCAAATATGCAGAAGAGAGCAAGGATTTCCAGAGTGGAAGCGGGAGAGGGTAGTGGGCAGTATAAGACAATATTTGGAGATTAAAATTTCAGTTTTTCAGAAGGGAATAAGCGAACTTGAACCAAAGGCTCTGGATGTCCCTTGATGTTTCCATAATATATGAATTTATAAAACAAGGACAGATTTCAGTTTTGATATAAATTTAGACAGTGCTGCAGTCCAACGTTAACTGGATTTTCCTAGTGAAGACAGACATGGCCCAGTGCTGCGTGGACAGAGATGCAGTCTGGATGGGGCCAGGCTTGGGATCCGGCCACCATGGCAGCTTTGCTGCTTGGTGGTAGCCCCACAGCTGGTGTCGGGGTGAGGTTTGTGTGGAGTCCAGGGCAGAGTATCTGGAGGATACAAAGAGCGTGGGCCAGAGTCCTGAGCACTCAGCATGGGATGAGTAGGAGGGCCTGACCCCAGAGATCAGGACGTTCCAACAGGCAGGCAGATCATGACAGCAGGGAATCCAGTGGAGGTGGTACTCAAAGTCCAGCAAAATTGGCAGCTGACAGAGAAGGGCATCTGCACGGAGCAAGACCCTAATCTTAGGGTTCAGAGAAGGGGGACGGCCAGAGCAAGGTAGGTCTTGTTTATAGACCTTGAACTCCAGTCTCTCTGAAACTCAGGTCTATGTGGCCACAGCACAAAACCTGTCAAGACCACTTAGAAGGACCCAAACACCTCTATTTAAGAGCTTCCTAGACTGAAGGTGGGACAGGGCCTGTAGGTAAGGGTCACCTGTCACTTGCTGGGAGAAATAGAGCACTACAGAGGCTGGGAAACAGCAGAATTCCTTCTAGAATCTGCACAATTTCTACTCTTATCTTCCTATTTTCTAGTTAGTTTTCATTAGTACTAGTACACCATATTGCTTTACTTAGTAAAAAACAAAAAATCCAGTACATACTATTAAAACTACATCCTGCGTCTCCTAACCGTGTGATCCAAAATGTCCCAGGCAGACCCAAGCGTCAGTTGAAATTATTGCTTTCAGTACACAGAAGCCATAAAACCAACTCAACTTTTAAATAATTTTTATATGTCCTTTCCTATAAATTGACAAATTGAAGACAATCCTTTGCCCATTTTCCACTTTTTGGTTTGGAAAGCAGTCCCTGTTTTTAGGAGTCTTAAGAAAGAGCATTGTTGTTGGGATGGGAAAGTGGTCACATGAGTGACATTTTTTCTAATGAAAAATCCAAATGTTAAACAGCCACCCTGGAAGTTCCTTCCAGGCAAGATCTATTTGGAATACATCATAGCGTGATACACAGAACCTTCTGTAAAAGGGTGTTCAATCAATGTCGCACGTGGTTAAAGCAAGGGAGGCTCTTCAAACAATGCCTCCCCCAAAACTGGAGCCACTGAGCCCGAGAGAGATACTTTATCCTTGAAACCAAAACAAAACAGGACCACCCTGCCCAAGGCAGGGCCACTGGCCTTAGACATTTGGCTTTTCATGCTTTTCTAGTTGAAGTACCCCTCTTCCTTTGAACAGCGTGCCCTGTCGTGAGACTGGAGGTTCCCCTTCATATCTTGAAGTATTTGCCCAGCCACATCTCCACCAGAGGCAAGCGTCAGCTATTGAAATGTGACTGGGGACTTCCCTGGCGGTCAAGTGGTTCGGACTCCTCGCTTCCACTGCAGGGAGTACGGGTTCGATCCCTGCTGGGGGAACTAAGATCCCTCATGGCCTGCAGCGCGGCCAAAAAAAGAAAAAAAAAAAGAAATGTGACCAAGTCAATGTACCACCTCTCTCCTCCCCCAGCCCAGCCCCTCAGCACCTCCTCTCTGCCCATATTCCCTGCTCAGTGAATGTCATAACTGTCCCCCTAGGTGTCCAAGTCAGACATCCCAGAGTCACCCTGCTTCAAGGACAAATTTGTGCTTCTGTAGAAAACTTTGCATTGTCAAGGGGACACCCCTCTGAGTATTCTGATTCCTCAGGGACTATTGTACAACTCCGTAAATGGTGCATAACCACCAGAATGCAAAATAATTCTTAGCTCTAGATGGGCCCATGGTGTCCTATCTCGTGGAGGTTCAGAATCCCCTCCCCCACTGCGGAAGAAGCTAGCTCTGCCTCCGTGTGTACATTCATTTCAATATTCCTCCTCCATAGATGTGTCTGTTTTCAATTTCTCCCTTGAACCAGTTATAACATCTGCCTGCTTCCTTCTTTATGAGTGGAATAAAATCTTTAGCATGTGTTCATTTTATATCCTATGAGTCATGATTTTACCTTTTAAAAAAAAAAAAAACATCTTTTAGCACTGTCTTTTTCTCACTCGCCTCCTTTTCATCCTTCACTTTTTTCACTCCGTTGTCTTCTTTCTAAATGTCTCTAGAATGTGTCTCCTTCCCTGCAACCCCCCTGCTGCTACCCCAGTTCGGGGTTGCTGTCATTTTTCACAGTGATAACTGTAACGGCCTCCTAGTGGACACATGTCTCCGACCTTGGGCCCCTCCCAACCGCTCCCCACATTCTATTCTATACACTGTAGCTCCTTAAACTAAAATTCCAATCCATTTATCCATTTCCTGCTTAAAACTCCTCAAAGGCTAGGGGCTTCCCTGGTGGCGCAGTGGTTGAGAGTCCGCCTGCCGATGCAGGGGACACGGGTTCATGCCCCGGTCTGGGAAGATCCCACATGCCGCGGAGCAGCTGGGCCCGTGAGCCATGGCCGCTGAGCCTGCGCGTCCGGAGCCTGTGCTCCGCAACGGGAGAGACCGCAGCAGTAAGAGGCCCACGTACCACAAAAAAATAAATAAATAAAAATAAAAAACTCCTCAAAGACTTTGCATCACCTTAGCCCACGGGTCATGTTAAGAAACTGGGCCTTTGGGACTTCCCTGCTGGCACAGTGGTTAGGAATCTGCCTGCCAGTGCAGGGGACACAGTTTTGAGCCCTGGTCTGGGAGGATCCCGCATGCTGTGGAGCAGCTAAGTCTGTGCCCCACAACTACTGAGCCTGCACTCTAGAGCCCAAGAGCCACAACTACTGAGTCCTCGTGCCACAACTACTGAAGCCTGCACACCTAGAGCCTGTGCTCTGCAACAAGAAAAGTCACCACGATGAGAAGCCCACGCACTGCAACGAAGAGTAGACCCCGCTCACTGCAACTAGAGAAAGCCCGCGCGCAGCAACAAAGACCGAACACAGCCAAAAATAAATAAATAAATAAATAAATAAATAATAAAAAAAGAAACCAGGCCTTTGAGACACACTGTGAGCTGGCCCGATTCACATTTCTACCTCTCACACACTTTCCTTTTCAACCTGAAGGTCAATCACTATTACTTTTATTACCTTTTAATACCTGGCTGACTTCAGGTCTTCTCTCGTGCTCTTTCTTCTGCCAGCCTCTCTTCCCCATCGGCTTTCACCAGGCAAACTCCTAGGTACCCTTCATGTCTCAGCTTAGATGTGTAGTGGAAGAAAAAACATTTTTCCCTCTATCCTCCTAGGTTCAATGTCTAGGGCCTGGGAATCAAACTGAAATAAGACAGATTAGAGAAAAACAATTTTAATTACGTACGTTGCATGGAGTTTGATAGAGAAAATGGGGTTCAAGGGTCAGATGATTGGGGCTTATATACCACGTTAAGCTAAACAAAGGAAAGGGGGTCTGGGGCTTCTGGGTTGGGGGACAAGGTAAAGAGAGAGGAGAGGAGGAAATGCGGGGTAAAAAAGGATCTTCTTGTTATGCACATAAGAGGTGTCTCCTGAGTAGCTCTCCTCCCTGTACAGAGACGTCTTTACAAATGGAAATTTACATTATGAATGTGAATTTCCTTTTCTAAAGGGGAAATTTATACCTTATTTTTAGGCAGCTGCGGAGGTAAAGAGCTTTTCCTACATCTGCTGGCTCTCAGTTGCCTTTAGCTCAAAATAATCCATATGCCAAAGGGGCATATTTTTGGAGTGATGTATTCTGATGTCACTTTCTATGGAAAGACTTCTCCATTACGTGTCCTGTTCTTTCTCTACAGTAGAGTATATGACTTGGGGCCTGGGCACTGAGTGTGGCCCAGGAATGCAGTGGTAACTTTTTCTCTACGAGGATTTTGCAATGGTTTTAAACTGTAGAGTTTGCCGGCATCCAGAGATCATCCTCCCCAATCTCTTTTTTTTTTTTTTTTTTTTTGCGGTACGCGGGCCTCTCACTGTTGTGGCATTTCCCGTTGCGGAGCACAGGCTCCGGACGCGCAGGCTCAGCGGCCACCATGGCTCACGGGCCCAGCCGCTCCACGGCATGTGGGATCTTCCCGGACCGGGGCACGAACCCGTGTCCCCTGCATCGGCAGGTGGACTCTCAACCACTGCACCACCAGGGAAGCCCCCCCAGTCTCTTCTTTTAAACAGAGCGGTTAATCTACATCCTTGGAGCTCACAGTTGGTATTGCAGCTTGGCTCTGAAAGTGTAACCACCATGACCTGAGTTCTAGAGTCTTGCTACTCAAAGTGTGGTCTGTGGGACCAGCAACATTGGCATTCCCTGGAGCTCATTAGAAATGCAGAATTTCAGGCCCCACCTTGGACCTCCTGAGTCAGAATCTGCATTTTAATAAGATGTCCAGGTGATTCAGATTCATGTTAAAATTTAAGAAGCACTGTCTAAGGGTCCCACAGTTACTGACTGAGGGACCTTGGACAAATTACTTAACCACACAGACACTTCAACTACAAAGTGTGTTTTCTACTTTATATGTACCTCATAGGACTGTTGTGAAGAGGAAGAGTCAATACACACGAAGAGCTTAGACTCATGGCATTTAATAAGACACTGACAAATATTAGCTTTCGATAATATGACACCAGACCGAAGAGTAAGACAAGTCATTGGGATGTCAGACACCCATGTGAAGGGCCGGCTTGCAAATTGGTGCACTCTTGTGAGCCAAAGCTTGACAATCCAGTTTGGAGATTTATTTCAAGGAATTTATTAATGTTGGACTCTCTCACTTAGGAAAGATTCTTCTATTTGTGGTCATCTTCAAAGAGGGCTTGAAGACTAGAGTGGGAGCAGTTAAAAGACAGGGCCAGGGCTTCCCTGGTGGTGCAGTGGTTGAGAATCTGCCTGCCAATGCAGGGGACACGGGTTCGAGCCCTGGTCCGGGAAGATCCCACATGTCACGGAGCAACCAAGCCCGTGAGCCACAACTACTGAGCCTGCGTGTATGGAGCCTGTGCTCCGCAACAAGAGAGGCTGCGACAGTGAGAGGCCCGCGCACTGCGATGAAGGGTGGCCACTGCTCGCCGCAACTAGAGAAAGCCCTCGCACAGAAACGAAGACCCAACACAGCCAAAAATAAATAAATAACTATATTAAAAAAAAAAAAAAAAGACAAGGCCAGGTCATGTGACCTTTTTGAGAATTGTTCTATATGTAAATTTATAATCTTGTGCTTCTTTTCTTGATTGCTGTCTGTAAATTCCTCGTGGTGTCACCTGACTCTCTTTGCCTCTCTACCCTCTGCTTCCTCTCTCTTGCTTCTCTGTCTCCTTTATTGCTCCCTATTTGGCCTCCATCCACCTTACCAGATAGTCCTTTATCCCACTGGGTCGTTCCTTGTGAACTGACTTAAAAGCCTTCCAACTGGGACAGGCCGGTGGCCCCTGGCTGCAGCAACGGTGAGGAGAAGCCGGACCACACTTGGGCGGTAGTTCCTGTGTCCTTAACACTTTTGCTTTCACCAAACTGTTTTGCAGGTTGGCTCTGAGGGTAGACTCAAGCTGACCCTGAATCCTGATAAAGCCACATTAACCTCTGTAGTTGCGTGGAGTAGGGAAGGGTGAAGCCCTATAGTCTTCAACAAACAGCTGTTGAACTTCCTGTGAGGCCTGCCGCTGAACTAGATCTGGGGAATATGGAGGTGAATGTCCCAGATCATGACTTTGAAGAGCTTGCTCCATGATCTGTGATGCTATGTGACGATCAAAAGACCAAGAGCAGGTTATTTTAGGGAGAGTTTTATGCCATGGAATAGGATGTGAAAGCTGATAACCCCACCACTTCACCTGTTGGTATGTATCATCCTATTTTACTGAACTCATGTATGATTACTCTATCACCTACTTGCCTATTTGCCTAGCTTCAAACATTTTGTACATAAAATGGAATTATTACACATGTGTATCTTATTCTACACCCTGATCCTCTCACTTAACAATGTATCACAGGCAGTTTTCAGGTTATTATTCATAGCAACACTCCACTCTTTTTAAGGGGTACATGGTATTGTTGAATAGAAGTACCAAAATTTAATTGATCATTCTCCTTGTATATATCATGGTATACATATGCAAGCACTAACGTAGAATAAGTTTCTAGACTGGATCTATTAGGTTACTAGGTATGCATATGTTAAAGTTTAGGAGGCAATGCAAAAATGCCTCCCCCAAAAATTCTGTATCAATTTACCTGCCTACCAACAGTATATAAAAGTTCTAGTCCCCTCCCCCCGCCCTCACTTAAGCCTTTGTTTATCAGTATGAAAAAAAGGTGTTATATTTTAGATTTTTATTTCTTTGGTAGATTGAATATCTTCTCATGTATTCTTTTGCCATTTGTATTTTCTCTTTGAAGTCCTTACCAAAACATTTACCCTAGATTGAGTTCTCCAGGCATGCAATAGCTCTGTGAGTATTCTCAGTCATATCATTTGATCTTTTTCAAGAAAGAAAACTACAAAAAAACTCTTTTAAAGTCTTATTGTACAAAGGGTATATAGATGGAGTCTTCCTGATTTTTTTTTTGGTGTGAGTTGATCTTCCTGGTACAGGATTCCGAGTCTGGTCATCTCCCTGTACCACATCTAGGCAGGAGGGTCTTTTGAAATATGTTGCTGGAATTCCAGGTGCTGCATGTCCGGGGACGTGTAGAGGGGTTTAAGCGGGCTCTCAGGAAAGGTACCGTGAGAAAACAAGAGATGGCACCGTTTAGGGAAGGACGAAGTCACACTCTCAGCCCCTGCCTCTGCAGCCCTGGCCCTGCCCACAACTGCCGAAGCCAACTTCTTCCAGTGGCCTTAGCCTTTCCGTGCCGTGTCATCCAGCTTTGCTAACAAAAGTGCCTTTCTCAAGCAAACATCTTTTAAAATATGTCATGGCCTTCCTCTGTGGATATTCTGAAAGGCTCAAAGAAACCAAATTGAAGGGCAGTTTCAGGAGGCCTAACACAGCCTGGTGCATGATTTCTCCATGGGGCCTCATGTGAGTGGGCGTGAAGCAAACTGCTGGTATCCTTGAAGGTGGTCACTGGGTGGCCCAAAGCACCTGTAAACCTGACCCAAAAATGGCTTGGGGATCTATCTGAGACTCACTGACTGATCTTAGCCATAGGTGGGCATCAAAGGCTTTGAGGATAAAGGGTTCAAGGCAGTTAGGGAATCACAGAGATTCCTCAGTATCTTCAGGCTGATCTTCCTACAATCCAAGCCTGCCTTTCCACTTCTGTTTAGGGGCAACACAAAGCCTCTTTGGCCTAAAAATACCCCTGCTTCCTCTTTCCTTCTCATCTCTGTCCAGCTGGGTTGCCCTTCCCTTCTACTTGAAATTCTGCTCTCAAAGTGACCCCATGGGAGCCGGTGGGAGTGATAGAGGGAGAAAGGCAAAAAATGAAGATGAATCTGGAGCAGACGAGGAACTTCTGCACATTATAGGAAGATGCAGGAGCCCTGCTGAAAAAGAGGCAAATAATATGGACAGGCAATTCACAGAGGGTATCAGTTTCCTACAGCTGTCATAACAAAATAACCCAAACTGGTGGCTTAGAATAACGGAAATTTATTGTCTCAAAGATGAGGAGGCTGAAAGTCTAAAATCAAGGTGTCAGCAGGGCCAGGATCTCTCGGATAGCCTAGTAGGATCCTTTCTGGACTCTTCCAGCGTCTGGTAGCCCCAGACATTCCTTGGCTTGTGGCAGTACAACTCCAGTCCTCATATGGTGTCCTTTTTATATTTCTTCACATAGTCTACCCTGTGTGCACATCTGTTTCCGTGTGCAAATTTCCTTTTTCCAGAAATGACGCCAGTCATGTTGGATTAGAGCCCATTCTAATGACCTTATTTTAACTGGATTACATCTGCAAAGACCCTATTTCCAAATAAGGTCACATCCTGAGGCACTGGGGGTTAGGACCTCATCATGCCTTTTCACGGGGGACACATTTAAGCCATTACACAGAAGAATTTCAAAAAGCTAATCAGTCTATAAAGAGATGAGTAAAATCATTAGCAATTAGAGAAATGCAAATCAAAGCAACACTTTTCTCGTATTAGACTTGCAAAAATTAGAAAGCTGGTTATGTCAAACGTTGGCTGGAATGTGAGGACAGAGAAACACCTGTGCTCTGCTGGTGGGAAGGAGTGCAAACTGGAGCTCCATTTCTGCAACAACCTGGCAGTACTTGGTTAAATTAAAAATGTCCCAGAAATTTGGCTTCTAGGAATATATCCTGGAGAGATTCTCACACAGCGCCATCGTGGGACAGGCCAGAGATGTTTATTGTAATCTTATTTTTGGTGGCGGGGAATTTTTTTTACATGTCTTTTTGTGTGCATGATAACATGTACATAACGGAAATGTACCGTTTTAACCATTTTTTAAAAGTAAATTTATTTATTTATTTTTGGCTGCGTTGGGTCATCATTGCTGCATGCGGGCTTTCTCTAGTTGCGGCAAGTGGGAGGCTACTCTTAGTTGCGGTGCACGGGCTTCTCATTGTGGTAGCTTTTCTTGTTACGGAGCACGGGCTCTAGGCACATGAGCTTCAGTAGTTGTGGCTCGTGGGCTTTAGAGTGCAGACTCAGTAGTTGTGGCACACAGGCTTAGTTGCTCCACGGCATGTGGGATCTTCCCGGACCAGGGCTCGAACCCATGTCCCCTGCACTGACAGATAGATTCTTAACCACTGCACCACCAGGGAAGACCCATTTTAACCATTTTTAAGTGTACAATTCAGTGACATCAAGATCATTCACACTGTTGTACAACTATCACCACCATCCACCTCCAGAACTTTTTCATCATCTCAAACTGAAATTCTGTACCCATTAAATAATAACTCTTCCTTCCCCGCTCCCTCCATTGCCTGGTAACCACTATTCTACTTTCTGTCTCTATGAGTTTGATTATTCTAGGTACCTCATATAAGTGGAATCACACATTATTTGTCCTCTTGTGTTTGGATTATTTCACTCAGAACAATATCTTCAAGGTTCATCTACGTTGTAGTGTGGATCAAAATTTCATTCCTTTTTTGGGGAGGTTTAACATTTCACTGTGGGCATATAACACACTTTAAAAAAATCCATATTCATCTGTTGATGGACCCTTAGGTTGTTTCCACCTTTTGGCTATTGCAAATAATGCTGCTATGAACATTCGTGTTTAAGAATCTGCATCCCTGTTTTCACTTCTTCTGGGTCTATACCTAAGAGTGGAGTTGTTTGATTATATGGCAATCCTATGTTTAACTTTTTGCTGAACCACCAAACTGTTTTCCTGTGCGGCTGCACCATTTTATGTCCCTACCGGCAATGCAGGGGGTTTCCAATTTCTCCACGTCCTTACCAACACTTGTTATTTTCTGTTTTTTGTTTGTTTTGTTGTTGTTGTTGTTTTGGCCATGTGTGACTTGTGGGATCTTAGTTCCCCGATCAGGGATTGAACCCGTGCCCCTTGTAGTGGAGGCCTAACCCCTGGACCACCAGGGAATTCCGTTTGTTTTTTAACAGTAGCCATCCTAATGACTGTGAAGTGGTATCACATTGTGATTTTGGTTTGCATTTCTCTATTGAGTAACGATGTTGAGCATCTTTTCATGTGCCTTTGTATTTTCTTTTTTAATGAATTTCTTGTGTGTCTTTATTTTTTTCAAGATAAAAATCTCATATATATCAATATAAATAGAGGTCTATCTATCTACCTCTTCATATATCCATACATACGACACAATAATACCATTTTGCTAGACACATTCAAATAAAAAGATACAGATTAAACAGTTTAGAATGGTTGCCTATGAGGAGAAATGAATGGGATTTGCAGATAAAGGGAATAAATAAACAAAGCAACACAGGGCCATTGAGAGGACAAAGATGATAGTGTGCTATGAACTGAGGAGAATAATTAACTCAAACCTTTGCACATTAAATAAAAAAAAAAAGGAAAGGCAGAGAAAACATGTTTTTAAGCCCACAGTACTTTCTGGTCCTGCCCTATCCTCACCCTGCAGTGCTGGCTACCATCCCGAAGCTGGTCTACCTTCCTGAGCCCTCAGGCCTCCTCCCCTGCAACAAGGAAATCCAAACTGGGGAGCGGTGGAGGCGTGAGTCCTCTGGTGGATCAAAATTAGTCAGCAGGGCCAAGCAGCCCCCTTGCTTTCTTCCCCTCCCCTCAGCCAGCTGCTCCAGGGCCTTGCACCTCAGCCTCTTCTTCAGGGCAGTGCGGGAATTCCTCTTCTCCGGCGCCCCTTCTGGCTGTCATATTCTCTGACACTGAAATTCACCATGCACGCTTTTATTTTTCTTAATTAATTTTTATTGGAGTATAGTCTCTTTACAATGTTGTGTTCATTTCTGCTGTAGAGCAAAGTGAATCAGTTATACGTATACGTATATCCATTCTCTTTTGGATTTCCTTCCCGTTTAGGTCACCACAGAGCACTGAGTAGAGCTCCCTGTGCTGTACGGTAGGTTCTCATTAGTTATCTATTTTATACATCGTAGTGTACATATGTCCGTCCCCATCTCCCAGTTCCTCATTCCTGTCCCTGGGCCAGCAGAACCCCTGGCCCTGCTGCAGTTTGTGCTGTGAGCTGCTGGCAGGCACCACCCTCATTTGCAGGTAGAAAGAGGAGACAGGTTGTTCTTGAGCAGATGACCTCAGTTGGTCTAAAACCCAGGAAGGAAATTAAAGGAAGTGAATTTTTCTTAGTAAGCCGCCACTTAGACAGCTTTGTGGTGTTCTCTGGCATTTCAACATTTCCAGTGCCAGTTGAGACCAGTTGGTGCAGAAAGAAAGGGACTAATTAAAGGGTGTCGTCAATTTCTCAAAATCTCAGAGAAGGTTGAATGGAAGGTTGTAGGTTGTGGAGAGCAGAAAGGCTGGTTTGTTTTAACTCCATTTAAATACTTGGCTTCTTTTGAATAAATACCACGAGTGGCACTTGCCAGAAATCAACTTTAATAGCACGTATGTGTGAGTCTCAGCCCAAAGTGCTGCGTTGGAAAGGCTGACAGTTCTTCTAAGAGCAATTTCCCTCACCAGGCTGCGTGAGAGAAGACCAATCTCCATTATACTTTACGACAGGAACACTTACCATTCTGCTCCACTTAGGAAATAAGGGACTGGACGTTTTGTTTTTGTTTTTGTTTTTTTGGCCGTGCAGCGTGTGGGATCTTAGGTCCCGACCGGGGATTGAACCCATGTCCCTTGCAGTGGAAGCACAGAATCCTAACCACTGGACTGCCAGGGAATTCCCTGGACAGCTTTTAATTAAACAACTTGGATTGTGTTTGGGGTGACTATTGCCCGTGGAGCCAGTGCTGAGCAGAGGGTGGGGCAGAGTACCTGCTCCCCTCCTGGGGGCCTTGCAGGGTGGTGGGCTCCACCTCATGGCTTGCAGAGTTTACCTCTTTGAACCTGCAGATGACTTGGCCCCAGACTCACCTCAGTGAAAGTCAATTTTCACTGGAGGAAATTCGGAGATTAGAGGCAGGACTTCTGAAAAATTACAGTTGATAAATGCCCCTCGGGAGCAGGAGGTCACCCCTTCTACTTTCTTTGCATCAGCACTCAGGTCCAGAATAACAAACAAGCCACATTAACTGCAGGGGAAAATAAATAAATTCAGGAATTCAAACTCCATTTCCCAAGTTACTTCAGAGAGCCTGTTTTCAATATATAAATCAGCACTGGTTAGTTTTATTGCCATTTCAAAAATTACAGAAACAAAATGTAGGAAAAAAATGAAGAGATGTATCACTGGAAAGAAGAACTATGACATGTGTATTGCTTTAAACTAATCTCAGTTCAACAGTCTTTACCGCTACTAGAAAACCTAACACGTACATATATACTAGTACATATAAGCAAGAATATAACCATTTGTTTACAGTGAATCCTACCTATGCTGGCACAAGAGGGGATGTGACCCAAGAACTGTATTGGCTGGAATTTGCACCTACTGGACCTCATAATTTTTAGGAAGTGCAAGAAATCATGCAGGCACAGTGGCCTTTGGAGAGGCTTTCAACAGCTCCTCCCAAGTCAGTAAAGATGGCGCTTGCAACCTGGTTGGAGGTGCAAAGAACTGAGTAGGGCAGACTTCCAATCCACGTGCACACGCGTGCACACACACACACACACACACCCTGCACATTGCTTGGCATGGCTGGCCTGGTGCTGGGTCCACCTCAGTAAAATCTCCCAGCGTTCTGCATGATTTTTCCATGAAAATAGCACTGGGTATCACCAGGAAAAGGCCCAAAGCTGCTTAGTGGAATCAAAGACTCCAGGGTCATATGCTCTTCAAAACAGAGATGCTGGAGGCTGTAATGGTAACTTCCTGAAGAGAAGGGAGGAAAGTCTGTGGTTTAATAGTTTGGGAGGGGCTGCATCCTTTGCGTCCCTCTTAAGAAATGTTCCTTAACATTGAAGGAGGGCAGAATATGCCACCCGCTAAATGTGCCATTTCGGCATGTGGATTATTTTGAGCCGAAGTCCGTCAAGACCCAGCAGGTTCAAGAAGAGCTGTTACCTCTCCCTTAACGACCTAAAAGAATGTAGATAAGGGGTCTGACCCAGAAATAACTTTTTATCTGAATGACCTATGAGTATGGAAGGGCAAACCTCTATTATCAAAATCTGGTCTTCTTATCCTCCAGGAAGTTAACTTTCTCCCCTTTGAAGCCCCAGCCCTTGTCCCATCCTGTAGCTCAGGATGGCATATAAGCCTCCATTGCCCGGCTGCCTTTGGGTGTCATAATTTTATGAGGATCCCATATGTACAAGATAAAAATTGGTTTTTCTCCTGTTAATGTGCCTTATGTCAATTGAATTATTAGACCAGTCAAAGAACCTAGAAGAAGAGAAGGAAAATCCCCCCGCACCCCGACAGCACAGGAACAGGTTTAACATTGAGATGGTTTGTAAGATAGTCTTCCAGGAAATAGCAGTTAGCAAAATGCTGTTGAGGGGTGGGAGGTGGGAGGATTTCCTTGGTCTGAGAAAGAGAAGGTAACCAATCCCTAGAATATGGCCAGGGGAGTTCCTGGAAAGAGTCCTGCTGACGCCTGCCATTTAGGTGGGGAAGCTGAACAGGAGAAAGCACGCTGTGCGGGCTTGCTAAGGAGTCGGAATCAGGAGTGATGCCTTAGTAATGATCTTGAGAAATATGAATTGGCCACTTGAGACAAATAGGCACCTGGAGGAGCCCTAACCACCACGTTTTGTTCAGGCCTGATGGGGGGCTTCCCACAGGTTTGAGTCAGGAAGCTCTGTCAAGGCGATGAGAGGCCACGTTTGATCACTCATAGGGTGACCAACTCCGTTTCGTCTGGGACTCTCCCAGTTTTAGCACTGAAGGAGGCCTCCCGGCCTAAGACTCCCCTCTGTCCTGGGCAAACTTGCACTTTTAGTCACCTTTTTGTCTGGAAAAAGCAGAGCATTCAATTCAGTCTCGTTTTGAAAAGAAAATAACTAGAGTTCGGCTACAGGGGCTGTGAAAGACCGCCTTTATCTTGGTAATTCCCTCTCTGCTTATTTTTGTTACCTCTTATCTGTTTCCTGGTAGTAAATCTCTTAGAAAGAAAATGGACTGTGTGCTTGCTCTGGGCTGGGTTGAGTGTGGTAGCTGGGACACCGGGGCTCACTCTGCAGCTGGCTCAGAAAAGAGGAAATCTCTAAGGCTAGATTGGCTGATGGCAGCTTCGAGCGAGAAAGGAACGCAGGTTACATCCTGGGGCCAGTGAAAAGGCAGGACAGGGTGTTGTCGGAGCTAGTCTGAGCTCTAAGTGCCTGAAGGTGGGAGAGCCTTCCCAGGGGTGCTCAGCTCAGTCCTCTTAGGTGGGCTCCAGCATTAGTGGGTCTTCTATACTCCCCCACATCAGACCTTCTTCCTCACTATGCACTTGGGTGGATTAATACCACACTTCGCCTGATGTCAAGAAGGGAACAAGAACCTGGGCCAATACATTAAAATTTGTCCTGAGTCCTTTTCACGCCACACTTCTTTTCCTTCTTTCCTTCCTCCCTCCCTTCTTTCTTTCTTCCTCTTTTCTTTCCTCGCTCCTTCCTTGCCTTCCATTATTTTTATTTTCCTTTCTTTTCAGGGCTCAATTTAAAAAGCCCCATCACCTTAAAGCCCAAGTGCCACTACTGCCCCCATGTGTATCACGGATGGAAGAACTCAGTCCCAGGATAGCAGTCCACACACCTGGAGAGAACCAAAAGACCTTGGGACACACCAACAGAACTGTGGACAGAGCTGAAAGGCCATTGATTAAAGAGTGTCAGCCAAGGACATACGTGTCAACTGGAGTCACATTTCAGATGGGGTAGCCTGACTGGTATTTTGGAAGCCATACAACTCTGGCCAACTGAGGATTTCCCTAAGAGAGAACACCTTGATCGTGTTTATGTACAACGAGCTACTGCAGGTCTTTGTATTCAGCTCTGATACACACATAAGGGCAGGACTGCGTCTGCCTCATTCAACTTGTATTTTTAATGCTAAGAACAGCACCTGGCCCATAGTTACTGGAATATATATGGGAGTAAGAGTCATATCACCATTACATGCATATCATAATTGCATATGCACACATAACAGTATTTGCTACATTTTTACTACGTGCTAGGAATGGTTCTAAGTGTGTGTATTATTTTGTGTAGTCATCACAAGCACCTTATGAATTATTATTCCCATTTTACAAACGAGGAAATGAAAGCACAAGATAGGCAACTTGCCTCAGTTAAGTGGCAGGGTCAGGATTTGAATCCAGGTCCCAGAGCACTCTTATGGACCGTTATATTTTACGTCTCCCATTTATGTGCATCTATATCTCATTGTAGTATAAGAGCACCTGCTGTTAACACAATGAAATACACTTTTAATCTAAGAAAACAATACATGAAGGGGTTATTTTTTGAGTTCTCAAAACTATTCCAGGGTTCCTTAATGTCCTTAACTACTAAATGTCTCCCATAAAATAGTGTGTACATATGTGGAAAAGGGAAATGTTTTGAAAAGCAGTAATGTCTATTCCTCTTCTGCCTTTTTGAGACCCAGGCTTTGACCTAGTTCGCCCCAAGCATCCATTTGCCTTGGGTCCAGGGAGGGGGAGTGCATGGACTGAGACATCTGTCACATTACAGTGTGAATGCTGGGAAATAGGAGATAGCATTCGGCCTCTGTTGCGTAAAAGAGAATTAAGAGAAGATTTTCCCAATTCATTCCACCTCCCACTCCTTTTTTCCTTTTAACATCGTAAGGTCAATTCTGGATAACCCAGCCCATATAGTTCTCCTGCTGAAGAGGGTGGACGTGATATGATAGTGAAAGCTGAGATATATTGCCTGCCAGACGATGGAAGGTGGGGAAAGCCTGATTCTTCCAGCCCCAAGAGATTACAGCCTAAGAGGCCCAGAGAGGGGGGAAGGAGCCCTAGAGAATGTTGTGTGTGCCCAGATTTTTGCCTCATTTGGCTTTGGCTCAAGTAAGGAGAGAGAAAAGCCAAGAGCAGAAGAAGGGCTCTCTCAAACTAAGATGTTTATTAGGATCCTGAAAATATCTCTGGATCAATTCTCAGACCTGCTCAGCTCAACCTGGGAGGCGGCTGTGCCAAAGGCACTAGATAGAGAGGGCGCCCTGGGCTGACCTAACCCCAGTTGTCTGGGATCCCACATTGCAAGAGGCTGAGCTGAGAGCCATGGGACCACCCCCAGGCCCACAGTGGTAGGGGAAAGAGACATCAGAGCTGAGGTTGGAATTGGTGGAGGTCTGCCAGAGCAGAGGACCACCAGGACAGCAGGCTGCCTGGAGGAGAGGAAAGGCCAGAGGCTCAGGGGTCTATAGCAGTAAGGGTTGAATAAGTTTGGAGGGTGCTGGTGAACCAGCATGTACCACCAGAGCAGTGCTCAAACCAGGAACGACCAGATCATAACTTACACTAGCTGAAGAATTCAGCCAAGAACGTTGGCAGAGCGGTCGCATGTTCCTCCCCCAAATGTCCAGGGATTGTCTGCAGGCGAGAAGTTGGGGAAAGTTGAAGCTATCTGAGAACTGAGCCCCTTTATCCAAGAGTTACTGGACACATCCAAAAGCATTGTTGATATTGTCAGATTGAATTTCATTTTAAACAGGTTTGGAGATTTAGTTAAAATTTTTTAAATCATAAAAATCATGGGAGGGAGACCAGATTATTTATGAAAAAAATAAAAACTTATATTTTCTCTGTGTGTAGGTTAAAGTTTGCAATCCTGATACAATATATACACCCAGGCAAATCTATGGTGGGGGAGGAAGAATTTTCCTCTACCTCTCAAAGCTTCTTTTGGCTGCTCTGATAACATGAAACAGATTAAAAGAAAAACCAAATTTAATTTTGTATGTATCACACATACGTAAGAGGTTCAAAGATAAAGAGAAGATAAGGTCTACATGCCATCCTGAGTTAAGGAATGGGATAGGGGTCTGGAACTTCCAAGGACAGGATGGTAATTTATAGAATGATAAGAAGGCTTATCATGTGGGCTTCCCTGGTGGTGCAGTGGTTAAGAATACGCCTGCCAATGCAGGGGACACAGATTCGAGCCCTGGTCCGGGAAGATCCCACATGCCATGGAGCAACTAAGCTCATGCACCACAACTACTGAGCCTGTACGCCACAACTACTGAAGCCCGTGCACCTAGAGCCCGTGATCCGCAACAAGAGAAGCCACCACAATGAGAAGCCTGCCAGCCGCACGGAAGAGTAGCCCCCGCTCGCCGCAACTAGAGAAAGCCCGCGCATAGCAACGAAGACCCAATGCAGCCAAAAATAAATAAATTAAAAAAAGAAGAGCAGATGTTGGGTAATTAGATGTTTGCCCTGCCATACAGATGGGCCACTCATTTACAATTATCTCTGGTAATAACTCTTATTGTGGGAAAGACCCCTAATTTATAACCTTCTAGATAGTTGACGGAGGGGCAAATTTTCTCTTGAACTCACAGGGTTTCAACTGCCTTTAGCTCAAAATAATCCTCATGTCACCTAAAACTAACACAACATTGTAAATCAACTATACTTCAATAAAATAAAAAAATAATAAAATTTTAGAAAATAATCCTAATGCAAAAGTGACACATTTTGGGGAGGCTTGTTCTGAACCCCTTTAACATCAAGCATCATATATTGGTTCTTCTGTTTTCACTCTGAGCTATGTCATTATTGTCTCAATTATATGCTTTGCTAGTGTCCACCACTCCCTGAAAGCAGTAGCTCTCTACACTAAAGAGAGAAGCTCTGGTAAGGGACCATTGGATTGACAGAAGAAACAGCCAATTGGGGGACTTCCCTGGTGGTCCAATGGTTAAAACTCTGCCCTTCCAATGCAGTGGACACGGGGTCGATCTCTGGTCGGGGAAATAAGATCCCACATGCCGTGCGGCGCAACCAAAAAAATTTAAAAAAAGAAAATTAAAAAAAAAAGAATCAACCAATTAGTGACAGTACTGTTTGGCATAAAGATTATTTTGAGCTAAAGACAACTGAGAACTAGTAGAAAAAGCTCTTTATAGCCCCCTCTTAACTGGCTAAAAATAAACTTTTCTTTTATTTAGCCTAAGACGGTACATAGTAAGCCCCAATCATCTGGTTGCTTCCTTGAGTCTCATTTCTTTGTGAAGCTCCTGTGGACACATACATACATACATACTTAACTTTTTTTCCTTTTGTTAATCCATCTTTTATTAATACTATTTGTGGCCCCAGCCAATGAAAAAGGTTTTTCCTCCCTACACCCCTATTTCCCAGCCCCCAGCAGCCACTAATCGACTTTCTGTCTCTATGGTTTGCCTTTTCTTGTCTTTTCATGTAAATGGAATCATACAATGTGTGGCCTTTTGCATCTGGTTTCTTTCACTTTGCGTAATGTTTTCAAGATTCATGCATGTTGTAGCATATATCAATGTTTCATTCCTTTTTATAGCTGTGTGATATTCCATTGCATGGATATACCACATTTTGTTTATCCATCTATCAATCAGTGGACATTTGTGTTGTTTTCCATTTATGGCTATTATGAATAATGCTGCTGTGAACATTCATGTACAAGTTTTTGTGTGGACATGTTTTTAATTCTGTTGAGTATATACTTAGAAGTGGAAAATGCTAGGTCATTTGGATACTCTCTGTTTAACTTTTTAGGAACCACCAAACTGTTTTCCGAGTGGCTATTCAATTTTACTTTTCCACTAGCAGTATTTGAGGTTTTCTGATTTCTCCACATCCTTGTCAATACTTCTTATTGTCCTCCTTTTGGATTATAGCCACCTAGTAGATATTGTGTCAAATATCTTAGTGAAGGTTTCTGATAACTAACCTTTTGGGTAGTTTGTATACATTTCTGTAAGTTTCTTACATTCTTCTTAGCATTGCTTCATGATTCTTTTTTTTTTTTGCTTTTAGTTTTGTAGTTTACTACTATTATACCCTTCATGACTCTAAGATAAACACTTCTATTTAGACTTTTTAAGCAGGTGACTAATCATATGACTCTATATATGGAATAATTTTAATTGCTTTATATATGGTGCTATTTATCTTTAAAAGCCTGAAAATAAAGTTACTGCAGGGTCCTAGTGAATCCCTCTCTGGTAGTATGGGGTAACTTTTGTGTCCTGTCACACTCAATATGACAGATGTGTGACCAAACCTCACTCTGTTAATAACTTTGCTTTTTAATTGAACTTTTACCCGTCACGGACTGAGGGACAGGTTATATAGCTGGTTCTGAGTTAATTACAACTGCCATTAGTTTTTATTTGCAGTTCCTGAGCAAGCAGTAAAACAGCGAGTTAAGTCACATCTGCAGTGGGACCATGACTCAATTAGTGTTTTTGAATAATAGGCAATAGTAATTAAGGTCAAGGCAATCACCGCAGAAGCATCATGTGGCAGGCTGGCTTCAGCAAAGACTATTTTGCAACACGTCTCCAAGGAGGGGCGTGAAGGGAGACAGAATAAACCAGGAAGAGGTTCTCTACTTCATGTCTCTTGCAGACTGGGAATGGAAATTCTTGAGAATATCTTAAGCAATATTTCAACATCAGTTTATCAATTTTCACTTTGGAAACTCAAAATTCAGCATAAACCATGTAGATCCTACAACGTAAACCATGTAGTATTTTCAGTCCCGTTAACAATGTCTATGAAAAGCCAGGCCCCTGAGACTGAAAAACATATGCAAACATAAACATGTACCTGGATAACAGGGTGCGCAGGGGGAACTTGACAACTCTTTCAAATTGACTTTGCAAATCCAAGCCTATAAAATCCCTTTTAGGGCTTCCCTGGTGGCGCAGTGGTTGAGAGTCCGCCTGCCGATGCAGGGGACTCGGGTCCGTGCCCCGGTCCGGGAAGATCCCACATGCCGCGGAGCGGCTGGGCCTGAGAGGCATGGCCGCTGAGCCTGCGCGTCCGGAGCCTGTGCTCCGCAACGGGAGAGGCCACAACAGTGAGAGGCCCGCGTCCCGCAAAAAAAAAAAAAAAATCCCTTTTATAGCATGGTCATGTGACTTGGGTGTGATTCCTCCAAGAGGGGTCCTGGGTGAGGCATCTGGTTCTCATGTTATTTATTTATTTATTATTTAAAATTTATTTTTGGCTACGTTGGGTCTTCATTGCTGTGCGTGGGCTTTCTCCAGTCGCGGTGAGCCGGGGGCTACTCTTTGTTGTGGTGCGAGGGCTTCTCATTGTGGTGGCTTCTCTTGTTGCAGAGCACGGGCTCTAGGTGCGCGGGCTTCAATAGCTCTGTGGCATGTGGGATCTTCCCGGACCAGGGATCACACCTGGGTCTCCTGCTTTGGCAGATGGATTCTTAACCACTGCGCCACCAGGGAAGTCCCTGGTTCTCATTTTAGATTTTACTTGCTTATATCACCACCTTTCTAGAGCTGCAGGTTCTTAGATTATATAGGCCCTTGCCACCAGCCTGATATTTTATACTGGTAGAAAATTTTATACTGGATAGAAAATTTCTTTAAGAAATAAAGAAAAATTTAATCCAAAGAATGAGAAGTTATGAATGTTAGGAAGAAATGGGATGTAACAAAGGAGGCCCAGATTAATGCACTGAGTGCTGTTAAAATGTTCATCACACCATCCCTGAAAGTGAGGTTCCTGGAAGAGAGGGACTAGGTTTGGAGATGGACTGGTTGTTCCTGGGAGTCACCCCCTTTCCCCTGTACCTCTACCTCCTCACAGTTCTCGTCACCCAGAAGCCCAGTCCTTACCCAAACTCAGGGCAATACAGTTGTTTGGCTAAGCGTGCTTCTCTGTGCCATTTGTAGATACTTTTCCCTTAGTTTGCAATGATTCTATTTGGAATCATGAAGCCAGTGAAAAAAAGGCTTTGCGTCTTCTCAAATTGCATGTGTTAAAATTCTAACCTCCAAAGATGTTAGCACTAGGAGGTGGGGACTTTTGGGAGGTGCTTAAGACATGAGGGTGGAGCCCTCATGTATGGAATTAGTGCCCTTTTAAAAGAGCCTCCAGAGAGATCCCTAGCCACATTCACCATGTGAGGACACAGAGAGAAGGCACTGGCTATGAACCAGGAAGTGTGCTATTACCAGAACACGACCATGCTGGCACCTTGATCATGGACTTTCCAGCCAAGTCGACATTTGTTACCATCTCTAACTATCTCACTTCAATATCCATACATCAAATCCCACTTCATCAGATCTTCCTTGACCTCTCTCTTAATTCCTATAGCATACATCTGTATTAAACATTGGGCAATCTTAGGACATTTGGGCTTCTAAAACAAAACACCATAGACTGGGCAGCTTAAACAAAGGAAATTTATTATTTCACAGTTCTGAAGGCTACAAGTCTAAGATCAAGGTGTCGTCAGGGTTGGTTTCTAGTGAGACTTCTCTTCCTGTCTTGCAGATGGCCACCTTCTCACTGTGCTCACATGGCCTTTCCTCTGTGTTTGCACGTGGGGTGGAGGAAGAAGAGAGATCTCTGGTGTCTCTTCTTATAGGGACACCAGTCCTATAGGATTAGGGTCCCACCTCTACAACCTCCTATTAACTTAATTACCTCCCCAAAGTCCCTATCTCCAAATACAGTCACATTGGGGACTTGGGCTTTAATGTGTAAATTTAGGGGGAAACAATTCTGTCAATAGCAACAAATAGCTCAATTCTTAGGGTCAGCCAGCTCTGATCATCTCAGAACCAACATTTGTTTGTTCTAATTTTTCTAATTCTTTCTAGTTGGTCTTAAGAAGGCCAGAGGTGGATCTTACTTTGGTTGTCCTTTGTGTTTTCTGGGAATACAAAATGGCGGGAGAATTTCTCTACCATCTCTGCTTTCAGGAAACACAGGGCTTAGAGTTCAACATCAGCACTAAAGAAAAGGCCTCTAAATTATTTTTATTTGTCGTCCTTATCATAATTTTTTTGAGCACACACCTCTGACATTTATTTATTCATCCATTTATAAATTATATACACATACTGTAGTTCTGCTGTATTATATTGTAAAACATACATAAAATGTTTAAAAATACATTAAAAAATAAAATAATTTTAAGTTAAAAATAAAGAAAAATAACTTGAAGCAAATTTGAATAATTGCTTCCTACACTTTACTTTGGAGACCACTGTCCTGCGTCAGGATGTAATAGGGGGAAAAAGCAATGAATTTGGAACCACTAATTTTAGATCCTGGTTCTTCAGTTGCCATTCGTATCTTCTCTTCTGAGTCTCCAAGTTTCAGCAAAATAAAAGACCCAGGAACCCTCAGGTAGCTCTAATAGGCTAAGATTCCTGACAGAGCTTCCGGTGTATTTTGGTACCAAATACATTTTGATGACTATACAAAGAATACTGTGCCTTCCAATAGAGGGAGGACAGGCAGGGGAAAAACAAGAGTTGGCGAATTACATACTATAGGAAATGGCCAGGGCTTTGACTTTTATCTTTAAAGAGCCTTACTTAGCATTCAAAGTAAAATCTTGCCCTTTAGTTATGAAAATTTCATAGTAGCTCCTTGTTGTTGCTGACCTTAAGGGCTGTTAGAAAAGGAGAGTTAATTTTATTTACTTGCAAATGAATCCAGGCTCCAGTGGATTGAGGATGTAAAGCCAATTTGCGGTCCAGTCACTTAGCAGTGAATTAAAACACCATCCCTGGGGTAATAGGGTTTCACCTCAGGGGAACCCTGAGAAAGAAAGGAAAAAAAGCCTGGACCTCCAGGAGTGAAGAGTCTATTGTTACGCTAATGTGCCCTGAGCCGGAGTGAGCATTTGGTTCTCAGCTACAGCTTCCTTTCTAGCAAGTTTTGGATGCTTACGGCTGGATCACAGGGAAGGACCCAAGTAGGTTCTTACCGTGGACTCTTAGAGAATCATTTTTTTAAAAAAAGGTAAAATCACAACTCTCATACTGATATATGAACACATGCTACATATTTTATTTAACTCAAACTGGTGAGGTGTTAAAACCAGTTCAATGGAAAGTAGAAAAAGAACCATCCTACGAACATGGGAATGTTGAAATGAATACGCAAAAGCACCTCCAACCGAGCTTTTACTTTAGGAAAGTGAAGTCCATGAAACCACTGGGGATAGGACAAAATTTGCATGCCTATCGCCAAGAATTATTTTGCACTGCCGTCAGTCATGTACAATTCACAGAGCTGTAAAATAACCCTCATGACACCGTATAACCCAGAGAAGAGTCCCCTAGAATCTAGACATTGCGTAGTTTTCCACGGAAGCACAACTCTGTTCCCATTGCTTAACTCTGGGGGTCAATGTGAATGGTGCCCTACTGGAGTTGTGCATCACGGTGTGGGGGAGGGGAGGGGAGGGAGAGGGAGGGGGAGTACTGGGCCCATTTCATGCTCCCAGGCCCTGTTTTCCCCTCAAGTCCTATCCTTCTTGTTACCTACAACTCCTAAGCAGAGGGACTTCCCCCAAGTTCCTGACCCGTGTAATATTTTACTTCTCTTAGTTCCCTCTACCTCTGTGATACCTGGAGAGAGACAAAAGAAAGATAGTGAAAGATAGTGAAGTCTTTCATGCGTTTTCTGTTTCTGTGGATGACCTCTTCCTCTTTCTGAGCCCTATGAGGAGAGTGTGGTGCGAGGTCCGGATTGGGCAGCCAGCTGTCATGTGCCTACAGAATTCCAGGGGTCGGCTAGAAACCACCCCCAAATCCTGTGCTTTTCTACTACCCTGTCCAGCTGAAATGGAGAGGTGGGGTAAAGAGGGTACCCAGTGGAGAGAACAGCAGAAGAAAAGTTCAAGGACCAAAATGAAGGGCATCTGGGGAAGTGTTCCTCCTCTAGGTAAAGCTGAGGATGTTTGAAGTTATGCCAGCCAAGCTACTATGTAAATTTGGGAAATACAATAGGCCACAAAATCAGTGCTCTCTAAACCCCTCCAGGCCTTCATAATCTGTATCCATGAAGTTTGATTTTCCCAGTCAAGTTAAATTTCAAAACAAAACAACAACAGAAAACAAAGAGGAAAAGCTCTTCCTTGGCAGAAGAAACATGGGTGGGAGGTGAGTCTGTCACCATATTGGTCAAATGGCCAGGCCCAGAATTGAGGTAGTGCTGTCAGGTCTTCTAGCCGAGACCCAAAAGAGATGTGTTCAGTAGGCTGTATCCAATAGCATTGAAATTCAGAGCCTCGCTGAAAGGATTAAATCTTACAGTGATCAGTTTAGGGAGTATTTTATTTAGGCTGTCTCAAGTAGGACCTGTTTTTCTAGTTGTTTCACTCGGTTTAGTCTTCATTAATTGAACTCCTGTTGTGTTATGATGGACTCGGCACAGTGCCATGGACTGGGGTTGGGCATCGCAGAAACACTCCACAAATATCAATAAAATTGCACACTTGCACTTTAGCAGCTTAAGAGTAATAGGAAAATCTTTTTTTTTTTCTTTTAAATGTGGAGGCTCCAAGAGGGTCTCTTAAAGCCTAGACTCCAGAACTCATACAGTATCAGCTCCATCACATTTAGTTGATCAAGAAATAATTACAAATAGGGACTTCCCTGGCAGTACAATGGTTAAGACTCCGTGCTTCCACTGTAGGGGGCACAGGTTTGATCCCTGGTCAGGGAACTAAGATCCCACAGGTCACGCGGGGCAGCCAAAAAAACCCCCAAAAAACAAGAAAGAAAGAAAAAACACAAATAATTCTGCTGGATAGGAGGATGAGCAATGCTGCATTGCAAAGTGTCGAGCATACTGGGCTGGCAGGAATTCATGGCCATTAAATAATTTACCACACATTAGCACCAGACATAATGATTAGCATATGTGGGGGTGGATTTCTGTTGTGACAGGATTGGTTTTCGTAGTTGTCAACATTTTGACATCATGTCTCTGATAACCTGAAGTTCTTTGCCCAACCTAGCCCAGCCAACTGGTCAACCTAATGCATTGTCTTTTGAGAAAATGCTCTAGCCTGAGTCTGGACTTGCTGGAGATTAGAGCTGGCTCCAGCTCTCCTGACATGGGTGGCACTTTCTATATCTCACACTGCTGATTTGAATTCAAACGCTCGATCTCCTTAGGGCTCATTAGGATTGGCTCTCTCAGATTTCCCTGGTGGCGCAGTGGTTAAGAATCTGCCTGCCAATGCAGGGGACACGGGTTCGAGCCCTGGTCTGGGAAGATCCCACATGCCACGGAGCAAGTAAGCCCGTGCACCACAACTACTGAACCTGTGCTCTAAGAGAGCCCATGAGCCACAACTACTGAATCCCATGCGCCTAGGGCCCATGCTCCATAACAAGAGAAGCCACCACAGCGAGAAGCCCGTACACCGCAACGAAGAGTAGCCTCCGCTCGCCGCAGCTAGAGAAAGCCCGCATGCAGCAAAGACCCAACACAGCCAAAAATAAATAAATAAATACATTTATTAAAAAAAAAAAAAGAATTGGTTGCCTCTGGGCGTTACCCATTCAGCATTTTGTCTGTGTTCAAAATTTCATCTTAAGAGGAACTCTCCAAATTGCACAGACTTGATGGGGTTTCTTCTTTCAACAGCCTTCTCTCACTGGTTTTGTGTTTTGCTAAGGAGAAGGAAGCTTGATTCCCCTCCTTTCATGTAATAAAGCATAGGATTTTCCCTATGGGTCTTAGAGCAACAGAAGCAAAATTGTTATGAGAACAAATATCTGAGGATTCATGTAAGAGTGTTTTGAGCTAAAACTATTCTGAGAAAAGAGATTCCAATCAACACAAATTGATTTTCTAGGGAAAAATTGTTTATACTTTTCTCTTCCTTTTTTGTGTTTTGACTATAGATTTAACTCACACTACATAGGGCAGGACATGCTTTGATTCTGCCTAATGCAAGTCTTGTTGGGAACAGAAAATAAAGTTGGATACTAAAAAGGTGTCAATACCCTAATGGATGAGAAATGAATAAGTTCTTCTGGTGCAGGAACCATGTCTTATTCATCTTTATGCCTGCTGAGATGACAAGCCCAGTCACTTGTACATGGTAAATGATTGATAAAGGTTTACTGAGTTGAATTATTACAGACAGGTGGATCTTGGGATCTGATGTGTGCTCTTAATCTTTTGAGATGATTGTCAAGGACAAGCATGAGTCTTTTGGGGAAATGTGTATTCATTCTTATTTTTAGCTGTATTCCTGAAGGTTTGCACATGGTTATTTATTCAACATGGGATAAAATCCAAGGACATAGTTCATTTATCTTCTGCTTTATTTAAATTAGACTTAAGGAAAGCTTACTCAGCTTACTCCATTACTGATAAATAACTAACATACTCAGAAAAGGGACTTAGGTACTGGGGCAGGAAAGGGCTAATTCAAACCAGGTAGATAGATTTCTTTTTGGCTGTGCAGCATGTGGGTTCTTAGTTCCCAACCAGGGATTGAACCTGCGCCCCTGCATTGGAAGCACACAGTCTTAACCACTGGACCACCAAGGAAGTCCCAAACCAGGTAGACTTCTAATACCTTAGTGGGTACCAAGTACTGCAAGCACTTTACATTAGCAATTATGGAGTAAGTTTTAAATATAGCTCTGTCTTGAAGGAGTGAGCTGGCCAGATCAGTGATTGGTTGTTTCTGTAACTCTTACAAGAATTAACTTTTCCCCATTAAACTTATGGCCAGCAAACAACACTGCTTCCTGTAAAACTGGAAACAGTGCTAGTGAGGGTCATCCTTGAGTAAATATGTAGCAACGTGAAGTGGATGATGCAGACTGGAAGCTAGTGGTCACTTCTCCACTCAAGATTTATTTTCATGGTTTTTAGGTGAGAAAATAGATGTGAAGATTTCTCAGACAAATCCGGTTTCTTGGAAATACAAATAATTGCTCCCTTTGGTGTACTCGGAAGTGCAGCAGTAGTTGCTTGATAGATCATGAGCTGACATTACATTTCCAGGATGGAGTGCTGGCCTTTATGGGAGCCTCAGAGGAAAAGGAGGCTGAGATTGAATAAGGCTGCAAAAGAACTCACTGCTGAGACTCTCACCTTTGCATATAAATTTTAGGACCTTTAATAACATGAAATGGTCTGTGTACATTAAAATTTCACATGAGACATTTGCTAGCTGTTAGACAACCAGGTGAGTAAGGATAAAGAGATGAAAAACACAAGTTAATGTATTTCTTTACAGTTTATGAGTTGATGTGAGGCATAGACGATGCTGCAATTTGCTTTGAAGATCATTCTTTGTGACTCTATCCCCTGCTTTGACTTTATGCATACAAATGCATGTACAGTTTTCAAAAATGAATCCCATGTTTATAACTCTGTCTATTTAGGTTTCTTTTTTCCAAGACCCCTTCCATTTAGAGGAAAATGGACAAGGCACAGAGAACCTTGCTGTGGAGGCACAGGTGGGAGAGTCAGGGTTCCTGTGGAAGGGAGCTGGGGGAGAGAGGAAAGATCCTGAAATAAAGAGGGCAAGGAGAAAGTGAGGGTGGGCTGCAAAGAGATGGGAAAGCGTGATCAGGTGTGAGGTCAAGTTCAAGGTATGAGGCCAGGCTACCTGAGTTTTCATACATCCCAATCACTTTTTTTGTTGTTGTTGTGGTACACGGGCCTCTCACTGTTGTGGCCTCTCCCCTTGCGAAGCACAGGCTCCGGACATGCAGGTTCGGCGGCCATGGCTCATGGGCCCAGCCACTCTGCGGCATGTGGGATCTTCCCAGACTGGGGCACGAACCCGCGTCCCCTGCATCGGCAGGCGGACTCTCAACCACTGCGCCACCAGGGAAGCCCTCCCAATCACTCTTGATCCTGGGTGCAGCAAGAGGACATTCTTTCTGAAGCTTTCCCTCTAGAATTTTTGGGTAAATGCAGATCTCCATCATATTTGTCTCTGCACCTGGAATCTGTCCTTTGAATCTACCTGTGGGCAAGGCAGGTTGCTTGGACAAGTCTGGAATAATCCATGATCAAGGTCAATCTATGTATTTCTGTCAGGGCAACAGATTTATTTCATTTGTTCTGGTAGATGAGAGAAGAAGGAAAAAAATCCCACTTTAATGCAGATGCATATGTAAAAAGTTGTACTTGAAGCAGGAAGTGATTCCCAAGAACAGCAAAGCCCAGTTAGACCTTTGTGCATTTCTTTTTTATTTTCTAACAATCCTGAGGGTTCTTTTAAAGAGGAGAAGGTAATTACTTAACTAATTCAGAATGATCAGAGAAAGTAATTCTAGGAATAATAATAATATCTAACATCTGATCAGTGCTAATATGGGCCAGGCACTGATCTAAGATGTTAAGTCTTGACTCCTCTCCACGGACCTATAAAACCGGGAGGTATAAATAGAGACCAAAAAGGCAGGTAACTGGGCAGTTCTGTTTTCTGCTTCCTTTTTTTTTTGTTTTAATTTTTTTTGGAGAATCTTTTCCAAAAATCTGAAAACATACAGTTCCCTGGGGAGAGGTCCTGGCAAGGTCTAAATGGCACTCCTTTTTATGGACCTTATAAAACACAGCATTTACTATATTAACTGATGTAGTGAACCTGCCAAATTTGCACTGATGTGCCAGAACATTTACCAGCAACCCCTTAATTAACAATAACAACGCCTCCGGGTTTGTAAGCATCCTGAAGGCCACTTGCTCTGCCTCTTTCTTGTCCTTGTTTTGTTTTCTTCATTCTCTACTAAGTGAGACAGAGATTTTCTTTTTTCTTGCATTTGGAAGGGATGAAGTTTGGGTGGGGTGGGACCCAAAAGAGACAAGAAAAAGAAGGAGAAGGAGAGGACTCCACCAGTGTGGGAGCACCAGAAATTGTGGACATTTAAGCTAAACAGGCAGAGTCAAGTGGTCATATATGAGGAGAGCCTGAGCTGCATTTGGGGTGACTTTGGGGGCCTTTACATATGAGGCTGATTTGTATATTAGTTTCCTATTGCTGCTGTAAAAAATTACTATAATCTTAGTGGCTTAAAACAACACGGTCTTATTCTTTTTACAGTTCTGGAGAATGGAGGTCTGAAATGAGTCCTATGGGACTAAAATCAAGGTGCTGGCGGGGCTGGTTACTTCTAGAGACTCCAGGGAAGAATTCGTTCCTTGCCTCCTCTTTGACTTGCACATCTAATCATCTCTCCTCGTATACTCTACAGAAATGTGAGGGTTAAATTGTTCTACTGTTTAGAAGTGTGTACCCTCAGTTACATAGTTCTCACGTACAAACCTTAATCACAGAATTACTAATCTTAGGAAAATCTTCCCATTTTCTTTGGGAATACTACAGCTGTGAGTCACCAGAAAGATGGCCAGGAAAGAGGAGGTGGCTGGGTCCCTGGGCTTAACATTCACTGGCACATCGGTTATCTCTGTCCAGCAGATGAGCCAAGGCATCCTTCAGACAGGAAACAGGATGTTGGTGGGTGGCCCCGAGGAGTGCACAGACTCTGAAGCAGGAAAATGACAGAACAATGTGGAAGCAATCCAGGTAAGGGAGTTTCTGTGATCAGGGCCACAGCAGCACCAAGAGGTAAAGACTAGTTTCTTCATGCTGCCACCCTACCCCACTACTGTCACCAGCCACATTCTAACTTGCAGGCTATACTTACTGCCTCTTTTACTGCACTGTTTAGCTCTTGAAAGCTGGCTTCCATCACCACCACTTTACTGAGATGTTCACTCATCCGCTTTCACAAATGGTCCCAGCTTCCTTAAAAGCGTGGAATGCCAATCGCTTACTCCTTTGAGATTGTTACGGGCTGAATGTTGTCCCCCCAAATGATATGTGAAGTCCTAACCTCCAGTACCTATGAATGTGACCTTATATAGAAATAGGGTCTTTGCAGATGTAATCAAGTTAAGGTAAGATCATAAGTTTGGACCCTGATCCAATATGACTAGTGTCCTTACAAGAAAAGAAACAGAGACACAGAGGGAGAAGATAGCTATGTGACGATGGAGGTAAGATAGGACGAATGCAGCTGCGAGCCAAGGAACACCAGAGATTGATGACAACCACCAGAAGCAACAAGAGGCAAGGAAGGAGTCTTTCCCACAGGTTTCACTGCTGTTCAGGGAGACACTGCTTTGGGAAAGGTCCCTGGAGCTCTCCTTACTTGCTCCAAGTATTAAATCCTTTCTTCTCTTGATCTTTGGCTTGGCTGTGTCTATTGGCTCCACACCTATCGAGAGGTGAACCCAGTTTTCAGGTAATAGAGGGAGACACCTTACAAATGGAGACTTCCTTTAAAAATGTAAATTTGTATGTTTTGTCTTCAGAGCTTCTCTTGTGTCTATTGATTATTAAATAATCAGCTCACAATAATCCTTATGCTAAAGAGGCATATTTTGGAGTGACATGTTCTGGTATCCTACGGTTCTCCTTGTGCATCTGAACATATTGATTGGCTCCACCAGATACAACTATAATATGTTCTTGATTGTTCAGATTAGAAGGGCATCAACAGACATTTAAACACAAAGGAAAATGACCATTTGAAGTGAGCTTGGTTAACATTTGGGGCAAATCTGTCACAATTTGCAGATTTCCCCCTCTTTTATGTAGGCTCAGGAGTGTCCACTCATAATATTTGGGGATATCCTGACCTTAATCCACCAGGGTGAAACTGAGCAGGACCCTGTGAGGTCCTCTCGGCTACAAATCCTGTCCATCTCCCATTTCCTGTTTGTAGGAAATAGGCTTCTTTCAGCCTCTTAGACTTTCCCTGAGTTCCAAAGGGCAGATTAAAACGGTTGCCAATCAGGGAAGGGAGGGATTTCAGAAACAATAGTGCAGCCTTGTGGCAGGGTCCCGGTTCCTCCTGAAGGAATATTCATAACAATACCTTTGAGCTCTTCTGCAGGAACTAAGGCCCTCACCCGGGTGGAGGCTGGTAACTTCAGGCTGACCACAGGATTCCTGAAACACCACCCTGTTCCCTCCCCACCAACCAATCAGAAGAAAGTCACACACCCTGCAGCCCTCACCCCAAATTTTGCCTATAGAAACGTTTCAGTTTGTTTGACCTCCCTGGGCATCGGGCACAGGAACTTGTCTTTGGCAACAAGGGTACTGAAGGGGAACAGGATTTGCCACCCCAAAATATGCCTCTTTGGCATAAAGATTATTTGGGGCTGTTACTTTTTAAAAAACAGCAGACTCAGGAAAAGCTCTGAAAATTGAGTAGAAATTACCCTTTTGTGGGAGACGTTTACATTTACAAGAAAATCTCCACATGTAGGGGCATCTCTCCATACCACGAGGAGGATGACTAAATCCCTAGCAACTCTTACCCACTGAGAAGGCAAAGACTTTGATTTGCATAACAGCCATGACCTTGTTACTTGTTACCATCCTATTCCTGGTTACCTCCCATTAACAGGACTTCCTCTACCCCTCAACATCTTTTTTTTGTCATTTGCTAAGGATGGTATTTAAGCTCCTGGCCTGGGCCATTTCAGGGACACACTCAGTTTTGTATACAGGCATACAGAGGGTATACTAAGCTTATGTTTGTTTTTCTCCTGTTAATCTTTCTTTTATTGCAGGGGCATCTCCACCAAAAACCTAGAAGGGTAGAGGGGAAATTATTTTTCCTCCCCTGCAGTACCTTCTGCCACTTCATTTTTTTTTGACTTTTGTAACTGAAATACACACTTTATTTTGCGGAAGCTAATTGCTTAATCTCCAGTCCCTCAGCCTTTAAAACATGTTTTTCTCCCTCAAGAATATGGCACCCAAATAGCTCCCTTTGACATTTGGACTATTTTGAGTTAAAGGCCATTAAGAAACAGTAGATGCAGGGAAAGCTCTAAAAACAGTCATTTACTTATCCTTTTGTAAAGCTTCCCCATCCTGCACCCGGGGGAGAAGGACTTTTAACATATCTTCAGTGGAGAAAGTACCTACTTAAGTCTGCATAACACATCCCACCAAGCAACCCTTGTTGACAGTACTTTTACTTGTCACCTACCCATAGCTTGCCTCTCCCACCTAGAAGTCCCAGACCCCTTTTCCTTTGTTTAGCCTAGGATGGTATATAAACCTCTGGCTGTACCATTTCTTTGTGAAATCCCATGCAAATGTATACACATAGTTAAATGTGTTGTTTTTTTTTTCCTCTTGTTAATCTGTCTTTTATTTTACTATTATTATTATTTTTTTGGCCAAGCTGCAGGGCTTGCAGGTTCTTAATTCCCCGACCAGGGATTGAACCCACACCCTTGGCAGCGAAAGCACAGAGTGTTAACCACTGGACTGGCAGGGAATTTCCAATCTGTCTTTTATCAGTTTGGTCCCAGCCTATGAACCTAAGATGGGTAGAGAAAAAAAAATAAGCTTTTTTCCTTCCCCACAAAACCACCCAAAGCTGCTTGGTTCTTCACTCTCTCCACCTCTCTCCCCTCTGTCTTGCACACCAGACTGCCAGCAAGTGAGCCTGGAGGTGAAGCAGCTGGGATTCTCCAGTTAAAGGGTTGCTGAGCATGAGAAGGGGCTGTGAAGAGGCAGGGCACAGTGCCCACCAGGAGGCTGGGAGCTCTAGAACCCAGATGTCCTGGGAAATGAAGGAGAAATAATAGGCCGCTCACACTTGCAGCCAACCAGCCTGGGTGGTATTCTTTGAAGGAAAGCACTCAGAAATCCCTCCTGGGGCCAGACCAGTTTGACAAACTGGAGATTTGGGTGGCCTGTCTGCTCTTTGGGGGCAACCTTGGGAAGCTGAAGAAATCAAATCAAGGCCTCAGACCCTTTGAAGAGTTGCTTCTTCACAACTCTCATAATATACATGCAAATGCTGATTAAAAAATTCGATTATGTAACACTAAAAATGTCACAGTGATCTTCCTTTGATAACAGCTTCAATTGGGGTGACATATCAACCTGTGATAGAGTCGATAGGAAGGATTTTGTCCCTGTTTTTGAAGTAAAACGGGTATAATCTAAATGTACCACCTACTTTTTCTTAGTATAATGAATTTTATTTTAAACGTAAATTGGATGTGTTTATAATAAGAGCCACTTGTTTATGTATGTTTTCTGCTAAAGCAAATAAATGCAACATTGCCATTGTTTTCTTTTTTTTTTTTGTCAGAATATCTCAGGCTTAGATTTCTCACCCCAGGGGAACAGGGGTGTGTGTACAGGAACATTTGACAAAATTGTTTTGCAAAATTAGATGAGTGTGCTTCCGAACACGGGAAAGTTTCCCATGTTTTTTCTTGTTGTGAATTGGGAAGCCTATGTTTCTGAGCCTGGGCAAACCTCCACTTTGCCAAATGAAAACACAAACAGGCACACAGATAAACACAATTTTTAAAAAGTTAAAAGAAAAACAACAGGAAGGCCAGAAGCAATCTAATTTCAGTAATATTTTCAGTAAATTAATGGCTTGTGTTTGTGGCAGCAGACGCTTGGAAAAGATTGAGCTGACAGATGGGCACAAATAAAGCCACGGGAGAACTGGGAAGGATGATAAATATTATCTGCAGGCCATTCTTATCCCCCTTGTTAATTAACCATCCTGCTCTTCTACAACAGCTACTCTTATTTTTCTCTTTACTCTGAAATTCTTTCATTTCATATTGCTTTCTTTCAAACATTCTCATATTTCCCTCCTGTTTTTTTTCTATACCAAACCTACTTCGATTTTCAATCCTGTGTTCTTTCCACTTTTCCTACAGTGAGGTTTCTGCAGGGGAGAAAGCAAGGACATTTCCTTTACCTCTTGTCAGCTTCCTAATCTTACTGACTGGATGACCTTGGGTAAGTTCTTTAGTCCTTCTGAGCCAGTGTCTTCATTCCAGTAATGATTTCCACCATCTGAGTTTGCTGATGGGTCTCAGGGAGACATGGCACATATATCATCCAGCACCTCCTTTCACTTCTTTGATAGCAGAATGCTGGAAGGATATGGCAGTCAAGGGGGCTTTAGGTCAATTATGACTTTCTCTTCTGCAGAGTTAATATCTTCTTCTTTTCCTGTCACAAAAAAGGTAAAGTTTCTGAATCAAATGAGACCTTTCTGTTTTTTGAAAAGCTTTAACTGGGTTCAATTCCTTAAAAGGAATCTTCTCTGGCCATAGGAGACTGGAATTGTGGTCACATGGTTCAGCAGATATCTGGTATACCTCCCCTGGCATCCTTACTCTCCTCTTTTATTTCAGCTCTCCAGGGGCTCTGGGAAAGGCACGAGGGAGAACAGAAGATAATGCTGGGATTCTCCTTTCTGTGCAGCAGCTCAGGAGTGGTGGAAGGTCAAAGAGCTATAATGAAACTCACTGAGGAGTTGTCTAATTTGAATAATTCAGATTTCAGACAACTATCACTTCCTCAGAGACACCTTACCTGATCATATGATCAAAAGTAATTTCCTCAGTCACTCTCTAGTCATCATTCTGCTTTATCATCATCACAACACTCAGCACTATCTGAAATTACTTGCTAATTTATATGTTTACCCATCTGTCTATGTTTTTTGTTTATTTCCTCCACTGAAATGTTAACTCTATGACAGCTAGAAACCTACTTATCTTACTTTCTGTTATAGCCTGATTGCTTGGAGCAGTGTGTGACGAAACTAGGCACCCAATAAATATTTGTTACACAAATACAGTAGTTAGGCTACAGATATCACTAAAATGTTGGAAATCATCCTGGCAGCTATCAGTGAATGAATGTAGCAAAAGATCCTGTTTAGGCTGGGCTTAGCTAATCTTAAACTGGTTTGTTTATGTGTCTGCAGGTGGAGTGGGTGTGGCAAGGCAGTTCTTATTAGATGCTAACTGCATCCTAGCTTAGCACAGTGACATACCCAACTGTGACATGACTCTCCAGAAAGAACCAGGCAGCAGTTTAAAAAAGTTTTATTTATTTCATGGAGCAGTGATCGACACACTGATCATTCCTCCCTATTAAAACACCTTCTGGGACTTCCCTGGTGGCACAGTGATTAAGAATTCACCTGCCAATGCAGGGGACATGGGTTTGATCCCTGATCCGGGAAGATCCCACATGCCACGGAGCAAATAAGCCCATGAGCGACAACTACTGAGCCTGCGCTCTAGAGCCCGTGAGCCATAACTACTGAAGCCCATGCCCTCTAGGGCCCGTGCTCCGCAACAAGAGAAGCCACCGTAATGAGAAGCCTGCGCACCGCAACGAAGAATAGCCCCCGCTCGCTGCAACTAGAGAAAGCCTGGGCACAACAACAAAGACCCAACGCAGCCAAAAAAAAAAAAAAAACATGTTCTGAGCCCCTCTTCTAGAATACTGTTCTCTCTTTACTCTACATAACTTACCAGCACCCCATTTCGATATCCTCTGCTGGTTTTCTTCATCTCCCCCGACTTGAATCTCTTCTCTATCAACATTCATTTTCAGGTGATCCATCTAGTCATATAACCTCAAATACCTTCCTATTTCAACAACCCTCAATTTTATATCTTCAGCTCAGAGCTTTGAATTCCATACACGTATCTCCAAATACTCCTCTGATAGCTCCACTCGGAGCTGGAGGTTGACTGCATTAATATCCACACCCTTTGTCATGTGACTTTACATTTTCTCTCACTTAAGAGGCAAGGTCCATACACTAATATGTATAAAATGGATAACTAATAAGAACCTGATGTATAAAAAAATAAATAAAATAAAATTCAAAAAACCCCAAAAAAGAGTCAAGGTGTATTCTTCCTGCCACCCCTGCTGAACCTGGGCTTAGCCACGTCACTTGCTTTGCCAGACGAATGAGGCAGAATTCATGGTGTGTAAGTTCCAAGCCTACTCCTCAAGAGTACGTGTGTCTCTT
Organism: Grampus griseus; assembly: GCF_964374135.1. Lineage (NCBI taxonomy): Eukaryota > Metazoa > Chordata > Mammalia > Artiodactyla > Delphinidae > Grampus > Grampus griseus. Next base: position 75,251,080 of record NC_139006.1, on the reverse strand, counting down.
GGGCTTTGCCACTGCCACGAGACGTACAAGGCCAGGTTAGCCCTCTGGTCCCAAGAGGAGGATGAAGGGCTTAGAGCATAGCTTCCCAGCTAAGAGGCCTCAACCAAGCCAGAAAAGAGCAGATGCCCAGCTTACCTGTAGACAGGAAACTTGCAGACAGGTAATGAGTGAACCCAGCTGACACTGGATGTGTGCAGCCTAAGCAGCTAATCCTCATTAACCACCAGTTCTATAATAAACGACTTTAATCCATTGAGGTTTTTTAAAAAAATAATTTTAGATATAATTTGTGTAGTAAAATTGCCTATTTTCTTTTGTTTTGTTTTGAACAAGTAATTTATTCATGCTGGGCCTCAGTTTCCTCATCTGGTTTTTAAAATTTATTTATTTATTTTATTTTTGGCTGTGTTGGGTCTTTGTTGCTGTGTGCGGGCTTTCTCTAGTTGTGGAGAGTAGGGGCTACTCTTAATTGCAGTGCGTGGGCTTCTCATTGTGGTGGCTTCTCTTCTTGCAGAGGATGGGCTGTAGGTGCTAGGGCTTCAGTAGTTGTGTCACGCAGGCTCAGTAGTTGCAGCGCATGGGCTTAGTTGCTCCGTGGAATGTGGGATCTTCCCGGACTAGTGCTCGAACCCATGTCCCCTGCATTGGCTGGTGGATTCTTAACCACTGCGCCACCAGGGAAGTCCCCAAATTACCTATATTTAAAGGTATAAGTCAATGAGTCTGAGTATACATTGTATATATATTGTCTCACTATACATTGTATAATGAGACTATATATACATTGGTGATCGAAAATGTCCATTTCTTAAGGGCAAGGATGTTACTTTGTTACTGTTGGATCTTCAGGGCTTGAAACTGAGGTAAATCAAGATGGAGTATTAATAAGTATATAGCAAACTACTTAATTTTAGAATTTTAAAATCAATATTATAATTTTTGATAAATAGAAAAATTCTGAATGTTCTCTACACTTGGAGAATAATATGTTTAAAATGTTAATTTTCTGGAACAGTTCAAATGTTCAGTAATAGAAGAGAACATCCAAATGTTGGGTTAGAAAGCAGCAATTACAACTGCTTTTTGAGCATGACATGATATACTGATATGTAAATATGCTCTGGAATGCTTTTTTTGAAGTGGAATAAAAAATGGCACATGTAATATTAGTAATGGAAAATATAAAAGCAACAGAAAAAGGAGGGGAACAAACATGCCACAATTCTAGAAAGCTTATTTCTTAGCAGTGGAATAATGAAATTATTTATCTTTTTCTTCATGCTCTGGAATTTTTCACATTTTCTATAAGTTTATTTTAAAATAAGCTAGTATATCTCCAGTTCTAGTGGTAACTACATCTTTGTTCTTCCATTTAAGAAAGAATGCTAAGTTTTTTCCAAACCATGTAAGGCCCCTAATACCTAGATTGGCATGCTTCCCTCTGTTGAGAATGACTGTAATTAGCTCACTTGCTATTTACAACCACCCAAGGAGAGGAGCCGGATGGAGATTAAAGCCATCACTCGCTGATACTGAAGCTTGGGCTCAGAGGGAGGGACCTAAACCCCCTCAGTTGGACAGCAGCGACTGAAACACAGACCAGGGCAGAATCAAACACAGACTATGCTTTACCTTAAATCCATACCCCTTTTGAGAGACGTAGGAGGAGAAAGGTGCTAGGAGTGAACCTGCATTTTGAGTGATCTTTATTCTGCGGTGAGCATGAGCCCTGCAATTCCTGCCTTGTAGACGCGATAGAGATGAAATCCTTCCTAAATGATGGTGTGTCTCTTCCATCTCCTGAGTCTGTACATTAGCCACCATGGACTTTGATGAAACATCCTTTTCCCAGTTCCCTCTACTACCCCCTGGGGAGGCAGCCCTATGGGGTATGTACACTTGAGAGCATCAATGTAAAAATCCCAATAAAATCTTAATTCAGATACAAAGATAAAAATACATCAATCATGCCAAATTAAAAAAAAATGTCAAGAATCATGTAATTTAATTGCTGATGAGCAAAAGGAATATTGTAAACCTGTCTACAGTTTTATAACGTGGTTGCCACTTTAGCTGGTAAACAGAAATGTCAACCTGGCTTTGCAGGAGTCTCTAAACCATGCTGTTGTTTACATGCAATGGGACTCCTGCAAGTGATTTTTTTTCTTTTTTTACTATTATGCTATTATTTTAGCATTCGCTGTTATTATCATGTAAACTATTTTTACGACCTATAACAGTGTCATTCAAGTATTCATAAAATAATGATGTTAAGTGCTCACGCTGAACAGTGCGTCCTCAGATCAATAACTTTTGAGGGGAAGCTTTATGTGATAAGATGCCAAGAGGAAGAGCAAACAACTATGATGAAACATGGTGCAGTTGATATGGGAGACAACTCTGTGGAATATTAGATATACCGCTGGGGACACGAAAAGCGGCTTTAAAGTACAAATACGTTACAACTTGTAAATGTGCTCTGAGAATACATCTGTCTTATTTTATGTTTATTCCCTTGAGAAAATCTTTCTTGAATTATGCAAGATCTTGTAAGATGCATCCTTTGTATGAAATAAGACCTCCTCACACTTTTATAACCAGAAATAATCCAACTTAAAAAAAAAAGTGCTGCTGGCACTTAAATAAACAAGTTCCAGGTTGTCCTTTTAATAGGAAAACTGCAGTTTTAGATTATATAATCCATCAGTTTGAATTGCTTGAAAGTGCTTAGCAAAGCCCCATGTGCAAACAGGTGTAAAGGAAACGTTTTTTGGTGATAAGAATCGGGTAGTTAATATTTTCAAAGCATTTTGCTCAGACATGTGAAGAGCTAAATTAATTTCCTTGAAATGCCTAGAAGAATGCATAGTTATTAATCTAATTCAGCTTCCTATTAATGCAAAACTCACTGAAATGTTACAATGTAATGGTCAGCTGTCGAGATGATTTATGTCATTTATTATTTTTAAAAGGAGGGATGTTTTGCATTTTTTTTATTTCCATGTGATAACCTCGGCGGAATGAAATCCCATTTCTAGTTTCCACAGTGCAATAAAAACAGCTTTGGCTTTTCAAGTTCGGCTGTGTGATTTGTGTGTGTAGTTTCAATTTGTGATGTGTCAGCCAATGAACAGCTGATTTAATAACAGTTAAGAACCTCCACTACACAGGAATGACTGAAGTGATGTTTCCTGAGATCAATAGTATTGCTGGTTTTACCAAGGAAATAAATCATTTTACCACAAGGTTGCCAAAAGGCAAGGGTTGTTTTTGATCAATGACACAAACCTATTCAGCCTTTGGAAAGACCATGAGATCTTAGACTATCAATCAAATCAACTTTAATTAAATCTCATTTAATGGACTACTGCCTAATAGAAAGAACGTTTAAAAGGAAGTCGTAGAGTTTCCCTGGTGGCGCAGTGGTTGAGAGTCCGCCTGCCGATGCAGGGGACACGGGTTCGTGCCCCGGTCCGGGAAGCCGTGAGCCATGGTCGCTGAGCCTGCGCGTCCGGAGCCTGTGCTCTGCAACAGGAGAGACCACAGCAGTGAGAGGCCCGCGTACCGCAAAAAAAAGAAGATAGCAGTTGTCTGGGTCGTATTCTCATTTGAGGCTCCAGTGACTGCACACCAATACTTAGTAAATATTTGTCGAATGACTGAATATGAGTGAACAATAGGACACTGGGTTAGAAGAAATTTAGTTTAGGCACCTTAGGGGTAGAAGGCACGGAAAAGTAAATGCCTAGCAAACCAGTTTTTAAAATATTATGGTTAAGATTAATTTCCTCTCCTTTATTCTTGATCCTTTTTCTACTACCTTTATTTAGACAGAAAGTGAAATGAGAACAAATGTACCAAATCATTGTTTCGTATCTGATCATTAATTATCATTTATCCAAAACATTAGCACTGTAATTTAGCTTCAGAATGACTATCATGATAGCAAATCAGGAAATGTATCTATAATAATAACTTTACTTTCCTTCCAAGTTCATTAATTTTAAAATAACTGATATACATTCATATGTTAACATTTTAAAAAAAAGATATCCAGGGAAAAGTTAACCTGGCTCTCACCCCTGTGTTCTAGTTCCCACGTTGCAATCCCTAGATGTAACCACAATTCCTAGTTTCCTATGCAGTCTCCTAGTTTATCCCTACACAAAAACATATGTAGTTATTGTTTTTTAAAAATACAAATAATATATAATTTTCATTGTTGCATATAATTGCATATAATTCTCATTGTTCTTCGTCTTACTCTTCTATTTAAGATACAATTTAGAGATTATTCCATTTTACTGCACACAGAGCTGCCCCATTTCCTTAACAGCTGGGAATTATTCTATTGTAACACCTATGATAGCTTGATCTTTTCTCTATTGATACATATTTAAGTGGTTTCCAATTATTGCAATTACAAATAATATCATTTTATACATGGGAAAGTATAACTGTAGGATAAAGATCTATAAGGGGAATGGTTACATCAAAGAGTATATGGATTTGTAATTTTGACAGATAATGCCAAATTGCTTTTCTTGAAGGTTGTACCATTTCCACCCTTACCTGTAATTGCTGGTCCTCAGTGATAATTCCCATTATTGGTATGAATGTTGCTATCTTCTTCGAGCTTCTCCAATAGTGTGTTATTAAACTTTTTATAATTTGCCAAACTTTTAGGTGAAAAAAACAATCTCACTGTCATTTTAATTTGCATTTCTCTCTCTATGGGGGAGGTTGAACATCTCTTCCTAGGTTTAAGATTCATTTGCATTTCTTTTGCTGGGAACTGTTTGCTCTTATCCTTTCCCCGTTTCCCTATTAGGCTCTTTTTCTAGTTATTGTTCATTTGTTAGAGTTTTTACATATTAAAAAAAATTAGTGAAAATTATTATTGCTGACAGTGGCTGGCTAGAGTTAAGGCTGCTGAAAAAAATTCATCAAATTACACTATAAGAACTTAAAATTCATGTCATTTTCCTGTTTCTAAAATGAAGATGTATTTAGAAACATACTTATTTCTAACAGTGAAGACGTATTTTCAAACCTACAGTAATATTCAGATTCTCTAAACAGTAATTGATAAATACGGTTAGTGTTAGTGCCTAAACGTGCAATTTACAAATACTGAGTGTTCAAGGACGTCTTAGATTATCTAGTTCTGTCCTCCCAGTTTATAGGTAAAAAAACGAAAGGCAAGAAAACTTGGTCCTTTGGCTGCAACTAACAAGAAGCCTCAAGAAACCTCAAACTCACTTGCATGGTAGAAAACGTATTGGCTCCTTTTAAAGGAAGACCAGAGTCAGTGCAGGCTTTAGGGATGACTGATCCATCCAGCTCAACAGCATCATCAGGGACTCAGGTTATTTCCCATCAAAGGGTTATTGCCAATAGCAATCCAGGTACTGCTTCATTGTCCTCCAACATCAGAGAGAACGGCTGCTTCTGTAAAGTCTCTCAGAAGAACGAGAACAAACCTTACAAGAAGTCCACTACAAACTTCTTCTCATATCTCACTGGCCCTTTCTAAGCCACATGATCCCACTGAACCAATCATTGGCAAGGGGATCTCTCAGCCTTGGACCAATCAGGACTACCCCTGAGGGGGGGTCGGGGGTGGGGTGGGGTGGGGTGGGGCTCAGGTTAGTTTCCAGTGAGGTGGGTGGGCTGTTAGGGAGGGACTGGGTGCCCAAACCAGATCAGGAGTCTAAGTTATGTGTAATGTCATGTAAAGTGGCATTACTGAATGCCTCATCGTTGTTTTAATTTACAGGTAGCAAACACACACACACACACACACACACACACACACTAAAGATTCACTTGAAATCTGTATGTCAGTGTTCTCCAGAGAAACAGAATCAAAAGTGTGTACAAACACACATAGACACACACACACAAATGGAATTATTTTAAGAAATTGGCTCCACTGTGACACTCAGCAAGACTGAAATCTGTAGGGCAGACCAGCATGCTGGAAACAAAGGTAAGAGTTGGTATTTCTGTCTTGAGACAGAATTCCTTCACCAATAAACCTCAGTATTTGTTCTTAAGACCTTCAACTGATTGGATGAGGCGCACTCACATTATCCAGGGTAATCCCCTTTACTTAAGTCAACTGATTGTAAATCTTAATTACATCTACAAAATATCTTCACAGCAGCATCTAGGCTAGTGTTTGACCAAACTCCTGGGCACCATAGCTTAGCAAAGCTGACACATAAAATAAACTGTCACATAATCTTTATTCTCCAATCTTGTTTTCCTCAATGTTTTTAGCTCAAATCTCCTTGGAGTGAGTGATGTTGATATGATTTCAGAGACATAAACCTTACAGCAAAGGTGTGACCACTGTAGAAACTACAGGAATCATTGTTTTTCATGCTAGCCCACGGCATCTGTGGACATATCCCCGCAAATAGATGGACTCCGCCCAATTTTACAGATGAGAACAATGTCCCACTTACACTCTGATTCAGATTTCTCCTATAGTGTTCTGCTGTGTGGAGGGGACTGGAGGAAGGTTTTCTTTCGTGTCTGCAGTAATACTAACGCAATCCATGATCCAGCAAGAGCGCCAAACATCAGGACCCAGGCTCAGAAAGATAAGGGAAAAGAAATCAGGATTCGAAACACTTAACTATGTGTTCTATCTAATAAACCACTCATCCGATGATGATGGTGGTGGTGATGGCAATCCACTCCGTTGACAGCTCCCGTGACTATGTACAGTACTTTTTGGGCATGCGGCTAGACAAATATTCTGGAGCAAGGTATGGGATTTTAGCCCAAGCATCTCTCAGACTATTCAAGATCGATTTTGAGTGTTACTGTGTAGTTATTAGATTGTTTTAAAAATCTTTTTCATAATCAGAGATTTCTCTCCCTTTCTGAGAAGGGGATAATTTTAGCAAGCTGGTAATTCTTGTTTTTACATGCTGTGATAGTTCTTGTTCATCTCAGAGTTTAGGAAAGTTTAGGCTGTTTCTACCCAAAGAACCACTCCAATCCAGTGGCTTAACCAGAAATCATGGAATTAGTTAGTACTCTTAGGAGGCGAAAACAAGCAAACCAAAAAACCAGTCCTCCGTTAATTCTAATGGAGAGTTTTGAGTGAAAGGCTCCTGACTGGCTCTCAGTGCTTCATCCTGTCTTATCTTAGAACTTTCATTCGAATTCACTGGAGACAAATAATACAGGGTGGTGGTGCATGGGGATGTTTACAGGAGGGTGTGGAGAGAACAAAGGGACTTTGGGGCGTAGCCAAGTTAGTGCAGTTTGGGAATTCTTGCCTGGTGCAGAGCCAGCCCTAATAGTTTCCTTCCTTCAGGTATTTTAACAATTAATTGTTAAAACAAAAATAAATAAAGGTGACTGTTTTCCCTCTCTGGTCGTGTCTCAGATCTGGAAGCCCCTTTATTCTCCTTTATTGGGCCCCCTTAGCACCGCACTGGATGTCTCCCTGGGAAGGGACAAGGTCCTGCTATGTCAATTGGTTATCAATCACCCTATTTTATTTTTCTATTTTTAATTTAAAAATTCATTCGTTCATTCATTTTTTGGCCGCGCTGTACAGGCCTGCGGGATCTTATTTCCCCAACCAGGGATTGAACCCGCGCCCTCCCCAGCGAAAGCGCGGAGCTCTAACCACTGGACGGCCAGGGAATTCCCTATCACCCTATTTTAAGCCTGGAATGGGGGAGACGCTGCTGACAGGGCCAGAGACACTATTTCCACCTCCTGATGAATCTGAGCCTTTGTCTCTTCAATAGAAAATCATCCAAAAATACTCCCTGAGAATTTTCTAGGCATTATTGTCCTCATAGCATGCATTGCTGATGGGAGACTAATTGTTTTTGAACATCTATCCTGGCTTGTCTGAAAGAGATAAAATGTTGGAAGTTGGGCGTGCTGTGACCCCATCTTCGAGGCTCCCCACCTGCTGGTGCAGTGCTTCTAGGCTGCAGGTGTTGGAAGCACAGCCCGCGTCCGCTGGACGTAGCTGGGAGGCGGGGCGGCGCCGACCGCAGTGAAGAGACCACGGAGGAGGAGAAGCGCCCTCCTGTGGCCGAAAGTAAGACTGCCCGCAGAGAGAGGCGCGCCCAGGGCGCGGGGAGGAAATGTTTTCTCTGCAAATGCCCTTCCCTGCGGATGGAAACAAGGCAAACCCAACCTTCAGCCTCTGCTGCTCTACCACCTTGACTTCCTCTTTCTCAGATGGGAGAATGATGGACGCTGGGGAAGGAAAAGAAAAAGCTAAGGATTTTTCCTGTTTCGGCTTTTGTCCCCCTTCTCCCCACTCTACCTCCTCCCAGCCCACTGGCTGACCCAGACCTTCTCTGGATACCACCCTCCCCTGTTTCGCCTCCTTGTCTGTCATAAGTGTTATTTCATTTTGCCTCTCAATGAAGTAAGTGGTTCATTTGCCTGCCTCCTCTTCCAGACGGTATTTCCTAGAGGACACAGGTCACATCCTAGTTATGCATGCATGGGGCATTGCATACTCCATACAGTATGTGCTGAAAATAGGCTCGTAGCACATCGAATGGCAGAAAGGAATTTCTTGGTTATCTGGGGAGAGTCCTGTATGATTGTCTGACTGCAGGTTAGGATTGTCAGTCGTGGTGAGCCAAGAGCACAGGCTGATTTTAAATGTTGGTTCTACCAGCTCCCTCAGTGGACTTAGTTTTACACAACGTCCTAGCTCACGTGGTTTCATTGGAAACATTCCTTTTGCCTTCGAAACAGCTGAGTGAATTAGATGGGGTGAATGTGACTATCCTTATTTTTATTTTTTTAAATTTTATTTATTTATTGGCTGCACCGTGTGGCTTGCGGGATCTTGGTTCCCGGACCAGGGATTGAACCCAGGCCTTCGGCAGTGAGACCACGGAGTCCTAACCACTGGACCACCAGGGTACAATCCTTATTTTTAGATAAGAAAAATGTTCAGAAAGTGCAAGTGACTTGCCCAAGGTTGTCTGGACAGTGAGTCACAGCTCAGACTTGGCCCTCTTGCCTCTCTGCCCAGAGCTCTGACATTCTTCATCAGGCTACCTTTCAGGGCTCATGCCCTCTGGGTAAGTAAATGACCTCCACGTTCTCACCCAGGGTCCTCAGTGAGTTGGGGTAGCTATCTTTCCCCATCACATTTGGTCCTATCCCCAGCGGGCTGGTGACTCATTGAACATATGACATCGGGCAAGTCATTAACCTGTACCTACATTTCAGTTCCTTCATCCTGAAAATAAAGATGACAATAGAGGCTGGCTGCCTTAAATGGTGTGAAGATTAATGAGACCATGCAGGGAAGTGCCCTAAGCTTCTGGGATGAAAGGCTTAGCAGAGGTACAGAGTCTAATTATGATTTCTCAACAGTTTCAAAGGAGCCTCTGGGAAGGCTAGTTCTTGCTTCTAAAGTTAGAGAGGATGCCTATGTGGGGTGGAGGCCCTCTACTTGTAGTCCCAGCAGTCTGCTTGTGCTGGTCTTGAGGGCTCTGCTCTGATCCAGCAGCTCCACCCTTGATCCAAGGTCTACCCTTGGATCTCATCAACAATGGATGCTAGAGGCCTCCAAAGGCACTGCCCCCATCTTCCATGCCCATAGGAAGGAACAGGAGAAATCTATACATCAGATGGGCATCTTTAACTTTAGGTAATCCGGACACAGTCCTTAGTCTAAGGGAAGGCACGTAGTTAGTATAGATCAACAAGGCTATAAGAAGTCTGCTGGGACATTTCAGGAAAGGTTTTTCCTCCCTGGTAAGAGGAAGGTCCAGAAGAGAACCTGTCCTAGCCCTGTCTTCGGCTTCCTGCCCTTGAACCAGTGCAAGATCTGATCCTTGGAGCTACTGCTGCCATCTTGCAACCTGAGAATTGTAGCAATATTGACCTTGGCAGCACTGAGTCACTGAGGCAACATGGGAGTTCTTATTTGTGAGAAAAAGAAATCTTTGCTTAGGTCACTGTTAGTACACCTTTCTGTTACTTAGGGACATAGACTCCTAAATGACACGTGGCCGTATCCACCACGATGTAGGCCAGGATGAGGAGGTAGTTGTGGATCTCTGACCTGAAATGTTACTGTAGAGGTTTTGGAACACTGGATTTTACACGGATAATCTTTGGCTTTGCTCACTTTATACCCTGTTTTGACTTCCTGCTGGCCATTCTCTCCCCCAGCTCCTCTCAAATGCTCTATCCTGAATGCAGAAATAAAATCAGCGTGAGAGCCAGCTTCCAAAGAGTGGGGAGGTGAGCTTTGTCTCCACTCTTTCCCAGCCAGATAGCTAGAGCCCCTCACGGCCCTGACTCCCTACCCTGTTCTCACCTGTGTCTATGCCTCCTGGTCCAGGCGTGCCCTCCCTCATGCAAACCTCTCTCTCTCTCTTTTTTTTTTCGGCTGCACCGAGTGGCTTCTGGGATCTTTGTTCCCCAGCAGGGATCGAACCTGGGCCCTTGACAGTGAAAGCACAGAGTCCTAACCAGTGGACCACCAGGGAATTCTCCAAATCCCTCTCTTTCATGTCCTAGTTCTTCAGAGCCATAATTGGGGGTGGCGTAGTGTGTCACCTTCACCCGTGGCACCAACATTTTCACATAGTGGAGATGATTCTAGGCACAGTTGACCCTCTCACTGCCCTTTTCTGTTCTCTTCTTTCCTCTACTCATAAAACCTTTCAAGCATCTAGTGCTTTCTTGCTGTTCGGTGGGGTACTGCTCTTAACTCTAAGGGACTCAGTTGTCTTATTTCTGAAATAGGGACCACAGTGTTCTGTCTGATCAGAGATTGAGGAATCTTTACTCTCTTTTGGGTGCTCTCTGGCTCTACATTCTGGATATATAGACCCAGGCACCATCAGAGCCCTTTTCTTCCTGGCTCTGCAAAAATTTCCATCACTTCTGTGCCCTCATCAATGCTGCAATGGAAAAAAAAAAAAGTCTTGATAAAGAGGGTTTATCTCCCTCAGGTTATTTGCATTTTGAGTAAGGACCTGTAGGGGAAATGCTGAGAAGTTAGAGACCTTTTCTGGAACCCAATGTGAACAGTCAACTACTTTATCTTTATGACCAGTCTCTTCCTGTTCCGGGTATAGGAAAATCCACGGGCTAGCTTTCAGTTGATTTTCCCTTGTTTCAGATTTATGGTGGATTAGGGCGCCCAGAATTAGCTAAGGCCGTCAACATTTCATGATTAGTGGTGGAAAGGAAATAATAAGATGAAATGCTCATCTCAGAAAGCCGCAGAACTTTGAAAGCAAATGCACATTTCCTAGCCACCTCTAGGGAAGGGGCCATCTTCCTGAGACCTGTAGGAAGCTAACAGATACTTTCAGATACTTAAAGGAATGATAAACCAGCTGAGCTAATTAAAACATCCCCCAAACACCACAACTCGGGAAGATTAATGCTAAAAGATTAATTTGTCTGTAAGGGATGTGATTTCAAATGATAGAGTTGACTGGAGAACCTCGCAGGCATTAAGTATTTTGGGAGAAGACCCTCAGTTGGGTTTCTCTGTGTGTGAGACAGAACTCTGTGTTTTGGTTGCATTTTAATACAGTGAAACTTAGTCCTCACTAGATTGAAATGTGCTAGTTCTTAGGTAATTAGGACTTTTTCCCAGCCCAAATGAGCAGATTGGCTTTGCCACATGCTTGGGAAGAAAGTCGAGTATATGTGGAAACCAGCAGATACCTTACCTGGGTGCCAACTCATTGAGGTAACTAGCAAATGAATAAATAGAAATTCTGTTGAGGGATGTGGTATGTGTACTCAGTCATTGATGACACAGCTATATGCACGTGGAGTCTCACTTTTGCAGATTAACTTTTATTTTTGCCTCTTAAGTCTTAGGTTTCTTGTTTTGTCCTCATTGATTAATGATGGTCTATTACTTCAAACACCCCAAGTCTGGCTCTGGTCGTTGACTGTTCCATTGGTTGCTCTGATGTAATCATCGATGGGAATGACATTAATGGACCATGGCATAGTTGGCACCAATGTATGGATGGTCTGATTGGCTACCAGAGTGACCCAGTTAATTGTCAGGTAATTGGCCATGAAGTGAGCCAACACTCACAGACTTAGTAATTCAGTTTTCCTAAATCACTGCTTAGTATGAGATGACAGGCACAGAAAGAAAAGGAGTAATATCCAATGTTTGTCCTATACTTTTTTAAACAAATATAGTGGAGGCCTTGTTGTGGGCCAGGTGCTGTGCCAAGTTCTGAGAAGGTGTCAGAGGAGGGATTAGAAGATAAACAAGAGAGGGGATCTTCAAGGTGGCGGAGGAATAAGACGTGGAGATCACCTTCCTCCCCACAAATACATCAGAAATACATCTACATGTGGAACAACGCCTACAGAACACCTACTGAACGCTGGCAGTAAGACCTCAGACCTCCCAAAAGGCAAGAAACTCCCCCCACGTACCTGGGTAGGGCATGAGAAAAAAGAAAAAAACAGAGACAAAAGAATAGGGACGAGACCTTAACCTCAGGGAGGGAGCTGTGAAGGAGGAAAAGTTTCCACACACTAGGAAGCCCCTTCACTGGCAGAGACCGGGTTGGGGGGCGGCTGGCGGGAGGGGGAAGTTTCGGAGCCGTGGAAGAGAGCGCAGCAACAGGCGTGCAGAGGGCAAAGCGGAGAGATTCCCGCACAGAGGATCGGGCCGACCAGCGCTCACCAGTCCGAGAGGCTTGTCTGCTCACCCGCCGGGGCGGGCGGGGTTGGGAGCTGAGGCTTGGGCTTCGGAGGTCACACCCCAGGGAGAGGACTGGGGTTGGCTGCGTGAACACAGCCTGAAGGGGGTTAGTGAGCCACAGCTGGCGGGGAGGGAGTCCGGAAAAATGTGTGGACCTGCCCAAGAGGCATGAGACCATTGTTTTGGAGTGCACGAGGAGAGGGGATTCAGAGCACCGCCTAAATGAGTTCCAGAGAAGGGTGTGAGCCACGTCTATCAGCGCGGACACCAGAGATGGGCATGAAATGCTAAGGCTGCTGCTGCAGCCACCAAGAAGCCTGTGTGCGAGCAATTACAGAAAGAAGAACAAAAAACCCCCAAAGTTAGCAGAAGGAAAGAAATCATAAAAATCAGATCAGAAATAAATGAAAAAGAAATGAAGGAAACGATAGCAAGGATCAATAAAACCAAAAGCTGGTTGTTTGAGAAGATAAACAAAAATAGCCAGACTCATTAAGAAAAAAGGGAAAACACTCAAATCAACAGAATTAGAAATGAAAAAGGAGAAGTAACAACTGACACTGCAGAAATACAAAGGATCGTGAGAGATTACTACAGGCAACTATCTGCCAATAAAATGGAAAACCTGGAAGAAATGGACAAATTCTTAGAAAAGCTCAACCTTCCGAGACTGAACCAGGAAGAAATAGAAAATATAAACAGACCAATCAGAAGCACTGGAATTGAAACTGTGATTAAAAGTCTTCCAACAAACAAAAGCCCAGGATCAGATGGCTTCACAGGTGAATTCTATCAAACATTTAGAGAAGAACTAACACCTATCTTTCTCAAACTCTTCCAAAATATAGCAGAGGGAGGAACACTCCCAAACTCATTCTACGAGCCCACCATCACCCTGATACCAAATCCAGACAAAGATGCCACAGAAAAAAACACTACAGGCCAATATCACTGATGAACATAGATGCAAAAATCCTCAACGAAATACTAGCAAACAGAATCCAACAGCACGTTAAAAGGATCATACAACATGATCAAGTGGGGTTTATCCCAGATATGCAAGGATTCTTCAATATACACAAATCAATCAATGTGATACACCATATTACAAACTAAAGGAAAAAAACCATATGATCATCTCAATAGATGCAGAAAAAGCTTTTGACAAAATTCAACACCCATTTATGATAAAAACCCTCCAGAAAGTAGGCATAGAGGGAAGCTTACCTCAACATAATAAAGGCCATATGTGACAAACACACAGCCAACATCGTTCTCAATGGTGAAAAACTGAAACCATTTCCACTAAGATCAGGAACAAGACCAGGTTGCCAACTCTCACCACTATTATTCAACATAGTTTTGGAAGTTTTAGCCACAGCAGTCAGAGAAGAAAAAGAAATAAAAGGAATCCAAATCGGAAAAGAAGCAGTAAAACTGTCACTGTTTGCAGATGACATGATACTATACATAGAGAATCCTAAAGATGCTACCAGAAAACTACTAGAGCTAATCAATGAATTTCGTAAAGTAGCAGGATACAAAACTAATGCACAGAAATCTCTTGCATTCCTGTACACTAATGATGAAAAATCTGCAACAGAAATTAAGGAAACACTCCCATTTAGCAGTGCAACATAAAGAATAAAATGCCTAGGAATAAACCTACCTAAGAAGACAAAAGACCTGTACGCAGAAAACTATAAGACACTGATGAAATAAATTAAAAATGATACAAACAGATGGAGAGATATACCATGTCCTTGGATTGGAAGAATCAACATTGTGAAAATGACTATACTACCCAAAGCAATCTACAGATTCAATGCAATTCCTATCAAACAACCGATGGCATTTTTCACAAAACTAGAACCAGAAATCTTAAAATTTGTACGGAGACACAAAAGACCCTGAATAGTTAAAGCAATCTTGAGAACGAAAAACAGAGCTGGAGGAATCAGGCTCCCTGACTTCAAACAATACTACAAAGTTACTGTAATCAAGACAGTATGGTACTGGCATAAAAACAGAAGTATGATCAATGAAACAGGATAGAAAGCCCAGAGATAAACCCATGCTCATATGGTCACCTTATCTTTGGTAAAGGAGGCAAGAATATACAATGGAGAAAAGACAGCCTCTTCAATAAGTGGTGCTGGAGAAACAGGACAGCTACATGTAAAAGAATGAAATTAGAACACTCCCTAACACCATACACAAAAATAAACTCAAAATGGATTAAAGACCTAAATGTAAGACCAGACACTATCAAACTTTTAGAGGAAAACATAGGCAGAACACTCTATGACATAAATCACAGCAAGATCCTTTTTGACCCACCTCCTAGAGAAATGGAAATAAAAACAAAAATAAACAAATGGGACCTAATGAAACTTAAAGGCTTTTGCACAGCAAAGGAAAACATAAAGAAGATGAAAAGACAACCCTCAGAATGGAGAAAATATTTGCAAACGGAGAAACTGACAAAGGATTAATCTCCAAAATATACAAGCAGCTCATGCAGCTCAGTATCAAAAACACAAACAACCCAATCCAAAAATGGGCAGACGACCTGAATAGACATCTCTCCAAGGAAGATATACAGATTGCCAACAAACACGCGAATGGATGCTCAACATCACTAGTCATTAGAGAAATGCAAATCAAAACTACAATGAGGTATCACCTCACACCAGTCAGAATGGGCATCATCCAAAAATCTACAAACAATAAATGCTGGAGAGGGTGTGGAGAAAAGGGAACCCTCTTGCACTGTTGGTGGGAATGTAAATTGGTACAGCCACTATGGAGAACAGTATGGAGCTTCCTCAAAACATTAAAAATAAATCTACCATAGGATAAAGGAATTCCACTCCTGGGTATATATGTGAAGAAAACAAAAACACTAATTTGAAAAGATACCTGCACCCCAATATTCATAGTAGCGTTATTTATAATAGTCAAGACCTGGAAGCAACCTAAGTGTTCATCAACAGCTGAATGGATAAAGAAGATGTGATATATATAATGGAATATTACTCAGCCATAAAAAATAATGAAATTTTGCCATTTGCAACAACATGGATGGACCTGGAGGGTGTTACGCTTAGTGAAGTCAGACAGAGAAGGACAAATACTGTATGTTTTCACTTATATGTGGAATAGGAAAAATAAAACAAACAAGTGAATATAAGAAAAAAAAAAGAGAGAGGGAGAAGATGAACAAGATATTGCTTCTGATCTTGGTAGGGATTATTTGGCTAAAGAAGAGTTTAGGCCCTGTACCTATTTTATTCAACTCAGAAAGAGTCTCAGAAAGCACTGAGGTTTAAAGTGCAGGAATGTGCAGGTCATCGTGTAAAGACACATGGTAAAAATGTCAGGCAGGCTGAGGAACGGTAGAAGGTATAGTTAAAAGTCACTGTAGTATTTTCTTAGTGTTGCCGTAACAAAGTACCAAAAACTGGGTGACATAAAACATCAGGACTTTAATCTTTCATAGTTCTGGAGGCCGGAAGTCCCAAATCAAGGTGGCAGCAGGGCTGGTTCCTTCTTGGGGGTCCAGAGGCAGTATCTGCTTGTGCTCATCTCCCAGATTCCAGGAGTTGCTGACATCACTTGGCGTTCCTTGGCCTGTAGCTGCGTGATCCGATCTCTGCATCTGTTGTCACATGGCTACATTCCCTCTGTGCGTGTCCATCTATGGGCACAGTGCTGTTTTATTCTTTAATCTTGAAAATGTGTGCTGTTAATTTTGAGAAGAAATGGAAAAAAGATGAATTGGTCAACAAAATCCACTCTTACTCATGGTAAGAAACAACCAGGGCACATGTATTTTGGAGGAGGCATCGGTAGTCATCATGCATACCAGTCATACCAGTTGGTTAATTCCTCTTCTTAAGGGAAGTTAACAGTTTTTGTCATTGTCATGTTAGTCTGGATAGGCAAAATTATACTGTGGTAATAAGTAACTCCAAAATCTCAGTGACTTAACACTGTGAAAGTTGGTGTGTCTGTCCTGTGACAGCTCTCATTTCAGCTCAGGCTACAGGCCAGCAGGAGGACCCTACTTAATACGGTCACTCACACCTAGGCAGAAAGAGGTTCCATTTGGCACAGACTTCAAAGATCACTGCAGCAGGAAGGGGCAAGGAACCGGCAAATCCCACACTGGCTGTTACTCCTGCTCATGTTTCTTTAGCTCAGTGCAGTCACGTGGTCGGATACAACCGTAACCTGATGGAGAAGTTCAGACCCGTGTGTACCTAGACGGAGGGTAATTGGAATATTTGTGACCTGCCCCAATGTCTACCACATTGAAATGCACATTTCTTCAGCTCCAGAGTTATTACCCGTTGATATTACCATTCTTTTCAGTTTGGGAGAGGGCGAATTCTCCCCTGCAGGATGGAACTTTGGCCAAAAAACTGAATACAATGCTGAGCAAACTCTTAGAACGCGGCCATGTGTAACAATGCCATTCATAAGCAAAGACTTAGAACAGAACGATACAGGATGTATGGTCATCCCTTGAATAGTCTTATGATCAGTATTCAATAATTTAGGCTCCCAAGTGTGCTAGTTAATATAGAAGTTATAAAAATAATCTATCTACTAAACTTGCTATTTATCTAGTTTATCTATTTAGGCTTTATTAGAAAACTTGGCCAAGGATGACCAAGTAATAGAATTAATGTGAACCTCATTTAGATGATCACATTTCTCCTGTGTTGGCATTTTTTAATCTAGTTTACTTTTGGCTAGAGGGACCCTATAGAAGAGATTTCTGTCTATGCTGTTAAGTTCCTATTTCTGCAGCTTCAAGTGTCTTTTTGCTTTTTCTCTTTGAGATAAAATGAGAAGGTTCCATCATTTCCTTTTCCTTCAAAGGAAAGTGTTTAGTCAGGAGGGAAACCAACCAACTAGGATGATGCTAAAGGATGATCCCTAATCAAGTTATATTTTAATGGAGTTTGAAGATTTACCGATGGACTCAGTGAGGATGGCACTGAAACGGAAAGAGGAAAAAATAAGCTCTAGCCTTACATTTCAAGAAGTCAAAAATCTGTGTCTTTTTTTTTTTTTCTTCAAAATAAAAGGATTGCACTGGAGCAATTTCCACTTTTTCTGTTCTACAACTGCAACAAAAGAACAACTTTGAATAATGAACAGCCTACCTTCACAGTAGGAAACTAAGCTACGGAAAGGCTCTCAATAATGTACTTAATAATTAGAAGTATGAGCAGGAACTGACCTTCCAAGATGGATATATTATTATTCGCTTTACCTGCTCACTGTCACAGTGGATGCTGTCACCGAGACTGTGACTAAAAACTCTGATCAAGACATCTCTGCCAAGTCCCATAAATAATCTGTTTGCCCATTGTGCCTGAGGTGTACATGGCATATGCTTAGATCCATGTGGGAATCTGGATGTGATAAGTGGCTTGGAGTTTACAGAGAATTTGTACCCAGTTTGTAGGTAAGGGACACACTGTAAATATGGCAGTGTGCCAGTGTTCTCCAGAAATAGCCTCCCACTCCTTTGAGAGGAGATTAACCTGGGTTATGTAAGGTTCCTGATAATGAAGTCCTCTCCAATGATATCTATTTTTTAAAAATCTTCACATAATAGTGAAATATACATACTTTCTGGAAAGAACATAGGACTGAATTTCAAAAGCATGATCACTCCCTATTTCTCAGATGATGCTTGTCAGCTGTCCTCACCTGGTTTCACTGCCCACTTGTAGGCCAGTATTCAGTTCTCTAGGGTTTAATGTAGACGGGATATCAACAATCAATGGTGAAGGACGTATGCAGAGCTCCTTACATGTTATAGCTCCCAGAGGAACCAATGGTATCAACATCTGAGGTGAGTGTTTCACAAATGGCTCTGTGTTCTTTTCTGGTTTTAGGTCTGTGCTCTGCTCATGTTTTCAACATGATCATTAGTGTAAAGGCACCTGGCACTGTGCCGGCATACAGTAGGTGCTCAATAGTTGGCCATGACCTTCTCCTTCCCTTTGCTTCAGCTCAGCAGCAGTGACGTCTGCCTGGAGCATGCTGATGAGGTCCTGAGTCCCCTCTTGGGTGTAACTAATATTCATCCTCAGGTAATGCCCTGCATTTAAGAATCTCATCTCACACCAACCATCATATAGTCCAATAGCCACAGTCCCAAGAAGTCATTGGCAAATGTAAAAATTTCAGGTTGATGAGACCAGTCCTGGAGGTAAACACAGGGCAGACTGTTGGTGCCCCGCCCTCCCCCAGTAGGCTAGTGAAGACTAGTAATTAGGATGAGTGAATTTCACTGCATATGGGCCTGGCAGGGAAACACAGAGGATTGTATCTGTTTCCCCGGGGCAGCAGGGAATATCAAGTACAAGAGACAGAAGGAAACCACGCAGTCTGCTCTTTGAAGGTTAATTCTTTCACTCTGCTGTGCAGCTCTTCACTTGCAGAGTCATGCCAAGGGTACATATGCTCTGTATTGCGGGCGAGTGGGGGACACCTCTCTGAATGCTGTCCTTTTGCTGTGCTGCCTGAGGACCAAAGGGCACTTAGCGCCGTTTTCAGCAGCTCCTGCCTTCTCTGCTTTCTCTGTAACCTCTCTGCACCGCCCACATCAGTGGGGTCATATGAATGGAAGTGTCTCTTCTCAGCCATCTGGTGATTCATTCTTCCCTCCCCCTTGCCTGCAACTGTGAGAGCTGCTTGCAGGCTGCCAAGTCAGCCGGAGAGTTCTGCTGCTGCCTGAGACCTGCCAGAGAGCAGGGCATCTTCAGAGCCCTCTCCATACACTCCAACCATGTGCAAAGGCTGAGTCGAAATAAAAAAAGATCCTGCAAAACGAACACACTAATTAGTTAGTTAATTAATTAATAAGCGACCTGGTGTGTGGATGTGTTGTAGATCCAGCCAAAGTGACAAGGACATGTAAAGGGTTCATACTGAGTTATTTTTTATGTTAAAATAGATCTTTAAAAATGTATTATATAAGGCTTCTATTGGTTTCCTAGGGCAGCCAGAACAAATTGGGTGGTTTAAAACAACAGAAAGGTATTCTCTCACACTTCTGGAGGCTAGAAGTCTGAACTCAAAGTGTGGGCAGGGTTGGTTCCTTCTGGAGGGAGCATTTGTCCCAGGCCTCTCCCTCACTTTTGGTGTCGCTGACAATCCTTAATACTCCTTGGCTCGCAGATGCATCTCTTCGATTGTCTGCCTCAGTTGTCACATGGCATTCTCCACTCTGTGTCTCTGCTTCTGTGTCTAAATTTCTCTCTTATAAAGACACCAATCATTGGTCCAGTATGTCCTCAAGTCCATTCGATTACATCTGTAAACAAAGATCCTATTTCCAAATAAGGTCACATTCACAGGTACTGGGGGTTAGGACCTGAACATATCTTTGCGGCAGACACAATTCAACTCACAACAAAGGCAATGCAGTAAAAAAATTGATAGCCTTTTTCAATAAATGGTTCTAGAACAATTGGATATCCATATGCCAAAAGAGAAAAGAAAAACAGAGCTTCAGTTCATACCTAAAAATCTACAAAAATAAATCCCAAATGAATTATAGACCTAATGTAAAACCTAAAACCACAAAAGTTCTAGAAAAAAAACATGGAAGAAAATATTTGTGACCTTGGGTAGGCAAAGATTTTTTTAGAAATGACACTGAAAGCACAATACAAGAGAACAAATTGATGAATTGAGATTTCATCAAAATAAAAAAACTCCTGCCCTTTAAAAGACATTGTCAAGGGAATGAAAAGACAAGCCACAGACTGGAATAAAAGTCTTTACAAAGTCTGTACCTGATAAAGACTCATATCCAGGAAATAAAAAGAAATCTCAAAACTCAGCAATAATGAAACAATTAAAAATGGGCAAATACCTCTGGGTACTCCACCAAAGAAGATATTTGGATAGCAAATAAACATGTGAAGAGATGCTCAGCATTATTAGTCATTAGGATATTACAAACTAAAACCACAGTGAGATACTACAACATTTCTATTACAATGACAAAAATGAAAAAAAAACAGCCCATAGCAAGTACTGGTGAAGGTGAAGAGGAACTGGAACCCTCATATACTGCCGGTGGGAATTTGAAATGGTAAAAAGACTTTGGAAAATAGTTTGGCAGTTTAAAAAAAACAAAACAAGAACTGAAAACATATACCTACCATATGACTCCAGCCATTCCACTCCTAAGCATTTATTCAAGAGAAGAGAAAATATATGTCCATACAAAGACTCACATGCAAGTGTTCTCAGCAGCCTAACTTGTAACAGCCAAAAGCTGCAAACAATCAAAATGTCCATCAACATATGAATTGTTATGGACTGAATTGTGTTGCCCTCCATGCCCCAAATTCATATGCTGAAGCCCTAACCTCTAATGTGACTATATTTGGAGTAAGGAAGTAATTAACTAAGGTTAAATGAGGTTACATGGCTGGGGCACTAATCTGATATGATTAGTGTCCTAATAAGAACAGACACCAGAGAGCTCACTTGCTCCTGCCACCATGTGAGGATACAATGAGAAAGTGGCCATTTGAAAACCAGGAAGCAAGTCCTCACTGGAATCTGACCATACTGGTATCCTGATCTTGGGCTTCCAGCTTCCAGAACTAAGAGAAAATAAATTTCTGTTATTTAAGCCGCCCAATATGTGGTATTTTATTTTGGCAGCATAAGCAAACTAATACGTGAATGAATAAACAAATTGTGGTTTATCTACACAATGGAATATTGCTGATCAACAAAAAGCAATGAACTGTTGATATACACAGTGGCATGTATGATACTCAAACTAATAATGCTGAGTGAAAGAAGCCAGACCCCCTCCCCCATCCTCCACACACAAGAAAGAGTATAATCTGTATGATTACATTTATATAAAACTCTAGAAAATGTAAACAAATCTACAGTGATAGAAGGCACACTGGGGGTTGCTTGCAGTTGGGGAAGGTGGTTGGCAGGGATGGGAGAGAGGTATTACAGTAGGGTATGAGAAAACTCTTGAAGGTAACAGATATATTTACTATCTTGAATGGGGTGATGGCTTCATGGGTGTATACATATGTCAAAACATTAAATAATATGCTTTACCTGCAGTTTATTATATATTAATTATACTTCAATAAAAATATATTGTGTGTCTTTTATATATCAGATATTTTGCTAAGTATTTTCATGAAATACTCATTTATTTCTGAAAGTAGTGCATGGTAGGGATAAAACTGAATTTTGAAGGATAATATACCTATAAAACAAGAATGTATTCTATAGAGAGGAGGGGGAATGGAAGAGAGAAAAGAAATGGTGAATGGAATCCAAAGTGATGCCTGGAATAGAGGAAGGAGGCAGAGTAGAAAAAAGGGAAAGACAATATAGCTGATTGGGGACTTCCCTGGTGGTGCAGTGGTTAAGAATCCGCCTGCCAATGCAGGGGACACGGGTTCGAGCCCTGGTCCAGGAAGATCCCACATGCCACAGAGCAACTAAGCCTGTGCGCGACAACTACTGAGCCTGCGCTCTAGAGCCCGCGAGCCACAACTACTGAGCCCACGCACCACAACTACTGAAGCCCGTGCACCAACAGCCCGTGCTCCACAACAAGAGAAGCCACCACAGTGAGAAGCCCACGCACCGCAACGAAGAGCAGCCCCCGCTCGCCACAACTAGAGAAAGCATGTGTGCAACAATGAAGACCCAAAGCAGACAAAACAAAACAAAAAACAGAAAAATAAAAAAAAGATTGTCGTTTTACACCACTAAGTTTAGTGTCTTTTTATGCGGCAATGGTGGTAAAACAGTTGATATGAAGAAGGGGAAGAAGTGGAAATAATAAAAGAAAAGCTAGTATCCAAACTTCCTGAAAAATAATAAAAGACTCATAGGTAGTTTTACTAGCTTTTGGAAGTGTGTCCTCTCAGAGAAGTGGTCTAAGGTTTTCTGGGATGGAAAGTAGCCCTTGTCATCATGGGTACCAGGAAGGTGGCCTCAGCGCCTAAAATGTTGGAGTGGAAGAAACAGCCCCGTCATCAGTCATATGGAATCCTTACAAACCAAAAGTATGGACAAACACATGGGGTAGGATTTGCCAGCTTCCCGTCCCAGAAGAAAAGATTTAAGAAAAATTGTGTTTTTGGTTGATGTTGTAGTTAATTACACATACTATAAATTAGTACTCACAATTTTTGCACAACATGAATCACAAGAGACAGATATGTCTCATTAGTAGGTCATTTTAAAAAGAAGATTCCTTGATCTAATTTTGTCCATTCCCTGTACCAGAACCTTGACCCTCAGGGTCAAGCAGAAGCCTCCCAAATCCAGGTATTTACACATAAAAATATCTTGAAAGTTCTTTATTATGAAGATGACAAATGGATTTGAGAATGAGTCCATCTGCGAAAAGGACTGCTTGCAAAGTGTATCCCGTGCTCATGTATTTCCAGCGCTAGAAAGGAAATACTGGGAATTTTGACATCAAGGTTTAGTTCTCGATCACTAGTAAACTAGTAACAATGCATAGTCAATGTGCCTGTACTGATTTTGGCTTGTTTGAATTCGTTTTCAGGATTTATAGATTCTTTCTTGTGCAAACTACTCCCTTCTTTGCCTTTGCTATCTGCCATGTTGGGATATTCTGCTTTTATGATTTAGAAAATTCATTGCTAATCTTTATCTTTGCTTGTGTTCTTGTTCAGAATACCGTTCCAGACAAAGTCTTATCAATTGATTTCCACAGATGTTCCTTTTCCCTCTCACATAAATTAAAGGCTAGCTGCTTTACCTGTTTACAAATAAATGGCTGGATAATTTTACAGCTCTCTTTTTTAACCTGATCACACTGCATTCTGTCTGGTGCCAATGATGTTTTATTTTCAGATGAACCAGTATTTGTGGTAAACTGTGGCAGTGGAAAGGGAATTCTAAAACTCACCTGGAGGGAAGAGTCTCTATTAGCTTAGAGTGTGAGTTGAAATGGATCTCCTATCCTGTGCTTCTCTCACACTTCCTGTATCACACCATTAAACATCTTCCCAGGGACCAGAAGCTCCAGGAGATTCTGCTTAATCACTTCATGCCCAGTATCATGGGGGGCCACATTTGCAGGATGTGGGGCAATGATAATCCCCTGTGGTTAGGATAACAGCTGTTCCCAGTTTTTAAAACAAGCAACACGGAGTGAGCTAGTCAAAAAACTATCCTTAGGGCTAGTGACAGAAAAGAATGTTATAATGGTCAATTTGCCCACATTCACATAACTGGTATGTTGTAAAGCCTAGTTTGGACTCAAGTTCATGTTTTTTCTTTTTCTTTGCTAAGTTTATTTATTTTTACATCATACTTTACCCTCAAAGAGCATGTATGAGAGCTGCCTTTCATGGAGGAAAGGGTTAGTATGCTGAAGGTTGAAGATGAGAACTTGCCTAGCTATTAGTGTACCACGTAATAAAGCATGAAGCACATCCTGCTGGTTCCCAGACATCCATTAGCCTTCTCACATGTTTCTGCCAAACTCTCCTTTTTACTGGAAAAGAGATTCACAATACTATTCTACTGATGGGGTAGGCCCCAGTGCAATCTAATCTTTCTATATTTGAGAAAGCGTGACCATATACCCAAGGTTCTCAAAGTGTGGTCCCTGGACCAGCAGCAGCAGCATCACCCAGGCACTTGTTAAAAATGCAAATCGCCCCAGATCAACTGAATTAGAAACTTTGTGGGTAAAGGCCCAACAAGCTATAGTTTAACAAGTGATTCTGTTCCAAGTGATTCTGACACACATTAAAATTTGAGAACCTTTAACCGAGACACTCAGAAAACTATTTTGTTCACAATTTGTTCCCAATGGTGAGGATAACTGTGTAAAATATCCTTTAATAATACGACGTCAAAGAAAGAGATCCCTTCCATCGTGTACCCATTAAGCACTTATTAAGTACCCACACTTAGCTACTGTGGGGAAAGGAAACATGGATAAAATATGGCCCCAGTGTTCTGTGAGCTCATCCAGTATTGACAAGATGTACATATTTGTACATATTTTTGGTACATATTTGATTTGCCAACAGAACAGAGATGAAAGTAGCACAGTGGCCTGCTTCATTGGTGGCTGTGGCAATACACTCTCACAAAACAAAAAAGATATGGGCTAAACTCACTATTGTATTGCTGGTGTTATCAAACCATCCTTTGCTCTTTTAAGGGATGGGGAAATGAAAAATATTCATGAAAAGCTTTACAGCTTTACAGTTTAAACCATACGTTCATCTGATCAGTGACCGAAACAGAATGCACAGCCTCATACTTCTGTGCTGTTGTCTTTGTTTTATGAATGAGCCCCAGCCCCAAGAACCTGAGACTAGGTCAGGATCACAAAACCTTACCTGCTCAGCAATTAAACACATGTGCAATAGACTTTCCCTTCTATTTAACTTTTATTAAAAGAGATGCTAAGGTACTGAGATGCAGTACATCATATTTATTACCAAAATTATTAACAAATATACAAAACTTATACATGTAATTTTCTTACATCCATTCTCTATAATACTGATTTGTGTTCAAGTAGGTTATCTACAGTATGTAAACATCCCTTGAATTGACCTCACACAGATTAGGAAAGCCCTCTAACCCATGCTTTTATCAGATACTTCTTTTTTTTGGCTTTCATTTGTAGAATCTAATCTTCACATTTGGCACATGGAAGAGACATCTACAGTGCAAAAGAGGCAGATTTTCTGGTTTCCTTCTGAATAATTTTGCAGGGGCACAGTTAAAGAGCTGAGAGAACAAGAGCACTCTTACTCCATGGAGGTGGATTTGTTGTAATGCCAACAACTCTTGGTTCAGCCATTAAACTTGAGCTTAAAGTCAATGCCTCTTCCTTCTCCCACCCCCCGGCCCACCCCCCATGCAAGGTCAATTAGGCCTTAACCTTGTCTTAAAAGTATTAAAAGAAATTCCATCCATCCCAGAACAAGTAGGTTAATTTCACCGAGGAATAATTTTTCAGTGTTCTTTTATGGGGGTTGGTTTGTGCAGTGTGATGAGCCAGCAAAACTTTTAAATGGAGAAAAAAACATGATTAAAAATAAAAACAAAAAACGGATAGGAGAGTAGAACTTTCTATTTGCTTTCAACTGCCACCTCTGCAATGAAAAGCACAGCCTCTCTGAGGTGGCAACATGACCAAGTGAAAGGCGGAGAAAAGTCAAGCCCGCCATACTTAACCTTGGACTCCACGCCTTTGAATACAGTATCACAAAAACTAAAAAAGAAGAAAAGGTCATTGGAGATTCTGCCCCCCTCTTCCTGTGTTTCCTTTTGATTATTTAACTTAATCTAACCAAGTAAAGCTGATTCAGAGAGAGCTCCGCTCGCCCGCTCCCCCCCGCAAACTCACTCTCCAGCAGTCTTGCTCCTGCGGTTGCGGCGCCTCTTCCGCGAAGCCTCCGCCCCAGAACGGCCGGGTTTGGCCGCGCGCCGGCCTCCCGGCTTCCGTCACCACAGGGGCGCGGGCCCCTCCGACGCCCCGTAGAGCTCCGCCAGCTTCCGGAAGCGGGGTCCCCAGTCCGTCAGGAAGTCGAAGCTCTGCTCCGAGTCTGAAGTGGCCGACTGCAGGGAACTCAGAGACCCGGCGACCGAGCCATCCCCCTCGAACATGTACGTTTGCAGGGAGTCGAAGGGCGCGGCCCACAGGTCCATGTCGGCCTCGTAGAGTTTGGCCAGGACGTAGCTGTGGACGGTGCTGCTGACGGCGCACGTCTGAGGCACGTAGCGGGAGAGGCTCTCGATCTCGGGCAGCATGTCCTGCCGCGTCTTGGAGGCGCCGCCCGCCTGCGCCTCCCGTGGGTTCCACATGGCTGCGATGTCGAAGGCCTCGGTGTCCTCCTCGCCACCGCCCTCGTCGTCGTAGCGCACGATGTTCTCGTGGATGTTCTCCTCGTCGTCGATGATGTATGGCTGCTTCCGGTGCCTCCGCATGGACAGGATGAGCAGCACCAGCACTGCCGGAAACACAGAGGACCGGGTGTTGGCGGAAGAGCCCCGGCCGTGTGGGCCGAGACCAGAGCTCTTGAGTAACACAGGTAGGGCGAGGGCTGTCTGGGTGGGGAGAGCAGGGGCAGTGTTTGGATATGTGACCTCACAGGGTCTACCCTGTTCTCACTCTTCCTGCACTGTTGGAGAGTCTGTGGGCGAGTGAACGCTACGTGACATGATTCCACGTGGTTTAAGTAGAAGTTGCATGTAGAGGCTCTGCACACACCTTATCGCTTTGAAATGTGTGTGCGTTTGTACACCCAGCCACCCAGTGTAACACCTCATTAACAAAGCACGAAGCCCTGTGGTCCCGTGGAGTATATGCTAAGGATCAGACCATGTTTTCTGACTGCGTAAGGACGAATACGTGTTTCTCCATTATAATGTGAAAACCTTACTGTACAGGTGGAATCCTGCTTTTTACATTAGCCTCTCAATAGGATCCTACTTTGTAAATATACAGTGGACCCTGGAACAACATGGGTTTGAATTACTGGGGTCCACTTAGCTGTGGATTTTTAAAAATAAATACATACTGCAGTACTACTGCAGTTGGTTGCTGCAAATGCTGAACCGTGGATACTGAGGGCCGACTATAAGTTATTCACAACTTCAGGGCAGGTCTAAGCCCCTAACCCCACCCCACCATTGTTCAAGGATCAATTGTGATCATATATTAATTAAATGAGTATAGACACATGTGTTAAATATGAGCCAAAGTCTTAGTCTTTCTATGTTTTCTCCAAAAAATAAGAGAGCATAAATGACCATCTTTGTCCAGTTAACTCAGATTCCTCAGAAAAGCCTTCCATTAGAGAGGAGGTTGTGACTTTCTAGATCTAAGGATGTTCATGGAAGAGAGGGAATGAACAGTGACATTTTATATAATTTCATCATGTTATCAGAGATGCACCATGCTGTTAGATATGCCCTTGCAGGTTTGGATGAAAGTTTATCCCAACGTATGTTTTTTTTTTTTTTTTTTCCCCAGGATGTGTTCACTGGGGTTTAATGGAGAGATGGAGGTAATCCCATTGAACCATTTATCTCTGTGAGTAAAAATGTTTTCCAGGAAGCGTGTTGAGATTTTGGCTGTAGAACTTTTTTTTTTCTAGCATGCTTTGTTACAGCTGGTGAATGGTGACAGCTAGACAACACTGCAAAATAAGAGCCCAGTTTATCCAAGGGAGGGGGGAATGGAGTACAGTCATATGCCCAGTAAGATTATGGACTAACTTAAAAAAATAACAATAATGGTTTTTTAAACTTGAATGTGGAATGTGCTTTTTGTAAATTGCAGTGAATGATGTTAATACATGATATTTTCCTGAATAGCTCAGGTGACAAAATGCACACACAGGAAACAGTTATATACTCTTGTATTTTATCTCTGTGCAAAAATGTAACTCATAGGCTAGAGGACTATGGGATTTCAGAGAAGTGGACTAATAGGACTTTGATGAAGTGGGGGCTTGAACTGGGCATTGGAGGTTGGGGTGTGATTTGGATGGATGCAGGGTGGAGAAATGGGATTCTGAGTGAACTTGCTGTGTTTGTGGGATTCAGTAAGGAGTTACTAAACTCAAATATTTTTTAGACATTATCTGAAGCAAAACAGAAACCAAGTAGAATATGACATGATTTCTGTTTTTACAAGCATGCAATCGAAGGAGATAATAGACATTAATGATTAATATCAAACAGGTGGTGATAGGACTATCATAGAGCTGCAAGAGTTTTGCAGAGAATACAGAAGCAGGGCCAGTTAATTCTTCCTGGGGACCTGAGAAAACCTCCACACAGGTGACACTGGAGTGCTAGGTGTGGTATTTCAGAAAATGCTGGGAAGCAATGTTAGAAAAGTCTTTGAGTTTGTACTGGAAAGAATTCTGATGATATAGAATTAGGCAGTTTATAGAACTCTGAAAAAAATAAAGATTGCTACGTATCTTATTTTTAGGTAATCTTATATAAATATCAAGTATTATATAGTCCCCTGAAAATCAAATTTTAGGAAAAATGATCCTATTCAGCTGAAGGGCTTCCCTGACAGAAGAGAATCAGTTCTAGGGATGTTTATTCTTTAGTATCTATAGGCACAGTGCATAGGGCCTATGAGATTTTCTAGGAACTAGATACATATTTGAAACATGGAAAAAAATCCATAGTCAAAATTAATGTGTTAATATAATTATCCACAAAATGTAGTATTTCTTTGACAAATCAACTGCAGTTCAGTCTTACTCAGTTTTATGAATTATATTTAATGTGGGATATACACTGTTAGAAGTGAAAGTGCCTAAAACTCTGAGGATTTTATGACAGCTTTGCTCGGTTTAGGTGCTGAAAACTGTCTGTTTATTCTGCGCAATTCCAAAAGCAAGACATAATGGGTTTGGGAGGCACGAAATAAATCGCCCCTTGCACACCGCTTGTAAGTTGAGAGCCTCTTTGTGCCAGCCTCTTTAAATCAGCCCCGCTGAACTGGTGGCTCCTTCTACTGTTTGTGGGCCAGGGTGAACTCATAATGTAGACATTTCCAAAGATAGAAGTAAGGACAGCCAGACTGGAAGTTTCTCCTAGGAGCAAGTTTCTTCAAAGGCCTCTTTCAGGGTGTCCTGCTATGCACTCAAGGACTCCCAGTGCCACCTTATGGACACTCAGGGAATTGCAAGAGGGTTTTATTTGTCAGTACAGAAAGGGACCAGAAGCCGTAACAATTCTCTCTGATCCAGGTATCCAAGGACTTTGAAAGGTTACTTCTTTATACTGTTTTTCCCTTCATGTAGCACTGAACTACATGAAGCATATTCCACAGACCTACTAGAAATTCAATCAAGCAACTGACATTTTAGTTAGACCTTCTTTCTTTGGTCTGACTCAGTCTCTTGGTTTGGAGGTAAACCTGGGATCAGGGCTTAAATTCTAATTTTAATCCTCAAATCTTTACTCTTTTCCCTTACTAGGATTTCTTCCATATTGAATAATATTACTATCTACTAAGTCTGCTTTTCTCTAAGCAAAATAAGTATGCTGTGAATTATTTCAGTCAGAAGAGTTGGCAGATATGTACAGATAGTTTTTTGGTTTCAGGAATTGGTTTAGATGTTTTACTGTTTGTTTTGAGTGTGGATTTTGAGGATAATAGCATGAATGGCCTTAGTACAAGGGAGTTGGGAGCTGCTTTGCAGTATGACTTTAGATGAAGAGGAAAGGATCCTCTATCCCAGTAGTGCTCTCCCACTGGCTTGTCATCACATCTTTATTTCACAAGTAGAGGCAAACTGACCCTGGTTAGAGGCCACGATACCCAGGGAGGGGGGGTGCTAACGCCCCCAAACAGCTTACCCTCCCAGATATCCATGAGGTTCACTCTGCCACTTCAGATCTCTGCTCAGAGGTCGTCTTATCAGTGAGGTCCTCCCTGACCACCCTAGTTAAACTGGCACCCACCCCTGTCTCCTGTCCTCTCAGGACTCCCTGTCCCTCTTCCCTTCTCTGTAACACTTACCACATCCTGAATCTGGGGATGAACATTTGGGGGAAAGGCCGTACTGCGCAGATACAGGGATGTGCAATGCGGGGCCTGCCTGTGTTTCAGCCCTGGCTCTGCGACTGAGATTTGGCCTTGGGCCCGTCACTACCTCTTTGTGATTTAGCTACTACCTATCTGAGATGAGGGGGCTAGAAGAGGTGATCATCATAGCCTGTCCAAAATTATTATATAGGTTCTATGATGTCAAAATGAACTTGCTTTATTTTGAATTAAGCTCTGTGAAGGCTGGGGCATTTCTGTCTTATTAATCCCAGCACCTAGAAAGGCAGCCTGGCCTACAGTAGATGGTTGATAAATATATGTGCTTTCATTTGGCCACAGAGGCCATGAGTTCCTTGAAGGAGGGGACTGTCTCCAAGTTCTTTACGTCTTCCCAGCCTTACTCACCCACCTTTTCAATAAGCACGGTGTGGAAAACCAGTTCTGGCCAGCTGTGTCAGTGTGATAACGGAATGGTATCTAAGTAAGCACTTGCAGGACCCCACAGAATGGAGAGGAGCCACTTACTCACCTAAGAGGACAAAGATGCAGGCCAGGATGGCGATGAGGGCGCCGCGGCTCAGTCTGACTGGGAGCATGTAGGCCTCGGGGCTGCAGGACAGGACGTGGCCATCGTCGTCACAGCTGCACACCTGGATAGTCAGCGTGCCCGTGCTGCTCAGCACCGGCTGCCCATTGTCCGATATCAGGATGGGCAGGTAAAAGACACTCTGCTCCTGCTGCCGGAAGCCAGACCTCCTAGTTAGAATCCGGGCAGTGTTATCTGAAGAAGACAGGGGTTCCGGGATCAAAAAAGGAGAGAGAAGAGGAAAATGAAAGAACCAACAAGAGAATTAATTTTTTGGATTGAGGAAAGCAAGGGGGCAGGAACTGGGTGGGGAAGGAGAGAGAAGGGACAGCATGCCCTGGAGGCGGTTAGCTACAGCCACCGTTGGGTTTTTTGGGATCAGCAGTTGGATTCAGAAACCAAGATTTTTGCTTGCTTCTAGGGAAAACCCTGAGGCCTTTTTTGAGAGTCTGTCTTACCCTTTGTGACAAAGTGCCCAGGGCAAACTGTCAGACTTCAGATCTAACTGAAATGTCCCTGGGGAAACTTGACAGAACTGAACAGTCACTGGCGACTTGTGGTCCCTGTTGGTTCTGGCTCAGCAGCTTTCCAAGGCCCTGTGCTGCTTTGTGCCCCCGGGAAAAGAATGCTGAGGAGCCCACGCGGCTGTGGCACATTGCTTATTTTTGCCACTTTGGCTGGAGTTCACGTCTTCTGCTATTTTCTTTTATGCCTCTGAAATGCTGTCACCAACTCCTGTGCTTTCCGATGAACCTGCTCGTTTAGCAGAAGCTTATCTGAAATCCCCTAATCATGACATACCCTGCTATTTCCCGCTAATTGGTGGTCTAAGTTTAAGCAATTAATATGAATTTGGTGAACATTCAATACTAGTTTTTTCCCCCAGTTTTAAAGGGGATTAGCAAAATTGTTTGGTATGTTTCCACAAAGCTGATGTGTGTGTGTGTGTGTGTGTGTGTGTGTGTGTGTGTGCCTGTATTTATATTTGCCTAGTGTAATGTTTTGGGATCTTTTTAAATCTATGTTCTCAAGTTTTCTTGAGTGGGTTTGACTTATAAATCAGATATATTTTCTGGAAAGCTGGTATCTTTTTCAGCAGAGGAAAAATTTGAGAGATGTGGTAGGACGTATAATCAGTGACAAAGCTAACGTCATCAGTATGGAAGGTCCTCTGGATGTGTTTCACATTTCACAGGGAAGAGTCTAGAACTTCACAAAAAATTCTGAGAGTCTAGCCAAAGTAAACATTATTCAGACCAATATCAATATTTCTGGACATAATAAAGGATTATACTTTTCTACCCTCTTGAATTTGGGCATGTCTGTATCATTTGCTTTAGATGATGGAAATGAGCAAAACTGATTCGTGTCACTTCGGACAGCAGCATGTATCAATAATAGCTGGTATGTTATTCTTGTGCTCTCTTGCCTTGTTGTAATATATGAAAGAACATTAGAGATGGAGAGCCAGGCAGCCTACACCTGGACAGCTGTCCTTGGTTGCCAGACCCACAGTCAGCTTTATGTGAGCAAGAAATTAACTTTAGTTGCGTTAAGCCACTGAGATTTTGGTGTTTTTTCCTGCAGCCTAACCTAGCCTATTCTGACTAATACATAATTCCTTAATTAACTTTTCCACCTCCTCCTCCCCCTGTTTTATCATGAGAGCAGTTGTTTTTTGAGTGCTTATGTGCAAGGTATTTAGACTTTACATGCAGTATCTCATTTAATCTTTACCACCATTTGGTGAGATAGTGATAATCTCACCCTTTTACAGTGAGAGTTAAGGCCTAGAGAGATTATGTAATTGGTTCAAAGTCACTAATTTAGTAGAAGAGCTGGGATTTGAACTCTGGTCTCTTGACTCCAAATACACACTCCTTCCATTGTGCTGTGTAACCGCTTACTTAGTTTTGTAACATTAATGTTGAAAATTATTCAGCTGATTGAAATCTCTTCCTACTTTGGTACAGGCCTTTTCCCTCTTATTTCCTTCTCAGTGGAGAAAGATAGCAGTTGGTTACCAACCTGAAGATTATATTCATATTTCCACCTACCACACAATCCATCTTCTTTTCTGTTTTCCAGATTTAATAGCTAAGTACTAGTAATTTTGCTTCACAGTTTCAGTTTTGTTTTGTTTTTGTCAGAAGTAAAGTTTTTCTCGAACAGAAATCTTTTTTATTTTTCATTTTAATCAAGGGCAGTTCATCAGACCTTGAGAAAGCCGGAGAAGAGCTGAATTTCATATAAGTATTACATTATGCCTACTATGCATCATAGATTTCTTGATCTCAGAATTATTTAAGATTAAGAAAAAAAGATCAGAGCATCACATTGCTGAGACTAGGCCTACAAAGGAGCTGGCAGAATTTAGCCACTTGCAAAATTTTGTTGAATATTATAACTGGAGCTCGAATAACCCATTTGGGTATAGTATCCAGGGTGACACAAAGATTGTGTGTGTGTGTGTGTGTGTGTGTGTGTGTGTGGCTAAAACAGGAGGTCTCAACTTCCAGTCCCAATTTTAATACTTACTCTCTATTCCATGGGCCATTTACTTTCTTTCCTTATCTATCAGATGAGACAATGAGAATCATCAGAGGCATTAGTAACTTTCTTAAGACCTTAAAGGATTATTATAAATATCAAATAAAGCAAAGTATGAGAAAATGCGTGTGAAACTGTGAAGTATATGGACAATCCTTTTCACAATGCTTTGGGGATTAAGAAAGGCTTTACTTGAAATAGTGCACTGTTGTGTTCATAAATGAATATCATGTTTTGGGCACGGGGGTTGGAGGGCTTGACAGTAGATCCACCACATCAGATGTTGGTCAGGTTTTTTTTTTTTTTTTTTTTTTTACCGGTACACGGGCCTCTCACTGTAGTGGCCTCTCCCGTTGCGGAGCACAGGCTCCGGACGCGCAGGCTCAGCAGCCATGGCTCACAGGCCCAGCCGCTCTGCGGAATGTGGCATCTTCCTGGACCGGGGCATGAACCTGTGTCCCCTGCCTCAGCAGGCGGACTCTCAACCACTGCGCCACCGGGGAAGCCCGGTCAGTTTTTTTTTTTTTTTTTTTTTTTGCGGTACACGGGCCTCTCACTGTTGCGGCCTCTCCCGTTGCGGAGCACAGGCTCCGGACGGGCAGGCTCAGCGGCCATGGCTCACGGGCCCAGCGGCTCCGCGGCATGTGGGATCCTCCCGGACCGGGTCACGAACCCGTGTCCTCTCCATCGGCAGGCAGACTCTCAACCACTGCGCCACCAGGGAAGCCCCCGGTCAGTTTTTTAATGAGCCTCAGTAAAGGATACTCGAGGGATAAATTGTCATGAGATTAAGAGTTCATTCTTTCTATTGAAGATGTTCCAACTTCCGTTTTGAAAAAAACCTTCCAAGAGATGAGCCATTTCTTTTTATAGTCATCAGGTTCCAGGGGCCCATATTTTTAAGGTATTGGCCCCATGAATTGGTGCCCAAAGTCATTGTTAAGAAATTTGCAGCATTTTGCTGTGTATTGTTTCTGTATTGATTCAGACAAATATCAGAGTGGAGGAATAGAGTGACACTTAGCTGAAAATTTGAAGAAACAGTATAATGTATTATTTTTTCCCCCAGGATTTCTACTATGAAACCTATCCTAGGGAATTCCTTGGTGGTCCAGTGGTTAGGACTCCATGCTTCCACTGCAGGGGCAGGGGCCCTGGGTTTGATCCCTGGTCTGGGAGCTAAGATCCTGCAAGCCTTGTGGCACGGCCAAAAAAAAAAAACCTATCCTGAAGGGTCTGAAACAATGTTTTGCAGGAAGGGTTTCCAAGTGAAGCAGATAAATGAATAATTCAAAATTTGACCCAGTAAAAAATATCAGGATATTTAATTGTAGCACTTCCGTTGTTATAATTTATATTACTCTTCCTTTCAGAATTATAGTGATTTGATGTAGATGATTAAACAGATGACTAAATGCTTTCCACTTAGAAGAAAACAGGTTTGATATTCTCTAGTTTTAATAGCAGAATATCGTGTGGGGTGGATTTAATACTTTAAGTCCCAAACAATTGATTTTTGGACTAAGACTAGGTATGCCTAAATCATGACTTTTTGTTACCCTTTGTTTAGATTGTTCTAAAGTGACAGAACTTTAGAATTGGAATAAAAATGAGGCCACCACAGCCCAGAGAAGTGATGCCCTCTCTCTCCAAGGTCAGACAGCTAGTTGGTAGCAGAGTTAGCAACATAAGGGGTTCACTTGACAGATTTAAATTATTTTTTCACCTGCTCTGACCTTTCTCTGAAAATCTTCTGGCCAAAGTACAGAAGCCCCTCCTTTTCCCATCTGTGCCCAATGAAGAGTGTGCTAGGTCTGTGAACTCCTTAGCTGGTCTGAATGCTTTTTGGAATAGAGGGGTCTATAATTCCATTCTAGCAAAGATGTAGAGGGAAGCACTTTCTGGAATAGGGAACCCCACCCGACTCTTCTTTCTGAATCATTCCAAAATAATAAAGTGGTTTCAGTGCCAGAACTACTGGTTGTGTTCCTGTATTTGTCCTTTGCTCTTAAGTAACTCAAAAGTTACTTAGCCTTTGTCTCCCTTTTGTTCTGGGAGCTTTCACTGTTTCCCCCTTTGATCCTTGCTTAGAAGTGTTCAATCAGGATTTTCTCCTTGGGCCTCTTTCTGTCAGCTTTCTCAGATTCTTCCTGTAGTTAAAGAACATACAAACATGGCTGCTCTCTGTGGGGATGAAGGAAGCCTGTGTGCCTCACACAGTGTCTGGCCCAGAGCCTGTGCTCAAATGTTTGAGTGAACTGACTGACTGAGTAAAAGTTTCAGAATCAGCAGAGGATGTTCTTTGTCTTTGATGTTGTGAAACAAAACTTTAAAAGACCATACGAATTAACATTAATGTCTTTCGTGCTATTAAAGAGCAGGTGACCTCTGACACTGTTTGCATGGTATAGTAACCCAGAGTTTCCAGCCCACGCTGTAGAAAAGCATCGGTAGCCAGCTGATTACCTTGGTTGTCCCTTACGGTGAAGTTGGGGTTGTTAGCAGCCTCAGGAGCCAAGCTGTAGTAGAAGTGCTGGCCATTGCGTGGGTCATCTTGGTCCACTGCGCTCACTGTCTGGATCAGCTGAGGGAGGGACATGAAATCAGGTGAGTCAGAGTCAAAAGAAAAGCTTCAAGGGCGGGGGGGATCCCAAACCCTGAAATCCAGTAGTAGATTGTTTTACCTAACGAGGACATCCTGAAACTTCCCTCGGCAGTCTCTGTGCCATCACACAGTGCAGAATTGAATTTTGGTTTATTGTTGGGCCTGAGTGTGTTAACAGGCACATGGTAGATGATACCTAAATGCCTCAGATGTTAGACATCGACATAACACACTATTCTCACCCCAGGTCTGGCCCCTTTTAGGCAGTTGAAACAAGACTTTGAGTGAAATAATTCTGGGATGCCACAAGGTCCTGCCTGTTTCCCAGTTTTTTTTGTCTCCTCGCCTCACCTTCTTAGCCTCACATTTGGGTTAATATTTCATGGTCAGATTGCTATGTTTGAGAGCCCTCTATTTAAAAATGACCAGTACCTAGTGGGAAGTAAGCAGACACTACATTGATTGTGTCAGCTTAATGGAAAACAGATGTGAGGGGGTGGGTCGCAGAGCAGTCACTCTTTGTTGGCAGGCAGGGGAGCTAGGCAAAGTGTAGAGCACAAGACCCCCAGGGTGGGCTTTATAGAACAGCCTGGAGTCAGAAGCAAGGCTTGGGGCTGAGGAGAGGAAGAGGTGGAGTGGCTTCCTCTTGAGCTCTTTGGCCAAAATTTTGCCCTTTCCATGTGTTTTTCAAAGTCATAAGTTACCATGAAGGTTATGAAGATCAGGATGGAAAAGTTCCTAAAGAAAGCAGTGAGAAATAACACAATTGAAACACTGGCAGGCAGACTGGGGGGATATAGAACAGGTGTCGAAGGGGTGGTCTCCTTCCTGTGTGTTTGCTCTCTCGCCAGCCAACGGCACAGACTCCCCCCACCCCTCTCGGGCCTGGCCCTGTAGACACCACACTCCTGCTGTCAAAAACTGGCTATTAACAGGGTAGAAAATGGAACATTCAGGGTCAGCTGGAGGGCTGAGGTGGGCTTGCTTAGTCTTTCTTTCTTCATCTGTAAATTAAGGAGGTAATGCTACCCTCACAGTATGCAGAAGATTAAATAACAGAGGGGAAAGCTTCCAGCAAGGGGCCTGCTGGTAAACATGGTGTTGCTCAGACCCCCTTCAGTGAAGGACTTGATACCTTCACCTGTCAGTCTCTTTGGCGGTTGCTTCAGTTGCTGAGAGCCACCTACCCACAGTCACCACATTCTTCCAGGACATTCCATATCCAGTGACTGATGCGATAGTATAAAGCCTGGCCATCCCATTTCAACTCAGGAGAACCCTAGTCCTAGAACACTTTGAAGTCATCCAGGGCTGTTAGTGGGTCTGCACTGCAGCTGGACTTCTCCTTTTGCCCAGTCTTGCAGAAGTTCTTCCCTTCCAAGGGCATTGGCCCCAAGGGCATGCCTTAATAAACATCTTAGACCAGAACTCCATCTCATTTATGCCTTCTGGTGAACCCAGCTGGCAGCGGGGCTCTGTTGAATCTAAAGGTCGGGGGGATGGAGTTGCAATAAAGGAGAGGGATCAGGAGAGCACTGAAGATAAATCTGCCGCACAGTCCAGCCTGGCGTCAGTGCTGCTCATACACGAGGGTCACTCCAGTGCCCCATTCCTGCCGAGACAAATCCTGTACATTCCGTCTTGTGCATGGTGCCAAACACGTGATGACATGTTTCTTCATGAATGTTATAAATAGGTGATTATGTATAACTTGGAAAACAGAAAGTCATTTCAGAACATCTGACCTGTGAAATTGTATATATGTATATTGGTGAGGTGGGGACCTGAGGCATATGATGTGTTGGTTACAGGGCTTTAAAGAATGGGTGAGCGATTGATACAGGTCAGGAGCACCAGAGCCTGCTCTCCTGGCCTCCCCTCTCCTGGCAGGTCCAATTTCATCCTCAGCCCTACTTGCCATTCAAGATTCTGCTCAGCAGGTTTCACACCGCCCTCAGCCTGCACCAAAGACGTCGTCTGATTTCTTTCTGGGCTTCGTTTCTCCCTAAGAGGAAAGCACACATCCGAACTCGGCAGATACAAAGCTAACGACAGTGTCTGACAAATCTAACACAAGGAGGAGGCCTGATTCTTCATAAACCAGACATACCTACTGAGCTGTGTGCTTTTGAAAATCTTCAAAACATGTCCCAGAGCCAAAATCAAA
Source organism: Grampus griseus (assembly GCF_964374135.1). Taxonomy (NCBI): domain Eukaryota; kingdom Metazoa; phylum Chordata; class Mammalia; order Artiodactyla; family Delphinidae; genus Grampus; species Grampus griseus. The sequence goes on along the minus strand of NC_139006.1, from coordinate 75,212,846 downwards.
GAGTAGGGTTTACGTATCTTGGGCTAAAGATGACAAATATGACAGACTATGATAGACTTGTGGCTCACAATCTGAACTTGAAGTCACAGATAAACCATGCTTCAAAGGACTGTATAATAGACAATTAGAAGATGAATGTAGAAATGGGAGGTGTGCTTGTGTGCTGCAAAAACAAAAGAGGTGGTAACATGCTATTAACCTGTCCTTCTGGACTTCCCTGGTGGTGCAGTGGTTAACAATCCTCTTGCCAGTGCAGGGGACACGGGTTCGAGCCCTGGTCCAGGAAGATCCCACATGCTGTGGAGCAACAAAGCCCGTGCGCCACAACTACTGAGCCGGCACTCTAGAGCCCACGAGCCACAACCACTGAGCCCATGTGCCATAACTACTGAAGCCTGCGCACCTAGAACCCATGCTCCGCAACAAGAGAAGCCTCTGCAATGAGAAGCCCGTGCACCGCAATGAAGAGTAGCCCCCGCTTACCGCAACTAGTGAAAGCCCACACACAGCAATGAAGACCGAACGCAGCCAAAAATAAATAAGTGAATAAATAAATAAATTTATATATATAAAAAAACCCTGTCCTTCTATTCTGAAGCCTGTTAAGAAAAGAAATGTTTCACTTTGGGGAATGAGGGGTTTAATTTATTGTGCTACTATTACTCTTTATATTACAGATTAAAAATTAGTTTCTTGTCATATTAAAATATAAAGTATTATGTTTGTCATATTATAATGATAATCTTATATAATATAAAACAAAAAATTATGTATGGTGTTTCTATAATATATAAGTAAATTGTCATGTTACAATAAAAAAATCATTAAAGTCCCAAATCCCTTCGCTCAAATCTCAACTACCTTAGCACAGTAACTATTGCTATTTTTGCATCCTGCCTCCCAGTTTTTGTTCACATGCAGATACAGTTTTACATAACTTCAAGCATGTACATGTAGTTTCTATACCTCCTTTCTTATAATAACTCAGATCATTTCTTATGCTGGAAAGTCTTCATTGTAACTTTATTAGCTGCATAATATTTCAGGTCTTTCTAGATTAGAAATTCAATAGATATAGAAGTAGAATTATCTTAGACTTGTTGAAAAAAAATTTAAGCATGCTATAGACCATTGCACTGGGTTTCAAGAATCAATGGATGAGATAATTTAGATGAGAAGGACTACAGGACACATTTTTTTTCCCCCTGGAACAAGGGAGTCACTTTTTCTTTGAGTAGAATGGTGAAGGTGTGTTGAGTCAATCTTTGGTGAGTTCAGGAAGCTAATAAAAGTTTTGGTTGTATAGAGAGAGTCTGTGCAGTGGGATGTTGCAGGAGAGTGAGAGAAGTGGAAGCAAAAGCCGTGTTACAAAAGCCGGAAAACCTGAATTACCAAAGCGTGTGTCCTTACCATGTGCACCCAACATCCCCAAACCGGAATCCAGGACCACAAAATATGCTTGGGGGAAATAAATACATTAGGGAGGACTGAAGAGTCTTACAAAAGCAGGAGCAGAAGAGGAGAGATTGCCTGTGATCTGAGGTATGGAAGGCTGGGCACGGGATGGGCAGCAGCCTGACACATACATTAATAACGTGGCCATTCCAAGCACAGTTTGGATGTTTTTCAGTTACACCACTTGGGATTTAGTCAACCCAATATTCATTTAGGTTTAAAAGAAGACTTTAAAAAATACACAAATATATCTGAAGATTATGAAACTAAAGCTGTTTCAAATAAGTAGAAATTTGTTCCTTCAGATGCCTTTCCTCTCAAAACTTTACATGACATGAGTGGTACTAATAAAATGGATGTTTTAATTGAGGGAGGGGAGAGTAGAATTACCTAGGTAGTTCTAGGTAATGAGGTGTTCTGAGAATAGGGCAGGCAGTCTGTAAACTTGCTGCCAGAAGGAAGGGAGGTAGGAAGATATAAAAACTAAACTTTCCTTACTACAAACACTTCCAAGGATGATCGCTAAAATGAGAAAAAGACTCTCCTTTTTTCTCCTATCTTCATCTCCATGGTCCCTCATTTCCAGGACCCAGAGCACATGTTACTGCAATTGGTTCCATACAGTTCAGTTACAAGGTGGGTGACTACCTGGCTTCACAGGTGAGTAAGCCACCTTGATTCACAACCTTGTTTAGATTATAAAATGTAATGGAGGCTCGAAATAGTTGTCTTAACAAATAAACTGTTGCAACATGATATACAGACGTTGGGGACTGTCTTTTGTAAACTTAGTTTCTGGAGTCTTAAATTTCTTTGATGACAAATCTGGTTATCTGAAACAGTCGTTTCCACATGTTGGGGGTTAACCAAAGTGCACCCTCACAGGCTGCCTTACCTGCCCTGCTTTGGCATTCTCACAGACAAAAGCTTCATAGAATCTGGGGAACTTTGGAGCATTGTCATTCACATCTAAGACTTTGATTGTGACAGGAACGCTTCCAACCTGGGAAGGATTGTCTAAAAGCACACACAAAACAAACAAATACCAAAGGTGAGGAGGGTTCAGAAATGCAAGAAAGCAGCTCTTTGTTGGAATAGGTGTTTACCTCCTCATTCTGGTTTTTAAAGGAATGGCTAAAGTACATGGAAATAGCAACACAAGGATGCAGGGGTTGCCTGTTAAGAGTGTGGCCAGAACATAAGCATGGGCAGGATGAGTTTTGTGTTGGAGAGGTGTGTGATATCAGGAGGTTGAGGGGAGGGATGAGACTCGGGGGGGGGAGAGCAGGTATCACAAAATGAATCTTAAAAAGAGGTTTTGAATCTCTCACTTGGCTCATGCTTCAGATTCTAGAATTGAAGGCAGGTCGCACCCTGAGCTGTGAGAGTGGCACCAACAAGCTCTTTCCCCAGGAACTATACTCGGCATCCAGCTGCCATATCTTTGAACTGTGTCTGTGAGCATTTGTGCTTTTTTTTTTGCTCATCCGTTAGCAAGATGTGTCCTAATGTAATTGCTTCTTCGTTTTACAACATTTTGCCTTACAAAAGGTTTCATAGGAACACTTTACTTTTGGATAGTGGGAAAACCTGTAATCAGTTCTTTGAATTACTGTTTCAGAAGGTTTCAAGTTATTCATGGGATTACAGATAGCACTGCACATTTATTTCCACCTATGGACTAAGGGAGATAGTATAGGACACACCAAATCTGTATCTTTGTCTGGGGTAGGAGAAGTTACTCGTAGTCACTTATGGGGAAATACGTCCTTTTGGTCTGTCTGTTGCTTGGCGTTACCACACAAAGATAATTTCACAGCCCCACTAGTGCCCCTCCTGCCTTTTTCTGTTTTGGCCACCATCCCAAGAAGACAAAATAGAAATCATAAGACACAGAAATTATGCATAGTAAATAATTGCATTAAACCTCAGAATGCCCTGTTCTTTTGGTTCATTGTTTTTCTTCTCTCTCAAGAATGTCTATTCTGTGTTTTTCCCCTGAATATTTCTATTGCTTGGTTACCAAAAGTGCTGCCATATTTACATTTTTTTCATTGTAACTTGATGTTGCTTGTTTATACAGGGAATAATGAAAAATTCAGAAAAACGTAAGAATAAATGTGATCCATAGTCCTGCCACCAGAGAGCTCCATTACATGTTATGTATTATATTACATGTGTCCAAACTCTCCAATACACACACACACACACACACACACACACACATACACATGCACTGAAATTAAAGAAAAATGTTGAATTTAGAGCTTTAATATTTTAGGGCAGGATTATCCTGTATCATGGAAATATACTTTGAAAGCATGGGTATTAATATCAACATGATAGTCTCATTTTACTGTGTGGCTGTACCATAATTTATTTAATCAAACTCCTATTATTAGACATTTAGGTAATTCCCCCCCTATTTTAAAATAACAATGCAGTGGACATTTGGGTACTTAAATCTTTGTTAATATTTATGATTATTTCCTTAAGATAATTATTAAAGGAGAATTCTTGAGAAAAAGAGTATGAATATATTGGGGGATCTTAATACAAAGATTAGTTACCAAATTGCTCTCATGAATGGCTGTACATACTTCTGCCAATATGTTAGTATTTGTCATTTCCCTTAATCTTTCTCATCACTAGGTGTTATGAAAAATATGCAATGTAGTAGTATATAATCTAATTTGTGTTGAGATTATAATAAATATGTTAATTTAGTTTTTGTTAGTTTTCAATTTTATTTTTAAGTTTATGTTAATAAATCTGTCTTTTGTTGTAAGATGTCTGAAATTCTTAAATGCATGTATGTGTATATGTATGTGTGTAATAAGGGTGATATGTTATAAATGTTTCCTTTCATCCAATAATAATATTTTATACTATTTGTGCATTCCTAATCTTATTAAAGATTGAAAGCCTCTTAGAGTTCTCAGGAGTTTTCCCTTTTCTTCATATAGAAGTCTAACTCTTTGATTTAAGGATGCTATTTTTTGTGCTGCTTTTGCATGTTTTATTTGTGTGTTTTTATCTGTAGCACAGGATTAGGTATATAGAAGATCCTCAGTAAGTATTTGAATTAATACATTCATTCACTTGCATAAACCAGGATTTCCATTCCTTTCCATAAAGAAGATAATTTTTGTTTCAACAAGCTCTAGAAACTTCCACTTTCTCCAGTGCTTCTATTTTGTCACTATATGGAGAGCAGTTTTTTTGTTTTACTTACTCATTTCCATAGCAAGGACAGTGATATTATGCCAAGAAAACTCTTCTCGATCAAGAGGTCTCGCAGTCATTAGGGCACCTGTTGTAATGTCAACATAGAAGAACCTTCCAGGGTCACTGCTTCTGTCAATGGAATATCTGCAAAAACAGAGATTACACACATCGTTTTATTTGGATAAGCATACTGTGGCATATTCCATAAGAGAACTGAGTGCATGCCATGTGAAACAGGATAGTTCTCAGTTATGGGCACTTGGAAGACTGCATTGCTGTTTTATCTGTCCAAAAACCCTCCCCGCCCCCGCAAAAGAAAACCCCAAACACAAAACAACAACAAACTATTACTGCTTTGATTTCCTCATTCATAAAATGAAATAAAACAGGGTACCAAAGAGTTAGGGTAGTTTCACGCTTTTTAAACATCAATTTGAGCTATTTAAAGCTTAAAACTGCCCTAAGACTTTTGGGACACTCTGAATGTCCGCCCCTACATATCTTTGTTCAAAAAAAAATTTTATTCAAATAAGTCCAGAAACGATAAATGGGAACTGGAAAAGATATAGTTACGTGGTTCTGGTTCCTGTAAGTTGTATCACCTATTGAGAAGGAAAGATTTGAATCAGGTCTTTTGTAAAGATACTAATGACCTGCTGTCAAACACACTAACGGTATTTGCTAGATGGGATGTCCTTACCTATGGAATGTTACTAGCAAGATGGACCAGGTCTGTCTAGGTTGCTTATTGTAAAGAAGCCTGGAATTTATGAATTTATTGGGCGCAGCGTGCTGGAAAATGTCATGTGAGCTATGTAATTAATGGGGTATAAAAAGCAGATGTTCCACAATCAAAATGGCTCCTTCTGTTCAAGCATTGCACTTCATCCTTTGCTTACACTTTTCATATTCAGTGTGGACCAACATGCATCCTTATACAGGAAAAAGAAGGATAGTTACAGGCACCTACACCTGACAGTTTCAGACCTCTCTAGGGAAAGAATGCTTAGCTCATATTTTGATATTGTTTATATCCTTTGAGTCCTTATTTACCTTGATACTGTGTAAGACCTGTAATTCCTGTTGAATCTGATTTGGCAGTCTGACCCTTTGTATTATCTCACCTAAGTTGTCTTACCTGGTGTCCATATTAGGAGATTCACTAAGTATGGAGGGAGTCTCAGGCATCTGTATGTTTAAAAACCTTCATAAGGGGTTTTGATATGTAGCCATGATTGAGAACCATCCTTTAGAATCTTATGTAGTCCTTGGTAATGGCCAGTAGTTATGATCTGTGCTGTTTATTGAATACCAGGCATTTTATAGCTTCTTTTTACAAAAACATACATATATTTTTAACATCTTTATTGGAGTACAGTTGCTTCACAATGCTGTGCCAGCCTCTGCTGTACAACAAAGTGAATCAGCCGTATGCATACATATATCCCCATATCCCCTCCCTCTTTTTTTTTTACATCTTTATTGGAGTATAATTACTTTACAATGGTGTGTTTATAACAAAGTGAATCAGTTATACATATACATATGTTCCCATATCTCTTCCCTCTTGCATCTCCCTCGCTCCCACCCTCCCTATCCCACCCCTCTAGGTGGTCACAAAGCACCGAGCTGATCTCCCTGTGCTATGCGGCTGCTTCCCACTAGCTATCTATTTTACATTCGGTAGTGTATATATGTCCATGTCACTCTCTCACTTCGTCCCAGCTTCCCCTTCTACCTCCCCATGTCCTCAAGTCCATTCTCTACGTCTGCATCTTTATTCCTGTCCTGCTCCTAGGTTCTTTAGTACCATTTTTTTTTTTTAGATTCCATATATATGTGTTAGTGTATGGTATTTGTTTTTCTCTTTCTGACTTACTTCACTCTGTGTGACAGACTCTAGGTCCATCCACCTCACTATAGATAACTCAATTTTGTTGCTTTCTATGGCTGAGTACTATTCCATTGTATATATATGCCACATCTTCTTTATCCATTCATCTGTCGATGGACACTTAGGTTGCTTCCATGTCCTGGTTATTGTAAATAGTGCTGCAGTGAAAATTGTGGTACATGTCTCCTTTTGAATTATGGTTTTCTCAGGGTATATGCCCAGTAGTGGGATTACTGGGCCATTCGGTAGTTCTATTTTTAGTTTTTAAGGAACCTCCATGCTGTGAGAGTGGCTATATCAATTTACATTCCCACCAACAGTGCAAGAGGGTTCCCTTTTCTCTACACCCTCTCCAGCATTTACTGTTTGTAGATTTTTTGATGCTGGCCATTCTGACTGGTGTGAGTTGATACCTCATTGTAATTTTGATTTGCATTTCTCTAATGATTAGTGATGTTGAGCATCCTTTCATGTGTTTGTTGGCAATCTGTATATCTTCTTTGGACAAATGTCTATTTAGGTGTTCTGCCCATTTTTGGATTGGGTTGTTTGTTTTTTTGATATTGAGCTGCATGAGCTGCTTGTATATTTTGGAGATTAATCCTTTGTCAGTTGCTTCATTTGCAAATATTTTCTCCCATTCAGAGGGTCGTCTTTTCGTTTATGCTTTCCTTTGATGTGCAAAAGCTTTTAAGTTTCATTAGGTCCCATTTGTTTATTTTTGTTTTTATTTCCATTTCTCTAGGAGGTGGGTCAAAAAGGATCTTGCTGTGATTTATGCCATAGAGTGTTCTGCCTTTGTTTTCCTCTAAAGAGTTTTATAGTATCTGGCCTTACATTTAGATCTTTAATCCATATTGAGTTTATTTTTGTGTATGGTATTAGGGAGTGTTCTAATTTCATTCTTTTACATGTAGCTGTCCTGTTTTCCCAGCACCACTTATTGAAGAGGTTGTCTTTTCTCCATTGTATATTCTTGCATCCTTTATCAAAGATAAGGGGACCATATGTATGTGGGTTTTTCTCTGGGCTTTCTATCCTGTTCCATTGATCTATATTTCTGTTTTTGTGCCAGTGCCATACTGTCTTGATTACTGTAGCTTTGTAGTACAGTCTGAAGTCCAGGAGTCTGATTCCTCCAGCTCTGTTTTTCTTTCTCAAAATTGCTTTGGCTATTCGGGGTCTTCTGTGTTTCCATACAAATTGTGCAATTTTTTGTTCTAGTTCTGTGATAAATGCCATTGGTGGTTTGATAGGGATTGCATTGAGTCTGTAGATTGCTTTGGGTAGTATAGTCGCTTTCACAATGTTGATTCTTCCAGTTCAAGAACATGTTATGTCTGTATCATCTTTACTTTCTTTCATCAGTGTCTTATACTTTCTGCATACAGGTCTTTTGTCTCCTTAGGTAGGTTTATTCCTAGGTATTTTATTCTTTTTGTTGCAGTGGTAAATGGGAAACACTCCCATTTCTCTTTCAGATTTTTCATCATTAGTGTATAGGAATGCAAGAGACTTTCTGTGCATTAATTTTGCATCCTGCTGCTTTACCAAATTCATTGATTAGCTCTAGTAGTTTTCTGGTAGCATCTTTAGGGTTCTCTATGTATAGTATCATGTCATCTGCAAACAGTGACAGTTTTACTGCTTCTTTTCCGATTTGGATTTTTCTTATTTCGTTTTCTTCTCTGATTGCTATGGCTAAAAATTCCAGAACTATGTTGAATAATAGTGATGGGAGGGGGCAACCTTGTCTTATTCCTGATCTTAGTGGAAATGGTTTCAGTTTTTCACCATTGAGAATGATGTTGGTGTGGGTTTGTCACATATGGCCTTTATTATGTTGAGGTAACTTCCCTCTTTGCCTACTTTCTGGAGGGTTTTTATCATAAATGGGTGTTGAATTTTGTCAAAAGCTTTTTCTGATCTATCGAGATGATCATATGGTTTTTATCCTTTAGTTTGTTAATATGGTGTATCACACTGACTGATTTGCATATACTGTAGAATCCTTGCATTCTTGGGATAAACCCCACTTGATCATGTGTATGATCCTTTTAATGTGCTGTTGGATTCTGTTTACTAGTATTTTGTTGAGGATTTTTGCATCTGTGTTCATCAGTAATACTGGCCTGTAGTTTTCTTTTTTTGTGACATCCTTGTCTGGTTTCAGTATCAGGTGATGGTGGCCTCGTAGAATGAGTTTGGGAGGGTTCCTCCCTCTGCTATGTTTTGGAAGAGTTTGGGAAAGATAGGTGTTAGCTCTTCTCTAAATGTTTGATAGAATTTGCCCGTGAAGCCATCTGGTTCTGGGCTTCTGTTGAAAGATTTTTAATCACAGTTTCAATTTCAGTGCTTGTGATTGGTCTGTTTATATTTTCTATTTCTTCCTGGTTCAGTCTCAGATGGTTGTAGTTTTCTAAGAATTTGTCCTTTTCTTCCAGGTTGTCCATTTTATTGTCATATAGTTGCTTGTAGAAATCTCTCATGTTTCTTTGTATTTCTGCAGTGTCAGTTGTTACTTCTTCTGTTTCATTCTATTGATTTGAGTCTTTTCCCTTTTTCCTTGATGAGTCTGGCTAACGGTTTATCAATTTTGTTTGCCTTCTCAAAGAACCAGCTTTTAGTTTTATTGTTCTTTGCTATCATTTCCTCCATTTCCTTTTCATTTATTTCTGATCTGATCTTTATGATTTCTTTCCTTCTGCTAACTTTGGGGGTTTTTTGTTCTTCTTTCTCCAGTTGCTTTAGGTGTCAGCTTGGGTTGTTTATTTGAGTTTTTTCTTGTTTCTTGAGATAGGATTGTATTGCTATGAACTTCCATCTTAGAACTGCTTTTTCTGCATCCCATAGGTTTGGGGTCATCGTGTTTTCATGGTCATTTGTTTCTAGGTATTTTTTGATTTCCTCTTTGATTTCTTCAGTGATCTCTTGGTTATTCAGTAGTGTACTGTTTAGCCTCCAATATGTTTGCATGTTTTACACTTTTTTTCCTGTAATTCATATCTCCTCTTATAGCGTTGTGGTAAGAAAAGATACTTGATATGATTTCAATTTTCTTAAATTTCCCAAGGCTTGATTTGTGAACCAAGATATGATCTACCCTGGAGAACATCCCATGAGCACTTGAAAAGAAAGTGTATTCTGTTGTTTTTGGATGAAATGTCCTATAAATATCAATTAAATCCATCTTGTTTAATGTGTAATTTAAAGCTTGTGTTTCCTTATTTATTTTCATTTTGGATGATCTGTCCATTGGTGAAAGTGGGGTGTTAAAATCCTCTACTATGACTGTATTACTGTCAATTTTCCCTTTTATGGCTGGTACCATTTGCCTTATGTATTGAGGTGCTCCTATGTAGGGTGCATGAATATTTACAGTTGTTATATCTTCTTCTTGGATTGATCCCTTGATCATTATGTGGTGTCCTGCTTTGTCTCTTGTCACAAACAATTTTTATTTTAAAGACTCTTTTGTCTGATATGAGAATTGCTACTCCAGCTTTGTTTTGATTTCCATTTGCATGGAATATCTTTTTCCAATTCCTTACTTTCAGTCTGTATGTGTCCCTGGCTCTGAAGTGGGTCTCTTGTAGACAGCATATATATGGGTCTTGTTTTTGTATCCATTCATCCAGTCTGTGTCTTTTGGTTGGAGCATTTAATCCATTTACATTCAAGGTAATTATCGATATGTATGTTCCTATTACCATTTTCTTAATTCTTAATTGTAGGTCTTTTCCTTCTCTTGTGTTTCCTGCCTAGAGAAGTTCCTTTAGCATTTGTTGTAAAGCTGGTTTGGTGGCGCAGAATTCTCTTAGCTTTTGCTTGTCTGTAAAGCTTTTAATTTCTCCGTCAAATCTGGATGAGATCCTTGCCGGGTAGAGTAATCTTGGTTGTAGGTTCTTCCCTTTCATCACTTTAAATATGTCTTGCCACTCCATTCTGGCTCGCAGAGTTTCTGCTGAAAGATCAGCTGTTAATCTCATGGAGATTCCCTTGTATGTTATTTGTTGCTTTTCCCTTGCTGCTTTTAATATTTTTTCTTTGTATTTAATGTTTGATAGTTTGATTAATATGTGTCTTGGCGTGGTTCTCCTTGGATTTATCCTGTATGGGACTCTCTGTGCTTCCTGGACTTGATTGACTATTTCCTTTCCCATATTAGGGAAGTTTTTAACTACAATCTCTTCAAATATTTTCTCAGTCCCTTTCTTTTTCTCTTCTTCTTCTGGGATCCCTATCATTCGAATGTTGGTGTGTTTAATGTAGTCCCAGAGGTCTCTGAGACTGTCCTCAATTCTTTTCATTCTTTTTTCTTTATTCTGCTCTGCGATAGTTATTTCCACTATTTTATCTTCAGTTCACTTATCTGTTCTTCTGCCTCAGTCATTCTGCTATTGATTCCTTCTGGAGAGTTTTAAATATCATTTATTGTGTCACTCATCATTGTGTGTTTGCTCTGTAGTTCTTCTAGGTCCTTGTTAAACATTTCTTGTATTTTGTCCATTCTGTTTCCACGATTTTGGATCACCTTTACTCTCATTACTCTGAATTCTTTTTCAGGTATACTGCCTATTTCCTCTTCATTTGTTTGGTCTGGTGAGTTTTTACTTTGCTCCTTCATCTGCTGTGTATTTCTCTGCCTTCTCATTTTGCTTAACTTACTGTGTTTGGGGTCTCTAGGTTTGTAGTTCCCGTTTTTTTCGTGTCTGCCCCCATTGGGTCAGGTTGGTTCAGTGGTTGTGTAGGCTTCCTCGTGGAGGGGACTGGTGCCTGTGTTCTGGTGGATGAGGCTGGGTCTTGTCTTTCTGGTCGGCAGGACCGTGTCCGGTGGTATGTTTTGGGGTGTCTGTGAACTTATTATGATTTTAGACAGCCTCTGTGCTAATGGGTGGGGTTGTGTTCTTGTCTTGCTAGTTGTTTGGCATAGGGTATCCAGCACTGGAGCTTGCTGGTTGTTGAGTGGAGCTGCGTCTTAGCATTGAGACGGAGGTCTCTGGGAGAGCTCTCGCCGTCGCCGATTGATATTACATGGGGCTGGATGGTTTCTGGTGGCCCAGTATCCTGAACTCGGCTCTCCCACCTCAGAGGCTCAGTCCTGACACCTGGCCAGAGCACCAGGACCCTGTCAGCCACACAGCCAGGTATGTGCGGAGTTTCTTGCCTTTTGGGAAGTCTGAGGTCTTCTGCCAGTGTTCAGTAGGTGTTCTGTAGAAGTTTTTCCACATGTAGATGTATTTTGATATACTTGTGGGGAGGAAGGTGATCTCCATGTCTTACCCTCAGCCATCTTGAAGGTCCTCTTGGGTTTAAACTTGTAATCACATAAATTTGTTAGATCTCAGAGGGGAGGCACTGCATGCCATGCAGGGCCACAGAGGAAGGTCCAGGTTTTGGTTGGGTGGCAAAGACAGGAGCAAGAGGAAACTCTAGGCCAGAGTCTTTAATGGGGTTTCTGAACTTGAGTTTACTGGGGAATAGCAGAGAAACTGCAATTCTAGAAGGCACAGTGTTGCAAGTTACAGGCCAGTCTGTGGAGAGTTCAGGATGGGCTGTATTTATCTATAGCTTCTTTTTAAATTCTACAGGATCTCTAGGATGTAGGTATTATCTCACCTAACAGGAAACTAGGACTTAGAGAAGTTAAGTCACTTTCATACAGTTACACAGCTAATAATTTGCAGCTAACAGTAAGATTTGAAACATACATGTGTTTATATATAAACTATTGTATATATAATATACAGTAAATTATATATAAATGATTCTCTTTCTTATATATTATATATATATAAGCTATTGTAACATACTGGGTTCTAAATTCCATTTAAAGTTGCCAGCGGTTGCAAACAAACCTATTTTCAAAACAGAAATAGAGTCACAGATGTAGAAAACAAACTTACAGTTATCAAGGACGAAGCGGGGGGGGGGAGGGATACATTGGGAGATTGGGATTGACATATACACACTACTATATATAAAATAGATAACTAATAAGAACCTACTGTATAGCACAGGGAACTCTACGCAATACTCTTTAATGACCTATATGGGAATAGAATCTAAAAGAGTGGATATATGTATATGTATAACTGATTCATTTTGCTGTAAACTCGAAACTAACACAACATTGTAAATCAACCATAATCCAGTAAAAATTAATTTTAAAAAAGTTGCCAGCGGAATTCCCTGGTGGTCCAGTGGTTAGGACTCCGGGCTTTCACTGCCAAGGGCCCAGGTTCAATCCCTGATCAGGGAACTAAGATCCCACAAGCTGTGCAGCATGGCCAAAAAAAAAAAAAAAAAGTTGCCAGCAATTGCAGTCTCTATCTTAAAGTTGTTGAAACTGGGAAATACTGCCCATTTGATGGGAGTAAGTAGTTTCTTTACTTTAGTGCATTGTTTTTCAATCTGAAATAAATATGGTGGGTTGTGACTAGTGTAGAAAGAACATGTATATGTATGCCAGACTGCATTCCAGTGAGGGTAAATATTGATGGTAAAACTTTTGTTTCAATATAAATAAATAAATAAATAAATAAATAAATAAAGTATATACCAGTATATGTATTATTTGGTAAAGTATTTTGTTTCGAGTATTTATTTTTTCCTGCAGAGATTCAGGATGACTGTTCAGAGAATTAGGAATTAAAGGGAAAGGTTACCACTAAAGGCTGGAGAAGTTGGAAACATTTCAGTTCTAACTCTCCAAGTGTTGGGAAATTTAAATAAGTAAAGTAATGCTTCTCTCTGCTTCTGACCCTGTTACTGTAGCCAGGCACTGCTCTAAACATCTTACCTGTATTGACTCATATAATACCCACAATAAACCTATGAGGTAGGTACTATTTATCATCCCCATTTTACAGGTGAGAAAACTGGAGCATGGAAAGGTTAAGACATTTACCCAAGGTTGCACAGCTGGGAATCAAACCTAGGCCTATGGAATGTATGAGATTGCTTAAGGAAACAAAACCTTAACTGTTTTTTGAAGATAGATTAAGCCATGATAGCCGACAGTTGACTATTTAATAAAGAATAAACACATGCCTACAAAGTTAATTTAAAATTAACTGGAGCGTTTTTTTTTTTTTTTAGGTATAATTAGTGATTTAGTTTTAAAGTTTACTGGCTATTTTAAGATTTGAATTTATCTTAGAAAAAAAATACTCGTTGGCTCCTGACAGTCTTTTCTTTCAGCTCCCCAAACAGGAGAAAAGCCAGCCATTCAGCCCACAGAGCTGTAACCCTGATGGCAGCTCTCCAAGTTGTAGGCATAATGCTGAGGGGAGAGGCAGCCTATGATGAACCAGCTTCCTGCATTCAAACCTACAAGGCCATAGCAAATGTCACAGATGGTAGGGGAGATGGAATGATGGAAATAACTGACAGAACCCATGACAGTACTGCCGCTGACACACTGAGAGGAAACGCTGCAGGCCTGCCTCAGAGAAGCCTCCCTCAAGTGGAATTCCTCTTCCATTTCCCAGGCGGGGCCTGAATTGAGGCAATGATAGCATTCATTACTCTGAATGGGACGCTGGGCCAATTTTCAGGACTCAAGAGAACAAATTTAAAGGCATAGATACAGATAGAAAATGAGGAAATTGGGATACACTAGTGAATTATGTAGGTGGTTTTCCTTTCTCTAATCATAATATTCTCATATGTATAGGCATAACATACACATACAGAACTGCCTTCAGCCAACAATAGCTGGTGTTCGTTGAGCTCCCTGCTTGTTTACTTGGCTGAGGACATTCTCTGAATTTAGGAGTGCTTTTGGAGGTAGGGTGTCATGGACAGGCTCCCTGAATCCATACACACTCTAGGAAGGCACAGGGGGACAAGCTGTTTCCATACGAGCAGGAGCCTATTTCAGTTGCCTAATGGTTCAGTTTCCTGCTTGCTAGAAATTCCTTGAGCATTTATTAAAAATTTAGGTGATCCAAACATTGTAATTTTCATGTACATATAACTAAATCTGGAGACTTAGTTTTGGGCTTTACTAATAAATGATGACCAGTTTATATGCCTGAACACACCATAAACTTTCTAGAAATGAGATTATAAAAGTCCTGATAATCTTTTTAAAAAGTTCAGTGACCTTTTATCCATAGCATTTGAACCTCAGGTGGTATGTTGTTTTTTGGGTGATTTAATATGAATTTTCTTTTTAGGAATGTGAACCTCATTTATTTGCAACAAAAATGCACAAGATAGACAAGTGGCATATGGCATATTCAAATTATTTTTAAAAGAAAATAACTTTTATAGTATAAATAAGGAGAAAACAAGCAATTTGGTGAAAGATAATGTAGGAAAGTACTTTCCAAATGGGTTTATTAAGTAATAGCCAGAGATTTGACTTCTAGTTGCTTTTCCTTCTCAGAATCCAGGACCCCTGGTGTTCTGCTTGGCTCCAGAGACCATTCTTTGTTCCTGTGGGACAGTACAAAGGGTCAGAGACTCTATCTCACAATATGAATTCTGTTCCTTCTTTCCAGCCGAAATGCAGAGGACGATTATCTCTAGTTATGATAAGTGGAATTCTGCTTTATCCCCTGTGCCTGAACGCTTATCGTGTTACCTCCAGGCCTGTGGCTGTTGCCTTGTTCTTGCCAGTTTCTCTTTCAAGACCTAGAACCCTGCCCTAGAATAAGCCCAGTGGACCCTGCTCTATGCCTCCCGCCTATTCACTCTTGGATTCCTCCTGACTGGGATGTATTGGACTACACAGACACCCTACTATAGACCTCCCTGATGTTAATTGCATCAGTGCCATGCCAGCCAACTGACAGTTTTCAGTAGCTCATCATCTGAAGCAGCATTTTCGGTTAGCCAGACAGGATTCCCTCATTTTGTATCCTCATTTTGCTCCATGCCAGCAGTGGATCTAGGCCTGCTGGTGTTTCTCCTTCCTTCCTAGATATGTGTTGAGATAACGACTTTAGTCCTGAATAGTGCACATTCGCTCTAGGGCTGTGTGTGTGTGTGTGTGTGTGTGTGTGTGTGAATTTCCTTGTTTCCTGACTGCTTTCAGTCTCTTTTGCTTGTCATTTAGTAGTGTGACTCCTGACAAAATCATTTTTCCAGTGCTTACCGTGTAGGAGTCCAGAATCAGAATCTGGAAAGAAGATGTGGAAGCATCCACTGGATATTCTGATTGACTCTTTTAGAAATGAGATCTGATTTTTTTCAGACTGTGCTTGTTTTATTTCAAACACTTTCCCTCCATAAAGTTTTATTGTCTAGAGTTTTTTCCCACAGTAGTGTCTCTGATATGAATAGATTAATCAGAAGATATTCTTGGGCTTCTGATATAACTATAATATTTATATTACAAATATAAATTTATAATAGAATTGGTTTCATTTGTGTTGTTGTTTTGGGGATAGTATTCCACAAACTTCTATTATACATTTAGAAAGCTTAAGGTTGAAATATCACTTCTATAAAATTGTTACAGCTCATAAAGATTAGTTTTCTTCTAAAAATCAAATATCAGAATTCAAGCAAAATAATTTTAGCCATTTTAATGCCTGAAAATGTAAAATGTTTGCTAATTGGTTAGAGGAAGCAGATTTCCCCCAGTATGGTTAAACTCAGGAGAGACCCGTCTTTATTAGACTGCAAAAGCACATTTTCATTAAATACAAAATGGCATTAGGTGAGGAAGGTAACCGGCTGACAGAAAAGGCCTTTGATGAATCAGGGTGTGTTTAAAATGTGCTATCTGCACTAAAGCCCTAGATCCATTTGTGTAGCTTTCAACAATTAATGTGACAGATGGCCTCAAACAACCTTGGAATCCTGATCTTTTGTGTCAAGCTTCAGAGGCTTGGCAGTTGCTCTGGAAGGTTGAAGTGTCAATCTGTCCACCAGCGGTTTGCACTTTGGTTCCGTAGTCAACAGGAGATGGCCATGGCTATAAGAGCAGCTCTCTACCCCTCCTGAGGGCGAAGCATCTAGGTTGGAATCTTGATGTTCAAAACATACTTTGGAGAGGTTGTTATGTGGGCTTGCAATAGAAAGCCACTCTACATGGCATCAAAGCTGTTGACAACAGTAGTAGTTTCTGTGTCTGTTCTTTGTATAGTATATGGAAATATGTGTTTATATATGTGTTTTCCATTTTTTAAAGTAAAAAAATCAAAAGTTCATAAAAATTAAAAGAATGTACAGTAATCACCTTTATATTCACCACTAAGATTCAACGACTTTTAATGTTTTGACATCTATGTATCTGTCTATTTGGCAATATCTGGGGACTTTTTAGATTGTTACCACTCAGGGGATGCTACTAGCATTTTGTAGGTAGAGGCTAGAGATGCTGCTAAACATTGTACAATACATTGAACAGGCAGCCCCCTCAACAAAGAATTATCCACCCCCAAATGTCAATAAGACCACAATTGAGAATTGAGAGGTGTGTGTATGTGTGTTGCTGAACCAGCTGACAGTGAGTTGTAGACATAATGGCACTTCATTTCTAAATAACATGAAAAGTCCACATTATTTAAGAAGAAAAGAATTTAAAGAAATAGGAGAGTGTCCAGAGATGGAAGAAGCAGAGAAAAAGTGCTAGAAAATTAGATATAAGGGAAGATTCCAGGATATAAGGATAAGGTGAAATGTGTAGAAAAACCTGATTGAGTTGTTGGTCACATCTGGATCCTTGGCAGAAATGATCTGTATGGTTGTTCCAATTGCCACATCTTCAGGTACCTCCACAAAATAAAAGCCAGGTTCAAACACAGGGGGCTCATCCACATCTTCCACACTGATGTGCACTGTGGTTGTGTCCTGAAATGGGCCTAGGTTCAGAAAACGCATCTCTAGGTGAGGATTGGCTCCCTCCACTTTTAAGGTGTAGCTTTTCTTGGTTTCAAAACTCAGGGGCTGAAAGTAATGACAGGAAAATAGATCAGTTAGGAGCATACACGTCAGGGTTCTAAAGAATGGATGATACTGCTGGCTAGTGGGTAGATTCTCAAATGCATTAAAATGGTGGAAAAGAGGCAAGAGGAAAAATAAGGGAATTTTTTCTTTTGTTCCATGGTTCTCGGAACGCGGGCCTCTCACTGTTGCGGCCTCTCCCGTTGCGGAGCACAGGCTCCGGACGCGCAGGCTCAGCAGCCATGGCTCACGGGCCCAGCCGGTCCGCGGCATGTGGGATCTTCCCGGACCGGGGCACGAACCCGTGTGCCCTGCATCGGCAGGTGGACTCTCAACCACTGCGTCACCAGGGAAGCCCTGTTCCATGGTTCTTGGTCTTAATGTCACTTTCAACAATTTGGGTAAAGAAAGTAAGGAGGATGCTAAAGGAAGCCATTTTGCTGATGAAGAAAGGCACTGAACCCTGGGCAGTGCTGACTTAACTTGTCTACTCTTTAATCAGCATGGTCATCTTTAGAAATGCTTGTTCATTTGAAAAGGTGTCATGATAATTAAGAGAGAGTTTGAGTTCTGTTTCAGCATATCCATACAACTGAGGCCTAGGCTTTTCTGTTTTCTTTGAAAAAACCCAGTTCTTGAGTACAAAGGCAATAGTGATTTTATTCCAATAAACTATCAATAAACACCTCACAAAGGTTCTCAAAGCACTGTGTCAGATCAATATTTGTGTGTTTAGTTTATCGTAGACAATCTTTTTTAAAAACCTAATCCAGTACCTCATTTTACAATGAAAGAAACTGAGACTCAGCGAGCTAGCAGACTGGCCTAAGCTGATGTGGTTACGCTGTGTCAGAGTAGAAATGCTGCTCTTGATCTGTAAATTCCTCATTCAAGGCTCACCCACAAAAGTTTAACTTTGTCTAATAAAACCCCATGTCATAAAATATAATGTTTTTGGTGTTTCCTTTTTTGGATCTATCTCTACCTTCAGAATGTTTTATGTCAAAATAAATACAGCACTTTAGGGCAGAAAGTGGACTTGAATGCCATCTCAAGAATAATCCATTTGTGTTTCTTTTTTTTAACTGACAAAAATGTATAAAAGTTTAAAGCAACACTTACCTCAAAATATCATTAATAATTTAAAAAATGATGGAAACTCAATTCTATAATTACAGAGGATAGTGAAGCAGTTACTAAAGCTTAAAAGTCACATGTCAAGTTGGTGATGACAAGTTTTTCTAGCTAAACATTTCATTCATTTGTCCCTTTTTCATAAAATGTGCTGAATGTCAGCACATTCCATGTTAGAAAGAGGCATGTGTCTAAGCAACTGGTTTGGTTTTGAGAAACAAACAGCAGTAGGAATTGCTTTAACTGAATTTGTTATTTTCAAATTCTAACAAAAAGTTTTTTGTTTGTTTTGTTGCTGTTGTTGGTTTACCACTGGTCCTGTATTTACTTAGCACCATACTTTGTACTCTTCGTTTCATGGAGTCCATCGTTCCCATTTGAACGAAGTGGCCATTTCCACCAGCTGCCCTGTGTCTGTAGTTCTTAGTCAAAAGGCAGGGTTTTCATAAACAGGGAAATCTGCCACTCAGGTTTCAATAAATTTGAAGGAATAGGTTTACCAGTTTATTTTATTTATACTACTCTTTTAAGTCTAGACATTTATCTTTCCTGGTAAATTACACTGTATTCTTTTAGAATTCTTTCCTTATGTAGAAGTAACCCAGAGTGGACACTGATTGTTTATGTTAGGTTTGAGCTAGGCAAAATATGTTGTTCCTTTAATTTTAAGTCATTTTTCTAATTTGGTATGAATTTTGTAAAAATTAAGATGTAACTTACATACATTAAAATTCATCTTTTTTAGTGTAAATTTTTGTAGGTTTTGACAAATGTATACAATTATGTACGTGTCTCCTATGATAATTAAGATATAGAACAGTTCCATCACCCCATTATGCCCTGATCAGTACCTCTTTGTGGTCAGGTCCCACCCCCCTGGCACCCATTGATCTATTTTGTGTCCCTTTTACAAGAATGTCATATAAATGCAGTCATTCAGTAGGTAGTCTTTTGAGTCTGGTTTCTTTCACTTAACATATGCATTTGAGATTCATTCATGTCATTGTGAATGTGGAGTTTGTCCCTTTTATTGTCAAGTAGTATTCCATTGTATGGATGTACCACAGTTTGTTTATCCATCCTCCACTGGAGGTACATTTGAGTTGTTTCCAATTTCTGATGGTTATGAGTAAAGCTGCTATGAACATTTGTATACAGGTTTTTGTGGGAACATAGATTTTCATTTCACTTGGGTAAATACCTAGGAGTGGGATCATAGGATTATTTGGTAAGCATATTTTAAATGTTATAAGAAACTTCCAAACCAATTTTCAAAGTGGCTGTACCATTTTGCATTCCCACCAGGAATGTATGAGAGTTCTGGTTGCTCCACATCCTAGTCATTATTTGGTTTTGTCAGTTTTTCTGGTTTTAGCATCCTACTGGCTGTGAAATGGTTTCTCATTGTGGTTTTGTTTTGCATTTCCCTAATGCCTAATGATGTTGAGCATCTTTATATCTTCTTGAAGAGTTCTTTATATATTTTATATTAAAGTCTTTTATCAGACAGGTGATTTGCAAATATTTTCTCCCAATCTGTGATTTATTTTTTCACTCTTTTATCAGTGAAGAAAAGAAACTCTTAAAGTCTCATTTATCACATTTTATTTTGTAGATTGGGATTTTGGTGTCATATCTAAAAAAATTACCTAATCAGGGTCACAAAGACTTTCTTCTCTGTTTTCTTCTAGAAATTTTACAGTTTTAGTTTTTCACATTTAGGTAAATCATCTATTTTGGGTTTATTTTTGTAGCTATGAATCAAGGTTCTTTATTTTTTTTTTTTGTATACAGACATACAATTTTTCTAGCACTGTTGAAAGACTAGAGCGAGTTTTTAATTATTGTTAAAATTTCTTTTTAAATAAGTTACTCAGTGATTTTTATATTATTTAAGATTATTGTCTCCCTTAAATAATTTTATTATTTAAAATTTAAAGAAAACATTGCCTTAAATACCCTAAACTTTAAATTGCCCATAATTGATATGAGTTTGACATTTCTGTCTAGAAAAGTTTTTGTACTTGTTTTTACATATTTAAATAGTAAATCAAAGAGTAGTAATGTCTGAGAACCCAAGTTAAATTCAAGAAATTTCCTAGAGTTGGAGCACGTAAAAATGAAGTTATTATATCCTTGAAAATTGAGTAATGAAGATCATGTTACAAAATAGTAATGCAGTTCCCCTAAGCAGCATTAATCATTCCCTCTTCTTTTCCCATAGCACTTTGTCTTACTTCCGTTATGGCTCTTCTTATTTTGTATTATAAATATTTCTTTCTGTGTTGGTTGCCTTCATGATACTAAAGGGCAAAGATTATGATTTAGTCAGATTTTTATTCCCCAGTACCTAGGGAGGGACTAAAACCCAAAAATGTTGTTACATTGAGTAGTGCAAAAGTGTTTCAGTGTATTAACATGTATTGATACTAGTTGAGTGATGATATATACAGACTTTACGTTGCCATATTTCAATGATTTAAAGATACACATTTTTTTGTATTTTGACATTTTGGAAATAGGGTTGCTTCTCCAATTGATAGCATCTTATAATTGCTGTAGGCTCAACGAGAGGTAGGATGTAGTTGTCACCATTTGTGCTAGCCAAACCTGGTCAAAGTCGTTCATGTACTTCGGTTGTGTTCTGCACTTGTTGGTAATACATGTGTTGAACTTTACTGCCTTCTAAAATGTCTTCAGAAAGATTGTATTATGATTCAACATTGAAACAAAGTTGCTGTGTAGGTAAAATGGTATGGAAACAATAGCAGGGAATAAATCTGATATTAGTGAAACAAATATGTCTGTGTCTGCAAGGGCTTTTCCAGTAACTACAAACAAAGGAATGAGAAAGCATTGTATCAAATTAGCAGGAGGTTTTGTGTGTGTGTGTGTGTGTGTGTGTGTGTTTTAAGTGATATATAAAACAGTGATGGGGGATGTGTCAGGGAGGACCTTCAAGATGGCAGAGGAGTAAGACGTGGAGATCACTTTCCTCCCCACAAATACATCCAAAATATATCTACATGTGGAACAACTCCTACAGAACACCTGCTGAATGCTGGCAGAAAACCTCAGACTTCCCAAAAGGCAAGAAACTCCCCATGTACCTTGGTAGGGCAAAAGAAGAAAGGAAAAACAGAGACCAAAGAATAGGGATGAGACCTGCACCTCTGGGAGGGAGCTGTGAAGGAGGAAAAGTCTGCACACACTAGGAAGCTCCTTCACTGGTGGAGATGGGGGGTGGGTGTGGAGGGAAGCTTTGGAGCCACGGAGGAGAGTGCAGCAACAGGGGTGCAGAGAGCAAAGTGGAGAGATTCCTGCACAGAGGATCAATGCTGACCAACACTCACCAGCCTGAGAGGCTTGTCTCCTCACCTGCCAGGGCGGGTGGGGGCTGGCAGCTGAGGCTCAGGCTTCAGAGGTCAGATCCCAGGGACAGGACTGGGGTTGGCTGCGTGAACACAGCCTGAAGGGGGCTAGTGCACCACAGCTAGCCGGGAGGAGTCTGGGAAAAAGTCTGGACCTGCTGAAGAGGCAAGAGACCGTTGTTTTGGGGTGCGTGAGGAGAGGGGATTCAGAGCACCGCCTAAATGAGCTCCAGAGATGGGTGCGAGCCACGGCTATCAGCTTGGACCCCAGAGACGGGCATGGAATGCTAACGCTGTGGCTGCAGCCACCAAGAATCCTGTGTGCAAGCACAGGTCACTCTCCACACCTCCCCTCCTGGGAGCCTGTGCAGCCCGCCACTGCCAGGGTCCCGTGATCCAGGGACAACTTCCCCGTGAGAACACATGGTGTTCCTCAGGCTGTTGCAACATTTTGACTTCTGCCGCCGCAGGCTCGCCCCGCATTCCATACCTCTCCCTCCCCCCGGCCTGAGTGAGCCAGAGCCCCTGAATCAGCTACTCCTTTAAACCTCTCCTGTCTGGGTGAAGAACAGATGCCAGAGGGTGACCTACGTGCAGAGGTGGTGCCAAATCCAAAGTTGAACCCCAGGAGCTGTGGGAACAAAGATGAGAAAGGGAAATCTATCTGTGCAGCCTCACGAGCAGCGCATTAAACCTCCACAGTCAACTTGATGTACCCTGTGTCTGTGGAATACCTGAGTAGACAACGAATCATCCCAAAACTGAGGTGGTGGACTTTGGGAGCAACTGTAGACTTGGGGTTTGCTTTCTGCGTCTAATTTGTTTCTAGTTTTATGTTTACCTTAGTTTAGTATTTAGAGCTTATTATCACTGGTAGATTGATTTATTGATTTGGTGGCTCTCTTCCTTTTTTTTTATATATGTACATATATTTTTTTCCCCTTTTTCTCTTTTTGGTAGTGTGTATGTGTATACTTCTTTGTGTGATTTTGTCTGTATAGGTTTACTTTTACCATTTGTCCTAGGGTTCTATCTGTCCGTTTTTTATTAGTATAGTTTTTAGTGCTTGTTATCATTGGTGGATTTGTTTATTGTTTTGGTTGCCCTCTTTTTTTTTTTTAAATTACATTTTATTTTAATAATACGTATTTTAAAATTTTTATGTTAATAACTTTATTTTATTATTTGTCTTTCTTTATTATTTTTTTCTTTTCTCCCTTTCTTCTGAGCTGTGTGGCAGACAGGGTCTTGGTGCTCTGGCCAGGTGTCAGGCCTGAGACTCTGAGGTAGGAGAACCGAGTTCAGGACATTGGTTCACCAGAGACCTACTGGCCCCATATAATATCACTCAGTGAGAGCTCTCCTAGAGATCTTCATCTCAACGCTAAGACCCAGCTCCACTTAGTGACCAGCAAGCTCCAGTGCTGGACATCCTATGCCAAACATCTAGCAAGACAGGAACACAACCCCACCCATTATCAGAGAGGCTGCCTAAAATCATAGTAAGTTCACAGACACCCCAAAACATACCACCAGACACGGTCCTGCCCACCAGAAGACAGAATTCAGCCTCATCCATCAGAACACAGGCACCAGTCCCCTCCACCAGGAAGCCTACACAACCCAGTGAAAGAACCATACCCACTGGGGGCAGAACCCAAAACAACAGGAACTACAAACCTGCAGCCTGTGAAAAAGAGACCCCAAAGACAGTAAGTTAAGCAAAATGAGAAGACAGAGAAATACACAGCAGATGAAGGAGCAAGGTGAAAACCCACCAGACCAAAAAAATGAAAAGGAAATAGGCAGTCTACCTGAAAAAGAATTCAGAGTAATGATAGTAAAGATGATCCAAAATCTTGGAAATAGAATGCAGAAAATACAAGAAAGGTTTAACAAGGACCTAGAAGAACTAAAGAGGAAACAAACTGATGAACAACACAATAAATGAAATTTAAAATTTTCTAGAAGGAATCAGTAGCAGAATAACTAAGGCAGAAGGACGGATAAGTGACCTGGAAGATAAGATAGTGGAGGGCTTCCCTGGTGGCGCAGTGGTTGAGAGTCCACCTGCCAATGCAGGGGACACGAGTTCATGCCCCGGTCCGGGAGGATCTCACATGCCACAGAGTGGCTGGGCCCGTGAGCCATGACCTCTGGGCCTGCGCATCCGGAGCCTGTGCTCCGCAACGGGGGAGGCCACAGTAGTGAGAGGCCTGCGTACCTCAAAAAAAAAAAAAAAAAAATGATAGTGGAAATAACTACCGCAGAGCAGAGTAAAGAAAAACAAATGAAGAGAATTGAGGACAATCTCAGAGACCTCTGGGACAACATTAAACGCACCAACATTCGAATTATAGGGGTCCAGAAGAAGAGAAAAAGAAAGGGACTGAGAAAATATTTGAAGAAATTATAGTTGAAAACTTCCCTAATATGGGAAAGGAAATAGTCAATCAAGTCCGGGAAGTTCAGAGTCCCATAAAGGATAAATCCAAGGAGAACCACGCCAAGACACATATTAATCAAACTATCAGAAATTAAATACAAAGAAAAAATATTAAAAGCAGCAAGGGAAAAGCAACAAGTAACATACAAGGGAATCCCCATGAGGTTAACAGCTGATCTTCCAGCAGAAACTCTGCAAGCCAGAAAGGAGTGGCAGGACATATTTATAGTGATGAAAGGGAAAAACCTACAACCAAGATTACTCTACCCAGCAAGGATCTCATTCAGGTTTGATGGAAAAATTAAAAGCTTTACAGACAAAGAGAATTCTGCGCCACCAAACCAGCTTTACAACAAATGCTAAAGGAACTTCTCTGGGAAGGAAACACAAGAAAAGGAAAAGACCTACAATAACAAACCCAAAACAATTAAGAAAATGGTAATAGGAACATACATAATGAGAATTACCTTAAATGTAAATGGATTAAATGCTCCAACCAAAAGACATAGACTGGCTGAATGGATACAAAAACAAGACCCGTATATATGCTGTCTACAACAGACCAACTTCAGACCTAGAGACACATACAGACTGAAAGTAAGGGGATGGAAAAAGATATTGCATGCAAATGGAAATCAAAACAAAGCTGGAGTAGCAATTCTCATATCAGACAAAATAGTCTTTAAAATAAAAATTGTTTGTTACAAGAGACAAAGCAGGACACCACATAATGATCAAGGGGTCAATCCAAGAAGAAGATATAACAACTGTAAATATTTATGCACCCTACATAGGAGCACCTCAATACATAAGGCAAATGGTATCAGCCATAAAAGGGGAAATTGACAGTAATACAGTCTTAGTAGGGGACTTTAACACCCCACTATCACCAATGGACAGATCATCCAAAATGAAAATAAATAAGGAAACACAAGCTTTAAATTACACATTAAACAAGATGGATTTAATTGATATTTATAGGACATTTCATCCAAAAACAACAGAATACACTTTCTTCTCAAGTGCTCATGGGATGTTCTCCAGGGTAGATCATATCTTGGTTCACAAATCAAGCCTTGGGAAATTTAAGAAAATTGAAATCGTACCAAGTATCTTTTCTTACCGCAACGCTATAAGAGGAGATATCAATTACAGGAAAAAATGTGTAAAACATGCAAACACATTGGAGGCTAAACAGTACACTACTGAATAACCAAGAGATCACTGAAGAAATCAAAGAGGAAATCAAAAAATACCTAGAAACAAATGACCATGAAAACACGATGACCCCAAACCTATGGGATGCAGAAAAAGCAGTTCTAAGATGGAAGTTCATAGCAATACAATCCCATCTCAAGAAATAAGAAAAAAACTCAAATAAACAACCTAAACTGACACCTAAAGCAATTGGAGAAAGAAGAACAAAAAAACCCCAAAGTTAGCAGAAGGAAAGAAATCATAAAGATCAGATCAGAAATAAATGAAAAGGAAATGGAGGAAATGATAGCAACAATAAAACTAAAAGCTGGTTCTTTGAGAAGGTAAACAAAATTGATAAACCGTTAGCCAGACTCATCAAGGAAAAAGGGAAAAGACTCAATAGAATGAAACAGAAGAAGTAACAACTGACACTGCAGAAATACAAAGGAACATGAGAGATTTCTACAAGCAACTATATGACAATAAAATGGACAACCTGTAAGAAAAGGACAAATTCTTAGAAAAGCGCAACCGTCTGAGACTGAACCAGGAAGAAATAGAAAATATAAACAGACCAATCACAAGCACTGAAATTGAAACTGTGATTAAAAATCTTCCAACAAAAAAAGCCCAGAAGCAGATGGCTTCACAAGCAGATTCTATCAAACATTTAGAGAAGAGCTAACATCTATCCTTCTCAAACTCCTCCAAAATATAGTAGAGGGAGGAACACTCCCAAACTCATTCTATGAGGCCACCATCACCCTGATACCAAAACCAGAGAAAGATGTCACAAAAAAAGAAAACTACAGGCCCATACCACTGATGAACATAGATGCAAAAATCCTCAGCGAAATACTAGCAAACAGAATCCAACAGCACATTAAACGGATCATACACCATGATCAAGTGGGGTTTATTCCAGGAATGCATGGATTCTACAGTATATGCAAATCAGTCAATGTAATACACTATATTAACAAATTGACGAATAAAAACCATATGATCATCTCAATAGATGCAGAAAAAGCTTTTGACAAAATTCAACACCCATTTATGATAAAATCCCTCCAGAGAGTAGGCATAGCGGAAACTTACTTCAACATAATAAAGACCATATCTGACAAACCCACAGCCAACATCATTCTCAATGGTGAAAAACTGAAACCATTTCCACTAAAATCAGGAACAAGACAAGGTTACCCACTCTCACCGCTGTTATTCAACATAGTTTTGGAGGTTTTAGCCACAGCAATCAGAGAAGAAAAAGAAATAAAAGGAATCCAAATCAGAAAAGAAGAAGTAAAGCTGTCACTGTTTGCAGATGATGTGATACTACACATAGAGGATCCTAAAGATGCTACCAGAAAACTACTAGAGCTAATAAGTGAATTTGGTAAAGTAGCCGGATACAAAATTAATGCACAGAATTCTCTTGCATTCCTATACACTAATGATGAAAAATGTGAAAGAGAAATTAAGGAAACACTCCTATTTACCATTGCAACAAAAAGAATAAAACACCTAGGAATAAGCCTACCTAAGGAGACAAAATTCCTGTATGCAGAAAACTATAAGATACTGATGAAGGAAATTAAAGATGATACAGAAAGATGGAGAGATATACCATGTTCTTTGATTGGAAGAATCAGCACTGTGAAAATAACTGTATTACCCAAAGCAATCTACATATTCAATGCAATCCGTATCAAACTACCAGTGGCATTTTTCCCAGAACTGGAACAAAAAATTTTACAGTTTGTATGGAAACACAAAAGACTACTAATAGCCAAAGCAATCTTAAGAAAAATGGGGCTGGAGGAATCAGACTCCTGGAATTCAGACTATACTACAAAGTTACAGTAATCAAGACAGTATGTTACTGGCACAAAAACAGAAATATAGACCAGTGGAACAGGATAGAAAGCCCAGAGATAAACCCACGCACATATGATCACCTTACCTTTGATAAAGGAGGCAAGAATATACAATGGAGAAAAGACAGCCTCTTCAATAAGTGGTGCTGGGAAAACTGGACAGCTACATGTAAAAGAATGAAATTAGAACACTCCCTAACACCATACACAAAAATAAACTCAAAGTGGGTTAAAGACCTATATGTAAGGCCAGACACTATAAAACTCTTAGAGGAAAACATAGGCAGAACACTCCATGACATAAATCACAGCAAGATCCTTTTTGACCCACCTCCTAGAGAAATGGAAATAAAAGTAAAAATAAACAAATAGGACCTAATGAATCTTAAAAGCTTAAACTTAAAAGCAAAGGAAAGCATAAACAAGACAAAAAGAGAACCCTTAGAATGGGAGAAAATATTTGCAAATGAAGCAACTGACAAAGGATTAATCTTCAAAATATACAAGCAGCTCATGCAGCTCAATATCAAAGAAAACAACCCAATCCAAAAATGAGCAGAAGACCTAAATAGACATTTGTTCAAAGAAGATGAACAGATTTCCAGCAAACATATGAAAGGATGCTCAACATGACTAATCATTAGAGAAATGCAAATCAAAACTACAGTGAGGTATCACCTCATACCAGTCAGAATGGCCATCATCAAAAAATCTATAAACAATAAATCCTGGAGAGGGTGTGGAGAAATGGGAACCCTCTTGCACTGTTGGTGGGAATGTAAATTGATATAGCCACTATGGAGAACAGTATGGTGGTTCCTTAAAAAACTAAAAATAGAACTACCATACGACCCAGCAATCTTACTACTGGGAATATACCTGGAGAAAAGCACAATTCAAAAAGAGCCATGTACCACAGTGTTCATTGCAGCACTATTTACAATAACCAGGGGATGGAAGCAACCTAAGTGTCCATTGACAGATGAATGGATAAAGAAGATGTGGCATGTATATACAATGGACTGTTACTTTGCCATAAAAAAAGAAATGAAATTGAGTTATTTGTAGTGAGGTGGATGGACCTAGAGTCTTTCACACAGAGTGAAGTAAGTCAGAAAGAGAAAAACAAATACCATATGCTAACAGATACACATGGAATCTACAAAAAAACCCAAGTGGTTCTGAAGAACCTAGGGGCAAGAGAGGAATAAAGATGCAGACGTAGAGAATGGACTTGGGGACATGGGGAGGGGGAAGGGTAAGCTGGGACGAAGTGAGAGAGGGGCATGGACATACATACACTACCAAATGTAAAATAGATAGCTAGTGGGAAGCAGCCGCATAGCACAGGGAGATCAGTTGGGTGCATTGTGACCACCTAGAGGGGTGGGATAGGAAGATTGGGAGGGAGATGAAAGAGGGAGGGTATATGGGGATATATGTATACGTATAGCCTATTCACTTTGTTATATAGCAGAAACTAATACACCATTGCAAAGCAATTATACTCCAGTAAAGATGTTAAAAAAAGTTAAAAATAAAACAGTGATGAGAATTCATGGCACCTTAGGTTTGATGAAATTCAAAAGTTTTCTGCTTTGTGGCCTGCCTAAGAGGAGAGTGGACTTGAAACAATTGTTTATGGTATGCTGGAAGATGGAAGACATGCTGAAGACGTAAGATCATGCTCATATAGAATAAAGAACATTCTGAAAATTGTATGTTTCAAGTTATCTTTGAAAAGCATTTAAATTAAGAGACTGAAAATCAATTGATTGATTACTTAAAAGCCAAAAAAGACCCAAAGTACTGGGTAGTAATCAGTGTGGTTTTATGAAGACCCAATTCTATCAATTCAACTTGATTTCTCTTTTTGAAAAAGTGTGTGCTTTTTTAGACAAATAATAGGCCTAAGGGAAATAAATCAAAAGCAGAACATTTCTTTCAATTTTACATGACATTATTAATGACAAAGTAGGAGGATGGGTGTGGATCAAGCATCTGAGTGAATGTTGTTCCAAAGGTATAGATTGAGCAGTCAATAGCCTCTAAAGTATTTATTGTATTTGACTTGTCCATCTACTCAACTTATTGACCTCTCTTTTAATTCCATTTTCTGGCACCTCATAGGTTCAGAAGAGAAATCCAAATGACCTTGGCAAAGTTGATACATGTTTTGATTAGACATGGATATAGTTTTAGCAATGACAGTGAAAGACAGTGTTCTGTCTTATGAGGCTTAATCTTTTTTCCTGGTAAGGGAGCTGGAGAAACGACATTTTGAGGTTCCTTTCAGATACAGTCTATGGCCATACCACCCTAACCAATCTCATCATATACAAAATTATAATAGTTAATATTTTTTAAATTAATGGCTTATAGTAAGGTCTAAGATATATTCTAATAATTTGACATAAATTAATATTTTATTATTTAGAATTATATACTATTTAAGATATAAAATAAAATTTAAAATATATTGAGAACCTCAAAAGCTCTTCTTCTGATTGCTTAATTCTTTAAAGATAATCTTTGCATTAAAGAGATAATAATTATCCCAAACTCTGAGCTTTTACCTCGTTTATAGTTACCAGTCATGATAGGCAATGTATTATTAATTTTTAGCTTGAGGCATGCCACATAATAGGGGAGTGTTCTTAATCTTATGTCATACAACAACTTGGTATTATTATTCTAGTCACCTTTTATAAAGTATTATTAGTTCTCAAAGAATATGAGTAAAGTAAACTGCAATATTTAAATCACATCCAGATTTATATGATGGTTCCAAAGCTAATGTCAGCATTTTGCACTGTTTTGAGGTCATTGTGTGCTGGTTATAAAGATTTCTGGTTGGAGGAATGCTGGATATATCTGTTCTTTTGCTGTACGTGATTGCACCTTAAATAAATAAGGACGAACATGTGAACTCTTCCCTTCTTCCTTTCTAAAGCAGTGTTAATTCAGCTCTATGGAACAGCATAGAATAAAGTTATTATTGACACATTAACTTGTGCCACATTCTAAGTTATGACTTTGTTGCTTTTGTCAAGGTCATCAATGACCTCCCTGTTCTTAAAATCTGTGATTAATTTTCAGTGTTTTAATATGACCTTTAGCAGCACTTATCACAGCAGCACTTACAGCAGTCACTCTCTTCTCTTGGAAACAGTTTCTTTACACCTTCCAGGACAACACACTCTCCTGATCTTCCTTCTGCCTCCCTGGGCTCTCCTCCTCAGTCTCCTTGCTTGTTTTTGCTCTCCCTGACCTTGTCACGTTGAGCTGCCACAGGATTTATTTCACTGCCCTCTTCTCCATCTATGCTGGATCCCTTGGAATATTATTATTTTTTACTTGCTTTAAGTACCATTTATGACTCAAATTTTCAGTCCAGAACTCTTCTCCAAATTCCAGACTCCTATAACCAACAACTGCTATACATCTCCACTTGGGTGTCTGATAGACATTGCAAACGTAACATGCTCAGAACTGAATGCCAGTATTTCCCCATATCACTTAGTGCCATCTCTATTCTTTTTGTTGCTCAACCGACTCCTCTTTTTCTTTCATATCTTCATCCAATTTGTTAGGAAATCCTGTTGGTTCTACTTTCAAAATATATTCAGATTCTGACCAGTTCTCACCACATCCATTCCCAATACTGTAGACCAAGCCATCATCATCTCTTACCTTGATTATTGCAATAGCCTTTCAGCTGGTCTCCCTGTTTCCATTCTTGCCCCCTTATGGCCTTTTCTCAACACAGCATACACAGTAATTATTTCATAATAAAAGTCCAGTGATGTCACACATCTGTTAAAATCCTTCAGTTCTCCACTTTAGTCAGATTAAAACCCAAAGTCCTTAATCTGCCTACAAGGTCCTAACACAATCTGTCTCCCTTGTTACTTTTCTGACCTCATCTCCTTCTGGTCTCCCTCTCCAGCCTTATAAACCCCCTTGCTGTTCTTGAAACAAGCCAGGCAGAGTCCCACCTCAGGGTCGTTGCACTGGCTGTTCCTTTGTCTGGAACACTTTCCTCAGTATTTCCAGTCCATTCCCTCGTTTACAGGGCTGCCATTTATGGTTCTCACTGAAAGTCATTTACAGGGCTCCTCCGAGGGTTGTGCACTGTCAGCCTGCCCAACTCTGTGCTGTGACTCTGCCCACTTCAAGTCTTTGCATAAATGTGACTTCTGTGTGAGGCCAGTCACAAGCATGCAATTAAATTTGAAGTCATGTTGGCTCTTCTGATCTTGCTTTGTTCTATTTTACACCCCCTCCCACATAGCACTTATCACTTTCTAATATACAACTTTATTGACTTACTTGCTTTTTTTTTTTTCCTGCGATACGCGGGCCTGTCACTGTTGTGGCCTCTCCCGTTGTGGAGCACAGGCTCCGGACGCGCAGGCTCAGCGGCCATGGCTCATGGGCCTAGCCGCTCTGTGGCATGTGTGATCCTCCTGGACCGGGGCATGAACCCGTGTCCCCTGCATCGGCAGGCAGACTCTCAACCACTGCGCTACCAGGGAAGCCCTACTTGCTATTTTTGATTGTCTTCTTCCCCTTACTAGAGTAAACGTCAAGAGGGCAGAGGTTTTCAGTTGTTTTACTTACTCTCTACATTAAATGCCTAGAACAGTGCCTGGCACATAGGTAGGCACTCAACAAATCTTTGTTGAAGAAATAATTTAAGATATCTTGGGTTTTAAGTTGTATTTGAAATAGAGGAGAAGGAAGATGAAATCAATACTTTTTTGAATTAATGTATTTTATCAGATATATTTATTAGGATGTTAAAACTTCAATTATTTTTAGGTTTTATCTTTCAGCTGAGTATGTCCATATGAGCTTTATGCCACAGAATCGATAGCTTACATTCAGAAAACTTATTAACTCACTATGAAAACTTATTAACTTATTATAACTCCTTACTATGAAGGAGTTCCAAGTGGTAACATCACTCAGCAGGTGTGTTTGATAAAGCCTTTCCAAGTCTGATTAGCATCTTTAGGTCTTTAAGTAGCAATTAAAAAATCCCTGCGTGTTATTTATTGATTAATAATAATAGTATAGCTTGCTTTATTGTTGTTTATGGTATACTGTGGTAAAAGTGAGGTTATTCAAATGCAGATATTGGTCATTAACATCATTAGGGAATTAAGCTACAGCAGTTCTTTAAAGTGGCTAAGTAGTTAGCTAGAAGTGACATATTTATAATACATTTTTATCATGACTTGGTACCCTTTCTGTAAAATGATGACACAGCCAGTGTTCACATGTAAACAAAAGGAGTAAGAGGCTTTTTTCTTAATGATAGGAAAGTGTATCAGAGGATTTGAAGCAATACGTATCAATAATATAACAGTCCTTACTAATATTTCATACACATTCAAAGCCTCCATTGAAATGATTTGGAAAAAGGAGTTTGATTACCTTCTTCACAGTTATTATGCCGACTTGGAAATTGGGATCTGTGTTAATGTCGAATGCATCTGCACCATCTCCATCCACAATAGTGTACTTCATCTCTGCATTAATTCCTTCATCCAAGTCCTTGGCAAACACCCTTCCCACAGTAGAGCTAACTGGAGCTGATTCCAACACACTCATCTGATAATGTTCTGTGAAGAAGAGTTAGAACATGCATTTTTTGTAATCTGTTACTACCAAAAAAAAGCCTCTTCCGTATCACATCATGTCCACCATGCTGTGCAAAACATCTTTTTCATGGTCCAAAAGTTAACACTCGAGTTTTACAGATGAAAAAACTGAGATCCAAAGAGGCTGAGTAAATGTTATTGGGTCATAGCCTGTACTGGATGTTTGATAAGTAGGTGCCAAAATACCTTGATCATAATCCTAGGAGTAGGACAGGACAAAAGCAAAAATATTTCTTATCTCAGTGAATCTACCTTCAGAGTGGTAGGAAGTATCAGTACCTTGCTTTCCAATCTTTTCTTCCTAATGAACCATTTCCCCAAATGTTAATTACTTCTGAGAAAAATAGAAAAAACATTGTGGTCACAAAGTATGTATTTACTCTGTTCACGTTTCAAATGCCCACATTTTCCTTTGTAGCCTGGCCATGATGCTGAATGCCTCTCTCTATGACCACCTGCCCAAATTTAATGGAGACCAGTGATCTACAAAGGAGGACCAGCCATGGAGAACAAACTCCACCAGCTTCAATCTGTCCATGCACCTGGGACTGCCCATTGGCAGCTTCTTCATGGACAGATCTCTGATGCTTCTTGTTCTCTTTTCCATAATAGAATGCCCATAGAGTTCTCACATATGTAAGAAACTCAGAGCCAGTAATGTTCTCCTTTTCAACTTGATATCCTGAATTCACTAATTCAGTTCATTTTTGTCTCCACGAAGTAGTATTTTCATTAACTTACATTCTCTGGGGCTAAACTTTTTGACATTCTTCATTATTTTGTCAGTCATAATGTGAATAACTAAATATTAAACAATCACATTTTCAATATGTACATGGCCTCTCTGATTCTAATATGCATTGCAAGCTGTGGGGATGTGAACCTGGGAAGTCTGGGATGTGATGGCTTGAGTCTCACAAAGATTTGGGGAGGCTGACAGCACCCAGCCAGCTCACAGCACCCTCCCCTGCACAGGAGGAGAAATGATGACTGTTCTTTGCCAGCGTGAGCCAGGAAATTGCTAATGTCTGTACTAAACTGGAGGCACTTGGATTTCATGATCTCTTTACATTCACTTCCAAAGTTGTTGATGGATTAGACTTTCTATTGCAGAACACGTTTGGGAAAAACAAATAATTTTCTCCAGGAAAGCTGTATGTTCTGTGTTGAAACAAACATATAATTTCTACACATAATGCATTATATTAGAAATAAATAGTCTGAGGTTTTTACATTCCCTTATATTTGGTTCAATTAAAGGTGACTGAGCTTGTTCAGTATAAAATAGTAGGTGTGTCATTGTGTTGACACCTAATCAGTTATGATAATATTTGTGAAAAAGAAGGAAAGTGGGATTCCTAGAATGAAGAATCAGAAGATTAATAATGCCTAAGAGTTTATCCAAGGTAGGTTATGGAATAATGAGATCATTTAAACTTAGTTTTAGCAGATAAGAGAAATAATTAATGGTGAGATAAAGAAAATTTTTTATAAGCCCAAAAATAATGACTATTTTACTTTTTTTTTTTTTTTTTGCGGTATGCGGGCCTCTCACTGTTGTGGCCTCTCCCGTTGCGGAGCACAGGCTCCGGACGAGCAGGCTCAGCGGCCATGGCTCACGGGCCCAGCTGCTCCGCAGCATGTGGGATCTTCCCAGATCGGGGCACGAACCCGTGTCCCCTGCATCGGCAGGCAGACTCTCAACCACTGCGCCACCAGGGAAGCCCAATAATGACTATTTTAGAGGAAGCAGAGATAATGTGTGAACAATGTTTAGAGACACAGAGATTACTTTTATACATTTCCATTTTGTCTTCCGTGCAACATAGTCTGTGTTTCCACTCTATTCTAGGTTCTTCATTATTTAAAAAAAATGACGACTCAAAATGTGTGCTTTAGAATGGTGTTAAGATGTTGCCTTGTGGGGCAGGACTAAAACCCCCAGTTATCACTGTATTGTGTTATGCTTCTGTGAAGCTGCCGTGTTTGGGGTGATATTGAGACAGGCTGGGACCTGGGCCCCTTTGCTGCAGGGCTGCAGTGCTTGCACCTGGACACACCTCTCCTCCAGCACCAAAAGACAGAGAAGCTATATGAGACTAAAAATAACTGGGTGCATGTACAGTTGGGGCAAATTCTGGACAAAAGATACAAAGAGACCAAAAAGCCCACTGCCACTTTTGAAGGGCCCAGAGCAAAAGCAGGGTACTGCGCCTGCCCCCTGCACACAACACCACCTAAGTGGTGGGCAGACCTCCCCAGCCACCCCTCTGTCCCGACCCCTGGACACACCCCTACCCTCAACCCATATAAGGAGTGAGCTCGCCCCCGCGCAGGGAGCAAGCAAGGGAAACTGTTGTTCTCACTCGCCACTGCTGCGAGTCCCCAGTAAAGCCTTGCCTGAATTTCTTGCCTGGCCTCTGATCAATTTCTATTGATTAAGGAGGCCAAGAGCCCTGGTAGGTAACATACAACTTCCCTGCAATATGTCCAGATCTACATACTGTGAGCTGTGTAATAACTTCGTTCTTCCCTTTATGCCTCCGAGATACTGTCTAGTGTCAAATTACAAAGCCAGATAGGATCAAGGATGTTCAAGAATCTGTAGTCTACAGTGTGCACAGTGTGAGCCATTCATGAAATAATAAAGATGGAACCCACGGGGTCAGCAAAGCAATTAAGAAGCCAATCCATATGGCATTTCATAAACTGTTTTCATGATGCACTACTATTCTGATTTGTAGAACCAATCAACTTAGTAACCTACTTATTTGTACCACTTGTGAAATATTTAATATACTGTCTTTTAGTTTCACGAAATCTCATGGGGACTTTATGGATACCAGTTGTATGTAAATATTTGAGTTCTCTTCCTCTGTTTACATAGATAAAATAGATGGCTTACTTGGTTTGACTGACTCAAAATGTAGCTATTCAGCTGATGGTCTGGTTTTTAGTTTAGTTGTTGTTGTTGTTTAACCTGATTCCCCCTGGTTAAGTCTTTCACCTGGAGTTGTGTCTGCTGCTCTCACTTCTCCAACTGCTCCCTTTTAGGCATCTGCTTCTCAAATTCACATCTCTGTTCCTGGGCTCCATTCCACAGTCATAGCTCTATATTCCACCTTCCTTAAGGACCTTCAATCTGATTGTCCTGCTGTCACTTCATATTCAAATTGGAATTTGTCTTCCTCCTTCCCTGCCACTAGTTCCATTATGTATCCTCTGTTTCCATCAGTAGTACAATTCTTCTCCCTGTCACCCAGACTTAGAACATCACTGTCATCTTTGATTCCATCTTCCCTTAGCCAAGAAATCAAGAGACAGAAATCCAAGTTTTCTTATTTGCCCCATTCCACCCCTTCTGCTGTTTCCTTACATCCTTATCAGTTCAAATCTGGACCACTCTAAAAGCCTTCTAACAGACTCTCCTGCTTCTAGTCTCCACCCCTAGCAACCAGTGCTGTACGCGGCTATCATATTAGCCTTCCTTTATGTCTCTCACTTGCTCAAAAACTTTGCAGTGACTTCCGTTAGAAATATAACAAATTTGAAACACTGAAGAGCAGGTCTTCATTTTAGGGATCTTTGAACATAAAATTACATTTGCAGCTTTATTTCTAGGTCTTTATATCCCATATCTAGAATGTTGCCCAAAGCAAATATTTTTTGAATGAATAGCTTCCCCCTTCTGGAATGTTTTCCTTTCTTCCTATTTGAATCCTTTATATTCTTCAGTCCCCTGCTGAGCTCTCTTCCTTTTATTAAGCCTTTACTCATCTTGGTTTCTTGTGAAGGCTTCATTCTACAGTAACCAAGTGGCACAGCAAATGCTGCTTCCTGGTTAACTTTTGATGAGTATTGAGTATGTACTCCCCAAGTGGACTTTAAGCTTCACAGGGGCAGAGACTGGGTTTCAGTCATCTTGTGCCCCTCATGCCCAGGGCCCTTACAGAGCAGGTGCTTGGTACCTGCTTGTGAATTGATTGGTGAAGGTGGTCAGATGGGTCACTATGTTCACCTCCAGCTGTGGCATAGTTTCCCTGCATGCATTCTCAACAAGGGCAGTATTGCCCCCTAGGGGGCAAAAATCGATTCTTGTTGGGGAGAGGTGAAAAAATCTTAGATACTTATTATATATTACAATGGTTTGTGGCTCTCTAAAGTTCAGCCCTACCCAACAAAGTCTTACTGCTTAATATTTAATTTTATGGGGAGTGGTCAGGGCATGGCAATCAAGAAAAAAAGAGTTTAAACACTGGTTTAGTGCTATGGGAAGTTGGTATCTAGAAGGGAAATAATTATGTGAGAATTGCATGATAAATGTCAGAAAGGAATCCATGAAAAATTGAACTCAAAGAGGGACTCAGGCCTTTCTCTTTCACCGCTGTCACAGCTGCATCCCTCTGGCTTGAGACCTATACTCTCACTGGTTAGGTACTCACTCTGGGGAAAGCGGGGTGGGTTATCATTGACATCTGAGAGGGTGATGTTGACCGTTGTGGTCCCAGCTAATCCGCCAAGCTGCCCTCCCATGTCCTTGGCTTGGATAATCACTTCATAGTATTCTTTGGCTTCTCGGTCCATGTTCATGAGTGCTGTCCTAATTACACCTGCAGAATAGAAATGACTTTGTTTTTAAAAACAAAACCACAAGTTCCATTTTAAAGATTGGGTTCTAGGCTTCTCCTTGTGCATTGTTAATGGCTAGAGTTGAGATGCAAGTCACATCTTTTATTAAATTTGAGGTCAGAATCCCAGCGTCAAAAAAATGCTGTGCTTAAACAAAGGGTGAATAAATAACTATTCCAGCCGGCAGAGCTTCGTGGGCCGATTTCCTTTGGCAACATTACTGAGAAAGAGCAGGAGGTGGCAGCAGTGCTTCTCTAACAGGCTGGGGGACTGGCAGTCTGAGACAGTTTCAGGCTGCTCTGTCTCACCAGACAAAACGGGCTTCGGGTCCGCAAAATAAAGCCTCATATGCCTGCAAATCTGTGATTTTAGATAATTCTCCTTTAGCTCTTTCTTTCAGCCCCTAGAGCCCTTGTAGTGTGAATGACTCTTCTTTAGGCAACTCGTTCCTAGTCTGCTTTCTCCTGCCTCCACCGTAATTGTAAGCAGGGTTGGAATTCAGATTTGCTTTTCCTTTTGTTGTATGTTCATTCTGTTTTGTTAGGTTCTGCTTACCTCTGTGCTTCAGTGCATTCCGTGAGCTAAGACATGAAAGATGCTCTGTGAGTTGTTTATTTTTAACAGACATACAGGATGATCCCCCCCAGACCGCAGGTAGCAGCACTGCCGTATGATGATACGGTTTCAGTTAGGAAGAGGGGTCTAAGTCAAAATCCTGTGAAATGCGTTGTTTTGATCCTGCCAAGGATGTGTGGTAATGTTTTATATTCCTTTGAACACTTCAACTTAGAAAAGTTGACTTCTGTGCTCTCTAGGTAAAGATTAAAGGCTTGTTTACTTCAGGTTTACAACATGACCCTTGGCTAAGCAGACCTTTTGCATGCCAAGGGAAGGAACTGGGAACCACAAACCTGTCCCCATTTTACTCCTATAATGTATATATATTGCATTATAGTAACAACATTCTAAAGTGAAATATTTGGCATTTTCTTTTTTTAAATGGCCTATGGGCATGGCAATAACGATCTTTTCATGTATTTTTGAACTTAACACTATAGATGCCCCCTGGGAGCTGTCAAAATAATGTAAGTTTCCTCTTGGGATGTAAAGGACACATTACCGGCTTCCTGTCTGTATTTTTCCTCCCTGTGGGCACCCCCTCAGTCTCCCTCCCTCCATCTGTAGAATGGTTAAAGTTACTGTTTTATGGAAGTCCCTAACAGCAACCTTTTTTCTTTCCTCCTACTAATGTATACTCCCTCACTTTCTACTTTTATGATACAGTTTTCCACATGCCTGGTTCCCCTGAGGACTTCTGGAAAAAAATTATATCAGGTTGCTAATAGAAATGTGTTTTTTCTATTTCCTGTAAAGGGATGACTTTGAGTGTTTGTCATTGACTTTATCTCTGTGGCTGTAAGTTTCTTTACTCAAGTTTTGTGTTAATTACTCTTCGGTCCTCAATTTTCCTGTATGTGAAATGGGAGTAACAACACTTCCATATATTTCACTAGTTCACAAGATTATTGGGAGGCTCAAATATGGTAATATTTATGAATGTATTTTAAAAGCGAGAAAGTCTGGCACAAGTGCAAGATAATAATCATAATAATTGCTCTGCCCAACTTGAAAGTATTAAAGGGAGTCCTTCATAGATAAAACATAAATTCTGTAGTCAAAGCTCTTGGGTAAAACTGAAAACAAAACAAAACAAAAATCCCAAAGCCAAATTGATTTGTTGATTGTTGACGTGTTCTTTTGTAGCACATTGCTCCTTACCTCCTTACCCACCCAGTTCTCTATGCTGTCCTCCCTGTTAGAGTGTCCCACTTAGCACCTCCTTTTTGGGGGGCCACATTCCATGCTCTGTGCTCTCTCCCCCCTCATCACATTCATCCACTCATTCTGGCCTTGCTCTGTGCTTAGTACGGGGTGGCTCAGTGGGAAGAACATCAGACCACATGTCAGGGGACACCTCTACAACCAGAAGTACTTTGTTAGGTCTCCGTTCCCAATTTCCTTATCCTTTAAGTGAAGAGTGATGGACTGGATTATTCCCCTAAGGTTCTTCCTAGTTTCAAAATCAATTATTCTAGTTCTGTAGTGAGCCCAGGTTAATACGCCAATCCTCTTAGATCTTCTTGGCGTTATAAAAGACCTTACTCCCCGGGAATAAATACAACCATGGTATTTTTGCAGGTTAGTGAGGAGGCATACTTTTGTGTAGGCAGTTCTTTGGGCCTCTCCAATCAGACTTTATCCACTGTCTATGCATTGTGCTGCTCTTACCCACCAGGGCAGTGCTAGTTTGGTCTCTTAATCCCAAAGCTTATAACAATCCTCTCTAGTTAATACATTCCCTGGAGAGTTCTTGAAAAGGAGAGTTGTGTCTGTCATAAATAGCAGTTACAAATCATTAGAGAATAAAATCAACACCTCTGACTCAAGTATTACATCACATACCTGTTTTGGAGTCCACAGAAAAATATGGCTGGCCCTGGAGGATGCTGTACATTACCCGGGCACTGTTGCCATAGGTTGGGTCATCAGCATCTGTGGCTGTCACCTGGATAACAGAAGTTCCTGAGGGAGAGAGATGGTGGAAACCTATTCAGGTTGAATTGCTAAAGGCTGAATGCAATCCTGAATGGGCATTTTTAAAGCATTTGCTTCCTTGGGAGGGCCTCTTTCTAGGTCAAGTTTCCATAACTGCTTAGTACAGAAGTACCTCTTCAGTGGGGATGGGAGTTACTTGTGTTTTAAATTCTTAGTAACTCGTAAGGACAACACAGTCTTTGGGCCCTTCATTCTTCTTTTTGATAGTACCAAAATGCTTCTCCCTTATGAATCAAATATTATCTATCATCTATATTTTGTTTTGCTTTTTAAGAACCGGAACTGAATAACAATACTAAGCTTAGTATTACTACTATTTTATACTGTGGCTGTCTTCATTGTCTAAGTAGCTTGGTAGAGTTTTATGATTTGTGAACTGTTGTGCACATTCTGTCCTTCTCCATGTTTAGACAGGAGGATCTTCTATAGTGGAACCGCTGTTTGTGAGAATCAGTGAATCTCCACCTTACCCACTGGTGACATTTCTGGCACAGTGGCGACATAAGGTCCATCCAGGAACTTGGGCTCATTGTCATTGATGTCTTGGATTTTAATGATGAACTCTGACTCTGGCTCCATTGGCCTGCCCGTCCGCCTGTCCAGGGCTTGAGCCCTTAAAGTGTACTGGGCCCTTTCCTCTCGGTCAAGCCTCTGAATGGCATGGATGTCTCCAGTGGTGTCGTCGATGGTAAACACGACACCTGCACCTTCTCCAGAGAGGATGTATTTGATGGATCCATCCCCCCGGTCCATGTCTGAATGAAGCTGAGGAAAAAAAGCACCGACATATGAACAGGTGTCAGAAATAAATAGATTTTTCAATATGGTCTAAATTTATGATTTCCTTTCAAACAGAAAGACTTTTTTTCACTCAGATGTTTAAAATGTCTACAGAGAACTAATACGCATTGAACATGATTATATCAAAGAGCAAATATAAGTTGATGAATAAGTAAAGTTTCTCCACATTCCATTCAGTATCCTTAACTTAGTACTGTTTTTGAAGTTCCTTTCCCTGAGAAGTATAGAAAACAGGAGTTCTGGAAAGTGTAGGTCCCAATGTGTACAATAGGAGCAAGTCTAATAAGAAGGAGTCCAGCCTTTCCATTTAATTTTTTTTTTTAAGAAAAGGACAAGCTAAACATTTAAAAATTGTACAAGTGTTGATATAAATTAAGTTTTGGAATTTCAGAAACTTTATGACAGTTCGAGTTGGCTGAGAAGCTGATGAAATAGCTAATAGATAGACCAGTGGCCACCATACTGGAAATACAAAATGACTTCCAGGGGCTCTTGAAATTCTCTGAATTCCGTAGTTTCACTCAGTGGGACTATGCTTGTTTATGTTTCAGGCATCAAAATGGAATTTTACTGCTGGTTATTATTCTTTGTATCAGTGTATCTCTCCTTTTGGTGGGACCAGTTCTTGGCCTCATAACTGAATCACTCAAATCTATATGTGGAAGGTTCTGTTAGGGACATGCTTTTATCTGTCCATCCAGCTATATTTCCTCCCAAATTACTTTGTAACGACTCTCGAAATGAGTCCGGGGCACTATTTTCATATTAAGCCTAGAAATAAACTCCTGCACCCCTAATTATAGACAATGTATATAGATGGCAAGAACCCTGGAATTTTGTGCTCTTATAATAGTCCTTCTCTAAGGGGGCAACAGAAAATTAGTTACACTTAGTCAGCTACCACCAGCTCTGTTGTTGCTGGGGTAGTTAGCACTTTGCATAGCTCAGTGATGAAGTCCATGAGATATAGTTTATAAAACAGACAGCCAGCATTAGGGTTAGGCCAGAGAGGCAAGTATATCTGGCCTGAACACTGTCTGTATCAGTTATAAATTGAGTGCCCTTCACAAATTATTTAACGCTTATAACTCTCAAGTTCCTCATATTATAAATGTAGAGGACAATGTTAATTCTTACTGTGAAGGTTTGTTGGGCTCATTAGAGATTAATGTATGTAAAGCACCTAGTACAGTGTCTTTCCCATAATAGGAAAGCTATAAATGGGGCCAATTACCATGATGATATACGTGCATAGAGAGAAGGGTATTAACATGCCCAGCTCTTCTGTACTCCCTTCAAACCTTCAGGAGTGTAGCAGAGACGGCAAAAAAACAACCTGTTGGCCTTTTTGTTATGCATAGCCCAATGGTAGAAGCTGGAGAAGGCTGCCTGAAGCATTGCTGGGACAGTGTTAGTCTGAGGATTAAATGGCACGGACACCAAGAAGACACCTGAAAGTGTATTCACGACATCCTCAGACAAGGATGGGTTTGCAGGTTGTGGCTGGTTTTGAGCTGAATCTCAAATTGACTCACGGCCAAATCACACAGGCAGCGATTTTGCTGCCTAGAGGAATTCAGCTGTGTCTTATCTACAGAAGGGAAGTAAGAGAACAAAATTGACCGAAAAAATAGCTGTGGATTTTTTTCTACTTAAAGAATTCTATTTAGAATATAAAGTTCTCCCATTTTCTCATTCCATATACAGTATTATTATTTTTTATAAAGTTCTCCCATTTCCTCATTCCATAGACAGTATTATTATTTTTTTTATCGCAATCCAAATCTTCTGTTTATGCAGTTAAAAAGGCAGAGGTGCCTAGCTCTTACTGTGTAGAGTAGAAAGCCATTTTATTTGGACCCGGCCACAAAGAAATGAAAATCCATTCCATCTGGAACTGTGTTCCCAGGCAGAGGAATGGAATTGGGAGGAGGAGGACAGGGATCTAAGGATTAAAAAAAAAAAAAATGTATATATTTGTGTGTGTTTACATATATATGTCTATACATATATAAATATAAATATAC
Source organism: Grampus griseus (assembly GCF_964374135.1). NCBI lineage: Eukaryota > Metazoa > Chordata > Mammalia > Artiodactyla > Delphinidae > Grampus > Grampus griseus. The sequence goes on along the minus strand of NC_139006.1, from coordinate 75,169,597 downwards.
ATATACATATAAATAACGTGTAGTTTTAAGGCATGTGGCATAGAACTTTCACTTAGGATGAAATAGGTTAATTCAGGGCATGGCAGATTATCCAGGGGAAAAAGAAAGGATAGAAGCTGACGTTAAAGAAAATACCCAGGATTGTTTTGAGGTGTTCTGTTTGTCATCTAAAAAGTTTTGTCCTATGAACCTTAAGAAAGTTAAGCATACTTGTGATCATCATAGGCCAAGTTGAAGTGCTCTGCCTATGGAGAGTACTTAATAAGTAACAGGAGGCTAGAAATCTTTGCTGCTGTAGAGAAAGTTCTGGTTCCTCAGGAGCTACTCGGCTGGCTGATGTCCGTGGAGTCTGGGCTGAACGTTGGCTCTGTTATCTTTGTTTTTGTTTGTATTGAGAGAAGAATTGGAGGAACTCTGTAGACTGTGAGTCCCTTGAAGTCAGGAACCGCGTGGCTTTCATCTTAGTGTGAGTCCTCATGTGTAGCAAATGCTCAATAAAATTTTATTGAATGAGTGGTGTAGGGTGTAGTAGTAGGGTTAAAGCTTTTAGTGAAACCACGTTACCTTTGCCTTAAAAGAGCTGGCAAGCACCTTTCAGGTACCTTCTTTGTGTGTGTGTGCTTATGGGCAAGAAAGGGGGAGGGGAGGGGGGAAGGGAGGGGGGAGGACATCCACAGAGAAGCAGGAGGGCCTCCTATGAACAGGAGGAGTACCAGCTATGTAAAGGGCCAGGATCTGCTTACACAGAACTAGTTTCTGGGGACTATACAGTTGACCCTTGAACTACATGGATTTGAACTACGAGGGTGCACTTATATGTGGATTTTTTCAATAGTATATGCTGCAAACAGTATTACACATGAATCTGTGGATGCAGAACCACGGATACAGAGTAAACGGTGATTGTGGAGGAACCATGGATATAGACAGAGGGCCGACTCTAAAGTTAAAAATGTATTTTCCAGGGTGCGGTTGGGTGGTGCCCCTAACCCCCACGTTGCTCAAGGGTCACCTGAAATTGTATCAGTTCAGGACCTAGTCAGGGAACAGAGCCCACACCAGTCATTTTAGCAGAGAGAATTTAATATGAAGGATTGAAAAGGCAGAAAGGGAACATTGAGGTATCATAGGAGAGATAATAACTCCAGGAAACTAGCTAGTGTCCCTCTGGCTGGGGGAGCAGAGGGCAGAAGTTGGGGCTCTTGGAATCTGGGCATTTGGAGGAGGCTGGGCCAGAGACCTCTGAGAAGGGAGCGCTGCCCCGTCAGGCTGGAGCTTCAGGAGTTTAGAGGAGGTGCCCCCCAGCGCCCACCTCCCACGGAGCAGAGACTCAGACTTCTGAGAAGGCGGCGCCATCCAGTGGTGCTGATACTTCTCAGCGGGTGTGATGAGGCTGGGGCTGGGAGTGTGGAAAGAATCCAGAAACTGGAATCAACTGCTGCAGGTAAAAGCAACAAGTCCCTTCTCCCTCCTCCTGCCTCTGGTTCTCCCTCTAGTGCATTCTACTCTCAGAACCCAGTGGGAGCTGGTTGGAAAAGGAGAAACTGGTTTGCAGAGTTCCAGCCCCAGCATCACAAAGTGGAGTATGGAAAGGTGAATACAGAGCTGAGACACTAGCTTAATAACCAGCACAGTACTGTGCATTTAATATTAGGTTTACCAGCCATAGAATACACATTTGGTTGTGAAAATTGAAAAGAAGAGATATTAACAGCTTTTCTCTAAGTCACTCAGCAAATTGGCACTGCAATAAAAATGTGTTTTATGTTTATCCATTCTTAATTCAGCTAACACTGACTGAGCACCAGCTCTTTGGAGGAAGGTAAGGAACTTCTGGAGTGGAGTTGGCAGCACGTGGTTATGTACTTATACTAGACAGGCAGGTGGATAGTCTACTTAACCTAACAATTCTTTAGTCTATAAGATCTTGAGCCAAAGGAGTAGTGAATGATGGGAAGTACGTGAAGATCATGAAAAAATGTTAAACACAAGGGTGACTTTCACTCCTTTTGCTGTCTTTCATGGTGCCTCGTATAGTTCCAGGAATGCAACAAGTGCTTACAGTTTGTGGTTAGACAGCTTCCATGTAGTTGTTAACCTCAGTATGACTTGGGACCACAGGTTCGTGCGTAAGCACAAGCTCTCTGCATCCCCCTCTTTGCATATGTCAATATAATCTAGCTTTAACTCGACACTGCCTTGTCCCTGGAAAGCCCAGTGTGGATTTTATAAGGCCATACCAATTACAGCTGATAATTGTTACCACACTCCTTTCTGAAATAAGCAAATACTCAGGCCAGCTCTCTAAACAGACATCTTCCAGAGCTCAAGGTGACAAGCTGAAATGCCCCTGGAAGAGAGGGAATGAAAGGTGGTTGGATTCTCTTTCAAAAGAAAGTAAAGGGGAAAAGTGCCTGGGTAAGTGAATACATAATTATCTTCTTCATGTGGAGGTGACATACCCAATTCAGGGTAAAAGCTTTCATTGTTTGCTGGAGTGTTGGTTGGACAGGATGACTGTGGAGATGCGGAGGTATCCTGTGTCCTGGGTTGGGGTGATTAGGAAAGGGTGAGCACTAATCATGAGTACTAGAGGGTACTACACAGCTGTGTGCTCCCACCTTCAGGAAACAGGCTTGGTTACATTCCTGGTCTCACCGACACCATTGATGCTTCTGTGTATCTTTCAGGGCTAGGTCTAAAGTCATGGCCATGTGAAGGGCAGTGTAAAAGAAAGCCCATGGCTTCGGTTTAAGATTTCCTGTTGCCTTCTGTGTAACTTTGGGCAAGGAACGTAACCTCTCTGAGCCTTGTTCCCTACTCTAATTATCAAAATAGTGAATTATACTTACCTCGTAACATTGTTATGATGATTAAATGATCTGCTTTATGACAATATGACTGACACATGGTACTGTGGTAGCCCAGAAACTTGTCAGATACTCTTGTCTTTCTGCATTTTTGTATGTCCAGTTCTGTGCTGGGTACTCAGTGTTAGGGAAATGTAGGGAAGGCCAGGGATGACATCTCAGTTTCTATCTTTGGGAGGAGGGAGGAGGGCTCTAAACTGTACAAATACACAAAACAATTACCGAATACAAAAACATTTTCTTAAACCTATTTTAGCGGTAGCTATGTGTGTCTAGTTGGAAGAAACGTTTTACAAATATCAAGTTGCTAGAGATCTTTGGACTCTGAATAGGTGGAAGATGTATTCATGATGGAAAAGGCTTTTAAGCTGGGGACGGTTTAATGGATGGTTAAAACCATAGGGATGACGAATCCACCCAGGGAATGAGTGTGGATAGGGAAGAGACCCAGGGCAAAGCTTACAGGACCACCAGTGGTTGGGGTCAGGCAGAGGGAGAGGACCAGCAAAGAGGCTGAGAAAGAAGGAGGAAAAATGGGCTTGTGAAGGTCATGAAGCTGAGAGAAGAATGTGAGTCGAGAAGGAGGGACTGGGCAGCAGTGTCCAAGGCCGCTGTTGGGTGGTTCCATAAAATGAAGCCATTGGGTCTGGTGGTGGGGAGGTCCTTAGGAGCATTGAAAAGACAACTTTAGTGCAGAGTGAGGGCAGAAGTCAGATAACTGGGTTGAGAAGTGGGTGGGAGTTGAGGAAAGAGCTTATGTAGACAGCTCTTGAGAAGTTGTGGTTCTCTTATTACGTGGTTCTCCAAAGTCACTCTGGAAGCAATTGGCAGAGCTGGGTTTTGAACCCACATATGTTTGACTCTGAAACCCACACTCTTAGCCTCTGTGCTAAACAAGTGTTTGTTATTTGAATGAATTATTTATTTTCTAATTAGTTCCTTGTTTCCCACTTTCTCTCATTTGGTTGCTTTTGCAAAGTGGTCTCTGATTAACATCCAAAATAAGTAAACACAGGAGAAAGCCCGGATTAAAAATGAAATGATGACAGATAAATCAAGGGAATTTGAATATAAAGTTTATAAATATAGTCATTGATTGTCTCCAACTATCCTGAAGCACAAGCTAGGATCTTCTGAAATGAATGTTTTATTCTTTTTATTTCCATTAAATTAAGGCCTCAGGCAATACCTGTGGAAATGCTTTGAAAAAAAAAAAAGGCAAAAAACCCTCTACTCCTACCTTTGCATTTCCCAGTTTATTTCTTCCCCATCCTGTTATTCCTGAGGCTGCTGCTGCCTCTGGGGGGACTTGAATGGTTCTTACAGGGTCCAAGGCTTTTCCTGCAAAAATCCAATTCCTAATATTTCCCACTCAGAACAGAGGCAAGAACAAGGAGAGAAATCTTTCCTTTCTGATCGGTATCTGACACAGCAAAAATTAGATTTCAGCTAGCTGTCAAGTAACATATATCTAGTTAAAATTGTTCTCAGGCCTTAGACTATTTGAGCTTTCATAGGCAATTCATATTCTTATCCAATGTCAATATTCAATATTCCGATCATTTATGTTTCTCTTTGGCAGTTCTTACCTTGCCGACATACAAAGGGTCAGTTCCAGTGTATTCTTCCAGAACAAAAAATTGGTTCCAAACCCAGCTCCTCTTTGTCCGAGAGTGTGACTGTGGCTTGTCTGACAGGAACGCTTCTAATTTGCCTGGCGGTGTTGGTGTGCCCGAGAGAGCAGTGGTTGTAAGGTCCATCAATCCCCAGAAGTACAAGGACATGCCAAGTCCAAGCCAGCTCTTTGCATTGCTCATTCTACCAGAAGTCCACATGGGATTGCCAGGTTTTCAGAAAGTAAAGTTCAGGATGATAAAGCCACTGAACTTGAGTATTTTCCAAATAAAAAAGTAATGCAGTTTATTGAACACTTATACTTCCCAAATGAGGTCCTGATTCAAGTCAGTCTACTTGACGTTGACTTCCTGTCAAGTTAAGGAAAACACAGTGTGATGATGTCAAATTCTTTCTTGTGGGCTTACAGCAAGTTTTCAAGAAATGTTAGTAAATATTCATTTTTTCTACTCAACAAATTAAAGAGTCATAACACTGCTTTAGAAGTGTTTGAGTAATAAATAATATTTTGATAAAAAGAAGACAACTTATGTTGACATAGTCAATCCCAAACCTTTAAATATGGATTTCAGAAAGAAATAAAACTAGTGAATAAATTTCTTCTCACTGGTAACTAGAGGGCTATGCTGTATTATTGATTGGCTTGAATTAATAGTGTGCTCTTTGAAATATTTTTAAGACAGTCTCCTACATTCTTAAAAATAGTATTCATTTCCAGAATTTACAGCTAATAACTAATATTTTCATTAGCCCAACTGCTTTCATTAGAAAACTAAAAGCAAAATCTAACTATTTTTTTTGTCACCCACAATTATACTTTGTCTACTCCATGTTATTGATAATATTGGGACTCTTGGACTTCATTTATAAGCAGCCATGGATCACTTCTGACTTTAATCATTCTCTGAGCTCATGGTGGAATTCGAGTTTCACACTCTACTGCTTCAGCTCTGAAGCACTGATAGTGGCTGCTAATGTAACCTTTCTAGGATTTGAAAGGTCAGTTAATCATTATATCATTCACAATAGACTTTAAAGTGCTATTAGTTACATGCTACCCTGGGCACGCTAAGAGAGTCTAGCCAACAATTTTTTTTTTCTGAGCTGAAAGACTCATTTAGGCAAAGGGATGCTGACTTCTACCCTGGGGACACCTTTTCATCAAACTTCTTTTGTTGCTATGAGGTCAGATTAGCTGGTGACCTCACTCCTGGGCTATGACCTCATCAACCTTTTCTTCCTTTACTTTGGCTGGATTTAATGAGGTGGCATAGCACTCAAGCCACTCTGTCAGAACAACTAGAATGTCTTCTGTGGGCTTAGTACTTTCACTGTTAATGTGGAGAACTGCTGTCATCTTCTCATAACAAATGTGTTTATTTGGGGATTTCAGACCTATGCAACTAAGCAATGCTCCATTTCTACAAGTGGTTTAAAATGAATGCATTGCTGCTAACTCAATTACCACCTTCCACCTGTCATCATCAGAACTCGTTTTAGCTTCCTCTCAAATACTATTAAAATGAACAAAAGAATTAAAAAGATATAATCATTTCATACAATGTGCCATTTCATTTCTGTATAAGAAGTCACTTCAGTGAGAGCTGATAAAGAGGAAAAAGCTATAGAATTTCTTTAACAGAATGAGAGGCTGTGCCTCTTATCAGTTAGAGCTCTAAAGGCAGATTGATTGTCAAGTAAAAGCAAGCCACCTGTGCCTTATTTGGGGTGATGTGTTTGTTAATAAAGAACAATGGTTTGCTAGAAGGGGGGTCACCAAGTATTAGCTGTTCCCTTTCTCTTTAGACTGATCAACAGACACCCAGCTCATGTTTCTCTGATCCCTGTCTAAGGGGAGACATTCTGGAAAAAGGAACCTTAACCCCGGAGATGAATTAATGAAAGAGATTGGTGAGAATTAGCTATGCTGTTTTAGGGACCTAGAAGATGGACTAAAGGGCAATACCAAAAAAAAAAAAAAAAGGTATCGCCAGAATGAATACTGGGATTGGTAACCACAATGGGAATGTTCCATATGTTGTGAGACACAGACCTATCTGTAGTTTCCCCAAAGTTCACTAGACAAAGGGTCACTAGCCAGTTTGGCTCCTGGTTCTGCGTTCATCACCTCTGACGTGTTCACTTCTATGAATTTTTGTTCCTCATCTGTTAGGCAGTGAATGGTAGTTCTCCCACCTACTTCACAGGATGACTATGAGGATCTGTTGGGATAACGTAGGTGAAAGTATTCCGTAAATGGCTTAAGGTGTCAACGGACATTTGAACAGCTACATAAGGAGCAATTACCTGGGTCATGTGTAAAAATGATGAAGCTGAGCCTGAAACATCTTGTGGGCACTTTTTGGACCAAAATTCTGAAAGAGCCTAATGTATATATATTAGTTTACAGATCTTTGCATCAATGATAAATACTATTGGGTAGTAAATCTGGCCCAGCCCAATTCTGTAATAACCAAACTTTTTTTTTTTTTTTGTATGAGGAAACATCAAAGGACTATCTCTTCGAAAACTCTGTAGAATAGAGAAAATTCTCTTTTTGGGTCATACTTATCAAAGATAGAACTCAAATATATATACTCTAATGTATTTCCTTTAATGTCTGTGTTTCGTATGTGGACATTTTGTCTAAGCATTATTTTTGATGATTTTCTCTGTCTACTTTTAGCATCTTGTTTTTGGGTTCTAAGTGAGCAGGTGCATGTGTGTGTTGTGTGTGTGGAGGCGGTGCAAATGTCTCCTCTCCTGTTTCCACTGGGTAAATTTTCTGGAAAGAATGAGATTTGAGGAAATTTTGAGGACTTTTAAGACTGTCCCTTATATTCCCCCATCTCTTTACAAACTAGACATGCATTCTTGCCAATTCAAACCTCCTATCTTTACCTATAAGTGTGATCTGAAGAGCTCAGGAAAAAAGAAGGCATTCTATGGAATCTTTATGATGAATATTTTGTAGGCCGTTCAGTTGCCTCAGCTTTCATCTCTCTTTCCTGTCCACTTTGGCCTCCTATACACCAGTGCAAAGCCCTCACATTCTTCCCTTTCATGGGACACGTACAAAAGTGGCTTTTGGATGTCTAGGACCTGTGGAGTCCTTGGTGATCCTGTGAAAGCTCTGGTGGTCCATGTGCCCCTTTCACATTCCCCCTGACACACCTGAAACTTCAAAGCCTGACGTGCCTGTAAACTCTCTTCTGTGTTAAATAACTTGATAGCTACAGTTGATTAGAAAGCACTTTATTCCTGCTTTCTCATGGCAGAATGCATGGAAAATACCCCCTGCCAAACTTTTCAGGAAGTAAAATCTGGGTTATCCAATAGTTACATTATTCTTTTCACAATTAGAGCTGTTTATACAAGTGAGGGGAAAATCAGTTCTGTCAAAAATACTAACCAGTCTGCAATTATTGTAAATAAAATGGTTCTCATATTCATTTTTTTTCCTATGGGATAAGAATAGCGATGATGTGTTTGAAGGTAGGCTAATTGCTGTTGTTCTTATTAAGGAAGAGGCTAATATATGTATACATGTGTATATAGGTCTGCTTTGGAAGACCACATATGCCACACGAAGACTACATTAGTGGAAATTGACTTCTGTGTTAAATGAGTCTTTTAAAAGTTTTTTTCCCCCCATCCTGCCTGAAGAAAGTAAACAGCTTGGTAATGAACACAGTAGGAAGAAATTAAAGTTGTACATAAAATGTGCTCTCAGTGAATTGTTTATTTCTTTACTTAGATTTGTTGTGATATTTAAAATGTAGGGGGAAGGGACGGTTACTGCTTTCTCCTTGAAATGAACTGGGCTTTTATGGTCTCCCTCTGATTTCTTTCTTCATTATTCCAGTTTTCCTGAGCTTTCCATGGTCAATGGAAGATGTCATTTGAGCTTTACTACTCAGTAAAGCTCAAATGACATCTCTACAGAAGGAGAAAGTCAGTCGCCTCTGCTAGTGACTCCCCCTGTGAACAGTGGGGTGTTTTAATTTTCTATAGTCGACTCACACCTTTACAGAGGTAAATGGAGGCTGTGGTGCTGTGGTTTTAGGCAGCTAAACTTCTTATGCCATCACTTTTACTTTTACTTATAAAAAGAGTTTCAAAAATGTACTTAAAAAGAAAGACAAAACTTTGTGAAGATCCTAGGTATTAAAGTGAGATATGACTGCGTACCCCAGGTGCATCAACATTCAGTCAGAACACAGCTCAGTGTCACAACATTATCTCACCTCCCAATCAAGGGTCTCTCTTGAGAAATATGAATAAACACATTTTACTTCAGAGTCAAATCCTTCAGATTGGAGTATAGAATCCACAGAGAACAGGTGGTCCCAGGTATAAATTGGAGTGAAAAATTGATATGCTGATGATGTTTTTGACTATGTACAGTTCACAAACAACAAGATTCCCATTGTGGAATCCCATGAAGAAAATATTTTCAGTGCTTCTGTAAACAAACTTTCAACATTCCTGGATCTGTAATGTGTATGTCTGTGCTACTGACGAAAGCTTACCAGTGGGGCTCTGTTTTGGAAATGGTGTATAGTATGGTTTTGTATGCTGGGAGATGAGATAGTTCCCTGACCTGAAGTTTTTTTCATTTACTACAGGTGTTCCATCTCACTTTTCAACTGGATAGTCATTAAGTGAGTAGAAGCTCCAGTCCTCTTTTGTGGCCATCAACTCACCAGTCTACCCAAAGCTAGCCATCTGTGGAGGTGACCAACTATCAACACAACCAGAAGAGGTTGTCCAGGTACCAGATTTCCTGGATTTGGGCTGTGCTCTCACTTCCATTCACCTACTCCACACCTTACCTGCCTCATGACACTGCCCCAAACTCCAAAGTTAACCTTTCTGAAATGGGATATATCTTAAAATCATTATGTAGATTTAATATGGTCATATTTCCTCTCCCATCCCTCAAAGAAGCTGTTAATAAATTGATGGTGTGTCTAGAATTGAAGAATTATGCTATTACCTTTTTGTTTTTGAAAAAAATCAAACAGAAGAACAGAATACTTAATTTCCATGAAGAGTTCTTAGAAAAGGTAGTCATCACTCTTGTTTATTCTAATTTTGATTATTTATTATTCTATGAGTTCCTGCTCCTCCAAGTTCCTCAAAAACTGTGGAAACCCTGAGCCTAAAGGTTCAGCTCTTATGGTGTTCATTCAAGCTGTGATCAGTCTCTGAAATCCTCCCTTTCTCATCACTTGTTCTTTTTGCTCTCCTTCTCCTTCCCACCACAAAACTAGTTTAGGAGAGAGGGAGTGCTGTTTTAAGACATTGAAAAATGGAACTGTGGGGTTGATGTGGCTGAGGGGGAGGTATAGGGTAGCTCAAATGAAGATTTTAGGAACAATATATGGTCTTATATAAGGCTAGGGGTGTGTGAGTGTGTGTGTTTCCACATGTGGGTGAGAGGAATATAACAAAAAATGATAGAAAGCTTGAATTTTATGTAATTAAGAGCTGGCTTTGAAAGCCTGATCAGTCCCATAATAAAACCTGCTTTGTGTATTCTGTATATACACTGACCCTCTAGATATAAATTCCCTAGCTTGGGTCACGAATAAAGGAATTTCCACTTTAGAAATCCTTTTGCTAGAGTTCATGCCCAATTCTTTGTTTTTCATTCTCTTTATAATCAATTTTTCCAGTTGAGGGTGTCCTGTCTTTCTTTCCATATCCTCCAAGAATGGCAAATAGATTCTTACTGATCCTTTCACACATACTTAGTATCTAGTAAATGTTTTAATCCTAAAGGAGTCAGGAGGTTTTTGACCTACTTTACCCTTCCTCCAGTTTTCACTTTTAATCAAGCTAATGAAACTACATTTCAGTCCATGGGCACTTTCTTTGACTACACTTAGACAAGAATGATCAATTTTGATTTTTCAGAGTTGTCTCACATGCTCATTAATTTCTAGTCTTATGTGACATTTATAATTATATTGAATTTGTGCTTGTTTATTACAAAAAAGCATGGCTAGAATTCTTCTTTGATAAGAAGTTACTTGTACACCTGAAACTATCACAGCGTTGTTAATCAACTATACTTCAATACAAAATAAAAAGTTAAAAAAAAAAGAAGTTAGAAATAATCACTACTCAGTGTTTTCTCTTATAGCTTTGACTTTGTACAGAACTTTAGGCAGGTAGGACAATTCTGCAGTCTTCGCTGGACCATAAAGATTAATCCACAGGAGGAAGAGTTTGGGGGAAAAAGTTAAGTTTGCTGTCTGAAATTAAGACAATTTATTAATTTGATAAATACTTGAGCATCAAATATGTTTAATCAAAGAACGGTTCGTGAAGCCAAACAAAACTTCGTTTCAATTTTAGCCCTACCACTTCTCATCTGTGCGCTCTTGAGCAAGTGACTTAAGCTCTTTCAATTTCATTTCACCATCTAGAAACTGGAGATAATTATAGACTGTCATGGGGTGATGGTCAGAATTAAGGGAGAAAATATATATGAAGCTCTTAGCACGGTGTTTGGTAAAGCCCTGCGCTTGAAACGTAGTGAGTAGGTGCTTCCCTACTTCAAGGAGTTTGCAGTTTAGTGAGGCAGATACTACCATTAATCCGAGCGTGGAAATAGTAGCAGGAGTAGGCTCAGGCATAGCACCCTTACTAGCAGTGGTGACGATCGTGCTGGAGCAGCAGCGGGAGTGACGGGAGCAATCACAGCAGAAGAACTAGCATATGGCGTGTTTACTCCGCGCCAGGCTGTGTTAAGTAACATACATTTTCTTTGTCATTTAATCTTTACAAGAATTCCATGGAAAGGTATTCTTTTCCCATTTTACAAAGAAACAAATGAATACTGGTGTGCTGGGGTCAGCTCCTTCCGGCTATCACTAAAGCCGGTTTGCACGTATCTTTCCAACTCCCTGAAATCAACCATGGTATGAATATTTGCACCACAGCCATTGACAAATGCCACATAGCGAGTCATGGGATGAACTGGAATTCTTCCTCAGGAGTGACTCTGTAGCACGTGCTTTGTACATGACTAACTATAACATGGATCTGTTTGTGATAAGGGCCCTAAGACCCATAAAAACAAAATGCTACACCTGGTCGGAAGAGGGAGAAATGATTTCTATCAGGGAGGAAAATGTTTAAGGTAGCATATGAACTAGGCCTTGCAGGATAGAAAGGAGGGCATCCAAGTGAAAGAAAATGCAAGTGCAGAGATGTGGATGCAGGATGGAAAGGGCCTGTCTGGGGGAGAAAAATAATTTAATTTGCTTGGAGAATGAGGTCGATTCGGGAGGGTAATGAGAGGTAAGACAGGAAATACAGGCAAAACCCAGTAGCTAGGAGCTTTGAATATTGCTGGACTGGAGTGTTTGGAATATATTTAATTGTCCATAGTGAGCAATTAAAGGGTTTTAAGCATGTCAATGTACTTGTTCAAATCTTTGTTTAGCTGTGTTGCTGGAGGGGAGTGGAGAGGGATGAGGGACTCAGCTGAGAGTCCAGGGAAGCTGGTAAGGAGACCTTCAACCAGGGATGGGGGTGGAGAAGGTCGGTGAGACATCTGAACTCCTGAGGCAGAGTCCCCAACACTTGCAAACTGACTAGATATGAAAGAAGTTGGGCGCGGGAAAACAACGACAAGGAAACTTCCATGCTTAGGTGATGGCAGGAAGTTGAGAGGAGGCACTAGTTAGAGGCAAGGTAATAAATTTGATTTTAGACTTAGGGATAAAAAATTCATTCTTCTATGCCTGATTATTTAAAGAGGCAAGAACTTCCCTTCTCTTTTTAGTCCAAAACTTCAAAGCAGCTTTGGGCATAAAGAATGTGAGCTCCTGCCTCTCCCTTGGAGCAATTATCGCCACTCCTCGAGCCTGCATGCTGAATCCAGGCTCACCGGATGAGTTGGGTGGCGGGGGGCGGGCTGGGGGCTGGGCCTGCTGTAAGTGGCTTCCTGTGGCCGACTTGAACTTCAACTTAACTAGGGACTTTTTTGACCTGTCAGTCCCCACATGTTATTCCTTTTACACAATACTGACTCTCATATTGGAGTCGTGGGTATTTTATCTTTCATTCTTCTAATGCATAAAGGATGAACACAAAGGCAACAACTGGATAATCTGTTAAAGGAAAAGAGAAACCCCTGGAAAACAAAACAAAACGAAGCAAAAGTCTCATTGATATTTATTATTTATTCTGTTAAAGGAAAAGAGAAACTTGTCTTCTAGTACATGCTTTCAAAAACAAAATCTCTCTTTGAAGGAATGGTGCATAATTGGAATCAGGACACCTTGGTAAGACTCTTTCCAGCTCTGCCATTCGATATGTGGCACATGGGTGTCTCCTTAACCTTTCTGAGTCTCAAATATGGGATGATAATCTTCTTTAAAGGAGTATCACAGATTATCATACCTATTGCTATAGATTAAGTTCTGTTTTTATTTATCTATTTTACTTCCTATATGTTTCCCTTTTTGTCTATCTTTTTCTCAAAGCACCCTGTGCATTTCCTGTCTTGGCTTTTCATTATTCAGTATTGTAATTATTTACTTGTCTCTCTCTTCCCCATACTGTCAGCTCCTTGAAGACCCAGAGAGTGTCTTTTATCCATGTATCCTTGATACCCAGTGTAGTATTTGGCACATACTAGGTGCTTAATAAACATTAACTGAGTGCAAACGTATTTTTAAGCTATAAAAAGTATTTAACAGCTTGATATTATTCTTTCTAGGTCTTCAGGCTTTTATTTTAAGTTAATTAATATTTTTCCATGCTGATTTTAATAGCTATTCTTACCAGCAGTATATTAAGTGGTGTGTAATTAGTATAAAGGCAACAGAAGTCAAGGAAACAGTGAGATTTTACAAGTGATATTTTTGGACACTAAATGTAATAAACCTTTACATGTCAGAAGTGCTGTAGACACCAAATGTAATAAACCTTTACACGTCAGAAGTGCTGTAGATCTTGGCATCACTTGTAATGTAAAGAATCCTTTGTAGAGATGCTTGGAAACCTTATGAGGGAATCGGGATTTGAAAAATTACAGTGGCCTAAAATTATGTAATATTTTGTAGTTGTTTACTTAAAGGGATAGGACCATGAAGTTATCTCTGGTGGTTTAGCTTTTTACTTCCTTAATTTCAGGGGAGGGGGGAAGGGGCTGATACGCGGTCTTTTTTCTCTAATTCTTTTCAGGGTCAACCTCCACCTGTTCCTTCACCGTTCCCCATCCGCTCTTCATTCATTGAAGAGTCAAATGGGAAAAAATAAACCTTGAAGGTTAGTAGAACACACAGAAAAACAAAACAAAAGATACTAAGAGAAGATGTAGGTGAATATTATTTTTACAATACCTTCCCAAAGTATTATCAAAGGTAGTGAAGGAAAATGTTGATAGGTTGAACTAAATACTTATTAGGAATTGTTATATTTTTATGTATAAATATTAGGCAGCATGAGTGAGAAAACAAAGGCTTATTATCCTTAGCATATTAAGGAATCTTTATGTTCAGTGTTAAAAATGAGTTATTCCAATAGAATATTATCAAATGACAATAAGAGAAATTCATAAAAGAGGAAATAACATGACCTGTAATATATGCTAAACATTTTACTTTCACAATTAGCTGAAGAATACAAGCCATTTTCAACTGATTAAGTTGAAAAACATTAAAAAATAAGCTGGCCATGTTTCTGAGAATGTGGGGAACTGCACATTCTCGTATACTTCAGACAGGATTGTAGGCTGACAACAGTTTTCTTGAAAGCAATTTTGCAATGTGTCATGTCTTTAAAATGAATATGCAATTGATCCTAAGGAAAGAATTATGATACATATTTTATTTGAATTTAAATGCATTTATATTTATTATAGTATTTTTATTATAGCAAAACTAGACTAATCTTGATTTCCAACAACATGATTTAAAAAATTATGATATCCCATGCAAAGGGACACTATGTAACTCTGCCTTTGAAAGAAGATCAAGAATTGGTTTAAAAGCTGTCCTGAAAAACACCATTTATTATCAACTTCTTAACACATGTTGCCACACACCCTTCAATTGGAGAAACAAAATTTTGCCACTTCACAGTTTTATCAGAAAGGAAGAAATCTACTCTAGAAATACCTCAAATGAACTAATACAGTAAGTCAAGTTATGTTAGAATTAGCTGATTCTAGGCTGATGCTGTCCACTATCTTTAGATCTCAATGAACTTTTGAGAAGGTAATTGTAGAAAGCATTGTCCCTAAGCCTGAGATTCAATATTCTCTTCTCCACCTTGGTACCACTTGTATCTTGGATCTCCCCAACAGACCATGACCGGCTGGGCATACACGTATGATAAGAGTGGTTATTTGATCTGTAGGTTGCAGCAGCAACCTGTCTCTAATTATATAATAGTAATACAATCATGGGGCAGAGATTGGTTAAGTGTCCTCATTTTTCTGGGCTATTTTTATTCCCTGATTGCTCTTCAGTAGTGTTCTGTAGCTCAGTAACTGGAATCACCTTTCAAGCAAGTGTGTGAGGTGGTCTTCATTTGGACTCTGAACAGAGTCCCTGCCTCCAAAAGTCTAGTCCCATTAGCCTCTGTTAGGATTGTTGAATATATACTCGAGTTTGTATTTTTCTTTATGGAGTTCTACCATGTTAACAAGTGATGTATAAAAAAAGATTCCCAAATGGCCCAAGACAAACAGGTCTAAAACTAGGTCCTTCCAAGCAAAGTCAGGTCATCCTGAAGTGACCAGCATTCTCAGGAGGGAGAATTGTTTTGCATCCAGGATCTTCTCAGTCCTTTCAGGCTCATCAGAATCCAGTCTAGTTTTGGCATGAAGGTCATTAGCTAGCTAGGCTCAGACCTGGATCAAGAGGCACAAATGTCTCATTCAGTGAGGAAAGGGGGATCTGATCCTCTGATCTTCAATCATCTGACGTTGGACTGGATTATTTTGGCACTACTTCCTGATTTCTGGCTAGCTATTGCTATGAAACAAATCACCTCAAAATGGGGTAGTTTAAAACAGCATTTTATTAGCTTTTGTGGTTTCTGTGGGTCAGGACTTTGGATGTGTGTCGGCTGGGTTGGTCTGGCGTGGCGTTTCTCAGGCCAGGGCTCCCACATGGGTGCTACTGCTCCCATTCTTAAAGCAGAAGCCACTTCCCCTTTCATGACCCAGCCTCGAAATCCTCTCAGCTTCACTTCTGCTGCATTCTGTTGGTTACGAGCCACTAGCAAGTCCACACACACAAAGGGAAGGGAATTAGACTCCACCTCTTAATGGGGGAGCGGCAAAGCTCCAGAAGAGCCCGTGGGATGGGAGCTATTATTGTGGCCGTTTTTAGGAAATGCAGTCTGCTACACCTGGATTGTCATTAGGCCATTCAGGGCCATTGAGTTCAGAGTGGGAGAACTTTTGTAATCTCAGAATAGCAAAGGCAAGTTTTTGTATTTAGAAGGGGATTGGTGGTGGGGGGGATAATTATTCTTTGGTTTAAAAAACATATATAGAACATATTCTGTCCAAATGACCTAATTTCCATTTAGGAATGGAATATGTTGTACAGAGATGGGTGCATCTAAAGGAGGGAGCTCTATGTGAGCTGTACATACAAAACGTTTGATTATGTCTTACCAGGCATAACAGATGGAAAGGTATGGTTCTGACTGTTCAGTACTGAGTGTCTGGAGAATTGTTATCAGTGGATCATTCTGAACTTTAGTGCATTGACAAGTGCTATTATAGTAAGTTCTGTATCAAGTGTTTAATAGTCATTCATAATTTTAAGGATATCTAAAGTCATGGTCACTGAGTACTGAGATTTTACCGAAGCGAACAAGTGAAAATGATGGTGATAAAGGATGTGGCTTGGCTTTCAACACGTGGCTCTTTTGGAGAGGTGTTAGAATATAAACAGAGCAATGATGAATACAATAAAATCTAGTAACATCTGGAAATGAGAACTCATTGAACAAACATAAGATTGGTGGGTCTGGGCTTCCCTGGTGGTGCAGTGGTTGAGAGTCCGCCTGCCGATGCAGGGGACGCGGGTTCGTGCCCCGGTCCAGGAAGATCCCACATGCCGAGGAGTGGCTGGGCCCGTGAGCCATGGCCACTGAGCCTGAGCATCTGGAGCCTGTGCTCCGCAACGGGAGAGGCCACAACAGTGAGAGGCCCGCGTACCGCAAAAAAAAAAAAAAAAAAAGATTGGTGGGTCATTGTAGATATTTCCTCCCAGTATGACTCCTAACTTTTTTCTTTGTTGAGTCTGTTGCTCTGTTTTTTTCTAACCTGGAGAACGAATGGCACTTCTAGCTATCCAAGTAGAAACTCAGAAGTCAGATTCCTTCTGTCCCCAACCCCCCATACCTGGTTACTTAGACCTGTCAAATTCTACCAATTCTACCTTCTAAGTCTTTCTCAAATCCATCTTTCCTCTCCATTCCTGCTGTACTTGCCATAGTTCTAGTGTTTTAAATTTCATATTTTCACCACTGCGGCAGCCTCATAACTGGTGTCCCTGTTCTAATCTGTTCTCTTATCAGCCAGAGGGATCTTACCAGGCCACTCACCTGCTAAAAGGTCTCTGATAGGTCCTCATTTCTTAACTGAACTCCTTGACAGACACTTAAGGACCTACATGATCTGACTCCTACTACCATTCTAGGCTCATCTCCTGTCCCTGCTCCCCTCACTTTTTTGTCCATCAAAATAAACTACAGACTGTATGTTTGTTTGAACACTGTCATGCTTTTGCTCAGACATGAATGCCTTTCCCAGGCCCTTCTTTGCTTAGCAATCTCTCTTCCAGGGAGCATTTATTAATTACCAGACCTGCCTTTTGTGCCCTCATGCCACTCTGTCCATTCTGCCAGCACAGCCCCCATGGTCTGCTTTCCCCCCTAGCCTGTGAATTCTCTGAGGGTAGTGACTGTCACTTCTGTATCTTCAGAATTAGCACAGTGTCGGCACCAAACAGGAATATAATAAAACGTGGAATAGAATTAAATAAAAAGTGAACAACGATTCAGCAATATAACATTCTCATTTCAAAAAGAATCTTGGCACTTGTGTGGCAATATTAACAGAGTAGGATCCCCAGGAACCACCAGGTGGGACTGGGATTTTCTCCAGAGCTTTGTCAGTTTCCGAGAGCTACAACCCAAAGAGGATTGGGGAGTGAGATGGGAGCTTGAAGCAGGTACAGAGGAGTCATCAAGACCCTAAAGATGAAACCTACAGTATCTGAGGAAAGAAATCTTTAAGGCTGGAGGAGAAAAAGCCACGGTTCAGCTCGATAACGACATCCAAATTTTAAAAATTCATCTTCACTGAAGATAGGCATCTCCTAGGAATCAGGAGCAGGGAGCATGGCCTGAGTAGCAGAAGAGATTTAAACAAAGACAGATTTTCTGACAGTGAAGTTTAAACTGGGACAGTGTTTATGGAGATTAAGAAATCTGCCCTTTTTTGGGTGGGGGGCAGTGGGGAGCAGATAGGGGCAGGAGACTGCAGGGGAGAAGTTTCCCACTGACTTAAGTTAAGGTCTGCCGAAAGTTGGGGATGGAATCGAAGGGCCATAAAGTCTTTTACAAGTCCTTTAAGTCAATGATATTTTCAAATGCTGACTTTACATCATAGTAAGAACATTTCACTCATTTTTGCGTGGGAGAAACGTTGAATTTATAAGCATACAGTGAAAAGAATTTGTGGTCCTTCTCTAGAGAGCAATCAATCGATGATGATGCTTGATTCTAGCTATTTCTCCTTTTACTTGCTCTAAAATATCAGTAAAGAAAAGAATTTTAAAAAATGACCTGCGGATTGATCTCAGGTAACATTTGTGGCAAGATAGGATTGTTAGCTCTTCTGTCTGGAGAAATTGTGTGCCTCCCTTGCCTTTATGCTGACACTTTCCCCCCTTTCTGATATTTAAATACCACATAGGAGTGCCACAAAGATGTTCAGATGTTACCAGTGGAAACTGCATTAGCAGTTAAAATTCCTGTATATTCTTTTTCTATGTCAGTAAAGGAATTGGGTTTCTTTGGAATGGAAAATGCTCTTATGCATCTTTGTAAAGTTTAATTTATTATTTTTCTCCTATAATCCCTTTTGTCTTTCCTATACAGTAAAAAATCATTGAAAGAAACCCATATAAACTCTACAAGTTTTTGTTCTTACACTTTAAGGCTAAGAATAGTTTAACGGGAAACAATGCATATGCTTTAATCCATATTAAGGAAGCAGATTTTGCAAATGTTTTTCTTCAAAGTACTAAAAGTAAATGAAAGCTAAAGATAGTAGCAAGAAAGGCTTATTAATGGGAAACTCATTCTGATAAATCAAACTGATTCCAATCTTAATAGTCGATTTAAATAATGGAATTTGTTAATAGCATCAAATTAGGATTAAAGAAAGAGATAAAAATCTATTTCCACAAGTTGTTTCAAAACAAGGCATTCACTGGCTGATGCCATATTATATCAATCTGATTATACACAGTAAAGCATGCCCTACAATAAAATCCTTCTGGGAGATGTGTTTAATCAGATGCCTTTGATATTATTTGAGCAAAAGCTACTTTGGATTCAAAAGACTCAAAGAGAAAAATCTTTAGCTCCTGCAATCAACCTTAATCCACTGTGGACGCTTGTGCTCTGTATACACCCCATCCTAACCTACTCCCAAACATAAGCATGAGCTGACTGGCTGGGATTTCAGATTTGTCTTTTCAGAAGTCACGAACAGAAATTTGTTTTGCTTAGTAACCATGTTCCACACATAGTGTTCATTTCTAAGCTTATCAGAAATCAAGTCAAGATAAAGGTTTTCTGTTGGCAGGAATTTTAGTGGACACAAGTGACTACAAGTAACAGCCACCCAATAATAATTTAGAATTACCGTCTTAGCTAGCTTTGTTTGGCTCCCACAGGAGCTAAATCGACACATTCATTTCGCAAGACAATCTTTCTATGCCACGGACCAATTTTAAACCAAATTTTGTGACGATATGTCATAGAAATAACAGCCCACATGAAAAGTTTTATAACTTACTTTTCTCCTTCTTCCACGGAGTGCACTATTTTTGCATTTTCCTGAGCTTGTCACTTTAGTTGTGGAGTTCACTTCATGCTGCCAGCTCCCACTGTATGTCAGAACAACTTAAAGTGGTCCTCCCTTTACCAGTTTGAAATTGGTCATTAAATTATAATCCGCTCTAAAGGAGGCCATCGGATGTAGGGAATTTAGTCCAGTAACTTTGAGGGCAGAAGGCTACACATGGCTAGGGCTTTTCATCCCCCTCTGCCAGTGCCACAGGGTCTGAGTCCATCTCTGGGGGGAGATAAGACCAGCCAGCTACCAAATTGCTGATGCAACCCAAAGCTACTTGGGAAGGGAGTGAGAACAAAAGGCGTCACTTATGTTAGGTGATTAGCGGCAAATGATGTATGGGGGTGGGAGGGAGTCTGGCGTATACAAGAAAGGGGGGCTGGCAGTTGCCCTTGTCTAGATGGGGGAAGGACAAAGAATGCTATCCCTGAATATTTGAGGCCCTGGGGGATTTCTTAACAGAATCAAACGGCAAAAGACTGTTAGCCTTGAACAGTAAGAGCTAAAGTTCTTTGGACATGTTGGCCTCACAGACAGCTGAAAATATCTGGTGGCAAATACCTATTAGCTACTTATGTATTTCAGAAACAGAAGATAATTGGAAGGCTAACAAATTGCACGTCTTTTCCACTTACTATTGCTTAGTGTTTCCAGTAAGTAAATGCAGTATCTCAGCTGAGCTGCTCTTTCAAATTATTGTTAATTAAATAATACTCCCTAGAAAATCTGTCATTACCCGCCGCAGCCAGGAATGGGTTTGTTGAGTTTGTCTGAGGCTGTTAATGCTCTAACAATCGGGCTCTTAATTGCCATGAGAGGTCATTTCATTGGGGATTGTAGTTCACTTTTCCCAACAATTTTATGGTATATTTTATATCTTAAACTTTTCTTTTGCGTTTCTTTGTCTGGAGTTTCATAAGGCCAGAGGGATCATTCTCTAATGATTCATCCATTGAATTAGCCATCCTTCGTAATGGAAAAAGTGCCTGTTGTTATTGAATCTGTAATTTTTACCCCTGTCTTCCATTATGAGTAAAGAGAAGCAACTAATAACAGATTTTAAAATTAGCTTAATTTTCTCCTGTTCATTTCATTACTTATTCTTTGAGATGTGTGACTTGCTGGAGAAATGATTTCTGGTATGTCATAGACGTAACTCTGACATTATTGCTTGTCAACTTTTCCTAGTAGACAGGAGTGTTGGACGGTAGAACAATTATCATTTGATACAGTCGAAAAGGGAAAAGACGAGGGCTTTTGGCCCCAGAGAGGAACATGTGCCATGGCCTAGAATTTAAAGTGACCTTATCTTCAAACATTTTCCTTCTATTCATGAGCAGAGAATAAGGACAAATATTAAGAAAAAGTCACTTTTTTTTTTCAGTGTTATAAGAGCCTCCATATGCCATTTCAAATAGAAGGGCCATTTCAGCCTTTTCTTAAACGACCTCTTTTTCATCATAATGTAATATATTTTTTCACCTTTTGACTGGTACTTTGGTTTTTTAGTAAAGTTACATACTTGTTTCAGAAAAATTACGCTTTAGAATGCATCTTGGTGGTGTTTCATCTTAAGAGTTTCATTTGGTCGAATTAATGTGCACGTGTCCCTTAGTGAAGGGAAGAGAGAGAGAGAGGAAGTAGAAGATAGAAGAGTCCAACCTCCAAGCATAACTTTCTTCGGTTTCATATTTCAGTATCATTATAGTAACCTTTGTCTGTAATAAAAGCGTAATTTAGCTGGATAGCAGTAAAACATATGTATCTACATTGTATCAGTGATTTACTGTCTTGTGGTCAAAATAGTTTCCTTTGTTCCCTCTTAACCAAGTTCACGTTTTGTTGTCTGGTGTCACTTGATAATCTTTCATTCTCCTTTTTTTAAAAATCGGGTTCTTCTCTCTCTCTTTTTCCCATTAAGATGTGAATGGGCAGGCATCTCGGCCAATATGTCTATACATGGCTGAATACACTTGGAGAAAAGCAGGGTCTCCTTTTGTCTGGACCCTGGATGGCTGCGTGTCATTCCGCACCAATGGGCAGGGGCTCCCTCACAGTAGGAACTTTGCAGTAAGTGCCAGAACAAATTGAGCTCAGGCTTACCGGTTCCTTTACTTTTTCAGTTGGAAAATGGAGGGAATGGGAGAACAAGGCCATTTTTGACCAATGACAATATAGTGTAGAAATAGATTGGATACAGCCAGTACCCAGCCGTGTTGCAGACGACAATCACGGGATACATCGTGTACAGGGATGATGAGATGCGCCCGCACGATCCCGATCACCAGGCTAACCGAGCCTTATTCTCCCCACACGCCTGAGGATCCCGGTGTACACTGTCTGCATATACAGCAGTTGGCAGGGGGATTAGTGGAACTTACACACAGGTAGCCAGCAGCACAGGCAGCCAGCAGAGGTGAGCACACATACATGTGACTGTTTGGCACATGTGTTCTTTTTGCATCTGGTGAAGACCAGCAGAAGCAATACTCAAATTGTTTTCACCAGAGAGCAATGAGAAAAATGGTCTTTGGTAAGAAAGCTGAATACAGGGGAAAGAAAGCCATTTAAAAATCACTTACATTTTTTTCCTACACACTTTTTTAAAATCAGAATCTCTGTGAGTCACTTGACATATTTCATACATGCCATTGGCAGTGCCTCTAGATCCCTCTCTGTGTTTGTTGTATATTTACATGTATATATGACTATAGGTTTTTATTAATCATTAATACCACATGCATGTAGGCAGCTGGAAACTATAATGTACATATGTAAATGCAAACAGTTGCAGTAGCAGAGGTGATTTTCTCTCTTTTGTATATATTCACACTCCACAGGTTAATTCTAAATCTACAAAATGCCACAGGCTCACTTCCAGAAATCCTTCCATCGTAATGAGAGATCGTGCTGCGTTACATGTACAATCATGACTGTGTACTGTGTTGTCGCTACAGGGCGGTCGGGAGCCATGGCTCGACAAACTGGGCTGCCGGCCTGGTGTATCAGTACTGCTAGAGCAGCCAGACCACCTGTCCATGCGACAGCCCAGCCTATACTTTCAAAATAATATTATTTAAATAAACATTTGGAAGTGTGTGTGTGTGTGAATTCTCATTCAGCAGGGGTTAAGCTTTGCTCAGCTGCTTCCAAAGCAACTAGAGGTTAGACGAGACAGCGCTACGGCCAACTGAATGCCTTTCCATCTGCCCTCTGCTTTGCTGGGAAATAACCAGCCAGACCAACGGTTTTTGCTTTGTTTGGCTTTTTTTCCTTTTTTTTTTTTTTTTTCATTCTGATCTGAAGCAGAGGCTGACATGAAACAAACATGGCATTTCCTTTTGAAAATTGGATTCTGAGATTGGCTTCATCTTTCCAGAAGCACAGTGCTATTGCAGTTCTTTTCCAGTTTTGTGAATGTCATAAACAGTTGCATATAAAGCTCCAAATTTGGAGGCAGTTACCACATTAGGTTTTTTGCAATTTGTTGGGGGGAGGTGTTTGGGTGTTGGTGGACGTGAAGGGATATGTTGTAGTGGGAGGAATGGAAATGGTTTCCCCTGAACAGAAAGGGATGAAGAAAATGGAGGAAGAAATTCATAATAAAGAACGCGTCTGTCTTTTATTAGCAATTTTAAAGGAGACACAGCAAAATATGAAGTCATGAAAATGTGGCTTCTTGAAGAACTTCATTAACATCACCCACAAGCTGTAGTTTACAATAAATGGCCACAAGGGCCCCCACAGGTCATGGCCTATGGCCAGCTCACTGCAATTGAAGTGACGCTTACCGTAAGGAGAGTCCCCTGGACACAATGTATGAGGAATGGATGACACTACATTATCTAAGCCAGTCGTGCTGTAGCGGTTTGAAATTGGAAGACTTTTAATGGAGCAAGCAGGGGAAAAAAAAGATACTAGAGTTATGCAGACCATTAAAAGTCTCCTAGCAGAGAGAGACTAAATATGCTTATGTTTAAAAGGAGAGGAAAGGAAAAGATTCTTAGAAGAGAGCTACCATTATTCTTTAATATTGTGCCCTTCGTCTCCCCAAACACACTCACAGACCTACACTAGATATGAAGAGATTTCCCTCACTTATAACATCCTTAGCATATCTTGATGTCTTGAATCTTTAGGGGATATAGGGAGGAACAGCTTTTTTAGGATGAAATAAGGATTTGAGAATCCTGGCTACCAAGATTATCATTTCCGTTCTCCACACATGCAGTGAAAAGACGAGCTACGCAATTTTAACCTGATTTCACTTTGACCTTGTGATGGAATCATGGCTGCTCTCACAGATATCTGCAGTTGAGGCATATCGACTCAATAATGAGAGCAGTCACCAAGGAGGCCCTGTGCCATCTACAGAATCAAGTGCAGGCAACCTGACCTGCCGTGCAGCTGGATTGCCTGGGTCCTAAACTTAGCGCTACTGTTTATAGGCTTAAACTGAACTTCTTTGTGCTTCCCTTTTTACACCTGGGAAATGGAGCTGATAGTAGCTGGTTAATACATTTACTGCATAGTCAGTATACATGAAGTGCTGGGAACTGGGCCTCGGCCCACTGTCGGTGCTCCATAAATACTAGCTATTAGCACTAGTGAGAGGAACGCCATGGGCCATGGGATCAGAGCAGAATCAGGTTTAGATCCTACTTCTGTGCCTTTTTTTTTTTTTTTTGGGGTGCAAATTATTTAATCTCTCTGAGGCTCTGAGAGTTTTTTCCCCAATCCACAGAGTTGCACTGTTGCTCTAAGGATGAAATCATCTCATGTACACAGCAGGCAGAGCGTAGTGTGGGGAACATAATAGATGCTCATTAAAAGTTGAATTCTTTCCCAAAGTAGAAGAAACAATACACCTATGGTGTAAACTGTAATGTTAGCCTTTTCTCATAATCATTTGGATGTTTCCCTTCATTTCTGAGGGGGAATGAACCTTTGCAGCTTGGGATTTCACAGCAACTATTGACCAGCAGTGGTGATTTCCCTGAAGATGTTGAAGTTGCAAACCCTATGTTTGGTGGATAGTGGGAAATGGAAGCTTGCTAGTAAAAGGATGTAAAATTCCTCCTGGTTTGTTAAAAGGACACTATTCTTGACATATCTGGGGGGATAAACAGACTGAAATGCTGCAAACATGCTTCTTCATTGTGATTATGTGGAAATTGTCAGATTCTCAAGAGGAGGGGAAGGAAAATTATGCTGCATAAGTCTTTCCAAATAT
The DNA here is from genome assembly GCF_964374135.1 of Grampus griseus. Classification (NCBI taxonomy): domain Eukaryota; kingdom Metazoa; phylum Chordata; class Mammalia; order Artiodactyla; family Delphinidae; genus Grampus; species Grampus griseus. The sequence continues at coordinate 75,144,726 of NC_139006.1, read as the reverse complement.
AGAAAAAAATATGAAACATATTTTCCAATAAAATAATTTGCAAATAATTTTAATGATAGAATATGACTGGGGATATCTTAGCATCATGTCTCCCCGATGGCAGACTCATCCATTGTGTATGTAGCATATTATTAGAAACTGTCCCAGACTTGTTTTGGGGCACCTGTGCAGTATATTTCTGTCTTGTCTGTGACATGCCCCCTCCCCCAAAGGATGGGTCCCCACAGCCTTATTTGTAACAGAGGACTCTGCCTCTCCCTTAGGCCAACACTGCCTGGAGTAGAGGCGGAGCCAGCTGCGTTCTGTTTTCTGGCAGTGCGGACTTGGGATGTGTAAGGATGGCTGGGGTGCTCCGTCCTGCAGAGGCAGTGCAGAGGAGGTCGGATGGAAAGACACCTAAGGAGGGCACGGGGAGAGAGGCTCTTCCCCCCAGCTCTTGTCCTTTGTCCCTTGAGAAACTAAGCTGAGCTTCCTGCCCTCGTATTCTGTAAGATACCAGTGTAACTGCACTGATTTCTCTCTATTTCTTAAAACTAGCTTGAGGGAATTTTGGTTTCCTTGGACCAAAACTTTACCAGCAGGAGTCATATCTACGTCATGGAAGACTGGCTTCAAGTTGTGGATTCAGGGAAAAATCGTTTCAAGATTTTCACAGTTATTCCTCTCTCCTGACCCCTAGATTGTTTCAGACACCTTTATTAATAAGGTGAACTGCAGAATGTAGAGTCATAACAAGAATGGCCTTGGAAGAAATGGCGGTAATATCATGAGCTGCATATTCTGTAACGTTCTGTGACTGGAACATCATGTCATGGGAAGATTTATGAGTACTAATTTTTAAGGAAGTTCTCTGTGATAACAGCATTTAAGTGAAATAGTAAGTTTCTATTGTAAATGTTAGAAAGTAAGCTTTGAACATTTGTGGATAACTAAGGTAGAATTCTTTCTTGTTTTGTAAGAAGGTGGTAGAGAATCACTCTCAGAATTACTTATCTATTGTAAATCCTGCATTTGTATTTATTTCAAAAAGTGATGGACTGCGTTTCAAACAGTGAAAAGAAGTTGTTTGCTTCTCCTCAGGAATATGGCTTCATTCAGCTTTATATTGTTTAGGTGACAAGTACACCTGCTTCCCAGGGCAGATCCCTGAATCTGAGTGGGTTCCTAAGATTTTCTGTAGAATTAGAATGAGGATAGTTTTTCTTTGCCCTCACAAGTATCCACTTCTGTTTTCTGGATGCTTTGGTCTGCTATGCTGTTCAACCTTCTTGTTTCATTTCAATGTTAATTTTTAAAATGAGTTATTAAAATTCACCTGGTTTGATACAAAAATTCCAGACCATTAATTCATCCTAAGAATTAAGAATCATTTTATTTTCAAAATATGAAAGTTTTAAAATGTTTTAGAAATCAAATGTCAATTTATTTTTGCAAACCTGGCAACTCTGACCAACTTCAGGATTCTTATTGCCAGTTCTGTTTTATTTTTTTCAATGTGATGGGAAATATGTATGTTACTAGCAAAAGGTCCATATAGTTAGAAGATGGCAATGGAACCATTCTTTCTAAGAAATGGCAGTTGTAATCACTGGATGCAAAGTTATGATTGACAGAGGCCAGGGGGCCAGAGGATGACTAGAGTTAATAGATTTGGTGCTGTTCTTTTTAGTAGCTGTAGGAATACACATGTAGAAAGTAAAGAGTGCCAGTGCCTGTTGACACTGACCCTATTTTCAATTTCACTTAAAAAAAATATATCAGGGGATATTTGTGGGCAACCAGGCCAACTAGTTTCTTTCCAATGAGCTCTGTGTTGATCACGTTTGAAATATTTTCAAGGATTTACTTGGGAGTTGAAGTTGTTTGCTCTTAAAAGGCTTATTTTGAAATGATTGATTCCATTTGTGGATATTGTCATTTCCTGAAGTTAGTAATAAATCAAGATGTTGTTATACAGTGATAAATACCGTTGAGGATTTTCCCAATATGTTCAATGGCTCCATAGATTTTTTTAGTAAGAATTTTCATGTCCAGAACAAGACAGAGGGTTACAATTGATTTCACCACAACCTCAACTTTAACTTCAGCTCCGTGCTTGGTTCATTAATATCTGCTTTCAAGTTGGAGAGGTCTATTTTTCACCCTGATGCTAATGTTTCCTTCTAATCCCAGATATTGATCAATGGGTGTGGTTGCTTTCAGCTCCCTTGTGGCATCAAGTCACAGCCCACATTCATTCCCAGCCAGTGTTTTGATCAGGGGTTCTGTGGTGAGGATAGTTTTGACAGGCAACTGTCACCTCCTGTAGCACACCCTGCCATGGCTGGTGTTCCTAGACTGCTTGGGTTGAACAGTGTGTGAGTTCAAAGCCTCCAGAAACAGATGGAAGGGGATATTCCTGGAGATTGCCTGGTCTTTGCTAGCAGTGTAACAAGGGAAAACGGAGGGAGTGTTGTGTGGAGGTGAGAGGAGGGAGGTTGGTGAGCAGCATCAGAGTTGAGGGGTGCCAAAGGGTTAGAACAGGAAGAACAGTGAGGGAAGTGATAGCTCATGCTGCAGAACGTGAGCTTTTTTTTTTTTTTTTTACCTTGTTAAACCCCTAAACTGTTCTTCCCTCAGATGTTCTCTTGCATTTTTTTTTTTTTGAAAGTTAGGTACCAATGACCATGCTGCATAAGCAGAAAAACTCTGAGCTTACATAAAGCGTATAATGATGTTATCAATAAAATTTAAAAACAGAATTACCATAGTGGTACATATTTAATTACACGCACACTTCTTACTGTGCTATATGGTAATAACAGCAAGCAAATCACATAAACAGGGTAGCTGATGTTACTTTTAATAGGGAAGGGAACTAATATTTATTGTTTCCCTAATATCTGCTGGGCTCCACGCTGGGTGCTTTACATATGTTATCTCATTTAATGTGTAGCTAAACAAGGCATTTCCAGGGTCCAATGTGGGTGAAGGAGGGAGAAGTTACACTTCCAGGCCCTTTGGAAGACCCAGGATTCTCTTTTCTTTGGCAGGGGCACACATTTTCCTAATGGTTCGGGGACCTTTGCCCTCTCCCAGGTTTGGGTGTGTGGACTTCCTGGGCCCTGGAATCTTAGCCGCACTTGGATACAGTGAGGACACAACTTGTCCCCTTGGTATCTGATTGATCTTACCTTCAAGTTTTACTAAGGGCTGGGAATTGACCTGGCAGCCTTCTTCTGATCCAGCTTCCAGATCAGAGGGTTGTTTGAATACAAGGAAGCAGAACCCAAAGCAGCTCCTCCTTTAGTTTGAGGGAATGTGAGTAGGAACCCTGCTGTAGCCCCAGCTCTGCTCCCTCCACCTCCCTCATGAACTGCCACACAAAGGGAGAGGAAGATAGGCAAGCCTTGTGCTTTGAGAGGAGACCTCTCCGCCTTTACCCCTCTCATGCCCTTCAAAACATGTTTATTGATAGTGCCTGACCTTTTTACTATTTAGACTATGGCTTTTTATCTTTTGGGATTAGGAAATTCTTTGAAAGTCTGATAACAATCTTGACTTTTTTTTTTCCTCAGAAAAATGTACCAATATTTACACTTCAAGTGAAGACTGCTTGATTTAGAGATTCACACAAACCACTAAAGAAAACCTCTGGGAGGATGGGGAGGGTGGGTTAGGAGAGTGTATCAGCCATTTATTCTTTAGTAGGGTTATTTTATTCATTTGCTTACCTGAGATATGCCTAAGGAAGCAGGAGCTGATGAGAGAAGATGGATGGGTGGTAGTAAGAGATCATTTTGAAGTAAGGGACCTTGGGAGGCCCAGTGGGGGAAGGTGGTGGGGATTATTTGTAGTGAAGGCCTTGGAGGACAGTCAGTCAGGGTGTACAGACTTGCAGTGTGGTCCATGGACAGCACATGGGCATCACCCAGGGGCTTGTTAGAAATGCAGGATTGCAGACCCCACCCCAGATGTACTAAATTGAATCTGCATTTTTGCAAGCTCCCACATTGAAGTTTGAGGAGCATGGGTGTATACTGAGGATACTAGGATAGGAGTGGGGAGCCGGGGTTGAGGTTAGAGGAAGCCAAGAACCAGGAGAGTGGTGCTGAGGATGCCCGTGAAGGTGCCTATGGGTGCCTGAGAGGAAGAGAAAAGGAGCCCAGACAGGAGGACAGGAAAGAGACAATGGAAAGGGCCCTTGAAGTGGTACTCCAAGGAGAAGGTGGGAAAGTTGTAAGTCTGGAAAGAAAATGATGTATTTAAATACAGGCACAGAATTGTAACAAAAAAAAGAGTTGTTTACTACAATATGTTAAATCATGAATGGTACATAACTTAGTGTGAATTATGTTTTCTAAACATTCAGCTGGTATCAAAGAATTGTCATGCTAAGTTACTTATGATATTTATGGAGTAAATTATTTTAGGCAGGCTTCTATCTCTTCCCTTGGATGAATCTTTTGAACTTATTACTTTGTTTTCTTGAACCATAAGCCACCCAAGTAGATGGTTTACTTGAAAATCTCAAGGATCTTGAGTTATTAGGTCCTATTATTAGCAGCTATCATTGACATGCCCTAGATGCCCTTTCCTCTTTTCTAAGAGAACCTCTATCAAATACTTGTTGGGCACCTTACATTAATAACTGTTGCTTGGTTTCTAACTGTTCCTTTGTTTTGTGAAGAAGGCAGGTAAAAAGAAATGATAATTTCTGTATCAGAGAGAGAATAATACTATCATTCTGGTATGTTACAGGTTATATTCCATCACTGAGAAAATGCTAGACACGTGTTATAGGTTGAATTGTGTGCCCTCCAAAAAAGATATGTTGAAAACCTAGCCCCTGGTACCTATGAAAGTGGCCTTATTTGGAAATAGGGTCTTTGCAGATATAATCAAGTTAAGATCAGGCCATTAGGGTGAGTCCTAATCCAGTATGACTGATATCCTAATAAGAAGAGGGGAAGACAGAGACGCAGTAGGAGGGTGGTCATGAGACGATGGACGTTGGAGTGATCCTGCCCCAAAGCCAAGGAGCTCCTGGGGCTGCCAGAAGCTGGAAGGCAAGGAAGGATGCTCCCCTGATGGCTTGGAGGGAGCATGGCCCTGCCAAAACCCTGACTCTGGACTATAGTTTCCAGAACTGTAAGACAATAAATTTTTGTTGTTCTAAGCCACCTAGTTTACGGTACTTTGTTATGGCAGCCTAGGAAACCAATATACCATGCTTAGCTATTTTTCTATAGTTAGTTATCATTTTGATCCAATTTTGAATTCACTAGTTTTGTATACTCCTGTTTGAGATGGAATGGTCATTATAAAGAAACTAAAACATTTTCTGAATTAATACTAAATTCACATCCCCTACCTGTATAGGCCGCTTGTATAATTTTTATGTTATCTGTATATACTATGGTTCAAATTTACCTTTTCACAAAATGCCAAAATTGCTTTTATATTATCTTATAAAAAGATATAAAAAACAATGCGATATAATTCATTAGCACTTACTACCTGAGATAGTCTAAATAAGATTCTGATTCAAAAATACTGAAAGATATATTTAATCCTAAATCAGTAAATTATTTAAAAATAAATGAAAAAAGTATTGAATTAGTGTTTGACATTAGTAGCTACTGATGTCTAGGATTTCTACTTATTGAAAACAAAATGGCAAAAACATAAGGAAAACACAACTGGCTAAGGAAAAAGGAAACTGCAAAATAGCTTATGTAATAAATACAACATATGGTCAAGGGATGTCAGAAATCTCAGATTTATTTTGAGACCAGAGTCAGCCTGATCCTGAGAAGTACCTTCGGGAAAGGATGGGGGACCTGCCATTCACTCCCATGGATGTCTTTCCTGAGCGGGAGGTCCAGGACTGTTAAAGTGCAAAGAGAGCAGCCGATTCTGAGACGCCGTTAGCTGTGTATACGCGGCCTTTGCGGTGGTAGTTGCCCGTTTATGTTAGGACTCCCTTGTCCTGCATGAGGTTTCTGTGATTAGCTCCTCCACTTAAATTGGATGTGGTTTGGATCCTACTACACCTCCCACTTCTTGTCATTTGCCTAAAGTCTGTTGTTTTGAACTCAATGCCAGGAAGACTGGTTACATATGTATCCAGAGGAGCCTCAGAAATGGCTCTGAGATGTGAATATTATTGCAGAATTACATCAAGGTCACTTCTATTTATTTTTTCCTGAACAATTTCTTGACTTTTAAATGCCTTTGGAATTTCCAGCTCAAAATTCTTAATTCCTTTCAGTGAGCTCAGTCTCTATGTAAAACTTGCTTCCCGCCTGCCAAATTGAAAGCATCTGGATGGAATACTGAATTTAGGTCATTTTTCCCCCAATGTGTCCTTCTTTAGAAGAAAGGAAATCAAATCCAATAACATCACACAGAGAAGAGGGTAAAATATTTCCAAGAAGAGCTTTTTGTTTCAACCGTTGGTTGGAATTAAGGGTGTGACACTTTCTGTCTTCCCTATCTCTGCCTCTCCTACAACCAGATCTCAATGGTCGATTTGAATTTTTAAAAACTTACAACCTTTTACTTTCCATTATCTCTATAGCACCATTCTCTGCTAAGGGGAGTGACTAGAGTATTCCTACTTAATTCCTGAGGTTAATCAAGGCGGACTTTCCCATCTTCCCAGTGGAGGCTCTGGGAGAGGTATAGACAGGGCTTCTCTGACTTGAAAGTGCATAGGAATCCTCTGAGGGTCTTGTTACTGTGCAGATTTTATTAGGTCAGCCTGGGGTGGGGTCTGAGCTTTTGCATTTCTAAAAAGCTCCTAGTTGGTGTAAAGAGCTGCTAGTTGGTAAACCACATCTAGAGGGGCAAGGAGTGGCCCACTTTGGAAGTATCTAGCTTCAGACTCACTTTCCTGACTCAGTCTCTCCCCTGTAACCATTTCTGGGCTTGATATATGTTGAGTGCATATAGGATTTAGCATTGAGTAATGTCTCCCACACATGGAGGTAATCTCACAATTTACCTTTCCCTTGATTCCATTTCTTTCCCCACTAAGTGCACTAATTGAGAGTTCAAAAATCAGTGCACACAGAAGCTTGCTATTACAGAGAAGCCATTTTTAACGGAGTAGAGAGAGGGCAAACAAGGAAAGATTTGTATCTACATTGAACCTATATTCTACCATCAAAGAATTCAGAATTTAATTTTACCAGAGGTGATAGTTTCTTTAGTATTTACTTAGCATTAAGGTAAGTAATAGTCAGAATGATAACAGATTGAGGCATATTTAATTTTCAGGTTTCCAAGTGCTCTAAATTATAGAAATTATTAACATTATATCTATCAGTCTTAAGTGCCACTGGGGATATAATATGACCCAAGCTATTATATCCCCAGTGGCACTTAAGACTGATAGATATAATGTTACACTTAGGAGCTATCATGGTACAATTAACTAGATGGTATTAAAAAGAAGTTTCTTAAAACACTTAAAGTTGTAAAGCTATTCAGAAATAGATCTGTGCTTCTCAAGTAAATACAAACAAGGACTGCAGTCTTTTTAGTGGATAATACAAGAAATCAACAAGCCCAATTCTAGCTTCCCACGGATGAGATTTAAAGCAACAAATCTATGCTACTTTATGCAATTACCATAAAATATACTTAAATTTAGAAGATTTACTCTGTCATCACCTTCCCACACAACAAACACAAATCCTGGGCTAATTTGCATTCATTAATTCACATACAATTGCAGGGCTGACTTCTGCTCTCAGATGCTTAAGCACAGTCTACCTTCAAGTTAAGTTACTGCATACGGGCCCTTTAGCTTCTGTTCAGATCCTAAAGGAATCACAGGATACACACATTATGAGCCTTTCAGCCTGATTCCCTAACCCTGAGGGAGGCTATATTGATGTATGCAGAATCAAAGAGGTTTGAGGGGAACAATTTCTTGCCTATCGTCTGGCAGAGCTCGGACCCAGCTGCCTGGCTCTGAAAGGGAGGGGGATGTGATGGGCCTCATGGGAGAAGAGATACTTTCCAAGATGTCTCTTTGACAGGCTATCTTCCTGACCCTCCTTCCCCAACTAGTGCAGGAATGGGCCTAATAAACTGTGATTGAGGGCTAAATAAATCATGAAAAATTTAAGGTATTTTGGCTTTCTTTTTGGAAATGGGTATTTAGAATATTCCACTATTCTCCTTAACCAAGGAAAACCCTCTTCTGAGATAGAGTAAATATTGGTTCAATATAGTAACCACTTAGGGTAAACTAAAAGAGGATGGAGGAGCAAAGGAGGTTATAGAAGAGAGAAGGCACCAGACGGAGAGGGTCTCATACCAACAACAAGGCAGACAGAAGGAAGGAGAAGTAGTCATGGAGAGTAGATGCAGAGGCAGAGGAAATAGCAGAGCAGAAAGACACTTGTGTTTAAACACTTGGGATATGCTCTGTGTGTTTTAAGTGTTTGAAGGAAGTCTAGTTCCTTTGCTCGTAAAAGGAGTCAATTGAGGACCCAGATTGTTCACTGGAGAATCTGCATTTTAAAATTAGATATATCATACAGAAGAGGGGCAGCAGCATTGTGACGCTGATCAGGAAATGGCAGTGGATGGCCATGGCAGTGGAGTCTCCAGGCCTGACTGGACAGAAAAGGGGGAGGGGCAAGGAGGCTGGAGAATCCTCAGCTTCCTCTGTTTTCAGTGTTGGTTTGGTTTGACTCTAGAAGGCACTCAATTCCTACCCAAATAGCTAGATCTTGTCGTGTGTCTACCAAACCATGTGGAGAACATAGAATACCTAGGTGGGGTCATGTTTTGTATTTGATGACCTGAAAGAAGAAAGGAAAAAATTTGAGCCTGTTACCATCAACTGTGCTAAAATTTATTATTTAGCAACCCCTTGGATCTCATACCTACCTAGGAGCAAATAAGAGGAATGGGGCTACCCAAACTATAGGTTAGAGGATTGAGGTTAGCAACTTACTGTGGAATGGTAAGTTGCCAGTCTGTGAGCTTATTAAGTGATAGAGTCATGGGAGTTCATTTTTTAGAACTCTGTAGGAGAAATTCTATAGTGAAGCTGGGTGCAGAATTTAAACTTATATGCCTTTGTTAAAACATTTTCAGTAACTTATTAAAAATTCCTTCTAAAAGGGGTGCTCGTCATGGAGATAATGTTAACTGTTCAATTTATATAACAAATATTAATTTGAAGTAAAATTAAAGAGTCATTTTTTCAATGCGATTTAGCACAGAATTGTATGGTGGTTGTTCTTTATGGTAAATTATGTTTTTTTGTTTGCTTGTCTAACTCACATTCTCATAATATCTTCACATTCCCACATTTGGCAAATAATTGTATGCTTGTGGAATCTCTTAGAAGATGACAGTGTGGTCAGAAAACATTATTAAGAGAACAATATGAACTTCCAGTGGTTTTATAATTAGCCATATTGAAGACACTCAAAACATGGAATAAATTACTCAAAAACCATGTCATCACAAGACGATTTAACTATGCATATTCACATTTGAAAAGAAGAGTTGACCTCTTTTCCAAAAAATAATTTCATTAATGGCTCCAGAACCTTTATCTTACCAACTGTCCCGTTAAAACTTTTACCCATCCATCATACTTTTCAATTAACTAAACTACAGACTTTATTTAGATTTTTCCAATTTTTCCATTAATGTCCGTCTTCTATTCCAGGATTCAATCCAGTATCCCACACTGCATTTAATTGTCATGTCTCTTTAATCTCCTTCAATCTGTGACAGTTTCCTGGGTCTTCTTTGTCTTTTGTGATATTGAACAATGATCTAGCCATCATTCTTGTTGAAAATGGTTTGCAACTATTCTTTTTAACTTGGTTTTTGGTGGAAGAGTTTTGCTGTAATTCTAAGTAGTGGTAAAATATCTGTGATAAATAATAATTTCAAAAAAAGAAAATATAAAAAATCCCATAGAGAAGGTACATAAAAACAAAAATATAAAGTATGTAGAGTTTTGAAGACTAAAAATGTGTAGTGTAAATATGAAGACAATGATAAGATTCTAACAATGAATATAAAATAAGAGCTGAATGAAAGGAGGAGATGTTACTGGAATACCATGTGGTTGAAAGGGAGGTTGAAAGAGATTTTTTTAAGTTCATCTGGTGTAGCTGGGTGGTGTGAGAGAAGAGGTGAGTGGTATTTGCCCTTTTAGATACTAAATGCATTTTAAAACTATAATAATTCAATCTTTACGGTACTAAGGCCATAACACAGAAAGATCAATGAAACAGAACACAAATTTCAGAAATAGCCGACTACACACAGGAACTTAGAATACAATACATGTGGTATTTCAGCTTTTATAAAGAGAATGTTTCTCAAAATACAAACCCTAAACAGTAGTGTACCATTAAATGTTTAACAATCAGCTCTCTGAAAAAAATGTATGCAAATATATATACATATATGTAGATAAATATTATATATTTTACTAATCTAGAGGATGCATAGCATACAATTTAAAAACTAAAAATCCGTGATACTCTTTATTGTAAATAAATGTTATTCTGTATAGTCAATTGATTTTTTTTTCAGAATGCTTTTTTTGATTTTTTGTCTGATTTTGAATTTGTAGTCAGTATTCAGCCATGATTTGACAAATGGAGTTGCATCTCAGTCAGCTCTTTTCTCAATAAATGCATTGTCATTAAATCTGATATGTGGCTTATTAAACTTCTTCTCACCCCCATATAAATTATTAAACTAAAAACTCAGTTTCAACATGAAATCAAGCCCTGATTTATAGCACTTGCTGATTTCCATGGTGTAAATACTCCTATCATGACCAATTTTAAGCTACCAATGTCACTAAATGTGGAGTTGGGAAGAGATGGGGGTAGCACACCACTATATGGTATTTCCACTGTCTGCATATGATAGTCATAACTGACTTCAAAAGCATAGATAATAGTAACATTTAGTAAAGTAACTAGGAATTAGTGTGCTTTGAGTATTTATTGCTTTTGTTTTAAATATAATTTATTGTAAGTTTATGTAATTTTTAAATAATGGCTACATTTTACAACTGATTCTCAAAATTCCTGAAAATTTGGCAGTTGACTTTCAGACGTTGTTGGGCTCTTAATCCTACACATTACTGTCTCTAAGACAGGACCACAAAGTAAAATATTTGAAACTAAAATATTTAGACTGTAAACAAAGTTTAAAAATAAGATGCAGAAACAGAAAGTGGATTAATTACCTTTCTGGAGGGCAATTTAGCAATACATTACAAAATATAAGATTTACCAATTCTTCGGTCAAGCCATTTCACTTTTCATTCATCCATTAATTCAACACATTTATTGAGTACCTATTATGTTACAGGAACTTCTAAGAATTAATTTTACAAGCATATAAAGATCTGTAAGATAGGAGATTTGCCACAATGTGTTTATGGTAACAAAGCATTGAAAAAACATAAATGTTCATCAACAAGGGATTGGTTAAGTAAATGATGGTTCATTGATACAATGGAGTGAACATAAACATAAAGAATGAAGCTATAATGACAAAAGTCCATGAGGTAAATATAGAGAGAAATAGACTAATCTAAATAAACAAAAGGAAAAAGCAATCTAAAAGAAAAAAAAAAAAGAATGACGCTATAGATTAGTATTCATTGTATTGGAAATATGTTCATGGTACATTTTAAGAGCAAAAATCATCAGGTTTTAAAAATGTATAGGGCTTCCCTGGTGGCGCAGTGGTTGAGAGTTCACCTGCCGATGCAGGGGACACGGGTTCGTGCCCCGCGCCGGGAGGATCCCACGTGCCGCGGAGCGGCTGGGCCCGTGGGCCATGGCCGCTGGGCCTGCGCATCTGGAGCCTGTGTTCGGCAACGGGAGAGGCCACAACAGTGAGAGGCCCGCGTACCGCAAAAAAAAAAAAATTAACACTGAAACCCTTTCCTTTAAAAAGTGTTGTGATAAATACATCCAGATAAATACATCCATCTCATAAATGAAATGTTCTAGAAAAAAGACTTTAGACTTTGGACTAAAAGTCTTGTTTGGAGTTCATAGTACCATTCTTTATAGTTGAGTATCTATTTGAAAAATCCCATAATTAAAAGTAAAGTTAAAAAAAGAGAGGTTTGAATTTCAGTTTCATTTCTCTTTAGCTGTGTGACCTTGATTGAGATAACTTTCCGCTCTGAGCCTCACTGTCCTTTCTCAGAGGCAGGATAGACTGTATTCTTTACTCACTGGTGACTTTGAGCCAATTACTTAAATGTTCTGTTGTTTAGTTTCTCTGTCTGGGGGAATGATGGTAATAATGGAGATGATGGTAATAGTTGTACCTACCTCATAGAGTCATTGTATTAAATGAATTAAAATGTGTGCCTGGTATTTAACAAGTTTTGATTATTCTCATTATCTGCAGAATGGGATGATGATGATGACAATGATGCTAAAATACACCTGGAAGGTTTGTTGTGGGGATTAAATTAAATACTTAAATGAAATACTCACACCTAGTAGGTATTCACCAAATGTTAGTTGCATCTCCATTGGAAGTACTGTAACAAAAACACAGCCTGAATACTTTTTCTTCGAGAGAATAGCCAATGTAATTTATTTATCTCATGTCATATCTGGTAACTAGATAATAGAAGATTGAATGCAAGACTCTTGATTTTGATTCATTGAAGAAAATACCCTTTCTCTGTTCAATTATCCAATATATGTTCCTATTTCAAAATCTGGACTGTCATATTAAACAACACAAATATTTGTATATAATTTTATTTCCAGAAATCTCTACTGGATCATTGTAATTCTTTATTATTCCATTAACTCAAAATAATTTGTACTGCCTCACTTGATATTCTCTGTAAATGGAGGCGATACAATTATGCTATTTTAAATAATTTGAAGTGCCATGTTCCTACCACCTATCCATTTGTATAGTATATTATTCTGTGTGCATGCCTATCGGATGTCAACACACTGCCTGGTCTTTTAGTACAGAGCCATTAACCATGTGAGGGTCAGAAATGATGTATGTGTTAATGATATATTTTAATTTAACACATGACAGCAAAGGAAGGCTGAGTGACACCTCATATTTAGTTACAAATAAGGGAAGAACTCATTGCTTAGGAGTGTTCAAGTCATAGGTGAATAGCAAAAGGTTTTTATTCCTTCCCTGACAGAATAAATTTATCTCCTTAAAAGTCACCTAATTATACTTTCTACTTATCATCAGGAAGGCTGCATTCTGTATTTCAATTTTATGTGGACAAGACATTAGTTTTAAGTGAAAGACATTGTTCTGTGCTGGAATTAAATGAGATCGTTATTGGTTTGAGTGCTAAAGATGTGTGAGGGGGGTTCAGGCTCATGTTTGGCTTTGATGAGAAAAGTGCTGTGTGAATATGGTTCTCTTGACTTCTTTGGCACCGAAAGCAAAGTATAAATGGGGCAATGAAGTTGAAAGCCATCAGTAGCCTCCCTAAGTATCTGGAGTCAGAGTGTGCATCTGATATCAGATAGGGAATGTATGCAAGAACATACGGGTCCTTTCTCAGTCGAGAGATTGGTATGAGCACTTAGAATTGATTTTAGATAGAGGAACTCAAAGCGCATTAACTTCTGTTATTGAGAAAGGGACTTCAGAGGTCATATAGTTTAAACCAAAGTTTAATCCTTTCAAGAATAATGTCTGTCCACCACTTCTTTTTTTTTTTTTTTTTGTGGTACGCGGGCCTCCCACTGCTGTGGCCTTTCCCGTTGTGGAGCACAGGCTCCGGACGCGCAGGCTCAGTGGCCATGGCTCACGGGCCCAGCCGCTCCGCGGCATGTGGGATCTTCCTGGACCGGGGCAAGAACCCGTGTCCCCTGCATCAGCAGGCGGACTCTCAACCACTGCGCCACCAGGGAAACCCTGTCCACTTCTTAAACACCCCCAGAAAGAGATTTAGCCACTCCTCCCGATACATAAATGTCATCAAATTGGCAGGACAGAGAGAAAGCTGGTGATTAGAACAGGATGAATATTTATTTACTATTATTATTTTAAATAAATTTATTTATTTATGGCTGCATTGGGTCTTCGTTGCTATGGGCAGGCTTTCTCTGGTTGCGGCGAGCAGGGGCCACTCTTTGCTGTGGTGCACAGACTTCTCATTGCCGTGACCTCTCCCGCTGTGGAGCACAGGTTCTAGGTGCATGGGCTTCAGTAGTTTGGCATGTGGGCTCAGTAGGTGTGGCTCACGGGCTCCAGAGCGCAGGCTCAGTAGTTGTGGCGCACAGGCTCAGTTGCTCCACGGCATGTGGGATCCCCCCGGACCAGGGCTCGAACCAGTGTCCCCTGCATGGCAGGTGGACTCCCAACCACTGCGCCACCAGGGAAGTCCCCAGGATGAATATTTAAAACAACCTTAACACATTCTATATCTGAGAGAAAATAAATGAGGTTTTGTTCAAATAAGGCCAAGAAGACCAATTCAGCTCTACTCAAGGAAAGTTCAGGTGATTGTAGAGGAGCACAAGCTAATTATAATTAAATAGTGCCTCGTTCTACTTCCTGCCAGAAGCACACTTCCCGAAAGGGAACTTTATGTCATTTTCACATTCTCACTTCCCGTTTACTGCAACCTAGTGATAGCTGGCTTTTGCTTCTCTGATCGATTGGAACGGCTTTTGAAACTCACCCAAGGTGTTCTTGCCCAGTCCACGGACACTTTTCAGGCTTCTGTTATTTGACCTCTCTGCTGTATTTGAGAGAGGAGGAGGTTCTTACAACTATTCTGAAATACACAGTTCCCCATTGTTCCCTTAACTGGTGTCATAGGGTGAGGGCTGGGCTTTCTATACCTCCCTTCTAAATCAAGGGAGGTTGAATTGTCCTAAACACATATCTAGTTTTCTTTTCCTTTTCCTTTTGATATTTAATGAGCATTAGGTCAAGCATTGTGTTCTGTGCTTTAACTGTTATCTGATTTAATGCCCCACAATATCAATAGAAGGGAGGTAGCATCACCTTCATTTTGTAGATGAGAAAATTGAAATTCATAGTGGTGAAGTACTTGTCCTTGGTTATGTAGCTCGTAAGTGGTGGAGCTTGCATTTAAACCAGCCTTGAGCCCTTGTCCAGTATAGCATAACAGAGGACAGCTGAGAGGAGCACTTCCAGGGTCAGAAATTGGCGGCTCAGGGCATCTGTTGCAGTGACAGGAGTGAAGTATAAGTGCAGGTGGTAGAATGTTACTGGGATGAACACATTGGGACTCAAAGAGTAGACTCATGTATGTGAGAGAGTCAGTAAAATGGCTTCAGACTGGCTTTGTAGGAAAGCAGAGAACAGTAAACTGAAGTCACGATGTGAACTTAGATTTAAACTTCTCTTTCCAAAGAGAATTGTTGGTTTAACTCATCACACTCATAATGACTAATTGTCTCTTCACTCCATGGATTTTGCTCACTTCTTTCATTGCTGTATTCTCAATCCATAATACAAAAACAATTAATGAATTTATTAAATGTTACAAACCCCTTTCTTTCCTCTTGAAATTCTCTGACATCTATGCAACCACACCATCCAGGTTTTCCTTCCGACTCACTGGCTGCTCCTCATTAATCTCTTTATGTACTTTACTTTCTCTTTGACTTCCCAGGGTTTCTCAAGAATCTACCCTTAACATACATGGCAGTCTACCATACTTATATCTTAGGGGCTATAAACTCCATCCGATGGTGTTCGCTAACCTATATGTATTGCCTCCACAATCTCTAGTTCATTTTAAATTTCTCTTCTGAGCATAATAACTTTATGTTCAACTATCTTCTAGCAAACTCTACTTTGGAGTCCCTGAGGCACCTCAAATTCAATAAGTCTAATATGCCGCAACTTAGCCCCCGTATTCAAACATTTGTGTCTCTCTGTAACCATTTTTATTCCAAAGGGAGGGTCTAGAGCTTTCATTAGATACTTCAAAATTTCCATGGCCCAAGAAAAGTTTAGAACTACTGCACATTCTTCCTAAGATAAAATGCTTTCCTGTGAATCATGATCCCAGTGGTTGGGGCAGATACTGGTGTGCAGACAGAAATGTTGGCCATTGCAAGACTTCTTATCTCAATCTCTTGCTCCTTGTGGGGATAACATGATTATTTGGTCTACATATTTGGCAACTTGCTTTGCTGTGCTATCATTCATCATATAGCTTACACTCTGATCTGCTTTTAGGACTGGGCTTCCTGTCAGTTTGTTTCAGGCTACTGTGTTAAGGTGAAGTGAATTGAGGCAAGAACAAATATATCCCAGGATATAAAAATGGGAGAAATTTAAAGGAAGTCAGAATAGGCAACCATATATAATCATGCAGACATGAGAGTGAGAAATGAGAATAAGTAATGATTAGGAGGTACTTGGTAATTTCTGAGTAAATAATTTGAGAGGAATTGTGGGAAAGACAGGCTACAAGTGATAAAAAGGGAATAGATAATGAAGAGAGTGTGAAGGTACTAGAAAAGGCAGCAGTGAAATTCATGACCATGGAACCCAAACTGAGAGATGAAGAACTTGAAGAATATGGAGAAAGGGATGAGAGTTTTTTTTTCCTTTAACTTATTTATTTATTTATTTATGGCTGTGTTGGGTCTTCGTTGCTGCGTGCAGGCTTTCTCTAGTTGTGGCGAGCGGGGGCTACTCTTCATTGCGGTGTGCATGCTTCTCATTGCGGTGGCTTCTCTTGTTGTGGAGCATGGGCTCCAGGCGTGCAGGCTTCAGTAGTTGTGGCGCACGGGCTCTAGAGTGCAGGCTTCAGGAGTTGTGGCACACGGGTTTAGTTGCTCCACAGCATGTGGGATCTTCCTGGACCAGGGCTCGAACCCATGTCCCCTGCATTGGCAGGCGGATTCTTAACCACTGTGCCACCAGGGAAGTCCCAGATTAGAGTTTTTGATGGAGAAGGTCAAGTTCAGGAGCAAGGTAGTGAGAGAGGTGAGAGCAGGACAGTGTTAAAGAAGGTGAGCACCAGAGGCAAAATCTTGCGTTTGATATTTTCTTCGGTGATACTGAGTAAGTTGACGTGTTTTTATTTTCATGGGTAGGTTAGCAGAATGGAGGTGAAATTGATGAGAAATTGTGGGAGAAGTGTGTGTGGTAGTTTTTAACATTTTTGCAGATTATTTGATATTCTTCCCTTGAGATGTGGTCTAATACCCTTCCTCTTAAATATGAGCCATGCTTTGTGACTTCTAACAAACAAAATGCAGTGAAATGATGCTATGTGGCTTCTGGGACTAGGTCATCAAAGGTGGTACAACTTCTGTCTGGCTCTCTTGTGGGACGCCTGTCTTTGGAACCCAGCTACTATGTTTTGAGGAAGCACAGGCCATGTGGAGAGATCCACATGGAGACGCAACTAGGCCTATGACCCTCAGCCCAGGCTGAGCTCCCAGTCAAAATCCAGCAGCTACTTGGCAGTCCTGGAAGTGAACCATTGGGAAGCAGATCCTCAAACCTTTGGTTGAACTACCCCAGCTGATGTCACATGTAGCAGAGAGGAGCCTTCCCTGCTGAGCCCTGCCTAACTTGCAGATTTGAAAGGAAAATACATGATTAATATTGTTTTATGCCATTAAATCTGGGTGGTTTATATGCAGTGCAGAAAACTGGAATAGAGTTTTAGCAAGGCAGTCAACAGAGATGTTTCACTTTGAGTGATCTGAATTCAAATTTTTGACCACCAATGTGACTTGGAATAGGTTACTTAACGTTTCTGAGGCTCACTTTTCCTATCTTTAAAGTGAGAACGATTTAGACCTCGAGGGTTGTTTTGTGATTTAGAAATAATTGGTATAAAGCCAATGGCTGTTATGTAATAGTCATTCAGAAAATGGTAGCCATCCTTGTTATTGTTAGGGAAGCTTGGAAGGAGCTTGGGCTTTGATGTCAGTTATATTTGTGTTTACCTTCTGGTTCTGTTGCTAACTGTATGATTTTGGGCAAGTAATATAACTTCTCTGAATCATGCATCCTTCTTGTGTAAATGGAGGATGAAACCTACCTTGTAGGGTTGTTATAGATTGGAACCAGTGTCTATAAGACAGATTAGAAACAACATAGTGACTAGCACATGGTAGGCACTCAATAAATAGAAGATATCATAATTATAAATATAATAATGACTATTATAGCTCTAAAATTTTTTTGGCTACTGGCAGGAGTTGGGCAGACTAGAAAATTCTGAGCCAAGCATCAAAGCCTTTGAGGCGGTTGGAGGAAGGTTCTAGTAGAAAATGGTGATGAAGTTTTGGGAAGGATGATATTAATAATTGATATGTTTCAAAAGAAGGAACTTTTGAATGATGAGAGTAGAATAAAGACTTACAAAAAGCATTTAGAGTGACCCCTTTCTTCTACTAGTACTGAGAATAGGAGGAAATAGGCTAAGGAGATTGGAAAAACAATGTTTCTAAATATTAGAAAAGGCCATAAAACTCCAACATAATGGATCTGAAATTATGAGAGAACAAGGGAGATCAAGAGGCTGAAAGAAAAGTAGTATGATTGATAAGCAGGCTTAGTTTTAGGAATTTTAGTAAAGAAGAGGGAGATTTAAATCTCAATCATTCAACAAACTCATGGTCATAGCTCTGTTCTCTGCTCTAACATTAGCCACACACGTAGGCTTGCACAGGACTTGAGGTCATTCACTAGTCCTCTACCTTTGGGCTGAATCTCTCCTGAACTTCCTCAGGCAGGTTAATCAGCTATGCACTAGGCACTGGTCTAGACACCCTATCCTTCTGGAGCTTGTAATCTACGGTGAGGCTGGGGCGGGGGTGGCAGTAATGAGGAGATAGACAATAAACAAGTGAACAAGTTCTACTAGAAAGAACATCCATAACATGCAATATATCTCACCCACCTATGAGCCCCAAACTCTTAGGTGCCTGAGAGAGCACAGGTTTTGGGCATGCTGGGAGAAGGAAAAGAGTAATGGTTCTGGATGGCTGACGGGCTGCTTGCCCATATTGTATACTCGGATCCACTGGAGTACAGGCAGGTCCTAATGCCCTGGCTTAGTCTGGGGCCTTCCGCAAGCAATTTTCCAGACCCTACTGGAGTTCTACCTCCTTTCCCCTTCCCATCCCTCACAGAGTACTGGGCTTCAAGGAGCCAAGGTACTGGTTCTCAATTCTGAGATAGCATCATGAGAAGGGCCCCTGAAAGTTCCTTTCTAGAGTAGTGTTCCTCAAAATTTCATCTACAATGAGATAAGGAACTTGTGCCAGAATATAAATCGGTGCCCTGTGTCTTTTGTAAGGAAAATCTCACTATGGAAAAGATGTCAGCTGAACTAAACAGTGTTTAGTGTTGGCTTCCTATCTTGCTGGAGATTGGAACAAATAATTTGTGAACAGGTGCCAATCTGTGAGCCACACTTTGAGAAGCACAGTTCTAAAGTGAATATTGCAAATTGGGGGTCCAAGTGGCTACATCTGTCCTGCAGATATATATATACATATAATTTTTTTTCCTTTGGCCTGCCACTGTTTTCAACATTTTAAAATGGAAAGATTTCACATAAAATTTCCTATTTCTAAAACCTCTTAATCACGCCTTTATTTTGTGTCCCTTCATCGTCAGATGTCTTGGGGGGTTCCACATTCTTACATGGCAACAGTCAGATGGAACTGAGAAGTGACTGTCTCTTTTATGTAGGGCATGGACCTTCAAGGAGCCCAGTGGGCCCGTTTAACCCACTTCGTGTGTTTATGTTGTCTACCACTCCCTAGAGGCATTTGATTTCATAACCCCTAAGAATCATGGGGTGGGGTCACTGAAACAGTCATGATTATAGCTCAGTCCTGGCAGGGAGAAGAACTAGGTTGGAGTGTGATTAAGAATGCCCCTCCTCTTCCTTTCTTTATTCTTCCATCCATTCATCTTCTCTTGTACCCTCTCCATTATAAAATTACTCAGAATTTATTGCACTGAGCCTGCTCAGTGTTGAGATTGGGAGAGAAAAGGGGATATGCATATGTTCTTTCATGCACAGCAAAGTCACAGTTCCAATCTGTTAAGCACTGTTTTTCTTGGAACCTGGGGAGCCATTAGATACATAGACCTGAGGGCAAATCGGCAAGGGGTAAGAGGGTGTCTCAGAGGCCAGCCCTGTGTACCATTGCTAACTGCTCAGAGATGAATTACTACTAACCTTCTCAAGAGAGGAGGTTATATCAAAGTGCTGCTTTAGAAAGTGCCTTTTGGTTTTCTAATGGTTCAGCGATCTTCTTATTACAAAGATTCTCGTTTCACTGCTCCCTCTAATCCTTACAAATTTTACAAAATGGTGTTTGATCTGACGTCTCTGAAAGCACACAATAGTCTCTAGTTTCAGTCAGATTTCTTGATGCTATTTTTTCATCAGTTTAAAGCCTTGAATATATTTTCCTGTGCCTTATGAAATATATTAATTAAAATTAAAGATTATCAGTGAGTATTTGTGTTGCATACCACTTGATTTTGGGTAGCTCTCATTTAGCCAGACATGGGTAAAGTTCTGGAAAACTACTGTGATGTCCTAAGATAGATGCTCTACCTGGCAAATCCCCATGAGCACTTTGCTTGGTGCTTCCTGAGTTTTGTTTGCATTTTCTTTGTTTACTTGATACAAAATATTATAAGATTTTATGGCTCCTGAAATGAGAGGAATGGGAGGAAAAATGGGTGGAGAGTCACCTCTTCCTCAGTCTAAAGCCAGCTGAGTTTAGAATTTTAAGCAAGGCATGGTGGATGGGAGAACACAAAAACAGTACAGTTTGTAAACTCCACACAAACAGGAACCCTCATTGGAGATGGCTTAATAGAGAATGTGGAGTTGTGTACATAAAAGACTTCAAAATCACATTATAATCAATCTAGATCATATACCTTTGGGAATATAAGTGTATAAATGAACAATAAAGCATTCCCATTAAAATGTAAAATATTCTACAGAATAAACAGAATATGGGAATGTTGAAGGGACACACAATAAATGAGGAATCAAAGTTGGGTACTATTAAATGCTTAAAGGAAGGTGGCTTTGCCAAAGGTACTAGGTCCCATTGCTATCAGCATGACTGTATTTTATGGGCACAAAAATCGTTCAGTGTTTCTTTGTTTCACCATCTTCAGTGCAATATATGGAATACCTCTGTGTGCAAAGTTTATATTTATTGCTTATTTGGTTCACCTAATAAAAAGAAAAGACAGTTCCTGGATGAGCTCCAGCCTTTAATTTGGTTCTTTCTTAAGTTCTACCTTCCCTGTATCTATAATGTCTGCAATGTGACTGTAGCTCTTTCCTTAAGAGGTGGAGTCGGCTTCCTCTACTTTGAATCTGGGTTGCCTTGTGACCTGCTTTGGTCAGTAGAATGCAGCAGAAGTGACAGTGGCCTCAAGCAGAAGTTCAAAGTCTAGGCCTCAGGATACCTTGTGTGCTCAGAACAAGCCTAGTCTGCTAGAGGATGAGAGACCTTGTGAGGCAGAGCTGAATAAGCCCATCTGTCTCAGCCAAGCTCTCAGATATGTTGAAGAGTCTAGCCAAGATCAGAAAATGTTCCTAGCTGGCTTGAAGCTGACCAGAGAGGCATGAAGCTCAGCTGAGACCAGAACTGTCCAGATGATTTTAGTGTTACTGGTAACAACGAGTGGTTGTTATTATAAGTCATATATTTTTTTGTTGCTTTGTTACACAGCATGACTGTGGCAATAGGTAACTGATACAGAGGGAGTGTATCAGTCAGCTTTGGCTGCAGTAAAGCCATATAATGAACAACTCCCAAATCTTAGCGATTTACAATACTTATTTTTCTTTTTATTTCCCTCATATCTGTTTCAGGCTGATGGTAGGGTTTAGGACTCTTTGATGTATCTATCATTCTGTGATCAGGGGCTATCCAGGACATGATTTCCTCATGACAGATGGCAGAAACACAAGAGTCAAGCCAACTTATGCAAGCAAATTTAAAGTCTTTGTTTGTATCATGCCCACTAACATTCTGCTGGGTAGAGGAAGTCACATAGCTAAGCCAGAAGTCAGAGTGGCAGTTTAGTTTACTGATACTGCTGGGCTCTGTGAAGTCACATGGCAAAGGAAATGATGTGTAATCTTATTATAGGAAAGAAATGAAGAATTAGGAACAATAATTGACCACAGGGAGAATTATTCAGAAGGCAAAATGGGGAAACTGTTTTCTGAAATACTTGATGAAACTCATTAATGCAATAAAGAGTTTGCCCCAGTAAAAGCTAAAATAACCTATTAAAGACAGGTGACAGTTAATATACTAGTGTGACTGTAGAATTGTTTTTTTTGGAAACAAATTATCTGGAATAGGAATATGTGAAAAATATTTTCATTTTTCTTGGTAAACTCACCTATTAGTTTCTCTTTATGTTCAGTACAGTTGGGGGTTATGTGATATTTCTCCTTCTCTTGGTTTTATAATTTTATCTACTCCACTTTTAAGTTTCCTTGGGTTTATAGTGTTTAAAAATAGGAAAATATCTTTCTTCTGCTCTAAGAAATTGTGAAGCCAGCAAAAAGTCATATATATGGGTGTAGGCTAATATGCACTATAATTATTCAAATGCCTTTTAGATTGAACTGTAAAATGAATTGAAACAATGAAACAAGAATAAATTAATGCTACTATAGAAATGCAGGATTCTATCTTGTATATAACAGACTACACAGGAAAATGCTCTAAATATCCTATTATATATGGCATGTTGCACTCTTCTATGAGAGTTTCAGAATCTAGACTTTGCTCTTTGTGGTTGACTGTTAACATTGCTTCTTTCATTGATGGGTCTTACCTTGCATGCTGCCACTTTATTATTTAGGAAGTGTGACAGTCAAAAATCATTTTTCTTTGTTAAAAATGAATATATACCAGTATGCAGTGTCTATAACCATTTATCAGAAAAAATTGATTTGAAATAACATATTGAAAAAAATTGAAGTACTCTATGTGTTTTTGGCTGGTTTGCCCAAAAGACAGACCTCTGTCTGTCTTCCTGTGTCAAATATGTTGGGGTACCTGTGGCAGGAGCACATATGCTTGGGAGAGAGTCAGGGCCCTCTCCAGAACCATTCTCCACCTCCCCTGTCGTCTCTGAATCAATCCCTCTCTTTTTCCTGTCCCTATCCACACACTTCGTCACATATGATGCCAGGGAAGAAATCTGTTCTGTCCCTTGGGACCAATCAATGTCAGAGGAGTTGAGGGGAAAGAAAGCAAGAGAAACAGGCAGAAGTGCAATAAAGGGTAGAGAGCTAGTGCGGGAGAACAGTGCACAAGGAGTGGGTGGAAATAGAGACATAAGTGGGTTTGAATGTAGAAACAGTAGTGACCCGTCTTCTGAGCTGAAGTACACCTGTTGAGATACCATTGATCCCACTTTCTAGCTTCAAAATATTTATTCGTGGTCATCCACAGCACTTCACTCTACTGCCCAAGTCTTCTACACTTGGTTGGGGTATCTGAGCCAAATAAAATCAATTTAGGCAATTCTGCCTTGAGATTCTTTGTGTTTGATGTTTCATCCAGCCCAACCTGGAAACACCGTGCAGATAAAATGAATAGAGAGTTCACTGAGAGGAAAAAAAGAGTAGTAGAAGTAAATTCTACACTGAATATTTTTATGGATTCAGAGAATGCCAAAGCTGGGAAGGAACCTGGACATTATATTGTCCAAACTCTCATTTTATAGTTGAAACTGATGTCCAGAGAAGTACAGTGACTTGCTCCAGGTAATGTGAATGCCAGAGCCAATATCTGAACCCAGGCTTCTGACCCCAAGGTCAATGCTCTTAACCTAGAACTTCCTTTCTGCATGGCCCCTTTGGACCATTTAACAATGATTTTTGTGCAAGGAGAAATCAGGGAAATGTGACAGTTACCTGCTATGGCATCAGTGGGGTTAACGAATCCTTTCAACATGCAGTCATTTTAGTGCGCCTCTTCAGCCCTTTATTTAACAATATTTAATAATGTCTGTTGTAAGTTCTGTATATTATACAGTAAGCACACAGGGCCAATAATATTTTATGCATTCTCATCAAGAGTGGAATTGTAAGGGCCATAAATGGCCTGATGGAAGAGGATGATGAGCACGGTGGCTCACAAATCATGTTTCCTCAGCTGAAAGAGCTGAGTGACTGTGGACATGAATTCTTCCTGTCTGACAGGCCCACAGGGAGCCACCTGCCAATGGGGCAGAACATATGAAGACATCTACCATTTACATTTTGTTCTGCTCAAAGGATGTTGGTAGCAATGGAATGTTTGCCCTTGCTGCACATTAATTTTTACTGCTTGCATGTATTGAGTATGAATAGTAACTGTTGAACACTTACTGAGTGCAGGACACTGTGCTAGGTACTTTTTAGTCACGTGTTCATTCATTGATTTCTATTAATGAATGAATTCATTCATTCAATCGGTCATTCAGCCTTCATTTATTGAGTGCCTACTATGTGCCAGGCCCCATTCTATTTCTTTTATATTCCTCACAATAACCTTAGGATGTGGATATACATGTTTACTCTTCATTTACAGCAAAGGAAACAGAGTAAGTAAAATGTCCCCAAGTCAAGCAGCATGTAGTGTGTAAGTCAGGATTTAAACCCACAGGCAGGGTGTTTAATTCCTAGCTATACAGCCTCCGCACCATCAGAAAGTCCCTAGACATAACACAAAACAGGAAGAGCCTGATTATAGTTTCCTTAGCGAAGGCTAGTCTTGGGTGTGAATAGAGTTAGTAGTTACTCATGTGATGCAGTTTGTAATTCTTGGGAGAATCCCATGTTCCAAATAATTTCCACTTAATGCTGTAGTGCCTAAATCCCACAAGTAGAAGTGCTTTCTTTTAGTTCATTACACTGATGACTTCCAAGTGTAAATACAGCAGCTACCACCAGGTCAGAATTTCTACTAAACTTAAAGCTGCATTTTTAGAAGCTTTCTAGATGTTCCACAGGCATCTCAAATTCAAGGTGTCTAAAACTGAACTTCATTAGTCATTGGGAAATGCAAATCAAAATCACAATGAGATAGGTTGCACTTCACACTCCCTAGGATGGCTAGAAAAAAAGACAGACAATAACAAGTGTTGATGAGAATATGGAGAAATTGGAGCCCTCGTACATTGCCAGTGGGAATGGAAAATAGTACAGCTTCTTTAGAAAGAGCATGTCATTTCCTCAAAAGATTTAACTCAACAGTTCCACTACTAGGCATATTCTCAGTAGAATTTAAAACATATTTCCTCACAAAAACTTTTACATGAATGTTCATAACAGTGTTATTCATAATAGTCAAAAGGTGGAAACAAACCAAATGTTGGTCAACTGATGACTGGAAGAACAAAGTGTGGTATATCCATACAATGGAATGTTATTCAGTAGTAAGAAGGAATGAAGTACTGATATGTGCTACAACACGGATGAATCTTGAAAACACTGTGCTACAAAACACCACATGTTATATTATTCCATTTATTTAAAATCTCCAGAATAGGCAAATCTATAAGTACAGAAGGCAGATTAGTAGTTGCTTAGGGCTGGTGTAGGAGGTATGTGGAAATGGAGAGGCTAACGTGTGCAGGATTTCTTTTGGGAGTGTTTAAAATGTTCTAAAATTGATTGTGTCGATGGTTGCACTACTCTGTGAATATGTTAAAAACCATTGGACTACCCACTTTAAACGGGTGAATTATATGACATGCAAATTATATCTCTATAAAGCTGTTACATATATTTAAAAAAACATATTTTTACCTATTTTCTTGTTCTCGGGTAATGGCATCCCTCCTGCTTTCCCTGGCTGAACTGTGTGTTCTTTGCCAAGGAGAATCTGGACAGGATGAGACTCTTGGGAACCTGGGAGAAATGGGTGCATTGAAAGGAGGGAAAAGAGCAGGGTATGGGATAATGGGAGGTACTGAGGGCATCCTGCCTACACAGTTTTGTCTGAGGTTGGCCTGTTTGTAGTATATAGTGGCACCACAGGAGGCAGTATACTATAATGGGCAGAATGTCAGCTTTGCTCAAGGTCACAGAGAGAGGAAGTGATGGTGCCAGGCTGTGAACCCAACTTGGTGGCCTGCATAACTATCTTTCTCCTGCAAGCTTCTTAATTTTCTGATCTGTAGAAAAAGGATAGAAATACTTACTTCTAAGAATTGTGAAGATATAATGAGAATGCATATAAAGTTGTCTGGAATATGGTGAAAATGCTTTGTTTTTATATTATTATTTTGACTTTGAGTCCTGTCCTCAGACACTATCACAGTAAAAGGCTAAACATAGGAACTGTACTGTGTTTTCTCTCTCAGTCCTTATCTCGGACACCTGAGAGAAAGTATTCTGGAAGAACCGTGAAATTGTACAAAAATTGGAATAAGTTCAATTACTATTCACTTTATGGATCAAAATGCCCACATACATTATGACTTTGATTTGTGTTATATTAATTCTTTTCATCAGTCTTAGCTTAATAATTGATGAGCTTCAGGAGGGTTTGATTCTGGTGCCTGGACTTGGTCCTGGTGTCACTGCCCATAGATGGCTCCAGGACAAGTACCACAAAGGAGAGAAGTGGGGCTCGTGTGTCAATCTCACTCTGCCTCCTATTAGCTGTGTGGTCCCTCGGTAGGTGATTGACCTCTAAAGGCCTCAGTTTTCCTGTCTGTCAGAGAAGTGAGGTCAGCATGTGAAACACTTATTACAATGTCTCATGCTTAGTAAGCCCTTAATAAATGTGCTTTAAGCTGAAGGATACTTTGAAGACACTGTCCATGTAACCAATAAACCAAACTCAGAGTTCCATACCATATTTTATAGCTATTTA
Organism: Grampus griseus; assembly: GCF_964374135.1. Taxonomy (NCBI): domain Eukaryota; kingdom Metazoa; phylum Chordata; class Mammalia; order Artiodactyla; family Delphinidae; genus Grampus; species Grampus griseus. The sequence continues at coordinate 75,117,838 of NC_139006.1, read as the reverse complement.
CCTCAAAATCAGTTCAACAGGTATTTATCATTACCTGAAATGCCAGGGACTGTACTACCTGTCCTTGTCAGGGACTTCTAATAGATGAAATGGACCAGTTAACTGACAGGAAGATTTATATATCATCAAGCCTCCTTAAATTGATTCATATACATTATGTTTATTTGTTTTTGACAGAATGCTATATGAAAATGTATTCAGAAACATACGGACTGCTTATGAAATATATCATATGTCATAGTGCAAAGGGCTCTTACTGCTATTATATTGGAGCTCTAAAAGAGTACATATGCCTATGTGTGTCCCCCCAAATGTAGCCCTCCCAGACTTTTCTCCAGGGAAAACCTAGTCAAATACTCGAGAACTCAATACTTGTTCTTTGTGTTGTATTGATTCTACCCCTGAAGTAGTTTCTAAGGTTCTGTTTTCTAAGAGTAAACAGAAATTATGCTTTCTGATTTCTTATTTCTCAACTATGAAAGCCAATACAAGCTGAATCCTTGCTCTTGAACAACACAAACAGCAATGACAAACAAACAACAGTCCCCCAAGTAGAATAATAAACCCCCCAAAGAGGCAGTTACTCAAATACAATTACAAAAACACTAGCCAAAATTCATACTTTGTTGAGCCATACTATATTTAGCTTGGGTTGTTCCTTGGAGCTCATTAAGCCTCTTGCTTAGTCCCAGGCCCTGATGGTGCGTCTGGGTTTGAGGATCTGGAGCTCATAAGAGCAAGGGGCTACCAAAGACATCATTGGCCCAGACTTTTTACTTTTAGTGGCCCTGTTTTTGTGTGTGAGAATGGTGATAATTCAGAAGGAAATTATAATCCTCAGGGAGTTTCTAAAGTAGTGGTAATATATGATGTTCATTAATTATTTTTTAACATATACTTTCCATCATTATATTTCAAAATAAAAATGCAACACAAAGAAATATCAAAAATGACCATGCAGATCTATATTTAATCATAAAGAATTTTGTATTTTGTTGAACAAAACACCAGGTACCAGATTTAGAATGTGGGTATGAACTCATGTTGGAAAAATTGGTGTTATTAGCAACACCTACCATTCACCGAGCATCTATTCTGTTCTTGACACTGTCCTAAGTGATTTACATATATTATCTTGTTTAATCCTAATGTAAATAATGATATAGTATATTTTAACAATATATATCATTTATCCCCATTTTACACATGTGAAAACTGAGACTTAGAAAGGTTAAGCAACTTGTTCACAGTCACACAGCCAGTATGTGTGAGAGCCACGAAACTCTTGACTCCAACAGTGCTCTGTACATTGGTACACTGCCCCTAACAGATACAGGGAAAGATACATGAAAATGTCAATAATTGTTATCTGTGGGTGTGGAATTTTTTTTCTTTTGGCTTATCTATATTTTCTAATGTTCTTCAGTGAGTTTATTTGCATAATAAATAAAGGAGGGAAGTAAATTGAACGATAAACAACCTCCATATTAAAGCAGGAGGTGAAGGGAGAAAGGAAAGATGAAGGGAAAGTAAGATAAGAAAAGAAAGGAAGAAAAAGGGGAGGGAAGGGGGGGGAGGAAGAGAGGAAGGAAGGAAGGGAGAGAAAGAAGGCTGTCTTCCTAAGTTGGCTGTAAGGTGGTGTGTGTATACAGCTCTGTACCATCATGCCTCCTCTTGGGGATGGCACTGAATGCAGTCCAGCACAGAGGACAGGAGCAGAGGAAAATGTCCTTCAGAACACAAGGGTTTAGGGAAGGGACTCCTACACGTTTAGAACACTGTGTTCTTTCCAGCTGTGGAAAATTGAGTATTGTAGTACTGAACTGAGTTGTAATTTGTATTGAAGACCATATCTTCTACAAAGCGTAGTCATTTAGCAAAATATTTTGAGTTATTTTGGCAGAAGACTATTAGCTACAAACAATTTTACCCTGTTTAATTGTCAAGGTATGTTTTGGGCACTGGCAGTGGAAAGGGACAGAGTAAGGATTAGCATCTGGAATGGTAGTACAGTTATGTGGGAGAACACACAAAATACATGAGGGCAGCAGCAGGACATAGTTGGTGACCATATAATTTATCTTTCTAAATGAAGGGGGATCATGTTAATCATTAACTGGGAGAGCAGACATATATTAAGACTGTCCCTGATAAACTGGGAAGTTTGATCACCCTAGAGAATCCAGATAAACAGCAGAATCAAGAACCTACAGAACCAGATAAAGGACATGGATATAAAAAGAAAAGAAAAACTTAAAAAAAAGTCCAGCCTCATTAGTAATCAAAGAAATTAAAACAACAAAATGTTTCCTTTTACTTTTCAAAATGGCAAAAATCATTTAAAAAATAATGAAGCTACCATATGTTGAATGCTTATATATGCCAGGCAATTTCTAGGCCTTTTAAAAAAGAACATGTAATAAACTTAATTTTAGAATAGTTTTAGGTTAACAGAAAAATTGCAAGAATATTACAGAGAGTTACCATATACCCTGTGAAACACGTGGAAGGAGGCAGGGCACAGCCTTTGAAAGGATGACATAGCCCGGGGACATGACATAAACGGATTAGAACCAAATGGGTCCAAGATGGTGGACAAGTTGACTTCCACTAGACCTTGAGCCTCAAGACACTCACTGTAACACATCAGCAAGCTAAATGACACACCCACAGGTACCACAACAGTTCCAAGACTGACCATAATGATCAAAAAGTGGGAGGTGGCCCAATTCCTGGAAATCCCTGCCCCTTCCTGAAATAGCTGGAATTAGCCTATGAAATTACCCACTCCTATAAAAACTGACAGCCTTCTGAGATGGCCCACACTCTGTCTGTGGAGTGTGTTTCTCTCTAAATAAATCCACTTCTTACCTATCACTTTGTCTCTCACTGAATTCTTTCTGCGATGAGACATCAAGAAACTGAGCTTCATTAAGTCCTGAAACCAGGTGTGTGATCCCAGTTGGAAGACTGTGGGTTTTGGCTGGGTTCGAGTCCCGGCCACATGGGTTTGAGTCCCAATCTGAGGTGCGTGGTCTCACCTGTACTCAGTTTCCTGTTATATTACTATGGTACATTTGTCACAACTAATGAATCAATATTGATACATTATTATTAACTAAAGTTCAGGTTTTATTTGGCTTTTCTTAATTTTTACCTAATGTCCTCTTTCTGTCCTTGTATTCCATCCAGGCTATCACATTATATTTAATCGTCGTGTACCCTTAGTTTCTCAGACTTCATTGTTTCTGATGACCTTGGGTTTCGAGAAGTACTGGTCAGGTATTTTGTAGGATATCCGTCAATTTGTCTAATGTTTTCCTCATAGTTAGACAGGGATTATGTGTTTTGGGGGAAGAATATCACATAGGTAAAGTGTCATTCTCCTCACATCATATTCAGGATACATACTATCAACATAGCTTATTACTGTTGATGTTAACCTTGGTCACCTGGCTGAGGTAGTATTTCAGGCTTCTCCACTATAAATGACTCTTTTTCCCCTTTCCATACTGTACTCTTTGAAAGGAACTTAGTATGCAACCCACAATTAAGGAATGGGAAGTTACGCTCCACCACGCTGAGGGTGGAGTACTTACATAAATTATTTGGAATTCTTCTGCATGGAGATTCGTCTCTTCTCCCTTTTAAATTATTTATTTAATCATTAATTTTTATTAGTATGGACTCATGGATATTTATCTCATACTGTAGGTTATAATTCAATACTATGCTCTTTATTTTATTGCTCAAATTGTCCCAGTGTTGGCCACTGGGAGCTCTTTCACACGGGCTCCTGTGAGTCTCTGACATGTCCCCATCATTTGTTTTCTGAGCACTTTCTTACTTGCTGACACCAGAAGATGCTGCAGGCTCATCTTGTGTGTTTTCTGCCCCAGCCCCTTAATCAGCCATTTCTTCAAGGATCCCTGGTTCACTTTATTGGAGAATGGTATTAGAAACCAAGATATGGGCCCTAGGTGTGCTCGATGCTACTGGGGTGTTACTTCTGGCCCTCCCAGGGGACAGAGCCAGGAAAAATATATGTATATGTTAATTAGTGTATATGAATATATCTATAATTATTTCTCTGTCTGTATCCATCTGTGTCTGTATTAAGCTAAATATGAGCTATTCTTATGTCTCTGATTCTCATCCAGTTATTGCATGGTTCAGTCTAACTTCTCACTTTGCTTATCTGTAACCTCTCATTCCAACAGTGAGAAATTTCTACCACCTGCCGTTCATTGCCTTATGCTCAGTTTTGGTGAGAATGCTGGAAGATTGGCACTCTTGCACTGTTGGTGGGAGTGTTGGTACACTTCCTTTGTGGAAGGCAGTTAAGTAAAATGTGTCGGAAGCCTTAAAAGTATCAACTGGTCAAAGGGTCAAATAGTCCAGTCTCCAATCAAAAGGGACAAAGGCAAGAAAAGCAGAAGCAGATTCCCTAGTGGGGAGGAGAGCAGTAGAACTGGGAGGCAGCTCATAGATTCAGACTCAGTCACCTTCATTTCACCCCATACTCACGTGAGAGGCAACACTTCTGATCAAAGCTTGCCTGGGGACCTGTAGCTGATGGTAAAGGCGATACAAAACATTTAATGGGTGAATGCAACAAATTCAGTTCTTTATCAGACCTGTTTTCTTGACATTTTCCAAGAGAATTGTTCATGGTTTATCTTGAAAACAACTGACTGGTAGTTGTTGAGAACTCATTTTATACCCATCACTGTTTGAAAGAAAGAAAAAAAAAAAGAATACTGCTATTCCCAGAGAGTTTACAATCTAGGTACTGTGAAATTTATGCTTGTAAGTATGACTAACCTGTAAAAACAACTCAGGCATTTTCCTAAAAAACGAGCAAGCAAAAAAAAAAAAAGATACCTAGGATAAGGGGGCAAAATTGGGAGCCAAAAATTCTGCTGTCATTATTGAATCCTTCCAGGTGCCCTGTGCTGTCACACCAGTGTGGGTCACCTATGAAGTTACAGCATCCTCACAGTTACACATATGATATGTGACACAAACTTGGGGGCTGAAGTGTAATGATTCTAGAGTCTTTTTTTTCAAAGTATCAACTACAAAGGAACATAAGTCTGAAGTAAGGGAGAGAAGCGTAGCTATAATTTGAAACAAGAAATAATAATTGTAAATCATCACTGTGTATTTGAGAAGGGCTTAGTGAAGAATTACTTCTCATAATGAACTCCCCAGAGCTTCTGTCTGCTCTTGATGTGATAGGCACGTTGCTGACTTTGAAAGAATAGCCGTGGTGGTTTAACTCTTTTGTGCTAGAGAGAATCAGGGGAGGAGAGGCCGCACAGGTGTTCTGGAGAGAAGAGGAGGGAAGAATGCTCTGTGCTTCTTTCAGGTGGTTTGGAGAAGATAAGTCAAATTCGGAAAAAAAGGTAAAAAAAAAATTAAGGTGTGGCTGCATTTGAAAACTGGGATTTCCCTTTAGAGCAGAAGTCACCGGATGTATAGAATTGGCTTACTATTTATTCGAACAACAAACATAATAATGGTGATTATTTGGAGGTTATATACAATTGAAAGGGCAAGACAAAAAACATATCTTATCTGAAAGTCAAGTTTTATGTAAGTTAGAACAGCTGAGAGAGGAAATATGACTCTAAGATGTAGGAGGTATTCTGTAAAACTTCCAGAATCAACACCCAGTGCAATGGTATGTGTTTGGAAGGAGAATAATGGAGAAACAAATGTCAAAAGATATGTGAATTAGCATTTAAAAATCTAGCACATTATGATTGTCCAAAAAGTTCCCTTGTTTGCTGTGTATAGCAAAGAAGTCACAGGCTTGTGATTCTCTGCACACCTCCACATTGCCCAGAGATTCAGATAAAAGCCCCATCACCCCCCAGATTCCCATATAACATGATCCACTGCTGCCTGCACTAAATAGGTTACTGGGTGTAGTGTTGTGGAGGCTTACTGAAGCCTGGAATCACCGTGGCATATAGACAAATGGTGATCATTAAAAATGAAAGGAGAGGGGACGTATTGTCGAGCTGCAGGCATAATCTTGAACAGGTGTTCTAGCTTAAGCCTGTATCAGGCCTGTCTGAGGACTGGTGGGTCCATTTTACTTGAAAGAACTAAGGGGACTGGGATGATTTCATCTCAGAGGGAGAGGTGAAGTGCACATCTCAGAGAGCCTTGCACTAGTGTCTGAGAGGCGTGATTCTACCTAGAGTCCGTCGGTGTCCTTTCAACCCCGACCCTGTGAACTGAACCGAGACTTCAGTTCCGTACAAGAGAAATGAGGCAAGCACAGTGGAACAACAAACAAACTCTAGGAGAGTTGTGATATGGAGACATTGATGGAGTTCTTCAATGGTGATAAGAAATGGAAAACTTGACCAGATAGCGGGACCTTCCTTATTGAGCACAGGAGACTCTAGTGGCCATCAGTGGCTGAGCTATCACTTACCTACATACATAAGAGAAGACATCACCACAGTGAACCAGCTCAAAGTAGGAGGAAAACAGCCATGATGTCCCATGGGCATCAAGGGGAGTAGTTATGGAGTATACATGAGACATCTTGCGGGCACCCAGACCTCGTTGGTAGAAATATAAAGGAGGAAGAGGACCAGGGTTGCTGTAGCATGGGTAAGGGCAAAGCCCAATTGATGCTGTGACTTGACTGGAGATTCCATTTTTATGCCACCCTGACACCTCCCCACCCTATACTCAGCTGGTAGAATGGATGGCTTGGGACTCACAGTTTTCATTCCGTTTATTTCTCGAAAGGGGCTGAAGTAAGAGAGAGGAAAGAACATCTCTTCTTTTTGCTTTTTTTTTTTTTTTTTTTTTTTTTGTGCTACGCGGGCCTCTCACTGTTGTGGCCTCTCCTGTTGCAGAGCACAGGCTCCGGACGCGCAGGCTCAGTGGCCATGGCTCACGGGCCCAGCCGCTCCGCGGCATGTGGGACCTTCCCGGAGCGGGGCACGAACCCGTGTCCCCTGCATCGGCAGGTGGACTCTCAACCACTGCGCCACCAGGGAAGCCCTGTTCTCCTAATTCTTGATGCTCTCCTCTCACTCTGCTCTGACCCCCAATTTGCTCTGTGCCCCTTTCACACTGTTTATTCTTAAAACATGTTTCATCATTGTGGTTCCGTCAGGTCCCTGCCTAACTGACCACAGACCAAATCATTGCTCTCCTGTGTTTGGGGCTTTTTCCCTGCTTGAGTCATCCCAGAGGTCAGCAGGGCTAGTTGACGTACTGACAGTCTTTCGTTAAGACTGCTGCTTAACTAAACAGCGAGGATGTGTCACAGGAACACCGCAGCAAAGATGAGCAATGACTGCAGATGTTTATGAAAATGATGACTGACTTTCCTGCAAAGAAAATGAATCTCACAATATGCTGCTGATGCAGGCCATTAAGCCAGTCCTTGTGGGACAAGCGATATTGACCTGTCATGGAAAGAACAGTGGGAGGCAGTGGGCAAGATGTTTTAATTCTCCTCACACTCTGCCCATACAAAGGAACTGATTTACTTATGAGACTGGAGTTAGAGAGTCTTACTTATGTTTGGTCAAAAAAACAAAACAAGCAAACAAACAAAAACTGCTCCCTTGCCCATTTTCTAGGTCTATTAAAAATACTGTATTTCGAGAAGATAAAGAATGCCATTTTCCTCATATAATTCCTCTCCTTTGCCCAGGCTTTGAAAAACCATCTGCAAACCCTTTCGAAATTTTATGTCTTTAGACCTCTTGTATGCCATGCTGTATTTCTTACAGAATGAATTAGTGAGGACTTACTGTGTGCCAGGCCCTTTTCTAAGAGCTTTCTGTATGTTAACTCATTTGATCCTGACAGCCACCCTGGGAAGTAGTTTCTCTTTATTCCCATTTTAAGTTGGGGCACAGAACGGTGCAGTGAGTGGCAGGGTGAACATGCTCCGGGCAGGGCAGGCCTTGCTGGGGTCACCTGCTCAGCACCGCCTGAGGGGCAGTGAGGAAGGCACGGGGTGCCCCTCATTCCGCTGCCCCTCAGCTGTCCCGCACCCCCTTCTTCCTCGTTCTCTGTCTCCTTCCTTCGAGCTTCCTCTTATCTGAGAGTAGAGGCGTACACTTTCTACTCTATGGGGGCAATGACAGCATCTTTCCTGGACCTTCCCACCACTTTCTGTTCATCTTTCTCTGCCTGAGAACAAATCTGAATAAAAAAGGTGAGGAAATTGTAAATACAGACCCTGCAGTCTGACATGAGCATCTCGAGGATTTTGGCTTTCCTCTCAGAAACATAATCCTCGGTTTTCTCTTGCATTTTCAGGAAGATGTTTTCAGGAGGGAAGGAGAGAGGGGGAGGGGGAGAGAGAGAAAGGGAAAGGGACTGTTGAGTAATGGGAGATATGTTAGAAGCTCTGGAATCTAATGATTAACACTGTCATTGATTCTGCCCTGGCAGGGCTGACAAGGGGGCCACTAAGGGGATATAGCCCCCTCCAAAAATTATTCTCCCTGTGCTCTAAATACTCATTCTCTACTTCTTTGGTGCTGGCCTGAGTCTGTTGACTGCATCTTTCGTGGCCCACTCTTCATGTGATTCTTGACCTGCTCAGGATTTGCCCTAGTTCCTACTTCTCCCTTTGGACAAAGCCATTGCGTTTCCTCCATGCTTGATGATTTAGTTTTAACAGCTGACTAGCTTACTAAGCTTTGGCTCACTCACATGTTTTCTAAAGTAAAACCATGATTGTCAGTTTCATAATTTTGCTTAGGATGGATGCTGTGGGTAACCATTATGTGTAGTAGCTAATGCTTATTGTGATGTTGGTTAAAGGGAAAGAACAGGAAGCAATAAAACCAGGTGATAATTATAAAGTTGTGTTTTTAGTTAGTGGGTAAGCTGGTTGCTTATTCACAAGCCTTACCCTAAGTTACAAAATTAACAATTTAATTTTTTCCTCTCTTCTCTCCTGCTGCTTCAGAAAAAGTTAACTTGCCTAGAAGGGAAAGAAGAGGTGCAAATGTTTTAAATTCACAGAAAATATTTCCTCCTTTGCTAATTGTTAATGTTTATAGACTCAGGACACTAAGTAAGCAAGAATAATAGAAAAACACATTGCTGTCTGTGCAGAAGAACAGTCAAGAGCAAAATATAGTCATTGGAACATATTTCCCTAGTGTTTCATAGAGTAAGTTTATGTTAAATAGATGAGTCATGGGCAGTTTTATTTATGAATTATAGGCCCTTTTACACTTACTAGTTATACCTATGAAATATGGCTATTTATAAAAATACATATATTTAGAAATACATTCATATATTTGACATATGTTTATAAATATGTATGTATTTATATATTTACTACATATTCATAGAAATATAACATTTAACAAATATATATTTTCATTCTTATTTATAGTGTAGTCTATGAATAATTTCTATTAAAGCTCATGTAATCAAAAGCTCACAGTGTGATGATCTTTTTCAGAATCCTGGCTCCCATGCTGAGTAGCAATATTTCTCTGAGTTACAGAAATAGTTTGGGTTTTTAAAAAAATGTAATTTGCAGTTATTACTATGTAGTTTTCTTCTAATAACAGCTTTTCTCAAAGACACAGAGCAAGGGTCAACAGAAATGCCTGGTTAACTAGAAAGCAATTAGAGAAATTCTCATTAATTTGGCTGTTTAATTTTTATTCACTTGTAGCAACATCATTTTTTCCAGTAAAACACTGATTTCTGATTCAACAAATAACATCAAGCAGTGGAACATGAGGTGGAGAGACAAAAAGAGAATTTGAAAAGCCATAAAGTAGCTTATAAAGAACCAGTAGTTTTCCTTTTGACTGGAAACTGCCAATTGCTTTCCCTGCAGCTGTTATCAGATGTGCTCAAAAGAATATTCTTGAAAGAGAAATGAAATATATGTTTAATTATGGCTTTAAGCTTATGTAGGGAATCACTTTTCCGTCCCGTGGAGCTCAAGAACTACTGATGTTAATTTAACAATGCACTTCATGAAATTTTTTTTTTTTTTTACCTCCAGATTCAGGTCATGAATACATGGTCTTAAAACCATATTAATCCCAAATCAATATGCTTCTTTTGTTATTTTAGATATTAAGCACAGTAAGTGTGATATTATATAGATTTTTAAAAAGCAGCTTAGAAAAGGAGCTCATTTTATGATATGGACTTACTGAAAATGGAATTTGTGACTATTCAGATGAAAACTGCTTAAAAAGAGCTCATTGACACTAAACAAACCAAATTCAACTTTTCCAGTGGAATTGTTAATTCTGTGTTACCATGTGCCCTCCTGAAGAAGGAATACTTATGATAGTTACATTTTGAGACATTTGAGACCCACAAATCTAGGAATAGAGCTGGGCATTTTCATAGATATGGACTACATGATTAAACAGTGAAATCTTTAAGCTTGGTTGCCAGAGACTCAGAGACTTAGATCCTGGACTTCCTTTTTGGAATATGCAAGTAGGGGATGTGCCTCTGGTGATAGTGAATTTGCAAAGATAATAAGAGAGAATACAATGAATTTCATTAAATGAAATTTATCTTCAAGTTCAATAGATTATATTACACTACTGTTCAGTGTTCTGAGTTTGTTGTAATCTTCTTGCTGTCCTCTGTTGTCCTTTTCCGCTTCATTTACTTACAAAAAAATTCTTGAATTTTTTTTTAGACACCATTTTCGTAACTCACCACTCTTACTGTTGATCAAATAACGCCAGACTTAATCATGAGTTAGCTATTTACTTTTGGAAAGATTAAGTAAGTCCCTGACCCATTGTTTTCATAGTGGGCATACTTTTAGAATGGATTATTCGATAGAAGCTTTGGAACACTCAGCAAGAGGTGTGGCGGACTTGGAGCCAGTATGAGCACAGTGATCCCTCACCAGACTATAAGCTCTGCAAGAGAGGCATCATTTTGTCATGTGCACCATTGTAATTCCAGCTCAGGGGCAGCACCTCTCACCTAGAATATGGTCAAAAAATCTTTTGAAAGAATATACGAACAAATCAAGGCAATGCTAGCTAATATCAGTTCCTAAAGTTACTCATTTGGTAGACTGCGTGATACTATGCATAAACTATACCTGGATTTCAGCAAGACATTGATGAATTTGTACTAGTATCTTTCACGGGGGAGACAGGTAGGTGTTAGGTCACAGCTTAGTTATGTCAGAAGCTGGACCACAGTGGTCACTCAAAAAATATTTGTTGAAAAAAACTGAAAGCTTCTGGAGAGAAGCTGTATGGCATGTTGTGCTACTACTTAAATCTTTTTCATTGAGATGAATGAAGACATTCATAAATTAGCAGACTTAAAACAGTTCACAAAGAGCTCAATGGGCTGATAGAATAGCTAGAAAGTGAAAAGATGAAACATTAAAAGAATAATGCAAATGCTCAGCACTTAAATTCAAAAAGTATAAAAAATATAGGCTGACAAAGATGTAATTTTCCAGTAGTTAAATATATAATGTAAATTAGACTTGAGATTTAGTTGACTGCAAACTCAATGTGAATCAACAATAATGTGATATGGCTACTAAAATATAAATGTGATTTGGAGCTGCATTAATAAATGATTAACTTTGGATCTTTACTTCATGAAACCTCTGACATTGTATGCATATTGCATGTATGTGTACCTTTTTTTTTTTTTTTAGGAGAAAAGGTTCATACCTTTTATTGGATTCTTAATGAGAACAGTGACTCACAAAATATTAAGATCTACCAAAAGAAGATAGGTAACAGTCCTATTTTGTATACAGGTCAGGTCAAAGTACAGTTGTATACCATTATAATCAGTTCTTGGAAATACATTTGAAGAGCTACAGTGATGTGATAAACTGAAGCATCTCCAGGGGGCAAGCTAGGATAGTGAAGGGTGTAAAAACCACAACCTATAAAGGTAGGATTGAAGGAACTGGAGGGCTAGGCTTGGAAAGAAAAGATTGTAGAAATATTGCAAATGACTTAAAAAAAAGTGGTTGTTTCGGATCAGGAAAAGGCACAGATACTGATCGTATCCAGTGTTGGTGAGAATGTGAGGAAATGGAGACTCTCATAATCTGTTAGGGTCTGAGATGGTATAGTTATGTTGCATGCCAACTTGGCATGCTCAATTTTTGAAAAATGCGCATTTTAAAATGTATAGTTTTGAAAAATGCGCATTTTAAAACGTATAGTTTTTAAAAATGCCCTTTTGTAGGTGATTCAGAGAAATTTTGTACACAAGTACATATGCACAAAGGTACATATACAAATAAATTTACAAGGCTCTTTACTCTAACAGTTTTGTTAATTGCCTCAAATTGGAAATATCCTAAGGATTTATCATAGGCTATACCCTTGACACAACAATGGAATACCATGCAGTGGTTAAAATTAAGGAGGCAGATCCATAAATTCTGACATGCAAAATATCATGAAGGTTTATTAAGTGAAAAAAATGTTGTATATAATATGTGTGTATTATAGTTTATGGGAAAACCCCACAAAACAATACATTTCCCTATGTGCATAAAGAGATAAAGATCTGTAATAATTCATAACAAGCTGATAATAATGATTCCCTCTGTGGGATTCAGGGAGGGTCAAGGGGCTCTTTATTTGTATAAATTTTAATTTTTACATAAAAGTGTATTCAAGTGGTCTTTTAAATAAGAATAAGTGGAAGTTATAAATGAATAAAAGTAGATAAATAAAATTTTAGAGGATTTATACATGGAAGAGTGGTTAAATTCCTTTTTCTATATAGTTCCAGAGAAGAAACAGGGTAAGTTGTATTAGAAGGCTCATTTTAGTTTTGTATAAGGAAGCATTTTTTAGGATTAGAAAGATTTTAAAATGGAATTGGTTGCCAATTATTGGCTCTATCTTCATTCCAATGGTTCAGCCCTTCCAAGAGTTGAAACAGCGTTTTAGATAACTAGCCTCCAAAGATGTTTTTAAAATAATCATCCTATTCAATGGGAAAAGATTACTTCTAAAATAATTTTAAATTTTGTGAGTTTATGATTCTGTGGGTAGATAATGTCTAAGTACCTGTTGAGGTATAAATTCCAAAATTCTAATTTAGAATTCCTTGACCTAGCAACCAGTTTTTTACTTTTCCAAAGTGTGGGAGGCCCACTACTGGTCATTCAGGAGGTGATTTTAAGTGTTACATAAATGTGTCATTAATCATACTGAATCACTAAATCAGATCATTGGTGGGAAATTGTTATTGCCCTTTTCAGTATTGATTGAAGTCAAGGAGAAAATCGCTAACGTTTTTCTAGTACTTGATATTTTCCCTTTTTAACCAAGTGAGAGAAGCTTTTGGGCTTTGGACTCCAGCTATCAATAATATATATTTATCTATAATATTATTTTTTCTTGTGTGGGTTGTGATTACCTTCTGGGTTTTGGTAGTTGTGGCACAAAATATTGGTTACCTACCCTATTTTCATTACTACCTTCTTCTTTATTAAAGGAGGCTGTTTGTTATTGGTAGTGGCAGTATATCCAGCTGAAAGACTATAATCCTAGCCTTCCTTGCAGCTAGGTGTGGTCATGTGTCTTAGTTCCGGCTAGTGAGATGAGCAGAAATGCCATGTGTGACATCCAGGAAGGATGCTTAAGGAGAGCTGATTCATCTGAGAGATGCACACTTTCTACCCCAGCCCCATTCTTCTTTTCTGCTTCTCATATAGATGAGATGGCTGGAGCAACAGCAGTTGAATTAGATCATGAAACAATCTTGAGAACAAAGGACTCATGCTAAGAAAGACAAAGCAGAAGAATAAGAAGGATACTGATCTCTGATAACCAAGGCACTACCATAGCTACCTCCTGACTGCTTTTTCATGAGAGATTTATTTGTTCGTTTAAGTGGGTATATAAAGGAACACAGTACTAACAGATACAGCAGGTATCAATATTATTGGTTTTCTAATTATGTTAGTGATACACAGTTTACTTCTACAGTAATCTATTTCATTGGGATCCACTGGATCCAATTTTAGTTTTGGAGTGTATTTTTTGAACAGGTTTAGCTATTTGTAAGGATTGGTACTTCATGACTTTTATTCTTTCTTCAAAGCCTTCTAAAGAACAAAGAGAAAATTTGCCATATCTTTTAAACAGGAAAAAACCTCATTCAATCTTGCAATTTCTGTATGAGTCCATTAAACACTTCTGTAAATCTAAGATATGAGACCTTAGTGATCTTATTATTATCATTACTTTTCATATCTTGGAACATTGTGCTAGTTTATCATCTTAGGAATTATCTCATCATTACTCATCAATACGAATGATAGAATCCCCTAAATTTGAAGTCCTCCGAAAGTGATATAATAGTAAAATAAATCATTCTTCAGCCTTCTTATTATGTTGCCCAAAGTATTGTATCATATTTCAAGAATGGTATAAGACTGAAGACATCATCTTTGTGGTCTGCTTTTAGTTTTCATTGAAAAGGTTGAGAATTCAGAATTTTACATTGCTGCTCAAAATGGCAAAGGGAAGAAATAGCGGAAACTGGTTCAAAATTATAGGATGAATCAAATGATAAATGCAAAGAGGCAGATCATAAATTGATCATACAAACAAAATTTGAGATTATTAGTTTTCAGATGGAGCTGTCTAGCTTGTATTTTCCCAAATTTAAAAACCATTGAGTGAACAATTTATTTCTAAGGACACAAAATAGGTCATTCTCATCTAGTTTGTTGTTCAACTAGGAAGGACTTCAATATGCCTATATTTTGTGACAAGACTCACAAAAAGTATGTATGACAGTACTATTTCATTTTTTATGATGTTTGCGCATCAAAATTTACGTGATCAAACGAGGTTTTTTATGTTTAAATTCTTGTGAAATTTTAAATAGTTTTAAAATTTTCTCTTTATTCTTCTGTAATTTATTTGTAAAATGACTTTAACACATAAAAAAATAAAAAGGATCCATTGGACTTAGATGCTAAACAGTGATGAGTGTTTTTTCCAGTGTACTGGGGGTTAAGCAGAAATAGCTAGCTAATCAGATAATAAATATGAAGTTAATAAAAATACTAGTTAATAAATGTGCTAGAATGTAGCAAAAAAATCACCAAAGAGTTTTTACATTTGGGAAACATCACATTGAAATCTATTTTCTTTAATCTAAGTTTGACTTACTAAATGATGTATTTGTACATTTGTTGATATTTTTCCTATATTTAAAATTTTTTACTATGAATAGTTATTGTTTAATGAGTGTGGAATTTCAGTTTGGGAAGATGAAAAAATTCTGGACATGAAGGGTGGTGATGTTAGCCCAACCACGTGAATGTACTTAATGTTGCCAAACTGTACATTTACAATGGTTAATTTTTTATTTATTTATATTTTACCACAAGTTAAAAATTAAAAAAATTTCTTACCTCTTCTCTGGCAAATTAAAACTCAAATTGTTTTCAATAGAATGCTTTAATTAGTGACTGGTTTCATTCTTACTCGTGCCTTTATTTTGGGTGGGGTGTTCTACATGTTTTAGGACAGAATTACTACTATATGGATATTGTACTATATGAATATGCATATAAGAGAGCAGATACAGCATATAGAATCCTAAATCACTTCATTTTGACACTTTTATACAATGGAGCCCATATCAATTTAAGCACACAGTATTATACTATTTTCACTTAATATTTATCTATATCTTTCTATAATTAACATCAAATTAAGCTAGCAAATGTTTAAGTACCCTAATTGCTATGATTCTTTTGGGGCTATTGCTTTGCACAATGTGAGAGTCATAGGAGACGGATACATATATATATATGACAGAGATGAATTGATTTTGGTGAGTAGCTTCTTTTGTGCTTCTCCAGTTTCTGAGTCAAGCTGCATGTAACAAGATTCTGAGCTCTTCTTACACTTGAGTATTCCATATCCAAGACCCACTGGAGTCCAAACTTTGCATCTGTTCCTTACTTGTCTGGTTTCCCACTGGTTTAATTTCATCCCATATTATCCATATTGCCATTCACACCTTCATCTGATAATACTTTAGAGTTTGATTTCTGGAATTTGATAGAGGGGCTATAAAGTCCACAAGAAAACTCATTTATAAGAATTCAAATAAAGATAATTTTGATTAAGATCAGGAAGCATGGGAGCAAAAGAGCTGAGGGAGAGATAAAGCCATGTCTACATCAAAATTAAGTTTCTCTTGATCCACTTAGTTTTATTATGCACAAGTTTCCTGATAAACTAATTTTCTGAAGTATACCACATTATACTAAGATGTGTAGCGTTTGCATAATGAACTGTGACACAGGAAAAGTGTTTTATATGTTCCCTTTGAAATTTCTTTCTATTTGTATGCTTAATGTTACTGTTACATTTCTAAGTAGACTCCAGTTTTTCCTAGGAAATTGAAATGCTTTTGTGCTCTATTCATTGCAGGGATTTTCCTGCAATTTTTTTTAAAAAAACATTTCCACCAATGGGGTCCTTTCAGAACACCTACAGAGGATATAAAAAATATATTGTAGTGCATTGTATCGATGTCAACAGAAATGTGTGTTTTCATCCTGGTGTGATGTCAGAACAATGCAGGGCATCTTTCACTGTGCCAACTCACTGGAATAAAAGACCCATTCAGAGAGCAGTCCTTGGATGGTCACAGTTTTTCAGAGTTTTTATGCATGGCTACACAAGTTTACAACTTTAAATTTTTCTTACAAGGCATTATATTCTCTTCCCATTGCAGCTGAGCTTTCAAGTTGAAAAGTGAATATTTTTATGTATAGCAGCTGAAATGTGTATTAATTCTTTGGTTAAAAAAATAAACACGTTTTGTAAAATTATTGTATCCCAAGGCTAGGGTTAGCACATTTCATTCATGCTACTTTCTAAAACCCCTGGTGTTAAGATTGACAGCAGAATGTGGACTTCATAGATCCCACCATACAGATTCTAAAACCCCCAACATAACAGATTAACAGATGTGAGTGTGGACGGTATTATTGACGCTTTGGAGATGAAATTAAAACATTTTGCATTTAGATGTACAAAATAAGCATAAAGCATTTCATTTTAGGTGGTTGAGGTTTGGGGAGAAAGAGAAAATAAAGCATTCTGCCTTAGTTCCAAGAATTCTTCTCCTTGTCCCAATTCTTCATCTTGTTGTTCCTTTTAAACTTTTATTTCCCTAATTATAAAAGACAGTTGTGATTATTGAAGAAATTGGAAAATACAAATAAAGGGAAAAATTAAACTACCTTGGAACACCCTTTCCTACTCCACCCAGAGATGTCATTTTTAATGTGTTCGTGTGTTAATGTTTTCCTTCCTTTGGAGTATATGTGTTACAAAAATAGGTCATACTAAATATGTGATATTATAACCTCATTCTAAGCCATGGACCTTTTCCTATTTAAGTAAATATTCTAAAGAGTCATTTAAAAAATTAATTAATTAATTTTTATTTTTGGCTGCATTGGGTCTTTGTTGCTTCGCATGGGCTTTGTCTAGTTGCGACAAGCGGGGGCTACTCTTCGTTGCGGTGCGCAGACTTCTCATTGCAGTGACTTCTCTTGTTGCAGAGCACAGGCTCTAGGTGCACGGGCTTCAGTAGTTGTGGCGCGTGGGCTTAGTAGTTGTGGCTCGCAGGCTCTAGAGCACAGGCTCAGTAGTTGTGGTGCACGGGCTTAGTTGCTCCATGGCATGGGGGATCTTCCTAGATCAGGGCTCGAACTTGTGTCCCCTGCATTGACAGGCAGAATCTTAACCACTGCACCACCAGGAAGGTCCCTAAAGTGTCATTTTTTAATGAAAGTAAAGTATTTCATTGTAGATGAACGGTAAGTTTTAAAGCAATAGCTTGGTTATGACACGTTATTTTTAATTTTTATTCGTTTATTGCTATTAAATATTTTTTTGGACAGTACACCCCCTTTCAGCTGAATGCCATATTCCCCAGTTGATTTACTGTTGAACTATTCCTGTTTGTTTGTTTCCCTATTATAAACAAAACTGCCATAATCACCCTTGGACATATATCTTTGTGTACATGTTGAGTATTTACATAATATATCTTCCTGGAAGAGAAATATCTGAGTAATAATATTTAAAATATTTAAATAGAGAAAACCCACTTGCAGCAATGAATACCCAACACAGCCAAAAAAATAAATAAATAAATAAAATAAAGAAATAGAAAAAAAATTTTAAAAAGTTTATGAGATAGTTTTCTGTGTTTTCTTCTAGGACTATTCTGCTTAGATATTTAATCCATTTGAAATTAGTTTTTGCTTAATGGTATGAGGAGGAGGGTCTAACTTTCTTTCTTTCTCAAAGAATATCCAGTTGTCGCCAAATCATTTCTATTCCATACCATCTTTTGCCACTCCTTTCAAATACCAACTTAAGATACTAAATAGTCATATCTATTTCAGTTTTTTCTCTATTCTGTTTCTTATTCAAATAATATACTGCTTTAATTTTTATAGCCCTTTAATGTGTTTTGTATTTGGAAGAAAGAAAAAGACATTACCTACTTCCTCAAGTAAAATTATTGGGTCAGATTTTATGCATGGTTTCAAGGCTCCAGGAAGGCCATACCAGTTTACACTCACTACTAGCAGTAAATGCAAACACTTATTTCATTTCACCTTACTAATATTTCCACATATGTGTTTCATATATTATATATATATTTTTTAAATTGCCAACTTGATAGCCAAACAGTATCTAATAAACGGTTGCACATATCTTCGATTACTAATAAGGCTGAAATCTTCTCATACAGTTATTCAGTTTTGTAATTCTTTTAAAATATTTTCAGTTCAGTTTAATGTGCTCATATTAGGGGATCTGTATGTTTTAGTAACAGCTCATGCCTTAACTAAGGAGAACATAATGGTTTTATCCAGGAGCAGGACAATTCTGAAACCAAGAACTAAGGAACTTCCTACCTCTAGGTATACAGGGTAATAGTAGCCAACTTTTTTCTGCTCTGTTCTAAAAGCTTCCTATTCCTTGACTTACTAAATCCTGTCAGCAACACTATGAGGCAGGCATTATGTTAACCCTTGCTTTCTGATGAAAAACTGGGGCTCAGGGAGATAGAAAACTTGCCCAAGGCCACATAGCTAGCAAGTGGCCCAGCCAGAGTGTGAATCCAGGCAGTGAGGCTTTGGAGTCCAAAGGCTTCCTCAAAGCGTCTCCTGAGGCCACCGTCCTTTCCCCAGGACAGCCATGAACACATGCTGAAGGAGTCTGCCCCAGAGTCAGGCCAGCAAAGACAGAAACAGTTGCCCGTTTCTTTAAAAGTCAGGGTCTTAGTCTTTGTAAAAGTGGAGGTGAGAATGCTTTGGACGTCACTTCTCCACGCTGAGAACTGTGAGGAAGACTTACATTGTTTTTGGTGACAAAATCATGTATCATTAAAAATATTCCTAAGCAATCATTTCAAATGTTTCTGAGCAAAAAATGCTATGGAGGCATAGCATAAGTTTCTTGTAAAAAGTAGTAATAGTCTCCATAAAAAGGCACCCTTACCTGGGAAGGGGTAGGTTGTAATTATTTTTTAAAAATGCAGAGCAGTAAGTTACTGCTTTATCCGATATAATTGTGCTTACTTTTAAGTTTTAACGTGGTGGATGAAGAGCTATACTAGAGTTAGAAATGTCAGTTCTGTCATTTTTCTTTTTTAAAAAAAATTTTATTTTTCTTAACTTTTTTTAAAATTGGAGAATAGTTGCTTTACAACGTTGTGTTAGTTTCTGCTGTACAGCAAAGTGAATCAGTTATACATATACATATATCCACTCTTTTTTAGATTTCCTTCCCATTTAGGTCACCACAGAGCATGTCATTTTTCTTACTACTATTTTCTTTTATCTGCACTTGTCAATTTTGTGAAGTTTAGTTAAAACTATCTCGGTCCACGTGCTGCAATAGGACTCTTTAAATAAAAATTAGACAGGTGGTGATTTTCTTTTGGCTTCCACAATTGGATAAATAAAAGGACCAAAAGGTTCAGCTAAGGTTCTAGTTATCTCTTTATTTCTTGCTAGTTTGCTGTCTAAGATTTAGGGGTAATTTGGGTGGAGTAGAGAGGAAGAAAATGAATCCAAAGCTAAATACAGGTACGAAACAAGTCTTACGCATGCAGGTTGCACTTCATACACAGGTCTAAACTGGGGTTTGAAGTGTCTGTAGCCAATTCTATGAGGAATAATATTAGAATCATTGATTGATCATTATAACATTGATCAATGCCCTCTGCTCATTCACTGGGAGTTGGAATTATAAGATGACATTTTAGAGGAGAGGTTGGAACTATAGATCATTTTGCCCATAACCCTCTGTCTCCCTTAGTTCTCTCTATCTGAAGAAATGGCATACCCCAACAGTTACTTACACTAAACTCCTAGAAATGATCCCTGACCTTCACTTCTCACATTCAGTAGGCCTCCAAATACTGTCAATTCTGTCTGAAAAATGCACCTTGATGACTAATTTTCTCCATCTTTGCTGCCACCATTTCCTCACTCCCCTAATCAAAATATCAGTAGCTTAAATGATATTTTAAAATAAAAAAATTTTAATTTGGAAATAATTTTATTAAAAAGTTCCAAAAAATAGTGCAGAGAGTTCTCGTATATCCTTCACCCAGCTTCCCCTAACATTAATGTCTTACATAACCAATTATGGAAACAAGGAAATTAACATTGATACAATATTATTAACTAAGGTAACAGACGTTATTCAATTTTTAGCAGTTTTCCCACTAATGTTTCTGGTCTAGGATCCAATCCAGGATCCCACATTATGGTTAGTAGTCAAGTCTCCTTTGTCCTCCATCTTTCTTTGTCTTTTATGACCTTGACTTTTTGAAAAGTACTGGTCAGTTCTTTTGTAGAATGTCCCTCACTTTAGGTTTGTCTGTTGTCTTCTACAGCTAGATTTAGGCTGTGCATTTTTGGCAAGAATTATCACAAAAGTGATGTCCTGCCCTTTTCAGTATATCATATCAAGGGGGCTAAATGTCTTGTTAAAGAAATAAATTAAATCATGTCACAGACCTTCAGTGGGGTTCTGTTTCTCTGAGAGTCTAAGACCCTGCAAAAATCTAGTCTCCTGTGGACTTTATTTTATTTATTTATAATTTATTTATTTAATGTAGTTTTTGGCTGCATTGGGTCTTCGTTGCTGCGCGCAGGCTTTCTCTAGTTGTGGTGAGCAGGGGCTACTCTTTGTTGTGGTGTGCGGGCTTCTCATTGCAGTGGCTTCTCTTATGGCGGAGCACATGCTCTATGTGTGCGGGCTACAGTAGTTGTGGCATGTGGCCTCAGTAGTTGTGGCTCGCAGGCTCTAGAGCGCAGGCTCAGTAGTTGTGGTGCACGGGCTTAGTTGCTCCGTGGCATGTGGGATCTTCCCAGACCAGGGCTCGAACCCATGTCCCCTACATTAGCAGGCGGATTCTTAACCACCACACCACCAGGGAAGCCCCTTCTATGGACTTTAATTCATGCCTCTTGCAAGGGTGAATACAAATGAAAAATAATAGGCTTAATTCTCCCTGTTGAAAATAAGGGAAGAGACTTCCTCCTACTCTCTATTCTTAGAGTACTTACTTTAGAGAACTTGTAATTGTGAAATTCTTTCTGCTGTCTCTTTGAAATGCCATCATCCAGGAAGATGGAGCCTCCATGGCCCAGTTTATGTGGGAGGGGAGGAGCCTAACTTTGGTGGTGCCTCGCTCCAAGTTACAAAGCTACCTCTTGTCATAAAGAGAAGTTAATTTTTCCTTTGGATAAAGCCAATTAGCTAACACAGATGGTCACCCTAACTACTAAGTAAATTTAGGAAGAACTGTGTGTGACAAGTGGTACTGTCAAGTCCTCTTACTTGACTAGTTATTGTTTATCTTGAGAACATGTTTGTAAAGGGTTGATCTGCTTGGCTCTATGAAAGGGTGAGATATCTTGCAGTCTTTATACTCTCTTAGTGGATTGCTGTGATGAGTATCACATTCTGGCTTGACACTGATTCAATAATAAAGTTGTTTTCTTTCTCTTCTATGTTTGTGGAGAGGTTTCCTGGATTGGGAGAAAAATATGTTTTTAATTATATTTTCCCAATACTTCTCCATTGACTTACTTTCACATTTTGAAAAACACCAAGCTGTTGCTTGCTGTAACTAACCTCCACCTGAAATTCTCCACCTTCCTCCACCTCTTTGTCTAAGCGATTCCTTCCGTTCTTTAGGACTGAGCTCAGATATAATCTCAACTTGTAGAAGTCTTAACAAACTAGTTTTTAGCAGTGTTTGTATTGGATGAACATGTAAAATAATTATACAGAGGAAGCAACACATGAATGCAATGCATGAATATACCTCATACTTGAATAAAAATAGGTCCAAATGCTTGTTTTTCAAACAGGAAGATCTGCAATGTTTTTTAAAAAACCCACTCAAATATTTTAGGAAATCTTTCATGTTAATTCTGGATACAGCTGGGGCCATTTGAATTGTAGCACTGACTAATTGGCCAGTGTGAACATCCATTAGTCCTGAATAAAGAGCAGGAGAGGAATGCCAAGAGGGAGGAAGTGAGGATTCAGATCATTTAGCAAATCTGCTGGGAATCTTCACATCCTCATAGAGGAAGCTTTAGGGGTTATGCTGACATTTGAAGGAAGGCTGAAAATAGTGTTTCTCAAACTTGAGCATGCACTGGAGGGCTTAACACAGGTTGCTAGGCCCCATTCTCAAAGTTTCTGAGTTGGTAGGTCAGGGTGGGACCCAAGAATCTGCATTTCTAAGACTTTTCCAAGCGTTGCTGCTATTGCTGGCCTCGGCAGCACTTTGAGAATCATTGCTTTAAATTGTAGCATGACTTGAAGATGCTGATGGAATTTGTTTAAAACAATCTGTTAGGAGTTGACAGTGCCTTCTTTTTTTTTTTTTTTTTTGCGGTACGCGGGCCTCACTGCTGTGGCCTCTCCCATTGCGCAGCACAGGCTCCGGACGCGCAGGCTCAGCGGCCACGGCCCACGGGCCCAGCCGCTCCGCGGCATGTGGGATCCTCCCAGACAGGGGCACGAACCCGCGTCTCCTGCATCGGCAGGCAGACTCTCAACCACTGCACCACCAGGGAAGCCCGACAGTGCCTTCTATTTAAAATTAAACAAATGTTACAATTTTTAAAAAATTGTCTCTTTTTTTGCACGGTCCCCTTTTCAGGTCCCCATCTCTATATTTCCGCTCTTATTTATTGAGCATGTACTGGTTCCACATATTATTTCATTTAATCCTTATAATCATATACAAAGGTAAATGTTATCTCCATTTTACCGAAGAAAAATTTGAGCTTCATGGTAGTTTGATTACTGCCCAGTGGTTCACACCTGGTCAGTGACAAAGCTGGAGTTGCAATAGGGCCATCTGACTCCAGGTTAGGCTTCTTTTCACTACACTGCTTCTCAGCCTGAGAAAATTCAAATTGATTTTTATCTTAAGACTAATGGGAAACACCTTGAGGTGTTATAACACTAAGGTAGAAATTACTCATGACCTTGAGATTAGCCTGATCTGACAGAGAGGCTGGTTAAGATTTTTACAAAGTCCTAATGTGAAGTATAGCATCTAGGTGCCTTGCTCCCCAAGAAAGGCAGTGGACTTGCTTCCCAAGAGGGTTGGATTATTTTAAAGTTAACTCCAGAAAAACCTCATTTTCTATATGAGTCTGAGTAATTTATTTAAGTGGCAAAAACAAATTGACCTTTTTTTTTTCTGGTGTAATTACCTACATGAGTCAGTGAATTCTCTATCAAGAGAAACCAAGACCAAGGAGGTTCTCCTTAATATCCCAAGAACGCATGGATCATCTTGAAAATCTCTGAAAAACTAGTAACAAGAAACAAATGACTGAGTTCATGATTGTTTCCCTTTCTCTAAGCCAAAATTGATGGCGAGTTGGAAGGCGCTGAAATCCAGTACACACTGACACTATTTATAAGGTCTTGATATTTTAGACTTGTATTGTACCATTCATCCTAGGATCGTAAAAGTGGCTGTTAAAATTTATACCATATTAGTCTGATTAACACTGAGATGGGTAAAAATAAAGGATTGAGGAGAAATATTTATTTCACAAGGGTAGGGACTTTAATATACAGAAAGCTGCATAAATCTGCAGATGTTCTAATTAGATTCAGCTGAACTGCTTCAGAATGCAGGATAACATGGATTTACTCTGCCAACAACTAAGAATAACTTTTCTGATGCAAAAAATGTTCAAGTTTCAATATTGAGACATAAAATACCCCAGCCCAGGGGATAGATTCTTTTCACATCAATTTCTTCATTGGCTTGCATTCTTCTAGCACTTAAATGTTACTTCTTTATTATAAGACTTAAACAGAATTTGCTACATGGTACCCCAATGGTACTCTTCTCAGGTCATAGCACCTGGAATCTTATTTCCTGTTAATAGTTAAACATGAACCTTAGATCACTAGAATACTGTCAGGCAAGTTATTCATACAGTGCTTAATTTACAATCAGGGAGCAGTTTAGGTCATAAGAAAATCTGGCTTATAAAGAGAATGCCATTAAGGAATCAAGGGATGTATTTCATGGGGTGTTTTTGTCAGCTGATTTCCATTTTTCTTGAAAATATGTTGTTTTTTTTAATCTCAGAACGTTATTCCTGTTTGCTGGCAGGGTAAATCTATGTTGTTCTGCATTCAGAAGTAGTTCAGCAAATCTTATCAGACACTTGTTGAGGGCCAAGTTACAGCCAGGGAGAGGCATCAACCCTTCTCCATCATGGGAATCCTACTTGATCCCCAAAGGCATATAATTACTACCTTCATAAAGTTTCTTCAGCACCAAGTTTTATATTTCCATAGAACCTGGCTGTCAGATCCAACTGAGTGTTTTGATTTAACCGTTTCAGTTCTTGGAAGGCAGGTGAAGGAGAATGTTTCTTTCCAAAGGATGTCAAGGGGAAATGTGAGAGAGACTGTGCCTAGAATCTCATGTTCCATCGACTGCCCCTTAGACAAACCAACCTTTGGTCGATATTCTCTCAATTATATTTGATAAGCCAACCTATTGTCCTTAATTAAAATATTGGCAGGCAGTCTTCATGTGAATTTGTGCCAAGGATTTGTTATAGGCTCCTTGTTTTATGATTTCCCATTTTGAATAGCGAAAGAATAATTTCATAAACCCTTCTGAAGGAGAGTCTCTGTAAATGACAATTTTATCTCCTTTATAATCTTTTTGGATCCCTGTGAATTTGTGTGGAACAAAAAAAAATACACTGCCCAAATATGCTGTGTTTTAATTTCTTAATAAAAACAATATAGTTGTGAAAGGCATTTGCAGGAAATTGATTCAAAATAGGTGTTACTGTGGTGTGAGCATTAGTTTGCAACCTTAGGAACAATGAACATAAAAAATCAACATTATTACAGATGAATGGATAAAGAAGATGTGACACATATATACAGTGGAATATTACTCAGCCATAAAAAGCAACGAAATTGAGTTATTTGTAGTGACATGGATGGACCTAGAGTCTGTCATACAGAGTGAAGTAAGTCAGAAAGAGAAAAACAAATACCATATGCTAACACATATATATGGAATCTAAAAGAACCTAGGAGCAGGACAGGAATAAAGACGCAGACGTAGAGAATGGACTTGAGGACACGGGGAGGGAGAAGGGTAAGCTGGGACGAAGTGAGAGAGTGGCATGGACATATATACACTACCAAACGTAAAATAGATAGCTAGTGGGAAGCAGCCGCATAGCACAGGGAGATCAGCTGGGTGCTTTGTGACCACCTAGAGGGGTGGGTTAGGGAGGGTGGGAGGGAGACGCAAGAGGGAGGAGATATGAGGATATAGGTATATGTATATAGCTGATTCACTTTGTTATAAAGCAGAAACTAACACACCATTGCAAAGCAATTATACTCCAATAAAGATGTTAAAAAACAACAACATTACTTATAGACTTGCCAGCTACCTATTACTATAGAATCAGAGTCAGGAATGTTATAAACTATGTAGACCCATGGCTCTGAATTTACATTTAACCCTTACTTGTCTAGTATCTAAGTGACATTTTTAATCTTTTAATCCTAATTGATATTTAAAAAAAACTGATCACTGATATTAAAAAAAAACCAAAACGAACAAAACTGGTCGCTGATGTAAAAAAATCAAACAGTACCTGTAACATAGAAAGAACTCAGTGCATGTGGGTTCTATATCCTACAGCCCCCTTTTCATTTATTGGGCATTTTTCTTTCTCTCCTCTCTTCCATCAAAGGGTAGGTTGGGAATAAAAAAGATAGAATTGGAATAAGTTCATTAGAGTGATTTGCAGTACATGATACAAGGAACTATTGGCAGATGAGTTTCAACATGGGTAAAACGAGTATGAGAATAATTAGTGCCTTTTCTCATTCCAAGACAGCTTTCTCCATTAGCATGGCTACTGGTGATACAGCTGCATGATTGGCAGTGTCTGATATGCCAGAGCTAGGAGAAATTCCAGGGAGACCCAGTTCCTCAACAATGATCAGATATTCTCAGTCCCAGAAAGCCAATTCCTCAACTCTCAGGATATGTCCAAATGGTAGCCACTTCCTCTTCTCTTGACTCAGGCCCTGGTCGTCTGAGCTTCTAGACTGTGATAATATTCCTCCAGTCTTTATTTTTAAAAACATTTTTATTGGAGTATAGTTGCTTTACAATGTTGTGTTAGTTTCTACTGTACAGCAAAGTGAATCAGCTATACATATACATATATCCCCTCGTTTTTGGATTTCCTTCCCACTTAGGTCACCATAGAGCATTGAGTAGAGTTCCTTGAGCTATACAGTAGGTTCTCATTAGTTATCCATTTTATACATATTATCAACAGTGTATATATGTCAATTCCAATCTCCCAATTCATCCCACCCTCCCTTTCCCCCTTGGTATCCATACGTTTGTTCTCTACATCTGTGTCTCTATTTCTGCTTTGTAAATAAGATTGTCTATACCAATTTTTTCAGATTCCACATGTATGTGTTAATATACGATATTTGTTTTTCTCTTTCTGACTTACTTCACTCTGTATGACAGTCCCTAGGTCCATCCATGTCTCTACAGATGATGCAATTTCATTCCTTTTTATGGCTGAGTAATATTCCATTGTATATATGTATGTACCACATCTTCTTTATCCATTCATCTGTTGATGAACATTTAGTTTCCATGTCCTAGCTATTGTAAATAGTGCTGCAGTGAACATTGAGGTGCATGTGTCTCTTTAAAAAGATATTTATTTATTTGGTCGTGCCAGGTCTTAGTTTTGGCAGGCAGGCTTCTTAGTTGCAACTCATGGGCTCCTTAGTTGTGGCACATGGGCTCCTTAGTTGTGGCATGCAAACTTTTAGTTGTGGCATGCCTGTGGGATCTAGTTCTCTGACAAGGTATTGAACCCGGGCTCCCTGCATTGGGAGCACGGAGTCTTAACCACTGCGCCACCAGGGAAGTCCCTGAATGTGTCTTTTTGAATTATGTTTTTCTCTGGGTATATGCCCAGTAGTGGGATTGCTGGATTACATGGTAGTTCTATTTTTAGTTTTTTAAGAAACCTCCATACGGTTCTCCATAGTGGCTGTATCAATTTACATTCCACCAACAGTGGAAGAGGGTTCCCTTTTCTCCACCCCCTCTCCAGCATTTATTGTTTGTTGATTTTGTGATGATGGCCATTCTGACCGGTGTGAGGTGATGTCTTCAGTCTTTATTTACTTAGTTCCTATTGAATGTCATTGGGACATCAAAGACTGACCCCAGTTCATCCCTTGATTCTCAATTCTGAGATATATTCACCAAGCTAGGTTTCTGTTGGGACAGTGTCCTACCAGAAAATATACAATTTTGCCTTTATTGTATGCTCTAAGGTAAATAACTTGCCCATTACTTGCTATCATTGATACCTCTAGAGAAGAACATCTGGCCCCTGTGAATTGAGTCTTAGAAATAAAAACTGTGTTGGTATGAGAGTGATGCATGTACTTGACTCTGGCAGAAGCACTTCCGAAATAGACAACACCCTTATGGGAAGAGAGAAGAGTAGAGGTTGTGTTCCCTTTGCCACTTTTGAATTAAAGGAATTTCATTGTAATCACAGACTTTCCTTCAAATCTAGGTTTCTACACTTATTCCATCTCCCTTTGTTCATTTTTATTTGCACATAATCTCAGTTGTATGGCACATATCAGAGAAGAGAGTCTGGCATTTGCCTTTAAATCTTCCACAAGTTAACCAAAGAAAAGAATGAATTTTTAGATATTATCTCACTAATCATATCTACCCCCATGTTAAATAGTATCTACTTCACTTTGTACTGTCTAGACTTGTAAGTCTAGATAGAGTTAATGCTCACTAGCAGGCTGGAGAAGTCCCCTGGATCTTCTTGGCTGGGTAATGTGATGTCACGGTTTTCTTCTTCTGATAGAATTTGGAAAGAGCTGAGACCACAGGTCAGGGAGAAGGACATGCAACAGGAAGCAGCCCTATTGTCCCCTCACTTGGTAACAGCCTCCATACAGCAACACATTCAGCTCCCAGGATAAAAGCAGGTGTTTTGCTTTAAATAAGACCAACAAAGACTTTTCTGTTCTCAATAGGCTTATATTTTTAGACACTAAGGTAAGGAGGAAGAGAACATTATCCCATTC
The DNA here is from genome assembly GCF_964374135.1 of Grampus griseus. Lineage (NCBI taxonomy): Eukaryota > Metazoa > Chordata > Mammalia > Artiodactyla > Delphinidae > Grampus > Grampus griseus. The sequence goes on along the minus strand of NC_139006.1, from coordinate 75,089,081 downwards.
TGTGCACAAAAATAAAGATTCAGCATGAACTGCATAATTAAGAACTGAAAGGGGGAAAATGCAATTCAATTAAAACTGGCAGAATAATACACGGAATCAATGGCTTTATTTGGTGTTTAATGATGATACTGTTTTCGTTTTATTATACATGGGTCATAACCAGCTTTGCCTTAGTTTAACTGTATTCCTTACAGAGTAAACTGAAGTATGCAATTTGCAGTAGACTCATCAATTAAAAAGAGGCTTGGGCTTCCCTGGTGGTGCAGTGGGTAAGAATCCGCCTGCCAATGCAGGGGACACGCGTTCGATCCCTGGTCCGGAAAGATCCCACATGCCGCGGAGCAACTAAGCCCGTGAGCCATAACTACTGAGCGTGCGCTCTAGAGCCCGCGAGCCACAAGTACTGAGCCCACGTGCCACAACTACTGAAGCCCGTGCGCCTAGAGCCTGTGCTCTGCAACAAGAGAAGCCACCGCAATGAGAAGCCTGCGCACCGCAACGAAGAGTAGCCCCCGCTCGCCACAACTAGAGAAAGTCCACGCGCAGCAATGAGGACCCAACGCAGCCAAAAATTAAAAAAATAAAAAAGAATAAGAAAAAATAGGCTTATTTAAGGTGATCATAAATTGATCCCTGAGACTGAAGCTAAATTTTTTCCATTCCAATATATCAGTTTATTGGAATGATAAAAAATTTTAGGCAGGGGTAGCCTGGAGAGAGGCATTGGTGGGAGAGATGAGGAGCAGCGTGCAAAGGATAAAGCGTGATTTCCATGAAGAAAAAATAATGATAGTAAGTATGTTTTCCAGTGGAGAAAATGATATGGCAATATATTTTTGATCCAGTGAGCTGAACAAAACACGATGAGATTTTAGGCTGAAGAGGAAATACTAGATTGAGCTGCCTATATAAAATGAATCATGGTATTGGCACAAAATCAAGTGTAACACGGAGATAGCATTTCTATATATGGCCTTATATCCATAGAGATATTAAAATCGGGACATGACACTCAAGGAAAGCAGAAGAGAGGTAAGTGTTAGAAATTAGGCTACTTGAGTACGTCATGTATTAGTGGTGGGATATAGAACATTTTGCTGTTAGGCACATTAATCAGAGGAAATTTCTCAGATGTTCTACGCAGTAGGGTGGATACATTGCCAGAGCTCTGGGAATGGAGCTGAGGACCTAACGTGAATTAGCAGTGAATACTGAATGATTGCAGAGTCAGGAACCGATAGGTTGGTACTTACAAAATGCATCCACCTATGTCTTTATTCCATTAGTTGTGATAAAAGTTTTATATTCCCCATGCTTGACTAAATTTCAGTCGTAGCATATAAACAAACAGATTAAGGGACTTTTATTTACCTATAATAGCTCTGCTCTCCTCAAGCGCTGATAATGGATTGCGTCTGGGAAAATAGTAATTTTCCCCCTCATCAGGGAGTCAGGGGACCATCCTGTCCTCCTTGGATGAGCGCTGGCCACTTAGGATATTCTTGTGTAGACTGGATTTTCCCATAGTAAGCACAGTCTTCAAACTCATTTCTGTTTTCTAATATCAGAATAATCTTCTTTCTGACTGGGCAGTGATAGACCAATTCCCTATGTCAATGACTCCTTTATAGTGGCTTGGAATGGACAGAGGAAAAGCAAAGTAAAGAGAAAAGCACATAAGCAGAAGCCTTGAAGCCCACAAAGCAAACAAAATAATAATGCTTGTGCTTTTAGATGTGGAGATTATCTTAAATTCATAGTAATGACTCATCTTTAAAGATCATTTTATCACTTTGTATCTTCTTACATATTTTTGCTTTTCCTTTACATTTTTTTTGGACATTAAAAAAATGTCAACATGTGGATCACCACAAAGGCTTTCAGACACTTCCATGGACTATTCCTTGAGTCAGATACTTGACTCAAATTTTGATGGACATAACCAGATATATAGGTAAATATGTACCTATAAATTATTTTTATAAACTTTAAATAATTTTTATTAAAATTATAAAATTATATAATAATTCTAAATAAAATTATTAATTTTATACATATGTAAATAATTTTAAGGAGACCAGAATTAAGTTGCTATTATATTTTTCTTCTCAGATTCTAGGATTATTGTTGGTAAAATTACACAGTTTTCATAAGATGACTAAAAACGAGAGCTATCATTTATAAAGCAGGTGAAACTATGAAACTACAGTAAATAAAACATGTCCTGTATATGATTTATATATTAACTGTGACAAACAAACATTGACTCATTCAGAATTTATGCATTCCAGACGAAAACAGCACTATTCAATTGCTAGGCAGCTACACAGGCTGAGAGATGTAGCTAGTTGCTGTGAAACAATAAATTATGCTTCCCTTTTTAAGATTCAAGCAAATGACCTTGATCTTGTTGCACTATGGTTCAGCTAATAGAGCAAGTGAGCCACAGATGTAAGACTATATGTGTTTGGACTTGTAGTATGTATTTATTAATTCATTCATTCACTGATTCTTTAATTAATTTCTATATTCAACAAATATGATTTAGGCATTATACCAATTATTAGGTACAGTATTTTGTCTAATAAACACTTGATAGCACTTACTGTGTGCCAGGTATTGACTCATTTAATTGTCATAACAACTCTATGAGTTATGTTTCCCACATTTTACAGATGAGGAAACTGAGTCACGAAGAAGTTGAGTAACTTGCCCAAGGTCACACAGCTAGTAAGTATAGAGCTGAAATTAGAACCCAGGCACATTGACTCCAAAGTTCATGCTGTTAACCTTAAGACAGATATAGTCTCTGCTGTCCTAGAACTTACAGTCCAGAGGGGATACAGACAACAAACAGGTAAACAAAAGAGAAACAAAAAAATAATGGGCTGTGATAGGGCTATGAAGGCAACAAACAGTAACAAAGGATAATGGCTGACTCCATAGGGTGGTCAGGGAAAGTTCACTGAAGAGGTGACATTTAAACTGAGGCAGGAAGGGTGGGGAGGAGGCAGCCAAATGCAGGACTGAGAGAGTATCCAGGCCAAGGGAAGGTTGGGTGCTTAAGAAACTCAACAGGGGCCAGGGAGGCTAGAGCAGGCAGGTGGGTGCTTGTCACTTCAGGAGGGGAGTGAGAGCCAGAACAGGATTTCAGACAAAATGCCTGGAAGAAACTTCGTGAGATAGAGGAAACAATTCCTCTAGATGAGAAAAAATATATATATATATATTTTTAGTTATTTCTGAGATATACATTTTAAAGTAATAACTAGAATTATGACTTATTATACCAGAACATATAAGATTTTTAGAAATTTCATGTCTGAAACATTTATATTAACATATTTCCATACAAATAACCCAAAGAAAGTTTAGTATTAGTTGTTTTTTTTTGTTTGTTTGTTTTTTTATACTGCAGGTTCTTATTAGTCATCAGTTTTATACACATCAGTGTATACATGTGAATCCCAATCGTCCAATTCAGCACACCACCATCCCCACCCCACCGTGGTTTTCCCCCCTTGGTGTCCATACGTTTGTTCTCTACATCTGTGTCTCAACTTCTGCCCTGCAAACCAGTTCATCTGTACCATTTTTCTAGGTTCCACATACATGCGTTAATATACGATATTTGTTTTTCTCTTTCTGACTTACTTCACTCTGTATGACAGTCTCTAGATCCATCCACGTCTCAACAAATGACTCAGTTTCTTTCCTTTTTATGTCTGAGTAATATTCCATCGTATATGTGTACCACAACTTCTTTATCCATTTGTCTGTCGATGGGCATTTAGGTTGCTTCCATGACCTGGCTATTGTAAATAGTGCTGCAGTGAACATTGGGGTGCATGTGTCTTTTTGAATTATGGTTTTCTCTGGGTATATGCCCAGTAGTGGGATTGCTGGGTCATATGGTAATTCTATTTTTAGTTTTTTAAGGAACCTCCATACTGTTCTCCCTAGTGGCTGTATCAATTTACATTCCCACCAACAGTGCAAGAGGGTTCCCTTTTCTGCACACCCTCTCCAGCATTTGTTGTTTGTAGATTTTCTGATGATGCCCATTCTGACTGGTGTGAGGTGATACCTCATTGTAGTTTTGATTTGCATTTCTCTAATAATTAGTGATGTTGAGCAGCTTTTCATGTGCCCCTTGGCCATCTGTATGTCTTCTTTGGAGAAATGTCTATTTAGGTCTTCTGCCTATTTCTGGATTGGGTTGTTTGTTTCTTTAATATTGAGCTGCATGAGCTGTTTATATATTTTGGAGATTAATTCTTTGTCCGTTGATTCGTTTGCGAATATTTTCTCCCATTCTGAAGGTTGTCTTTTCGTCTTATTTATGATTTCCTTTGCTGTGCAAAAGCTTTGAAGTTTCATTAGGTCCCATTTGTTTATTTTTGTTTTTAGTTCCATTACTCTAGGAGGTGGATCAAAAAAAATCTTGCTGTGATTTATGTCAAAGAGTGTTCTTCCTATGTTTTCCTCTAAGAGTTTTATAGTGTCCAGTCTTACATTTAGGTCTCTAATCCATTTTGAGTTTATTTTTGTGTATGGTGTTAGGGAGTGTTCTAATTTCATTGTTTTACATGTAGCTGTCCAGTTTTCCCAGCACCACTTATTGAAGAGACTGTCTTTTCTCCATTGTATATCCTTGCCTCCTTTGTCATAGATTAGTTGACCATAGGTGTGTGGGTTTATCTCTGGGCTTTCTATAGATGAGAAAAATATTTCTTTGAATATGGGGAGTTTGGATGGGGATGGGAAAGTATATGGAGGGGAAGTAAGGAGGGCAGAGATGTAGGTGGGTCCCAGAGAAAGTCTTAGGGGCACAGCCAACCATCAAGAAACTCAAAGATGCTGAGATCAGGGGCGATCTGTTTCCTACATCCTGGGTAGATGCCCGTAGAAGCAGCAACAACTGGCAGTAAGTTAGAGCTAGGTAAATGGGGTCACAGATCGCTTCACAGAGATTCCGGTGCCCCAGCGTGGTACCAAAGCTCAAACATTTCCTGGGGCCCCAGGAATGTAAACAGGGGAGAGAACAGCCAGGTTTGATGGGATCATGCAGACAGCCATAAGGGAACATCTTGGGGAGACTTCGTGTAGATGAATGGCAGATGCCCTTTATCAGTGTCTTGCTGCTATGAAAGCTCTCCCCCGTCCTCAGAAAGTTAGGCCAACCCCAGGAAAAGTGGACTTGCTGATTGCTGGGAATTAACTGCCCACTAACCCCACAGAATGGAGACTCAGAAAGGAAGTGGAATAATGGGAAAATAAAGCTGGTCTCTTGCCCATCTGGGTTTGTGGAGTGAGGCTCCTGCTTGCTTCTTGTGGAGGCCCCTTGCAGGTTTGGTAAAAATTCACCTGCATCAAATAGTCACACCATGGGTTAGTTACAAACCCTAGTTTTGTACAAACCCTAGAATTAAAGCCAAGGCATTTGAAGGTAACATGTGTAAACTGTGGGAGGACTGTCAAACAGAAATGAGGTTGACTCTCAGAAGTCACTGTTGATTTTGAAAATATCAGTGGACTGTGATGAGGCTGAGTTTGAAAATGTATAAGAGAATGTTTTAAACCTTCAGGGAAGAAAACAAGGTGGTCTTCAGGAGAACGAGAGAGTAGGTGAATGTACCCTTAGAGGTCTTAAAAAACTTGTTTTAAATTTTTAGTAAATTAAATTATTGATTTTTAGAAGAATACCTAGAAAGGGTGAGTTCTGAATATGAGTTTTTAAATTTATTTTATTGAAATATAGTTGATTTACAATGTGTTAATTTCTGCTGTACAGCAAAGTGATTCAGTTATACATATATATTCTTTTCCATTATCATTTATTACAGGATATAGAATATATCCTGTGCTATACAGTAGGGCCTTGTTGTTTATCCATTCTATATATAATAGTTGGCATCTGCTAATCCCAATCTCTCAATCTATCCCCACCTGCCCCCCAACCCCCTTGGCAACCACAAGTCTGTTCTCTATGTCTGTGAGTCTGTTTCTATTTCGTAGATAAGTTCTTTTGTGTCATATTTTAGATTCCACATACAAGTGATATCATATGGTATTTGTCTTTCTCTTTCTGACTTACTTCATTTAGCATGATAATCTCTAGGTCCATCCATGTTGCTGCAAATGGCATTATTTCATTCTTTTTTATGTGTGTGTATATATATCAAATCTTTTTTATCCATTCATCCGTCAATGGACATTTAGGTTGTTTCCATGTCTTGGCTGTTATAAATAGTGCTGCTATGAGCATTGGGGTGCACGTTATCTTTTCTAATTCTAGTTTTTTTCTGGATTTTGTGCCCGGGGTGGGATTGCTGGATCATATGGCAATTCTATTTCTAGTTTTTTTGAGGAACCTCCATATTATTTTCCATAGTGGCTGCACCAATTTACTTTCCCATCAACAGTGTGGGAGGGTTCCCTTTTCTCCACACCCTCTCCAGCATTTGCTCTTTGTAGACTTTTTAAATGATGGCCATTCTGAATGGTGTCAGGTGGTACCTCATTGTAGTTTTGATTTGCATTTCTCTAATAATTCGTGATGACTAGCATCTTTTCATGTGCCTATTGGCCATCTGTATGTCTTCTTTGGAGAAATGTCTATTTAGGTCTTCTACCCATTCTTTGATTGGGTTGTTTGTGTTTTTTGTTGTAGTTGTATGAGCTGTTTGTGTATTTTGGAAATTAAGCCCTTGTCATTTGCAATATTCGCAAATATTTTCTTCCAGTCTATAGGTTGTCTTTTCTCGTTTTGCTTATGGTTTCCTTTGCTGTGCAAAAGCTTAAAAGTTTGATTAGGTCCCATTTGTTTATTTTTGCTTTTATTTCTCTTGCCTTGGAAGACTGACCTAAGAAAATATTGGTACAATTTATGTCAGAGAATGTTTTGCCTATGTTCTCTCCTAGGAATTTTATGGTGTCATGTCTTGTATTTAAGTCTTTAAGCCAATTTGAGTTTATTTTTGTGTATGGTGTGAGGATGTGTTCTAACTTCATTGATTTATATGCGGCTGTCCAACTTTCCCAACACCACTTGCTGAAGACTCTTTTCCGCATTGTTTATTCCTGCCTACTTTGTCGAAGATTAATTGACCGTAGGTGTGTGGGTTTATTTCTGGGCTCTCTATTCTGTTCCATTGGTCCATATGTGTGTTTCTGAATATGATCTTTGTAGCTTCTAATTTGGACTGTGATTTTTCTAAATAAACTAATAGTTACTATTTCAGGAAAAGAAAGGGCATTTTTAGCAGTACCAGCTATAGTGAGCATACTCTTCTTTAGTCTCTCTGAGATATGGCTATCAAGGTAAAAATAAATTGAGTATCCCTTCAATGGTGCTTGCTCCTAATTTTCCAATGATGTATCCTTCCACATACACACATAAACACACACAGAGGGGTAAAGATACTATGTATGTGGAGAGAGTGGGGAACCAGACTTCACTGCAAAGCTAGTGCATGGACTCAGAGGGGCCTGGTTTCTAAGATTATTGGGAAAATACGTATTCTCCTTTAAATATTTTTTGAGTTGCTTTTGTAAAAATAAGTGAACATTTTGTCATAGAATATCCCCATAAATAGGTTCCATACCTGGCAATGAAGACAAAAATGGTGTTTGGTAAGGGGGAGCAGGGTTTCAGGAAAGAACCTAAGCCTTGGAGGGTACCCATTTGCCTCTTGAAACAGACATCTATCATTGGGATTAATGACTATGACTAGGGCTTAGACTGGGAACCAGAAGCCAGAGACAATGACTTACACACCCAGTTATGTGACAGTGAACAGAGTCCTGCCTATTAACACATTTAAGAGGAACAACCTTACTGTTATATGGATAACTAGTGGAAGGGAGGGAAATATTTTAAAATATTGAACCCACTGTTCCAGTTTATATGACTTTATAAACTTATTTAGCATTGTTAACCTGGTTGAGTACTGGCATGGAGAGGAAGAATGCTAGAGGCAAATGAAGACAAGGGAAGATTGATGAGTACTGAGAGTGGCATCTATGGATTGGAAGTAATGGGAGGTGGTAGAATTTTTACGAGAGCATTTGCACAAGTAAGCAGAACGGGTTGGAGGCTGTGATCAGGGAAATTTTTTTTTTTTTTTAATTTATCAAGTTGGAGGAGGGAATATACAGATGAATGAAACAGAGTCCCTGGCTTCAAGAACCTGGAATTGAAGGAGGTAAAGGGGAATGGATAGAGTATGAAAAACTCAGATAACTGAAACATAAGTAGGATCTGATGAATGTTATAAGTGAGATACAAGCAGACTCTTACATAAATTAAAAGGTTATTTGAGAAGGCAAATGAGGTCTTGGAGCTCATTTGGCTTATTTTTTATTATATAGGTAAGGGAATCTCACTTCCAGAAATGCTGAATGACCTGATGAAGGTCTACCAGCTGTAAATGTGCTCTTTCAATTACACTATGTATATAAACACACTTGCAGACCTATTTTTTGTTACGTCAAATGTCTTTGAAATGTATTATTTTAAAAATTATTTCATATAACTGGTCAAGAAAAAGATTACATGAGCTTGTGAGCACAGTGGAAAATAATGTATAAAAGAAGTCACAGACATTTATATCCAGTACAGAATGACTGAGCTGTTGACTAAATATTGACTGTAAATCTTCAACCACCCACTATCCACAGGTGCCAATCTGCCTATAGTTACACACAATTTATATAATATGTATTTGATGCCAAAATACACAGTGAATTTCTTGAATTCTTTAAAAAGAAAATCATAAGCCACTTTGAACCACTATAGTCTTCTCCCTTAATGTCGTTCACTTTCCTAAGTGAGATCAGAAAAACCTAATTTGGAGAAGTGGGCTGGGCTCTACAAATAGTCCTGAATTCTTCACTGTGTTGACAGATAAACATTGGTTATTGCAATTTCAAATTTAACAAATATAATGTTGAACTGGGATCCATGGAATGAAACTTGATAATCATGGGGAGCAAAATGTCTGCCCTGAGTTTCATAGGTGGTTAGGGGTGGATTTGATGGGCTTTGTGGTGTGTCGTGTGGAAAGCCTAGGAAAAGAGAGGATGGAGAGGAAATCGTTCTTTCCCTTTTGGGTTTACAATGAAATTTCCCCAAGAAAGTGGAATTATTTTAGGGCCATGGCAAGACAGATTGAGAAGTAGAAATCTAGAATCATCAATTCAACATAGAAATTTTGATTTACTGTATGCAAATGGAAAATAGAACTGGCTTTGTTATTGACAACGCTTAGGAAATCAGGGCTCTGGGTTAGAGATGGGTCTGGTTCTTGGCATCAGAATTCATGAGGTCCTGTAAACTTGATGCAAACAGTGATCCTGCCACAGGAGATGAATCGTCCATCTTGTTTATGGCAGTGAGGAACAATAACCAGAGAATGCATTATTGATCCTCTGATTTGAGAAGAATAAATAGTAAAAAAAAATACTTCACTACTTTTTTTTAAGGAACTATTTTTTAGAGCATTTTTAAGTTCATAGCAAAATTAAGCAGAAAGTCCAGAGATTTCCCATATACCCCCATCCCCACACTGCACAGCCTCCCCTCTTATCAGCATTCCCCACTAGAGTGATGTATTTGTTATAATTGATGAACCTACAGTGACGCATCTTTATCATCCAAAGTCCATGTTGGTTTATGTTATGGTTCACTCTTTGCATTGTATGGACAAATAAATAATGGCATATATCCACAATTATAGTATCATACAGAGTAGTTTTACTGCTCTAAAATCCTTTGTGCTCTGCCTATTCATCCCTCTCTCCCCCCAACTCTTTTTTTAAAATTCAATTTATTTATTTTTGGCTGCGTTGGGTCTTCGTTGCTGTGCGCGGGCTTTCCCTAGTTGTGGTGAGCGGGGGCTACTCTTCGTTGCAGTGCGCGGGCTTCTCATTGTGGTGGCTTCTCTTTTTGTGGAGCACGGGCTCTAGGCGCATGGGCTTCAGTAGTTGTGGCACATAGGCTCAGTAGTTGTGGCTCACGGGCTCTAGAGCGCAGGCTCAGTAGTTGTGGCACATAGGCTTAGTTGCTCCGTGGCATGTGGGATCTTCCTGGACCAGGGCTCGAACCCATGTCACCTGCATTGGCAGGTGGATTCTTAACCACTGCGTTACCAGGGAAGCCCTCTCCCCTCAACTCTTTTTTTTTTTTTTTTTTTTTTGCGGTATGCGGGCCTCTCACTGCTGTGGCCTCTCCCGTTGTGGAGCACAGGCTCCAGACGCGCAGGCTCAGCGGCCATGGCTCACGGGCCCAGCCACTCCGCGGCATGTGGGATCTTCCCGGACCAGGGCACGAACCCGTGTCCCCTGCATCGGCAGGTGGACTCCCAACCACTGCGCCACCAGGGAAGCCCTCGCCCCAACTCTTGACAACAACTGATGTTTTTACTGTCTCCACAGTTTTGCCTTTTCCAGAATTCATATAGTTGGGATCATACAGTATGTAGTCTTTTTAGATTGGCTTTTTTCACTTAGTAATATGCATTTAAGTTTCCTTCATGTCTTTTCATGGTTTTCTAGCTAATTTCTTCTTAGCACTGGATAATATTCCATTGTCTGGATGTAACACAGTTTGTTTATCCATTCAGTTACTAAAGGACATCATGGTTGTTTCCAAGCTTTGTCAATTACGAATAGAGCTATTATAAACATCTGTGTGCCGGTTTTTGTGTGGACCTAAGTTTTCATCTTCTGGGGAAAAATACCAAGGAAGGCAACTGCTAGATCGTATGATAGGAGTATATTTAGTTTTGTAAGAAATCACCAAACTTTCCTCCAAAATGGCTGTACATTTTGCTTTCTTACCAGGAAAGAGAGTTCCTGTTGCTTTACATCCTCGCCAGCATTTGGTGTTGTCAGTGTTCTGGATTTCAGTCATTCTAATAGGTGTGTAGTGGTATCTCGTTGCTTTAATTTGTATTTCCCTGATAACATATGATATGGAACATGTTTTCATATGCTTGTTTGTCATCTGTATATCTTCTTTGGTGATGTGACTGTTTATTGCTTTTATGGTTAAAAATCTGTGATGGATGTACTCATTTTTTAAAATAATAATCAAGAAGTTATTTTGGGTCTTGATGTTCTTATTGATTTTCAAGTAACAGAGTACCAAATCCTTATTCTTTCCTTTCCTTTTGCCCTCCCTTCCTTCCTTCATTTATATTTCAGTGCCTGATACATGTCAGTCTCTAAATTGTGTTTAATATGTATCAGTGATACATAATAGTGAAGAAAATAGAAATGGTCCTTGTTTGTCCTCAGCCTGAGGAGGGAGATAGATCATTATGATATAATCCACAAGTATATAATTGCAAACTGTGATAAGGTGATCAAGAAAAAAGAAAGAGAGTTATGAGGGTACATAAAGGGGGCGCCAATCTATGCTTTGTGGTTGGGAAGACTTTCCTGAGGAAATGGCATCTGTGCTGAGCGTTGGAAGATGCAGAGGTGTCAACAGACATAATGTGGTGATGGGTGGTGCAGGGTGGGCAAGAAGGTTCCAGACAGAGAGCAAGTGCAAGGGACTGAGGTTAGAGTGGGTCTAGGGGAGCAGAAGAACTGAAAGAAGGCCACTGGGGGTTGGGGTACCTAGAGCAAGGGGGAGAGAGCCAAGAGAGAGAGCTAGAGGAATAAGGAGGGCCAGATTGGGCAAAGGGTAGTGAACTTTTTCAGCGAGGAGTAAGATAATCAGATACTAGCATTGTAAAACTACCCCCGTGGCTGCACATGGAAATTCCACTTGCGGAAGGCCCAAGAGGAAGCTGGGGGTGCAGAAAAGAGAAGATGTTCGCTTGCACCAGAGTAATGATGGAGATGAAAGAAGGGGACTGATTCAGAACTATTTAGGAGGTAGAATAGCTCTGTAATCTTTTTTTTTCTGCTTGACATATTATGGGTATCTTTCTATATTTATGTAGGTCTCCATAGTAGTTCTTTGTATGGATCGATAATGATATTTTCAATAATCTGTTGATGGACTTTTATTCAATTATAAATGACTCTGCAAAGAATACCCTTTATATATTAATTGTCTGGTTATTCCCTTATTGTATGTTTTACATTTGATACCAGACTAACTCCCATGAACTTTGTGTCGGTTTACTGTGTCATAGGTGCATAAGAATTCTGTTTTCCATCCCCTTGCCAATCCAGTGTATTTCCAGTACTCTAAATTTAGCTGGCTAAGATAATAGGCAAAGGAAATTTAATATTTTAACTTACCTTCTTTTGATTACTAATGAGACTGGCTATCTTTTTACATGTTTACTGACCATTTATATTTATTCTTTGGTGAATTATCTATTTCCTTTGCCCATTTATCTATTGGAATGTTCTTTTCCCAGTTGATTTAACAATGACAAGGATTTTGTAATCCTTTATCATATGATGCAAAAATGTTTGCTAGCTTTTTGTTTGCCTTTTAATCTTATTGACAGGGTTTTCTAGTTTTTATTTGTTGTTGTTTGTACCATATACATTCTTTCACTTTTAAGTTTGTCGTTGAGTTTGTCTCCAGTCAGTGTTTTTCTTTATGGTTTTAGTTTTGTTGATATACTCAAAAGGCCTTCCTCACTCCAAGGCTGTAAAATTATTTTCCAGTACTTTATTTTGTACTGTGAATTTGTTTGGAATTCATTGTGAAGAGTAAGGAAGGGTTACTTACTTATTTTGCAAGTATGTAGGCAGTTGTTCCAAGACCTTTTATTGAGTAACCACTATGTCCCTCCCTGATTTGAAGTGCAATCTTTTTTATTTACAAAATTCTTAAATATATTTGAGCTCAGTTCTGAACTCTGTAATCTGTTTCTGAGCTCTCATCCTGTGCCAGATTCACGCTGTTTTAATTACTGTTATTTTGTAACAGTTTTTATATCTTGTAGTGCAATTTTTACCTACATTATTCTTCTGCGTCAAATCTTCCTAGTTATTTAAAAATATTTGTTCTTTAAAATGGATTTTAGATTTATCTTGCCAAGTTATACAAAAACTATCCTTGTTGCAATTTTGGTAGGGATTAAATTTCATTTATAGATTAACTTTACTCTAGCATTATGGGTCATTATACATTTTTTCAAATAGTGGTTGAAGGAATTTATGTAATTTGGGATCAGTTAAGATTTAGCATATATTGTGATCCAGCCTTCAGAAATATATGAGAAATTGGCAAGCTATGTAATACATAATTCACTAAATCACTGTATGGTTCTAGATGATTTATTTTTACAAATATTTACTGAGTTAGGCATGTGGTAGGTGGTGTTCCAAGTGCTGGGGCTGGTGAACAAACAGGATCCCTTTTCTCACATACTAGAGGGAAGAGACAACGGAACTTGCCTTCTACTGTAGATACTGGTGGGGGTAAGAATGGGAAAAACACAGTGGCTTTAGACAGCTGTTTCCAAAAATATTTGCTTTGAAACAAAGAAAGGAAATTGGGTGGCAGTTGGTCATGGGGGCAAAGAAGGGTTTTGTTTTGTTTTCAATATGGGAGATATTAGAGCATGTTTACATCCTTCAGAATGATCACCAGAAAGGGAGAAAAATAAATATAAAGAAGAGAAAGGAGGTGCCTGAAGGTTCCAATTCCTTGAAGGTGAGAGTAGGTGGAAGGTATTTCACAAGTGGAGTGTTAGCTTTTGATAGAAGGAGCAAATTAATAAGGGGAAATTCAGTGAGGTATGCCCAGATACAAGTAATTTAGTGTTTATTTCACTATTGAAATTAAAGAAGTATTTTTGTATGGGCAATAATTAAATTTATAATACTCCACCTATTATTCAATTCCATAAAAAAGTAGAATGTTGTATTTCAGTGTTAAGCTTGGATGTCATAACTTCTTTGAAATTGAATTGTATACAGTGTTGAAATCAGTACTTAGAACAATGGCACGTATCTGACACTTAATATTTATTGAATAAATATGCAAGTTAATGAATGAACTATAGTTCTATATTGCTGAACAGAATTTTCATACTGTACAGGTGATGTCATATCTCCTGTATACACTTGTACCGATTCTTAGTACTTTGGTGTCAGTACACATATTTATTTAACACTTCCATGTGGTATGTCATAAAAGGCACTGGGCTTGGAAACAGAAGGCTTGGATTTTATTATTTGCCCAGCCCCTTTATAATAGTTACTTAAAGCTGGGGCAGGGTGGTTATTTAGCTTCTCTCTGTTTTACTTTTTCATTGTTATATGAGACAGTTGGATAAATCGGTGGTTTTCAATCCTTTGAAACTATTGGGCATTTTCTTCAAATGGAAGCTTTTGTGGAGCTCAGTATGTAAAGCAGATAATCTAGGACTCCTCAGCTGAAAATGCGGTGTGAGAGAGGAAACTGTCCATTCAGCAGCAATACCCCTCATCCTGTTTCCACCCTTCCTACATCTTGTTAGGGGCCCCTGAATGGGGCTCTTGGAGCAAAATCTAGAAACCTAATAAGATTATCTTTAAGGTCTTTAACAATTGCATAACTGATGACATGTACTTTTTTTTTTTTTTTTTGCCGTGTGCGGGCCTCTCACTGTTGTGGCCTCTCCCGTTGCAGAGCACAGGCTCCAGACGCACAGGCTCAGCGGCCATGGCTCATGGGCCTAGCTGCTCCGCGACATGTGGGATCCTCCCAGACTGGGGCACAAACCCGTATCCCCTGCATCGGCAGGCGGACTCTCAACCACATCCGGCAGGCGGACTCGCCACCAGGGAAGCCGGACATGTACATTTTTAAAACATAATATTTATTTTTTATACATATACATGTATCTATCCTTTTTCAAATTCTTTTCCCATTTCGTCATTACAGAATATTGAGCAGAGTTCTCTGTGCTATACAGTAGGTCCTTGTTGGTTATCTATTTTGACATGTACATTCTGATGTGATTTTAATAATCTTGTGAAGTAAGGAATACATAGTATTTATTATTATGTCTTTCACAAATGGGAAAACTGAGGTTCAGATTTTATCACTTGCTGTAATCTCATGTCTAGTAAATAGAGGAACTAGGATTAGAGCCCCAGTCTTCTGTTTCTTGTTTGGACAGTCCTTTTGTCACTGTGAAATGATTTCCTCTAACTGGCTTTATGTTGATTCAATGGAGTCTCTGGTTGAAGTGTCTGAAAAGATTTCTGACAGAAACTATTCTGCATACTTATATTACAGTTCATATCCTCACATATGTCATAAAACCAGTTAAATATGTTTTTCTAAATGTTGTTCTATACCTGAGTTAGGTAAGTTACAGAACCTTTAATCAAATTGATAAGAAATAATGAGCTGTGGGGAACCATTATAATTTCTCAAGAGAAGTATCTAAAATGCAAATTGAATGAATTGACTGAACACTTAAATCTGTTTAAGTTTCAAATCAGTTTCATTTTTGAAATAATATTAACATTGGTACAGATGACACACGTAGACACATTTAATGTGAAACATATTAAAATAAGAAACAATCCAAATGCGTATTGAAGAATTAAAAGTTAATCAAGATTGAACATTGGGTTGGGATAGGGTGACAGTTGGGATGGCCACATCAGATAAGGGCTATGACCCCAGATTAACTGCCCTTTCCTTAGCATGTTCTGGGCTTTCATGTCTGAGTCTTTCCATGCTGCCTTCTTCCTTGGAATGTTCTTCCTCATCAGATACAAATATTACTCATTCTTCAAGGCCTGCTTCAGAAGCTAACGTTGTGGTTCCTCTTCCTTCTTCGACAGAATTCATCTTTTCTCTCATTGGGGCTTCCCAGAACTTTGTATTGTGAGGGTAGTACTCTTTATACTGTCATATACCTAGTCTGAAAACTCTCTCCTTGCCAGGTGTTAGTTTCTGCAAGGGCAGAGAATATTAAGCATTTTAATGTTTTTTTCTCCATTATAAAAGTAATATATACTCGATGAAAGAAAATTTGGAAAAATTATGAAAAGTTAAAATGAAAAAGAATCATTTCATTGATCCATTGCCCTAATACAATAAATGTTTAGAATCTGAAATAATTCATTCTAATGTTTCCCCCACCATGGACAAATAAATGTTGAGTTTAGTTGGGTAGGCATTGTTGATGCTGGAAGGTGCTAGAAGACTGTAAATCCCTTTCTGTCTTGTCTGACTGTCAATTTCCAGTACAGCACCTGGAAGACATATTTATGTTGATGTCTATGTATATATACATTATTCTATGGATATTTAGAATAAAGAGGGGATTTGTTCAAAGTATGGACAAGATTGCCTAGAAGTTATTGTGTGAAGTCACTTGACTCTGGAAATCTCATCAAGAAATTTAGCAGTTTACAGAATTCCAACCTTTTTGTCAACTTAGAATTGCTTCTTCTTTGAACTGAACAAATGGACAGGTATCCCAGAGAGGGGGAGCCTGCCCCATAGATTCTCACAGTTAGTGGTCTGAGGGTGATTGGGGACAAGAACCAGGACTCAGTGACAGTTTTATCATTACTCTTAAGAAGGGGTTGCTTACACTTAAAACGTAGACCCTGGCAGTTGTTTACCTCAGGCTTGCCACTCCTTGTTCCCTACTTCTTTTGGCAGGACTGACAGTTTGTACTACGATTAAGTACATGTAAAAGTATGAAATTAGATCACTCCCTAACACCATATACAAAAATAAACTCAAAATGGATTAAAGACCTAAATGTAAGGCCAGACACTATCGAACTCTTAGAGGAAAACATAGGCAGAACACTCTATGACATAAATCACAGAAAGATCCTTTTTGACCCACCTCCTAGGGAAATGGAAATAAAAACAAAATAAACAAATGGGACCTAATGAAACTTCAAAGCTTTTGCACAGCAAAGGAAACCATAAACAAGACCAAGACAACCCTTAGAATGGGAGAAAATATTTGCAAATGGAGCAACTGACAAAGGATTAATCTCCAAAATTTACAAGCAGCTCATGCAGCTCAATAACAAAAAAACAAACAACCCAATCCAAAAATGGGCAGAAGACCTAAATAGACATTTCTCCAAAGAAGATATACAGATTGCCAACAAATATTAGTGATTGAAAGAATGCTCAACATGATTAATCATTAGAGAAATGCAAATCAAAACTACAATGAGATATCATCTCACACCGGTGAGAATGGCTATCATCAAAAAATCTAGAAACAATAAATGCTGGAGAGGGTGTGGAGAAAAGGGAACCCTCTTGCACTGTTGGTGGGAATGTAAATTGATACAGCCACTATGGAGAACAGTATGGAGGTTCCTTAAAAAACTACAAATAGAACTACCATACGACCCAGCAATCCCACTACTGGGCATATACCCTGAGAAAACCATCATTCAAAAAGAGTCATGTACCAAAATGTTCATTGCAGCTCTGTTTACAATAACCAGGACATGGAAGCAACCTAAGTGTCCATCAACAGATGAATGGATAAAGAAGATGTGGCACATACGTACAATGGAATATTACTCAGCCATAAAAAGAAACGAAATTGTGTTATTTGTAGTGAGGTGGATGGACCTAGAGTCTGTCATACAGAGTGAAGTAAGTCAGGAAGAGAAAAACAAATACCGTATGCTAACACATATATATGGAATCTAAGAAAAAAAAAAAAAGGTCATGAAGAACCTAGGGGTAAGATGGGAATAAAGACACAGACCTACTAGAGCATGGACTTGAGGATATAGGGAGTGGGAAGGGTAAGCTGTGACAAAGTGAGAGAGTAGCATGGACATATATACACTACCAAACGTAAGGTAGATAGCTAGTGGGAAGCAGCCACATAGCACAGGGAGATCAGCTCGGTGCTTTGTGACCACCTAGAGGGATGGGATAGGGAGGGTGGGAGGGAGATGCAAGAGGGAGGAGATATGGGAATATATGTATATGTATAGCTGATTCACTTTGTTATAAAGCAGAAACTAACACACCATTGTAAAGCAATTATACTCCAATAAAGATGTTTAAAAAAAAAAACAGAAGAAAGCCAGATTCCAGAACAGCAGGAGAGGTGTGCTTGCTGAGGAGACCACAGTGATGGTCATGTGTTCGTTTACTCTAATGAACATCAACAATGTGATAGGAGCTGTTTCATTTGTGAAAGTTGAATAGAAGTATGGATGAAAATAGGTCACTAATACAGGAGCCCCTTGTGGATAAAAATTGAGATAGTCTTGAAATTTTTACCTATAGAATACCATTATATGAGACTATCTTGTTTTTTTAATAACATTTTTAAAGAGTATAACACTTAACACTTATGCAAAATCCTGTAGGGACTTTGGAAAATGCAGAAACACATGAAGATGTAGATCAAAATCAATCATATACCTATCATAACCTAATAGATATGTTGATAACTATTGTCAACATTTTGATGTATTTACTTTCAGTCATTTTCCGTTAATGTATAAATAGGTGATTAGGATTGTATTATATTTAACTACTCTACCCTTTTTTCATTTAGCTTTAGCTATTTATATTTTGATATAAATCATTTTTAAGTTGTGTGAATATTCAAACAGGATTTTAGGAGTTAGCTTAATATTCTGTAATAAGAATGAACTAAAATTAATATAACCATCCCTCTATTGTTCAATAGTTAGGCTGGTTCCAATTTTTTCAGAGTTAGATATAACATTTCAAAGGATAGCTTTTCATATAAATTGTTCAAATTTCTAATTATTTCCTTAGGGTAAATGTGTAATGTTTTGAACAATGTTTTGAATTATTTGAACAAAGGGTATGAAATGTCTGAGTCTATATTTACTGATAAATTTCTGTCCAGAGAAGTTGAGACATTTGCCCTTCTACAAGTAATTATTCCAGTGTATCCTTAAAGAATTATATTTGAGGGCTTCCCTGGTGGCGCAGTGGTTGAGAGTCCGCCTGATGATGCAGGGGACGCGGGCTCGTGCCCCGGTCTGGGAGGATCCCACATGCCGCGGAGCGGCTGGGCCCGTGAGCCATGGCCGCTGAGCCTGCGCGTCCGGAGCCTGTGCCCCGCAACGGGAGAGGCCACAACAGTGAGAGGCTCGCGTACCGCAAAAAAAAAAAAAAAAAGAATTATATTTGAAATGTTTGCTATTTTGACCAATAAAATAAATAAATGTGAATATAAAGGGTGTCTCACTTTCAAAAATTACACTTTCACATACTAGTAAAGATGATAATTTTTTCCGCATATGTATCTACTTGGGGTTTTTGTATAAATTGTTAATGTCTTTCATGTGTGGTCGTAAGGTTCTTAAGCATTGATTTGTTGTTTGCCATTCGTATGATATTGGCTGTTGGTTTAGTATAAATATAGTTTATCAGATTAAGACTGTTGCCTTATAATCTTTTTTAACTAAGAGTATAAGTAGTATATTATGATGAATTAAAGCCCAGGTTTGGAAATAAGGTGTTAGACAAATTCTTTAGTGTCTCTAAGACTTGAGGTTTTTTTTTTTTCTTAAATCATTGCATTTTTTTTTTTCCTTAACCATAGAAGGTTTTTTTTTTTTTTTTTTTTTTTTGCGGTACGCGGGCCTCTCATTGTTGTGGCCTCTGCCGTTGCGGAGCACAGGCTCCGGATGCGCAGGCTCAGCGGCCATGGCTCACGGGCCCAGCCGCTCCAAGGCACGTGGGATCTTCCCGGACCGGGGCACGAACCCGTGTCCCCTGCATCGGCAGGCAGACTCTCAACCACTGCGCCACCAGGGAAGCACAAGCCTTGAGTTTTAAATTGAGTTCTGTGATGCCATCTTCTGGATGGGGTTGATGAGATGGTTAAAAGAGATGATGATTCTCAACCATAGCAGAGAGCCTGGAGCATAGGAGGCATTCAGTCAATATTAGCTATTATTTTCACCGTTCTTAGGAAAGGGTGGGAATTTTATGAAACTTCTTTTGTTCTTTTACTGAACAAATCATATTGGATTTATCTCTTGTCTACTAATAGAGTCTTATATGGGTGGGATAAAGTACTTGATTGCAGTAGAATGTTATTTTTATATGTTCCAAAATTTGATTTGCTTCTCGTTGTTTTTTCAAGAGTAAATATTGATGGGGGAACTTTTAATAATCCTTCCGCTGGAAGTTACCTACTTAAACAATTGGTTATTATTTGGAGAAAAGCCCTAAATGCTGAGAGAATCCAAAAGATTCCATAAGAAAATAAAATTATTATCTCATTGACTTATCTGTCAGCTATTTTTTTAGTGCTCACAACTGCAGTTGAAGGATAATGTCAGGCAGTCTTCTTCACCGCAAAGTCCTAGCAACCCTTCTGTTTAGACTCTCTAAGGGTTATTGGGAGGGATTAAATGAGAAAAGGTGCTACACTGTGAGAGGGCACACTAACCCTACGTTTTCTTGGCACTGGCTGGCATTTCTTTCCACCTTCAGAAGATTTATTACAAAGATTGAAATATTGAAGACTGTATTAACTTATTGTCAAAATTAGACTGAATTAGGACCATTAATCAATACAACTCTTATTTTCTTTCTCCTGATGAGGTACAATGAAAAAGTTGTGAGTGATGATGATACATGATTTTAATCTGCTTTTAGACTGAAAATTGAGCACAACATTTTCTGAGTGATTTACTATTTTTAAAAAATCTCTAAAGCAGAGATACTTACTAGCTTGAGACAATATACCGACAAAAATTTAGTAAGCAGCTTTTACTCATTCTTTAGAAAAATGCAAGAACCACTGTCTCCTGCTTCTTTTGATTAAGGGAATAGGAATGAGTAGATTTGTTTTGTGGTCTCTTTTCAGAAAAGAGAAGAAACACATCTGTGACACATTTGTGTGCAAGGTAGGGAAGCCTTATTCCAAGAGAGATCTGGCAGTCTCACAAACTGCAAGGCTGGGTCTTTATGTCACTTAGAAACAGCTGAATTGTGTCCAAGTTTTCCTCACCCCAGGAACTTCCACTTAGGCTGAGCTGTCCCACGGCTATGCGCAGGAACTCCTTTCAAAAGAACCTGTCTTTCTCCCTGTCTCTTTTTTCAATTCCTAAGACATGGTGGAAGAAAAGATTTCTTTTAATATACTGAGAATAACATTCACTTAAAAATTCTGAATCTAAATGTAGTATCTCATTTTTCTGTTACTCTCAGTGGAATTGCAGATAACATAAATATTTCAGATACCTAAATTTTTTCACCATATGTTTAAGAATGTAACATTTTTGATTGCATCAATTCTCAAAGAGAAAGTGATTAAGCTTAAGCTTCCTTGCTGTCATCAACTATTTCTCTCCATTTTCACTCTCCTGCCTTTCAAGTGATTGCCACTTCTCTTTAAAAACAGAAGATAGGGCTTCCCTGGTGGCGCAGTGGTTGAGAGTCCGCCTGCGGATGCAGGGAACACGGGTTCGTGCCCCAGTCCGGGAAGATCCCACATGCCGCGGAGCGGCTGGACCCGTGAGCCATGGCCACTGAGCCTGCGCGTCCAGAGCCTGTGCTCCGCAATGGGAGAGGCCACAACAGTGAGAGGCCCGCGTACCTCCCCCCCACAAAAAAAAGAAAAAACAGAGGATACAGGGATAATATTTGATGATTCATTCTTTCAGATAAGCACTGTTGATGGTACTGTGTTGTAATAATAAAAGCTAGTGCTTCTGTGGTCACTTGCTATGGGTCTGGAACTGTTCTAAGTGCCCTAGAGCATTAAGTTATTTACTTCTGCATTTACTTACATACAACTCTATGGCATAGGTATGATGATTGTCTCCATTTCACAGAGAGGTTGAGAAACTTGATGAGCCCATAAGCTAGCTCGCAGTAGAGCTGAGCTTCAAACCGATGCAGCAGAGTCCAGAATCTGTGCTCTTAACCACCACATAATGCTCTTTCTCTATACCTCTCATGGTGGTTTACTCTGGGTTGCGAAGTACATTTGCCCCGCTGTTGCGCATTTTGAGTTCTTAAACCTGTATGTTAAGGTATATCTTTAAGCTTCCTTGCTGTCATCTACTATTTCTCTCCATTTTTACTCTCCTGCCTTTCAATTTGCTACTGTTCATCAGATTTGGGCTTGGGAAATCAGAATAAAAAAGATTATTAAAATTGCTCATTGTCACTGAGTAGGAACCTGGTATGCTCTTTTATGTGAAAAGCGTGTGAGTGTTAGTACATGAATCTGTGGATTAAAAAAAAAATCTCTGCAATAGCCTTCATCTGGATAAGGAAGAAAATCCAGTGTTTTGTAAGTGCCCAGTAATAAGAACAACAATAATAGTTATTTGTTGAGTGTCTACTGTCATTCTGCATTAAATCCTTAACCTCTGTTACCTCATTTCAGTCCCCTGCCAGCTCTTAAAGTGGGGACTGTATTCCCCATACTCAGAGAGTCAGGAAGTAGAACTCTGAGAGGTTGAGACTTGACCAAATTCACTCAGCTAGTAAGCTAAGATTCAGGTCCAGGACTTCCTGACTCCAAAGCCCTTGCTTTTCTCATTCTATTCTTTTGCCCTAGGTATTACTCTATTTTCTTTAGCAAATATTATTTCTATTAAAGTAAATTTGCTTATTGTTAGCTTAATCACTATGTGTATTTAGAAGTATGTTTGGAAGTGTGAACTTAGGGAACAAAGTAGTCAGAGGCTTTATATTAGGAACAGTATAAGAAATTTTTGAAGGGTTGTTTTAAAAATTATTCAATGGTATGTTTAATTCTAATAGCAATGAGATGGTGAATTGGAGTTAGATGTGTCTAAAGCCTAGAAGTCCAGCTAGCCATTGTGATGGGGCATAAAACATCGATTAGGGCAAGGAAATGGGAATAATGAGGAAGAGACCAAGCCAAGAGACATTTTGGATATGGAAGGAACAGAATTTATGACCATAGTAGGAGGTGGTGATGAAGGAAGAGTCAAGAATATCTTTTGGACTTCCCTGGCGATCCAATGGTTAGGACTCTGCGCTTCCACTGCAGGGGACACAGGTTTGATCCCTGGTTGGGGAACTAAGATCCCACATGCCACACGGCGCAGCCAAAAAACAAAACAAAACAAACAAAAAAAAGAATGTCTTTGAAGTTTCCAGTTTATTTGAATTAGTGAAAGATTTTTATACCCTGAGATGTGGAATATAAAAGATGGAACAGCTTTTGAGGGGAAAGATGTGTTTTTTTTTAAACATTTTGAGTGCAATGAACTTGTGGGACATCTAGGAAGCAATGCTTGGCAGACATCTGAAAATGAGAATCTATCATCTCATTACCTTTACAGTTAACAGAGTTCCTGATTAGCAACTTGAATGGTATTTTTGATGAAGGTGGATTGCATCCTCTCTCCCCTTTGCCTTTCTTGAAATGACTCAGATTTTCCTCTAGAGAACTCTTTTCCATTCTCAGCTGAGCTCTTTGAATAGGACTAATCCACCCACCACTCAGTAGGTAAGCCTGGAGGACTTAAGCTCATCACCACATCCATCTCCTGACTTCTCAGGATTGATTTTGTTAGGAAGCTTTGGGTAGCAAGTAACAGAATAATTGACTAAAAGTGTCACAAGAAACAGGAGGTTATTTTCCCTCTCCACAAAAAGATTTCTAGAATAAGGTGGCTCCATGGTTTTTTCCATGACTCAACAAAGTTAGTTTCTGCATCAGCCTCTCTAAGATTCTCATAATCACAAGATGGCTGCCACAGCTCCAACTATTACTTCCTTATATAATAACATCCAAAGAAGGGTAGAGAGATTAGAGATGTCTACCTAAATGTCTCTCTATTATTAGAGAGGAAAATCTTTTCCAGAGGCTTCCAGTAGACTTCTCTAAAGGTTCTGTTGACCGGAATCACTCATGCCCTAAACTAGTCACTGGAAAAAGTAGTAGTATTACCATGATTGACTTAGTTCAATTATGGTTGGTTCACCCCTGAAGACTGAAGAAGTGGCCCACTTCCCTGAGAACATTGCTGCTCCATTCTTAAACAAAATCGAGGTTCTATTACCAAGGAGGAAGGTGGTAATAACTATTGGATAGGCCACATATAGAGTCTGTTGCACTTGGTGTGTGGCTCAGTAAGCCATAAGTAGACCTTTGCAGGGGCATCCTCCTTACAAGCCACTTCCTTGCTCTTCCAGGAGACTTAAAAGCATTCTTTTTCTTTGGACCATGTAACATATGGCTCTGATTTCTAAAACTGCTGCAGCCAGTATTGCTGCTGAGGGGAGTGCATCTGAGGACAAAGACAACACACAGAGCAGGGCATAGTTGTGAGAACCACAGTGAAAAACAGCAGGAGCCTTGATGCACAGTTAACTTCTGGATCAAACTATACTTGAAGCTAGTTACATTTCAGAGTGTCCAGTTATAAAAGAAAAGTCATTCTCTATTTTTGTTTAAGCCATGGATTTTCTGTTACATGCAATATGAAGAATTTTTCCAATAAAAGGGCTGGGAATTTGGGCAGTGAGACTGCCCACTCCTTTCCATCCTAATGAGGAGTACAAACCTCATTTTCAGTTAAATAGTGTTGAACACGACTGGCGAATTTCTAATATGTTTTCTCTCTTTGTGGCAAGGAAATTTTATTTACTCCAGACAACTAGAGTGATACCTCTGTATTTGAAGAAGGCAATGAGGACAAGCTGGCAATATTGCCCTAGAGACACATAACTTTGAAGTTCTGTAGAAATGTAAATAAACAGACTCTTTTCAAAGTCTTCTATATTTATTTAATAGAGCAATACCATTTTTCATTTTCTTCCCTGCCCAAATGATTCTTCCACACCGTACTCAAAGTAAGATGCCCTATCAGAGATTAAATGAGGCGTACATAGCACATACTTTTAAATCCATGATCTGCTCTAATTATTAGGCCTAAAAAATAATGCCTTACTTGTAAACACAAATGTCAGTGTGTCTCATAACCTCTAATTTCAGCTCCAAGCATTTTTGTCCTCTTTGAATGACTGGCAACTTGATGATATTTTATTTTCATCTTTCTTTGAAGAGTGATTTAGTTTAAAATAAGCAAACAGGGAAGCAAAAACTGCTTTAAGCCTGCTTATTCTAAGTGAGCAATGCCCTTGTCCTCAGGGGCTGTCAGATTTATGTCCTTAGATGAACAATAATTACATTAATAACTTTAAGGGCTAATTAGCATTTTATAGTAAACACATTGTTCATCACAGTAAGGGGAGGGACGGCTATATCCTTTCTGCAGAATAATTGCTTTTCAAAATCAGAACCCATTTATCTTACTTCAGCAATACGTGCCGCTAACTGACCAAGAAGTATTTCTGTGCTGATTTTTCCCGATCCCGAGTCTTGTTAATTCTTACCACAAAAATTGCAGAAATTCAAACAGGGAAAAATGAATTAACTGTAGTTTCTACTTGTGTGAACCAAACAAAGCAACCAATAATATCTTGTCATCTTCTCTTCACACACTTCGCTTTTTCCAAGACTTTTCCTACTTAATTTTCTGTGGTATTTCTAATGTACATGAAGTCTGAGACTGTACTTCCTCCCTCAGTCTCCATGCAGTGCAGGCAATTGCCATGGTTACTTCTTTATTGCATCAAGTCCTGGAAATACACTTTGATTTCACTTTAGATTTTACAAGCTCAAAGCTAACTGTAGATAAATCCAAGAAGACTTTTCATCAGGATATTGACCCTCCTCCCCAGAATCCCCCTTAAGGGGTGTTCTCTGCCTGCAGCCACTTTCAGTACTTCCCTTACCCACAGTTGCAGCAACTCGAAATCGACAGTCTTGTCAGAATGAATGATCTAAAATAAACATCCACTTGTCTGCCTGCATTATTAATCCTGACAAGGATACTCCGTTTGTATCAACTGTGAGCCCATAGTCCTTAGAAGTACTTTCTCATTGCCTTGGTCCAGCAGCAGATGGAGAGCAAATACAAGGCCCGGAGTCTGATTGCAACTGGTTCATGACATTAAAATGAAAATGAAATTCAAATGCAATCAGCAAAAGCAAACCTACTTGCTTTCTCCATCTTGGCAGCCTTCTTAAGTAGCAGTTATCTCATTTAAGCAAAACCCTTGGTCACTCACATTAGAACATCTCTAACAATAAGCACTTTATATACAAAGACTAGATGGGGGAGATGATTATAAATCTCAAGGCCACAGTTTTGCAGACTAGGTTTCCCCTCTGATGTTTTCTTAGCTACTTAATGAACACTAAAAACTTTGATATCTTTGGGATTCATACTGGGAACTATCTTCCAGTACCAAAAACTATTAGTTAATAATAGGAATGTCTCTTTGGTCCTGAAGAATATTTTGTAAGTTTTTCCTTACTCTTATTAAACTATACTGTGAGCCTGAAGAATAGAAAGAGAAAGGTTGCTAAGTTTGTGTAGTCTGTCTATATCTTAAGACCAAGGAAACCAATGCAGTACTATGAGGGGATTTTTCTATTAATGCCTTTAAGATTTGGTGCCCTCAATAAAGCCATTAAAATTTCGACATTACATTTTCCCAAAGAGCCTTAACAAATTTTTTAAGGGAGTATAATGATGCTTCGAGACTGCTGAAATTATATGTACCTAGCACAAATTAAGTAGAAATTGCTTGATTATTAGGCTTATCTGATCAATTAAAATAGCCAATTGAAATAAAAGAAATCCACTCTTGTGCTGTAATTATCTGAATTATCTGATTGTGTTACGGTCTGTGTCATTATCATTTTTATACATCATTTCAAGAGATACAGACAGCCTAAAAGCTTGCAAATTAGGTTTTTAAAAGGGAAAAAACCTAACTGTGGATGTTATTCTTGAATTTTTATTTTATATCATATTTATCTAGGTATCTCAGAAGGTCTTTAATACTATGCGAAAACTACTGAGAGGGAGAGAAAAAGGCCACTCTCCAAATTTATCGCAAGATCTTCTTTAATTGCTACATGTTCTCTCTCAGACTGACTATTTGCAGTATATATTTCTATTCCTGGGAAGTGGCCTGAGTGTCTCATATTAATTGTGCCTGGAGTATGGTTGTTTCCTTAAAATATATCCCAAGTCACACCTAAGCTGATGTGTCAAATGCCAGTCCTTTAGAAATTTAAAAAAAAAAAGCAAAACTGTTTTCCTCATTATCTACCTGATATTTTTGTCATACTTGATCTAATTCAGAGCTTTTACTGAAGAGAATAAAGATAGTCATCATCAGTGATGGTTAATTTTATGTGCTAACTTGACTGGGCTACAGGGTACCCAGATATTTGGTCAGACATTATTCTGGGTGTGTCTATGAGGGTGTTTCTGGATGAGCTAACATTTGAATCAGTGGACTGGGTAAAGTAGATTGCCCTTCCCAGTGTGGACTGTCATCCACTCTATTGAGGGCCTGAATAGAACAAAAAGGCTGAGTAAGGAGGGATTCATTCTCCCTGTCTTTGAGCTTTGACATTGGTCTTCACCTGCCTATATATGTATATATGTATCGTATTGGTTCTGTTTCTCTGGAGAACCCTGACTAATACGTCAGCTAACTAAAGTCAACATAATTCTGACAATGAATCTATGTCATAGTTCTATTGTGTTAAGTTTTAATTTTGAATACTCACAAAAGTATTTAATCTGACCCTGGTAGATTGAACCTGTAGTGAGCAATCTGCCATTTAGCATTTTAGTCTTTTCTGAAGTGAAGAGAGCTCTACTGGCCCTTGAGAATCTGCAAGAAAGGCAAGAGCATCAAAGGAGTAGACTAGATTCCCCATAGACATATTCAGTTTGGCAAAAGGTACACATTTTTCCTTCTTGGGCAGACCCTTACTTAAAGGGAGACCTCACATTTCAAAAATGTGAACTAGGGCTTCCCTGGTGGCGCAGTGGTTGAGAGTCCGCCTGCCGATGCAGGGGACACGGGTTCATGCCCCGGTCCGGAAAGATCCCACATGCCGCAGAGTGGCTGGGCCTGTGAGCCATGGCCGCTGAGCCTGCGCGTCTGGAGCCTGTGCTCCGCAACGGGAGAGGCCACAACAGTGAGAGGCCTGCGTACTGCAGAAAAAAAAAAAAGTGAACTAAATAACCCATTATTTGTTGGGACTGGGACTCAGTCTAATCCAAAAGATAGTAAGTGGTCTAATATGTGCAGGTCTCTGGGGTGAAGAGTAACAGAGATCCAGTACACAATTTTTTTCCCTCAAAGAAGGAATTTTGCCCCACAGTGTAAAAACAGGTAAAGAGGGGTAGGGGGAAGGGCAAGACAGGGGAGGGAATTAAGAGGTAGAAACTACTAGGTATAAAATAAATAAGATACAAGGATGTAATGTACAGCACAGGGAATATAGCTAATGTTTTATAATAACTTTAAGTGGAGTATAATCTATAAAAGATCAAATCACTGTGTTGTACATGTGAAACTAATATAATAATGTAAGTCAACTATACTTCAGTTAAAAAAAAACAGGTGACTGACAATAACTGGGGAACCCATAATAAAGTGCTCAAATAGGCACCTGGTTCTCTCCCAGTGCTGTTCTCCCCTTGTTGCTTTGTAATAGAGTTTATATGGGTACATGATTGCCCTGCTAGATATCACATTCCCCAGACTCCTTTGCAGCTAGATGTGGCCCCGAGACTCAGTTCTCTGCAGTGATATGTAAATCGATGTACCAAGTGTGACTTGTACAAGTAATTCCCTAGAACGAAATTACTGGTTACAGATTTCCTTTTCCCACTTTCCCTATGAGAACCGTAGACTGGAAAAGGGATGTGGGGTGAACTCAACTTTGACTATGTGTATTCTAAGGGTTCCAAGTTGGAAGGAACACATGTCTCTGAATGACCTCATGGAGCAGTCCTGCCTTACTTTCTAATTGTTATAAAAGAGAAGTAAACTTCTATTCTGTATTTTTATTGTTGTTATATCAGCTTAGTCTTTATCCAGAGCAGCTAACAATCCTTGTTAATGGTACGCTAACAGAATCCCTAGTTTATGCCATTGTCCCCTCTGATACCTCCCCTCCGTAAATAACCAGTTCCATGCTTGCACACACCTATTCCTAACCATCATCTCTCTGCTGATCTTTTTGGGTGCTGTTACACCCTGAAATAGCTCGTTTGTAATATAAAGAAATGTGTGAATAAGTTAAAGTTAAACTTCCAAAGAGATATTTGAGACCTGTATTTTACCCATGGAGAAACCATCTGCAGAATAACCTTTCTTACAAAGTTCAAGGCTCAAGGTTTTTAGCATGTTTATTTTCTCTTCTTATTCTCATTCTCTCTTTCTTTGTCTCTCTTTGTCTCCCTCTTCGTCTCTGTCTCTGCCTTTCTGTCTCTCTCTCTCTCTCTCTCACACACACACACACACACACACACACAGTAGGTATTTTAATAATAATGAATTAGAACAGCTAATAACAAAACAAATAAGAGGCAATTCTTTTTAAAGAAAAGATCAGGTTAGGAAACTTCAGTTTTTAAGAGAATTTGAAGTTTTTAAGCTTCAACACCTAAGAAGCTGTCCCTTGTGTTTCATATTTAATACTAGAAATCTGTCTCTTAGGTAATACCCAAAATACTACTGGTAGTTTGAGGAAAGGGACTTTCTGATGGAAAAATAATAGATGATGATATTTTATATCCAAATGTAAACTAAGTCTCATAAAAATGTACATGTAAAAATTCATCATGGCTATATAACCCCAATTCTTTTTCTTTAGAAAGGAACTGGTTGGTTTGTAAAAATGCTGCTGTTACAGAGTTGAGTAGTGCTGCCTTATATCTTTTATACATTTGATAGTAAAATCAGGATAAGGAACAAACTGCTGTGTATAGATCTGTGCATTCATTTGATGTGTGAACAGGATCTGCTGGAATAGACTTGGAGGTGAGTTGATTTCACACCTCATGATTGGCCTACAGAGAATATTGGTGGCCCTACTCTATTTTAGGGACAGAGGGCACATGCCAGTGTGCTATTATGAAGCTTCTTTTAAAAATATTTGCAAGCTAGAACTGCATTCCAGAACTTATATTAAAAAATATTCAATCAATGAATGACATAATTCAAGTCAAAAAATAAAATATGTTTATATGCATTTTATTGGTCTTTAATATGATCAAATGACTCATATTTTCAGCAGATACTTTTCTTAAGTCAGTAGGTAGCTCCTTATTTTCTCTGGGTCTGATTTGAGGTCAGACTGCTTCTCTGTTGAAAAAAGAGGCTACAGAGTTAGAGAAAGTATTTATTGGTTTATGACCAATTTATATATGACTTGATTTATATATATTTATAAATATTTGTTACTAAATTATACAGTATTTATCCCACATTTGGGGTTCAGTCATTCCCAACTAACCTAATGTTTTTGCTGTCTTTATAAAGGGTCCACGTTAAAAGAACCTCTTTAAGTATTGCTAAAATCACCTAAATTGGGTGGGCAAAACTGATAAAGAATAAAATAAGATGTTATATCCAGAGTGGATAGACCAGGGAAATAGCACCCTTTCAGCTGTGCTTGCTTTGTGTAGATAGGTACCTAGTGACGTAAATCTGAAATTGTAAGGACATCTCTCCAGACATGGATTAAGACATGTGTGGGCTTTGGACTGGGGAAGACAGTTTCCTCCACATCCGACGTGGGCTCACTTGGTCCCAGATACCAAGGCAGGGAGATGGGTGGTGATTTGCTGGAAATGGGTGATTCTGGTCCCAGCAGATTTAGGGTGGTAGGCTTTAAAATAGTCATTCTAGTAGCAGCTGTCGATTATGTTTTGTGTTACACTTTCTTCTGTTACCCCTAAGCCTTTATTAAAGGCTTGATCTCATTTGTGCAGTGGGGAATCAGAGTCTGTCCCACGCTTTGGAAAGAGCAGCCAGGAGAAGAGTAGTCAACAATTCGAAGAGCAGTTACTGTGGAAGGAACGGGGGCAGCAGAGTGACACTCCCTGTGGTGGAACAGAAGTTCATTAGGGAGCTCTTGAGGACAGCAGCCTGAGAAATGATGGGTGAACCTGATGGGGGCTAATTTATGGCAGTTAGGTGAAGGAGTCTCATGCAATAGTAATTAGATACAAAATAAGTATAATCTGCTGGGGTCAGGAATATATAGGTTGTGTATGCACAATAAAAGTTATTCCTACTGGAGAGAATTAAAACAACACACAAAACAACAAAAGAAAAACAAAGAAAACCCCCAAACTCCAAAGCAGAGTTGAGTTGGGGTAAGATAAAAGAAGAGAAGACAAAGTAAAGTCCTGCCTTAGAATGAAGAGGGATTGATTTGGCCATGCGTTTATGATGGACAGAGCTGAGAATATATGACTTGATGTATTGGAAGATGCTGCTGTCTAAATCAGGGGACCTCAGACTTTCCTGTAAAGGGTCAGTTAGTAAGTACATTAGGCTTTGCAGGCCAGTCAGTCTATCACAACTACTCAACTCTGCACTTGTAGCACAAAAGCAGCCATACACAAGCCATAAATGAGTGAGTGTAGCTGTGTTCCAATAAAACTTTATTTATGGACACTGAAATTTGGATTTCATATAATTTTTTAATGTCAGAGAATATTGTTCTTTTTTTTCCACCGCAACCATTTAAAAATGGAAAAATCAATTTTAAGCTTGTGGGGTGTATGAAAACAAGCAGTGGGCCTCTGCTCTAAATTAGAGGGTCCTGTTGGGGAGTAATTATCCCTTTGGGCGCACTTGGGAAATTTTAGGAGACATTTTTGGTCTTCTAGTGAAGTCTTTCCTGAACATATATATTGAAATACATGCTACTTTATTATAAAATATTTTCCTTTTACTAATAAGGGATTATCAGATTCGAAATGAGTTGAGCATTTTAATGGATCAACAGACATAGAAAACGTTTTAGCATGGGTATGTGCAACAAAGTAAAACAAAATCTAGGACTTTGAAATTATGGGGAAAAGAGATTCTGAGAAATTCTGGAGAGCTAGGAAAGACAAATGAAAATTAATAGTATAATACTCATTATTTCAAATTTTAAAACAAGTGAAACATCTTTGTTAACTATATCTAGTGTGCACTATTTATATACACACATATTTATACATGCACAAATATCTAGTGAGTGAAAAGTGTAAGGACTCTTATAGACTTTTTTCCTGACTCTGACCTCCAGCCTCATTTTTATCTACAGTGATAGTTTCTCAACTTGCAATTTTATTCCCACAGGGATCTTTAAGTACATGACCTTCAAGTATGAGGAGGGAATGACTACAATTGAAATATTGTTCTTGTAGTCAGTACATTTCTGAATAGCCATGCTGTTTACAGGCGGCATCTTCGACTGGAATCGTCTATTAGACATGTTGACTTGCAGCAGTGTGTACTCCTATCCCGTAATGAAAGAAGGGAGACCATTTGGAAAATGTAAGGCCAATAATCTTACTTGTCACAAATTTAGCTGTAGGATATAAAAAGTCATTGCTTTCTAGCTCCTAATGAGCTATTTTCATTTGGCCATTTATTAGCCTTTCCTGAACCTAAGCCCTCTGGGCAGCTGTCAGTCATTATTGTGTAATGGGCATAGGGCATGGGTAAGAAAGAAAATACCTCATTTTTCTCTTAAAAAAGAGAAAAAGAAGTTTTTTTTCTCCTTATATGCAAGGAAATGTATATTTTATATCCATGTGCATAAATGGATTGCAAAACCTGTGTGGCCTCATTTCCTTGAGTCTAGCCTCCTCAATTCAGTAAATGCCATGCTCCAATAATATGGATGGCAATCCCGACGAAGGTTGTAGTGATTCACTATACAACACCTATAATAAGACAGAAACCATTTCATTATCACCAGTTAATTTTTTTTCAGTAGGAAACAAAAACCCAAAACAAGCCAACCAGCACTAATGAAGAAATACTGGCCCTCTGCTCTGTCTCATCAGTTACAATGGAAGGCACTTTGACTGATGAGAAGAGCACAAATACAGCAAGTTAATTGCAGGTTACTAATTCCCATTTTTTCCCCCCAAACCTAGAAAACACTAATTCAAGGGAAGATGTCTCTTTTTGATGAATATTTCTTGTTCTTAAAATTCATTCTTAATCCAGAAGATCTGATATGAGATTATAGCCCTATAAATAAAGAGTTGAATTTAAAAGGGTGCTTTTGTTGTTCAGTAGATTTTATTACCCATCAGTAATTACTGCTGGAGCTACCTGTCTTGTCTAATATTTTTCTAATTGGAGAAGATTCCTCTGTTATTTTAAAAGAATGTCCTGATGATGGTTTTCAAGTTGAAAATTGATCTGTCATTGAATAGTTAATACATTTTAAAGAAGATACTTTCGATGGTGATGCACTATTGGAGCAGCTAATATTGCGAAGAAAAAAGTAATATGGTGATCATATAACATCAGTTATGAAAACTGTCCTACATTTAGAGGTATTAGACTTAACTGGACCTGAAGCATAGATGTACCCACTTTAAAATAATCTAAATTACTAAAGCAATAATACTCCAAATGCCTTGTGGAGAAGTACATGCCAGGAAGCAAGCATCCTATCAATCTCAGGACATCCTTAGATAAGATACACTACACTTAAGGTGAGAGACTTTGCGTTTTATTTCCTTAGCACAAAGAACTTACTGAGAAAATCAAAAGAACAAAACAACAGAACAAGCACTCTGTAAAGTTTTAACTGTCCTGTTAAGAGTGAAACCCTTAGTTACACAAATTCACAATTAAGAGACATCTCTTGGAGATGTAAATTTAAACCATAGGACATATATCCCTTTTAAACTATACTACCTGAAACTACTAAACTTAGCATATAACCACTAACATATAAGCTGGATATTTTTAAAGAGAATACTTAATTTGAATGTATATTATGTGAAGAGTTATATACTCACATTAGAAGTTTATCCTGTAACTAAAGAGATTAGAAATCCATAGAATATCTTTTCTTCGGATTCAGGGAAGCAGCATGGAGTTGAGCATGAGCTTTGCAGTCAACAAACCTGAGTTCAAAGTCTAGTTCTGCCCCTGCAAGTTATTTGAGCTTGGATAAATCATACAACTTCTCTGAGCCTGTTTCCCCATTTAAAAATTCTACCTACCCTTATAGCATTGTTATTTGAAATACATGTACCATCTCATGCTTGGTAGGCCTTCATAATAAGCGATGCTGCTTCACTTTTTTCTCTTGCTTTTTTGTTTGGATTCAACCCACAAATTATAGTTTCTATAGAACATTTTCAAGTCCTAAGAACTACCTGTATTTTATGACTTATTTTCAGTAAAATTATTATAAATTAGGCTTATAAATTATTAAATGTGTGGCACAGCTTTTCTGTGGGGCTAATAGAATGGGAAAACATAATTTACAGAATTCCCAACTAATTTGGAACTTACTTGTTTCCTGGAAAAGAATTAGTCCCTATTTTATTTTTTTTTCCAGGATGGCTTTGTGTGAACTCCACATCTTTGTTATCAGTTTTTCCTCCTTATTGACATTTGAAAAAAGGTTTGCCTTCTTCCCCACAAGAATGTTCTGGAAGTAAAGTTTATTAAATAGTGTACTTATACTTTAAATGCAATTGGTTACTAATTTGTTATTAAGAGATATGATATGTAATATTAGCACAATACATTTTTTTTAACATTATCTGGTTTTTAGATGTAATAGTATTAACCTAAAACATAAAGTAGTCTTTTAGGACTTTTTGCTATATCCGCACATATTTAAAATTTTAACTGTTTAAAAAATATTATATATATTACATCTATCTTTATAATTTCTAGAATTACTTATTTAACCCAAAAAATGTATGTTGGCTCTAATTATGTTTACTAGTTGCTTCACTCCTCACTGAAACAGCAGTTCTTTCTATTATCAATTATCTAAAATATCTGAGGCATCAGCATAGAGCAAATATATCAGATTTCCTAACAAACACTTGACATTAAATAAAAAAGAGAAAGTGAGTATGATCAGTAGAATAACTCCCCCCACCGCAACTCCCTGGCCAAAGATGTCCACATTCTTACCCCAGAATTTGAATACATTACATTATATAGCAAAGGGGGAATTAAGGAAGCAGATGCAGTTGAGGTGGTTAATCAGCTGGCCTTAAAATAAAATGATTATCCTGGATACCCACGTAGGCCCATAGTAAACACAAGGGTCCTGTTACGGGTTGAATTGTATCCTCCCTGCCCCCCCCCCAATTCATATGCTGAAGTCCTAACCCCCATTACCTCAAAATATGACCTTTTTTGGAAATAGGGCCTTTGCAGAGGTAATCAAGTTAAAATAAACTTATTGAAGTGGGCTCTAATTGAATATGACTGGTGTCCTTATAAAAAGTGGAAATTTGGACACAGGTACAGAGGGAAGATGATGTGAAGACACAGGGAGATGACAGTCCTCTCCCTGTGTCTTCACATCATCCCCTCACAGCCCTCAAAAGGAACAAACTTTGCCAACTCCTTGATCCTGGCCATCTGGCCTCCAGAACTGTGAGACAATAAATTTCTGTTTTTTGAGCTACCAGCCTGACGAATTCAGGTCCTTCAAACGCGGAAGAGAGAGGCAGGAGAGTCATAGAGTGATTCAAGGTGAGAAAGACTTGACCAGCCACTGCTGACTTTGAAGATAGAATGGTCCATGAGCCAAGAATGCAGGCAGCCTTTAGAAGCTGGAAAAGACAGGAAACAGATTCTATCATAGAGCCTCCAGAAAGGAATGAAGGCAGCTCTGCTGACACCTTTATTTTGGGCGAGCAAGACCCATTTAGACTTCTGAACTACAGACCTGTGAGATAGTAAATGTGCACTGTTTTAATTACTACTAAGTAGTAATTTGTTACAGCAGCCATAGAAACCTTATACAGCGAATAAGTTTAATTTCTCATAAGTGTGAAATTTGATTTCCTTAGGATCCTGCTTGGCCTCCTTTTGTTCTGGTTTTGTCTCTTGTGGATTCAGAGCTTTTGGGCTCTTGCTCATTCTTCCGTCTGCTATTTTGGAGAACATGTAAAACATTTTTAAAGGAACTCATCGTGCCTCTTCTCTTCTCACTTTCTTAAGAATTGCAAACTCCTTTAGGATGTTCACTTGCTGTACATAACAGGAAATGTTTTAAAAATGTGCACCTTTTCTAAAAAGGCTAGAGAAAACCTTTATACTAAGACACACAATAGACCCATTTTCTTATTCCTCTCTTCTTCTCTGAAATTACTTTACAATCCTTGATGTACCTGTTAAGTCACACCACAGATGGCCATTAGTATACTAAGAATTAGGAATTGACTTTACCTGTTTGAGTCCTAATATATTCATCCTGTATTCTCACAAGCCTCCTCAGTAATTCCACAGTTTTTCACAGTAATTTAGCGTTGTGTAAAGTAACAGTTAATAGATAATCTTCAGGTAAAATACAAGCATGCCAGAAGAGATTTTTTTCACTCGTTCTGCTTTGTTTCACTATTGGAAATGAAATTAGAAAAAGGAATTATGAAAAGTTGTGTGTGTGTGTCCAGCAACGTTATAAATTTCCAAATAGCATTCACATTTTTCTAGACATAGCTGTATAACAAAAGCTTTAAAATTATAATTAAGGCATGCCTGAATCAGAGATGCTGTCTACTCATTACAGACTAATTTCATTAAAAATTAAGAAATACAACTCCCATTATTGTTGTAACCTATACCAGTTGCTATTCTTTTTTTTTTTTTTTGGCCGTGCCGCATGGCTTGCAGGATCTTAGTTCCCCGACCAGTGGTCGAACCCAGGCCCTCAGCAGTGACAGTTGCCATTCTTTAAAAAATATCAAATATCTGTTATTAAAAAACACAAGAATCTATGGGCATGTCCAGTTCTTTGATGCATATCTTGGAGAAATTATGTATGCCACATTCATATTTAAAACATTAATTTAAAATTTCTTAATGACATAACTCATGTACTTTAATAAAGTCTAAGGAAACTCAAAATGGTCAAAAGAAGGCCATAAGGGAAGCAGAAGCCCTTTCCTTCTAACTTTAAAAAACATCCTCAGTATTTGAAGTGCTTACCATAAATGCTAAGTACACTAATGATGTTGGTTTAGATTCCTTGCTTCATACCAAATGGCAGAATGGTTTATTTTTCTCTGGCCTCTGACATTTACACAAGAAATGAATAATATCTAGGATAAGAGAATTCAGGAGGCTAGTTTTAGAACCAAGTGAAATTTGAGAATTTAGTATTACAGATTCATTGATACAGATCTCACAATCATTTATATTTTTGAATGATCATCATGAGGATCAAATTAGATCATGTATATGAAAACTGTAAGAGGTTTAAAATGTGCATTGTTTCAAGTAGTGTTGTTTTGTTTTTTAAGTTGTAAATGTAACAATAAAACAATATTTCTACCAGAAAGTTTTTACTTAAGGAGTTTTAAATACTTTATAAATATTAAACACATAAATCCTCCAAGGTCAATTCCATTTTGTAAGGAGTTGAAGATTTGTGATATCTAGTGTGTGGTCAAACATTGTATCACATTGAAGTGTGACTTTTACTACTTAAGTAGCTTAGAGGTTTGTAGAATCCATGAGTTCCAAGAAAACATTTACTTGCTAAGAGACTCCATTTCCAGGAATCTGTAAACTGACTATAACTACAAGAGTTTCTAGTTTTGGAAAATGTAACATCTCAACTATGTAATCAACAGCCTCCTTTCTCTGATACATGTTTGAGAACCAAAAAATAAGTTTAAAAAAGAGGTGGAGGGTGTGATTCTGAGTTGCCAGGAGAGAGTTTAAAAAATTCTTTCATTAAAGCTCATATTTTTACTCACTGGACCCTTTTTACTCATGGGACTATCACTGGAAATCCATCACTATGCCAAAGCATCTGAAAAAAGTGTGGTGGTCTGGTTTCCCTTCAGATTAAAAATAGCTAAAACTCCAAACCTTGATATAGGAATTAAAAAACCCACAGCGGCTGGGACCAGCTATTAGAGGCAAACAGTCCTGCAATCCCGAGCAGAACCCGAGGGAATCTCTGTCTTGTAGTCCAGCTCAATAATGGATGTTCAAAATGGCGTCTGACTCTTCACTGAGAGAATCTTTGTGAAGGCACTGCAGTCGTCATGGTAAGGGCACTGCTGATTCACTCCACAAGGTTATTGATCACCTCCTCTGTGCGAAACAAAGGTGAATGAAACATACCTTCTGCTCCTGAGGAGCTTATGTACAATGTACTGGGGTGGCAGGCAGATGTGAAAAGAAGTAATTTCTAGATAGAAGGTTATGTACCCTGAAAGTGGAGACAAAATACTATGGAAGCACAGGCTTTCCCTAGTAAGAAATGGGATTTCTATCCAAATTAAAATAATAAAGATAGTTTAGATGCTTAAAGATTAAAGATGGATGTAAAACCTCAACTCTTGCTTAGCTATTCGGAATGACTCATTCCCCAGACATTCCTGTAGTCATAGCTTTATCATGTTTTTTCGTTGGTTTGTTTTTTCCCCTAATAGTTAAGTTACAAATATAATTTAAGACGTTTTAATTAATTTAAAGTAATTATAGAGATGACCATTGTGAGCTGGACTAAAGGTGCAGTTCTGAGCCGTTCGGACACAATCACACTTCGGCACTGCACTGTATGATGTCAGTAACACTGCGTTGTATGAAGATGGGCTTTACTAGTACTTTCTTCTCCTTCTTTCTTTCTTTCTGTCTATATTTTCTTTTTAAACAGCAACATAAAGAATCACCCAGAGGAGGACTATCCATCTCATTTCATTTAGATGATGAAGTTATACACCATCGAAGACCAATTTTTCCTCTGTAAGCTACCACCACCTTTGATGTAATAAAAGTCTGTTACTACCATCCAGTGGGACAAATTCCCTGACTCTTGATTTAAGTAAGATAAAATAAAATTTTATAGACCTTCTTCATAAATCCACAATAAGTCGTATTCTCTCTGTGACATGTCGCACAAGCCCAGAAAAGGAAGCATCACTTTAAGCCACGTGAATATTCAAGATTTACAGTCTTGCAGCTAAAAGAACAAAAGTAGTTGAAATGTACTGAAGCATGCCTTTTCATTTGTTAATTAAAATAATGCATTAAGGGCTGCATGTTTTTATTTTACTGATGTCTCTTACGTTTTCCTAATCTTAATTCTTAACTTTGAGAAATACTCTTTTGTTCTGCCCCCTATAAATTAGCTACAATGGAAAGGATATTACAGCCTGCTTGTTACGTTGTTATTTGATGGAGAGTAGAATTCCCTAGTTCGAGAATTTGGGGGTCCCATAGAAAGTACACCACTTAATAAAGAGATTCCAACCCAGGGCTTTGGTAAAAACCTTCCCGGACGTGCCTGGCAGCCTTGCTCTGTCTTACAGCCAGTACTGCTTACCTTCATCCCAGATGACTCTTGGAATGGTTTAAGTATGTTCTTTCTGATCACCCAAGCTGGACTGTAAACTCCCCAAAGAGGGAGGAGGCCACATATCTTTGTTTTCTCCCCAATTCAAGCACAGGTCTGGGCATGTTAGGGGAGCAGGATAAACACTCGTTAATTAATCATAAAAGGTGCATCTGCTTTCTTTCATTTCTGCCCCTTGGATCATGACCAGGCAAGAACAGACATAGAACTTTTCCAGGGCATTCACACCTTCAAAGTCTCTTGTCTCAAAGGTTTTACCTTCTGCGAAGGCTGGTAAACTATGATTTTGCTCCTAATGCACTTCCATCATTGGTCAAAATTGATGACATTTTGAGAAACTCTGAATAAGTAAATTATATATGCATGTACATATTATATTAATATGTCTGTTTGAGCAAAGATTACTCTATGATGTCTTCCATGATTACTCTGCTTAAAATTGCTGTTTTCCTCTCTCTCACACTCCCCTTCCTCCTCTTTTAATCTGCATAGTGCTTATTACTGTCTGACATATTTAGTTGACTTATTTTGTATTTATCGTTTGTCCATTCCCATGAGAATGTAAGCTGTTAGAGGGCTGGAATTTTTGTTTGTATCCTTAACACCTAGGATAGCCCTTGGTGCACAGTAGGTGCTCAATAAATATGTGCTGTAAATAATGAAAGAGGCGGTGTTTACAAGTGGAAAGGACACAAGGTCAGGAGACATACAGCATCCATCTAACCTTGGCTCTGTCGATAAATAGCACTTATAGAGGTTCTCCCCCCACCCCACCGCCTCCTGCTATACCAGAGTAGAGTGTTTCTGTGAAACCTTTAGTAAGCTGAAATGGCATAAAGCGGAGGAGCAATTACCTTAAGACTTATCTTGCCAGCAGATGTGCAAAATAAATCGAGATAAAGCACAAGATGCTCACACAGTTGAAAGCTACTGCGGCTTGATGCTGAGATGCTGAGTGTAGTTCCTGGGGAGGGAGCTTGGTGGTGCCATTCTTACTGCTGAGGGCGCACGATGCCTTTGTAACTGCTGGCTGCAAAACAAATGCTGAATGCTAATTTGATTTTCACCTTTTTTTTGTAAAAGCGAAAATCCTCTTTGGATTTTTTTAGGTTAGTGACAACAGATGCTAATGTAGGTCTTTCATCAAAGTGAAACGGCTTAAAGAGAACTTTTGAAAAGCCAGGGATACCTGTATTTTTAGGTCTCTGTTTTTCCCATCTATGTAATGGGAAGAGAGGTGTGTACGTTATGGATACTTAATACCCCTGCTGGCGTGAAAGTCATGCATAAACAGAAGAGTATTTTTAAACCCTACAATTGAACCATGCCCTAAAATTAAAGAAAAATATTCCTTCCTCATGTTGGTAGATTTTCTTAAGTTTTCTGAAATGTCGTTTTTTTTTTAAGTGATGGTTTTGAGTTATGGAAAGAGAGAAAAAGCTTTCTTAGAGTAAGGGGCCACAGGTCCTTGTACTAGGTCTACCTCAGATTGGCTGTCTGACCTTTGAATGATTCACTTAACCTCTGGAGATGGATTTCTTCTGTAAAATGGAGATTAACAATTAGAAAGGTTGCACTCAAGACCAAGGGAGTGTCTGAAAAAGATAAAGCTCTGTGCAACTGTGAATTAATATTGTAATTACTATTATTATAGGTCTGAGGATTATCTTAGGGCATCTTGAACTATCTGTGCTGATAGATCAGTTGCTTTTATTTTCTAATCTGTTGTGTTCTGATGCTTTTATATAATACAATGAAAGAGACGATAGAAAAATGAAATGGAAAAAAATTGAAAATACAAGCCCCAATTTAAAATTTATTTTTAGAGCTAATACACAAAATATTTCTCTGTCAAATTGCTGTAAATGTTTATAAAGACTCCTGATTTCTATACTTAGGTGGTCATGAATCATTGCTGGCTGCCATTTAGGCGGCCTTTAATGAGTCTTCTGGTTTTATTACTGTGACCAATGAATGACTGATCAGAGAGGTGCATTTTATTTAATATTATTTTCTGTTCTTAGCTCAGTGGTTGTTAGATTTTCCTTTATGCAGATATTTCAAGAGGCTAATTGACTTAGATGATAAAATTCATAAACAAAATTCAAGTAAATTGAAAAATAGATAAAAGAAACAAAAGTACTAATAGAAAAAAAACCCTGTAAAATCTTCTCGAAGGACAATTTGCGCCTTAGTTTTAAAATTTCAAGTGTACAGCACTGACAACGCTGGAATCTGTTAAATATGGTTGGGGGATGTCCTTAAGCACAGGTATTTACCCCCTTCTCCTTAGCTTCTTCTATAAGCTTCTGTTACCACCGTGCTTCCAGCCAAGGAGAAGGGTAATAACCACAAAGCAATGGGAAAAAGTGAGTGGAATTTGCTTTCGCAAACTAATGGAAACACTTGTAGTCACTATACAGGGCTTGTTAGAGACATTCTGAGAAATAGTCTGAACGACAATCATATGAATTGTCCTTAGACCTTAATGATCTAGTGCCACGGACCCAGACTGAGATTTATCATGCACACTTGCTTGAAAATTCTGAGACACAGATCGTGGTAGCTTCTCCATTGCTAACATGAGTGTGGCAAACATGGTGTGATTTCTGCAAGTTGAAACTGACATGGCAAGGGAGAGTTTTGGATGTAGAAAAACATTCATGGTTTTGATGACAGCTTAAGGAAATGGTCTCCCACCATTTCTCTGCCTGCACCCAGCCCTGGGGCAGGCAGAGTTGGAAGCGTGTTGGATTTTTTGGCCTGGCTGCGCATTGGTACTCTTTGCTCCTTCTCCCTGGAATGTTCCCACCTTACTCACCAGATAAATTCTTATTCATTCTTCAGATGTTCTCTCTCTTCTGAGGCCTGACTCAGTGCCACCAAGCAGACCTTGCAGGACACCTATCTCCAAAATGCTTGGCACAGGCTAGCTGCTCCGTAAATCTCAGCCCTACTCCCCATGGCCCCTGCTCTGCATTCCTCTATTACACGCTTGCCACTGGGGGTGGAGGCTGCTTGTGCATCGTTCAAGAGACTGAGAACTTCTACGGCAAGCATTGTTTCTTTCATTTTGTATTCTCTTCATAAATGTTAGTGAATAAAACATTTCATTCATTCATTTATTCATACGCCCATCTATTATCATCAGATTTGGAGAACAGGCTTAATTTTCAGTGCATGAGCCATGTCCCTCCCTTTTCCCCATTTAAATAGTTTGGGGCACCTTTTCTCAAAGTGTTGGTTACAGATCATCTAC
Organism: Grampus griseus; assembly: GCF_964374135.1. Taxonomy (NCBI): domain Eukaryota; kingdom Metazoa; phylum Chordata; class Mammalia; order Artiodactyla; family Delphinidae; genus Grampus; species Grampus griseus. The sequence goes on along the minus strand of NC_139006.1, from coordinate 75,046,448 downwards.
ATCAAAACTACCTGGGGTGCTTGTTAAATGTGCGTGCCCAGGTTCCACATCCCACCTACTGAATATCCAATCTTAGTTTAGCGCCATTTTCACTTCTACTTCCATGCTACCACCCTCATTCAGTGAGAGTAGAGCGAAAAGAAAAAAATGATTGCATTTTCAACAAACTCTTTAGTGATTCTTGCACCCTCTAAAATTTGACAGGCACTCCTTTCTTTGGGATGTTGTTAACCATTATTCTATTATCTCTGGCAGAGTTTACCTTGCTCAAGGGACAGCTGCCTGTGTCTGTTGTCACTCTGTGCATAGCGATGGAGCCAGGGCCCGATGCTAAATTCAGGGCATCAGCAGGGCAGCCCAGTGCTTAACCATGGAGTTGGCGCTGCCAGAGAAATAGCTGGAATGACGGATGATGCCTGATTACCAGTGACTAGAACCCATGGCCAGAAAGATCAATTTTGGTTCACCTGTAAGGAACAGCCTTTGTCTTCACACGTGTTTAATTCTTCTCAGTATATCCAAATGTTCTTGTCTCTTTAGAAAGAAACCCCAGGGTTAGGACAACTGGACGATTAAAAAAAAACAAATGTACGTCTCAGGTTTCTCAAGAAGGACCTATATCAGTTTAGCACTATTTTTATTTCTACTTTACCCAGATAATCCATGCTCCCCACCCTTATTCAGTGAAGTTAGAGTGAAAAGAAACATGAGTTCTTAGAAGATTGGTTATGAAAGGTTCTCATTTATGCCTATGAGGAAAAGGGAAAAAGATTTCTAAGCTTGGCGCAATTTTTTCTTTTTCTTTTTTTTTCCCTGCTCTCCTAGCTTTTTGTCCCTGCAGTGGGACAAGTGAATATAAAGGAAAAATCTACACCAAAAAAAATCTTTAGAAGCTTTGCGCATAATAAGTGTTAAATCTTTGGGATAAGGAAAATTGAGTCCTTCTGTAATGCTCTGCAAAATGCATTATGGGGGGGTGCAAAAAAGAGATAGAATAGAAAATTCACATTAAAGTAATTTATTATATCTACCAAGTTTGAGTCAGGGACAAAAATCAGACAGTCAAAAATATTTGTATTCCAGGGTTTAGAGATTTGTTTGACAGCAGGATGTGGAAATTTAATGTTTTAACTGTTTACTTCATAAGGGATCTAGAGATGTTTGTGAAGAATTATGTAGTTTATTCTCTTGGACTTTAAGACAGAAGAGGGTGCAGGACCAATAGTCCTTAGAATACAGAGTCACTCAGAAAATATGAAAGAAGTGTTCATGGCACAAATATTTAGAATACTTAAAAGTAGAGACTTGTAAATGAAGGCTTACAAATGATGGGAGAATCAAAGTTCCATTGCGTATACAAAACAATTGGAAAGAATTTTCTCAAATACATTTTATGACCAAGAAAATCATGCTTACAAAAGCCAACTAAACAATATAGTAATTTAAGAAAACATGAAATGTAATTTAAAAATTCAGATAGAATCAAGCAGCATTATGCTGTGACTCATTTTAGAGTCAAAGATGAGTATCTAAGAATGCAGTGAAGAGAAGAGTTGAAAATTCAGGATAGGTCAGGAAAACCACTGATCCATTTGTTAAGCCAGAATCAAACTATATTAACTCAGCATCTACCCTGTGCTAGGCAATGTCCAAGGCACTGGATGTAGCAGGCAAAAGACGGAAAACCTCACAGTTATGAGATTATGTTCTAGTGTGGGTAGATAATAAGCACAAAAACAAAAACAATAAAATATTTCAAATAACAAAAATACTATGAAGAAAATAAAGTAATACCAACAACAAAAACAAAAGAAAATAAAGAGAAAGAGAGCAACCGGAGATGGGGTAAAAGCTATGTTTGCTAGAGGGATCAGATAAAGCTTCCTGAAGGAGTTGACTTCAGTGTAGAGGTCTGAATGATGTGAAGATATGACTCGTGCAGTCATTTGGAGAACAGTCAGGCAAAGGGAACCACAAGTGTTAAGATCAAGAGATAGGAATGAGGAAGAGGTATTTTAGAGACAGAGAGGCTAGGATGGCTGGAGCATGGAGAATGGAGTGAAGGGATTAGGAAATGAAGTAACAAAAATCCCACAACACTTGATTTTCTTGTGTTGCAGTAGCCTTGTGAAATTGTCCTAAACAAGATGATGATTACTGGGTGGGTATTCTGGGAAAATGATTGTTTTCCTCATTAAAAGTGACAGACTCAGATGGCATGCAGTACTTTCATTCTTTGAGGTTTCTCTTCCTTCTTGCCTGGCATATAGACGCAGTGCCTGGAGATAGAGCAGCCATTTTGTAACTATGCATGCAAAGGATGGCAGAGCAGGAAGTCAGAATTTGGTTCCTTAATGAGTTTGTTGAGCAGCTGTACCAGGCCTGCACTGCCAACCTCTAGACTTTTTGTTATGTGAGAAAAAAAAAACCAAAAACCTCTTACTTGGTTAAGGGTAAAGTGCTTACATCACTTGCTTGTCAAAGTGTTACAGTGTTTAGACCATTATAGTTGGGTTTTTAATTCATGTAGCTAAAAGTGTAAGTGGTCAGGGCCAGATCATGTAGGGTTTATTTGCCACAGAAGATACTTTTGCATTTTATTCTCATTGCAACAGGAAGCCTTTAGACGGTTTTAAGCAAAAAAGTGATATAATCTAGTTTATTCTTGGACAGTATTCTATCTGCTGTGTATAAATTAGACAGCAGTGAGGCAAGATGGAAACAGAGGGAACAATTAGAAGGCTGTAGTAAGAGATGATGTTGTTCCCTTCCATTTGTTTTATGATAAGTATTTTGGTATAGTTACACCTTCAAAAATTAGATGTTGTAATAGTATTATTAGCTAGGCTCTTTGACAGGTTCCTACGTGTCTGGGAATATAGGATTAGAGGCTACTCTTTGTAGCATATGCTTCAAGGACTTGTGAGCAGTTCAGGGATACTTGGATATCTCCTTTTGGCTTGCAGACGTTTAAATGACGAGAGTTAATTAGTGGTTATGTACTCTGTCTCCCTGCCTGATCTAGCTTATCCTCACCATTGTAAATCTCCTTATTTTTTTTCTCTTTTTTTGTTTCCCTTGTTAGGGATCATTAAAACACTAGCCAGAGCTTTCAGCCAAACTAATTGAAGGCCACCTGCCTTAAGGATCATCCTAATGAAAAATAAGGAACTTTGAAAATTGATCGAATTGGGTTTCTTAACTGCCTGTGAATTGCTATGAGCTTGGGAATTAAGGCCCCAAATAAAATGATAACATATATTAATCCCACAAATTATGGATTAGAAAGTTGTTTTTTTCATATATATCTAGGCTGCAGAGGAAAATAAGTATTTTCTTAAGAGATAATATATGCCTCGTCTTAGTATTGTTATGATAGGTCAATAGAAGAAAGATTTTATTGAAATAATATTTAACTTATAAATACCTAATTACAAATATCTGATTTCAAGATTAAGGAAAAAATAATCTACATGAGAAAAACATGAAAAAATAAGCAGAAGACATGGTAGGATAATACTGTAGAGTGTCTTTAAAATGTCTTAAAAGTGGAAGGTGGATGGTATACGCTTGCTACACATTGTAGAGATTCAAGAAATAAATGACAATTCCAAAAAGAGTTTATTTCAATCATAATTGATAATTATATTTTCAATGAATAGAAGAAGCTTAAGTATTTCCTTCTAAACTTATATCTAGGATTACAGAATTTTAAAGCTGGAGAACTCTTGGGTTCCAGTCTGTCTGTGTAGTCTTTGAGGGGTCATGTCACTCCTTACTCCCACCCAAGTCATCCCTGGGGACAAAGATTGCTCCCTGGATGAATGAAGAAACAAGTGCAGAGATCAGGAAGGACTTGACCAAGGTTCCAGGGCTAGGTAGAGGTGGAGCCAAGACTTGGTCCCTCTCTCCTGGTTTCAGTCTAATATTATTCTTTCATCTCTTTCTTTCAATCTTATGCTATGATCTTTATCTAATTTTTAGCTACATTAATTTATAGGAATTTTGGTCTGATTTTTGCCCAAATTTATTCATATTTCTGAAGATGAAAATCCATGAAAACAGACTTCCACATAAATCTTTGTTTTATTTTATTTTTATGTGGGCTTGGCAGTGCTACAACATCATCTTCATTTTTTAAGCATCTGCACTTGACTTTGTCTTTCCTTTTTTAAAAAGTAAGGGCTCATATTCTGTGTTTTAGAGTTTTACAGGGATTTTGTTGGTCCAGTTGCCATAGATGAAAGGCAAGTGATAATTCAAGACCACTAGGAGCTGTAGGTTTCCTACAAATTGACACTTTCACAAATAAAGTGATATATGTTGGATAACTTTCCCAAGTAAAATTGCTACATGTATTCTTTCCTTTTGTTGGAATCTTAAAATGGAGATTCAAGTCATTGTGAGCTTTTCACGTACAAGGAAGACTTTTGTGACCATCCTTATATAACAATAAGAAAGTCCATATATAACAATAAGGAGTCCTTATATAACAATAAGAAAGATACTATATCCAAATTTTGTAAACTCATTTATTCTGCTCATATTTATATAATGTATACATAAATTTTATTTCCATTTGTATTGTGTTTTCTTTTTCTGAAATAAAAAACTGCTGTATTGGTCTATTTATTGAGTGCTGAAAGCAGTAAGATGCTTTGAACTTAAGTAAGATATTTGTTGCTTCTCATGATAGCCTCGTGAATTAAATGGAGTAATATGGTCTGAAATTATATAAAATTTAGTCAGCATATTACCAGATTTTTGAAAATAGCTCAGTCAATCTGGGGGACATTCTCTAGTGATGGGGCAATAGTTCTGGATGTGATCTTTTATGGACAAACTTCTATCCATCCTGGGGAGCCTTGGATAGTCCCAGTTAATACTTGTGCCTCAGCATAATTTTTATAGCATTCCATTTCACTCTGAAAAGTGTCCTGGTTTGGATGACAAGTTATATAGTCACTCAATTTATAGACAACACTTTAATCAGGAGTACTTAAAGATGTGCAGGTGACTCAAACCTAGGATAGGATATCTCAAAAGATGCCAGAGTTAAAAACTGAATATCTCGATAAGCTAGATGGATGGGATAAAACAGAAGATATAAAATGTATTAGAGTTTAATGAGGGGAAGGGGGTTGCCTTTAGATCCCTAAAAGTAATCATCTAAGTACAATATGAAGGGACCTTAACTTAAAAGCTGTTCATTAAAAAAAGATCTGGGGATTCTAATTAGCCAGAGGCTCGCATGCTGTTTGCCAACAGTGTGATGTGGCTAATCACACAGCAAGGAATGGTGTCTAGACCTGCACTCTCCAACAGAACTGTCTGCAGTGATGGAAATATTCCAAATCTGTGCTGTCCAGTATGGTAGTTACGAGGCACATGGGGCTACTGAGCTCTGGAATGTGCCTAGTAAGACTGAGGAATTGAAGTTTAATTTCATTTAACTTTCAGTGAGTTTAAAATTGAATAGCCACGTGTCTGGTGGCTCCTGTATTGGACAGAATAGGTCAGGATCAAGAGAGATCTAATGGGGGTTGTGGTTGGAAAACTGGAGACTAGTGGCTAAAGGGTTTTTGATAGTTTATATGCGTTTGAGGGACCATTTAATTCAACTGAACACAGTTTTAATGAACATTAAACCATGTGCAAAGCACTGTGGTAGACACTATAGGGTATTCAAAAGCAAGTAAGGTTGTCTGTACAGTTATAAATCTTGTAATGTCCTACTGAAACCAATAGGAACACAAGTAAAAAAATCATTAGTGGTGGTATTGCAATACAACGTCCATTTTAAGGGAACCCAGGGGATGGAGAAGTGAATACCAACCTATGGATTTGAAAAGGTTTTGTGGAAGAGGTGAGCTTTGAAAAGTAGTCAAAGAGACAGAGATGAGCATTTCGATGAGAAAAGGTCCAGGGTCAGAAAGAGTATGGGAATGGAGAGAGGATTTGTACTGGTGTGTGTTGTACAATAGAGAACACTGTGGGAGAGAAAGCTTGTTTGGAAGCAGATGGTGGAGATGCTAATGCTGCTCTAAACACGTTGGGCTTTGTTCTCTAGACAATTGAATGTTTCTAAGTTTCTAAATTGATGTATCAGACCCTTCTTTTGTAGAGGCACACATCGTGGAGGTGACTGGAAGTGAGAAAGCCATGGAGTAAAAACCATGGGCAGCAGATGAGGGTTACTTCAGTGGAGGCCAACTGGGAGACCATGCTGCCTCTCTTTATGTATTTGAAGAGCTGTTATAGCAAAAGGGATGAGGATTATTCTGTGTAGCATGGGAGGACTGAGATAGGGTTGTGGAATATGAAGGTAGATTTTGGATCAATAAAATGAGTAAATAATGAGCACTTCTATGAATGGAACAGATAACTTGTAAAATGGTGAGTAAGCCCTTGGCCACCGAAGACTCTGTGCTGGGATGTTATAGGGAAGAGTCCATTTGGCTTCCAGATTTTGAGATTTCAAGGGCTGGTCAAAACCAATAAAGGGAGGAGTTAGAGTTGCAAAGTTTTAATTTTGCCAAGTAAGGATATTAAACACTCTTCCCAACCTAAGCATGTGGTATTATCACTATTTAAGATAGGAAAGGACATTGCAACACCCCCTGGCCCCCAAAATAGGAAGAACATAATTTTAAAATAAAGAATTTTTATTCTTTATTCCCAAGAAAAGATAGTGGTTACCCTGATTTCACCCCTACACCCATTTCCCCCCATGATGCTATGCATCTCTGAGAACTTCTACCTCCCTCTTCTCCTCTGTAGTCTGGCTAATGCTAATAAGCAGTGATATTTAAGTTGAAATAATAATTAGTGTTTGTTTAACTGAGAGGCAGCTAATGCGGTCCAGCAGCTAAGGTAATTACTATTTCTTAAATTTAGATTGGGAAAATCATTATTATTGAAACAGTATTACGATAAGCCCCCAGGAATTTGACAGGGCAGTTACAGAAATGAAATGGTGGTCCAGGTACAGAATGATGTAATAATTAGTACAACAAGTGTCATTTATAAAGCCTCCAGAAATAGTAAAAAGAGAGAAATACCAGACACAAATAGTTATCACAGAGGACAAAACTATCCATTTCTTTATTATCATAAATCATGAAGCTCCACTGATGCATATTTTATCACAACACTCTTGCCATATGTGATCTGAAGTTTCCAGGTGTATCCCCAGGGACCATAGTTACTGATATAGATAATCAAGAATTCCTTTTATGCTTCTCTCAACACTGCCACAGTTCAAATTGAAATTAGCATCTTTTACAATGAAATACCAGTTGCTATCACAAACAGAGTTGACAGCTGGAGAGAGAGGCCTGTTTATCCAGTTATTCTTCACGTCTTCAGTTCATTGTGGTTTATTAAGATGGGTACTGTAAGTTCCCGAATGAAGAGATGTTGAGTTTTTGCACAGTGATTATCATTTGAATAAAAGTATTGAGAAGCTGTTCTCAGATGGGATTGAAGGTCAAAGATAAAAAAATCACCCGTATAAGCATCTGATTGAAATGATAATCATTTAATTCTCCCAAAATATGTCTTTCTAAGATTGCTTTTTCTCACTCACATAGTTTGAAACATTACTTTCCATTGTAGAATCATTTTGAGCGGAACTTGGTAACTGCATTGAGCACCAACTGTGTTACAGGAACTATGCTAAGAAGCTTCTATGTGTTATCTCCTGACGCAGGTAGTCATGACCTCAATCTTGTGACATAGATAATAGGAATATATTTTAAAGAAAGATATGTCAAGTTACTTGGCCAAAGTCCACAGCTTGTACGTAGATTTAGGCATTGCAAAACTGCTGCTCTTTAAACTACCCCATACCACTTAAAAAATCATTTTTTAAAAATTTAATTTTGCAGTTTTCTAAAGCAATTTTTATTTTATATTGGAGCATAGTTGATTAACAACATTGTGTTAGTTTCAGGTGTACAGCAAAGTGATTCAGTTATACATATACATGTATCTATTCTTTTCCAAATTCTTTTCCCATTTAGGTTATTACAGAAAATTGAGCAGAGCTCCCTGTGCTATACAGTAGGTCCTTATGGGTAATCTGTTTTAAATATAGCAGTGTGTACATGTCAATCCCCAAATCCCAATCTATCCCTCCCCCCCACCCTTCCCCCTAGTAACCATAAGTTCCTTCTCTAAGTCTGTGAGTCTGTTTCTGTTTTGTAAATAAGTTCATTTGTATCTTTTTTAAAGATTCCTCATATAAGTGGTATCATATGATATTTGTCTTTCTATCTGACTTATTTCATTTACTATGATGATCTCCATGTCCATCCACGTTGCTGCAAATGGCATTATTTCATTCTTTTTAATGGCTGAGTAATATTCCGTTGTGTATATGTACCACATCTTTTTTATCCATTCATCTGTTGATGGACATTTAGGTTACTTCCATGTCTTGGCTATTGTAAATAGTGCTGCAATGAACACTGGGGTGCATGTATCTTTTTGAACCATGTTTTTCTCCAGATATATGCCTAGGGGTGGGATTGCCAGATCATATGGTAGCTCTATTTTTAGTTGCTTAAGGAACTTCCATACTGTTCTCCATAGTGGCTGTACCAATTTACATTCCCACCAACAGAATAGAAGTGTTCCCTTCTCTCCACACCCTCTCCAGCATTTGTAGATTTTTTGATGATGGCCATTCTGAATGGTGTGAGGTGATATCTCATTGCAGTTTTGATTTGCATTTCTCTAATACTTAGAGATGTTGAGCATCTTTTCATGTGCCTCTTGGCCATCTGTATGTCTTCTTTGGAGAAATGTCTGTTTAGGTCTTCTGCCCATTTTTTGATTGCATTGTTTGTTTGTTTTTTTGATGTTGAGTCACATGAGCTGTTCGTAAATTTTGGAGACTAATCCCTTGTCGGTTGCATTGTTTGCAAATATTTTCTCCCATTCTGTGGGTTGTCTGTTTGTTTTGCTTGTGGTTTCCTTTTCTGTGAAAAAGATTTTGGGTTTAATTAGGTCCCATTCATTTATTTTTGTTTTTATTTCCATTACTCTAGGAGACAGCTTGGAAAAGATATTGCTGCAATTTATGTCAAAGAGTGTCCTGCCTATGTTTTCCTCCAAGAGTTTTACAATATCTGGTCTTACATTTAGGTTTTTAGTCCATTTTGAGTTTATTTTTGTGTATGGTGTTAAAGAATGTTCTAATTTCATTTTTTTTTTACATGTAACTGTCCAGTTTTCCCAGCACCATTTATTGAAAAGACTGTCTTTCCTCCATTGTAGTCTTGCCTTCTTTGTCGCAGATTAATTGACCACAGGTTCATGGGTTTATTTCTGGGCTTTCTATCCTGTTCCATAGATCTATATTTCTGTTTTTGTGTCAGTACCATACTGTCTTGATGACTGTAGCCTTGTAGTATAGTCTGAAGTCAGACAGCCTGATTCCTCCAGCTCCATTTTTCTTTCTCAAGATTGCTTTGGCTATTCAGGGTCTTTTGTGTCTCCATACAAATTTTAAGATTTTTTTCTTCTAGTTCTGTGAAAAATGCCATTGGTAGTTTGATAGGGATTGCATTGAGTCTGTAGATTGCCTTGGGCAGTATAGTCATTCTGACAATATTGATTCTTCAAAACCAGACAAAGACACCACAATAAAAGAAAATTACAGACCCATATCACTGCTGAACATAGATGCAAAAATCCTCAACAAAATACTAGCAATCTGAATCCAACAATACACTAAAAGGATCATACACCATGATCAAGTGGGATTTATCCAAGGGATGCAAGGATTTTTCAATATCTGCAAATCAATCAGTGCGATACACCACATCAACAAATTGAAGAATAAAAACCATATGATCACCTCAATAGTTGCAGAAAAAGCTTTTGACAAAATTCAACACCCATTTATCATAAAAACTCTCCATAAAGTGGGAATAGAGGGAACATACCTCAACATAATAAAGGCCATATATGACAAATGTATAGGTAACATCATTCCCAATGGTGAAAAACTGAAAGCATTTCCTCTAAGATTGGGAACAGGACAAGGATGTCCACTCTTGCCACTCTTATTCAACATAATTTTGGAAGTCCTAACCATGGCAATCAGAGAAGAAAAAGAAATAAAAGGAATTTAAATTGGAAAAGAAGTAAAACTGTCACTGTTTGCAGATAACATGATACCATACATAGAAAATCCTAAAGATGCTACCAGAAAACTACTAGACCTCATCCATGAATTTGGTAAAGGTGCAGGATACAAAATTAATACACAGAAATCTGTTGTATTTCTATACACTAACAATGAAAGATCAGAAAGAGAAAGTAAAGAAACAATCCCATTTACCATCACATCAAAAAGAATAAAATACCTAGGAATAAACCTACCTAAGGAAACAAAAGATGAAAATTATAAGATGCTGATGAAAGAAATCAAAGATGACACAAACAAATGGAAAGATATACTATTTTTGTTGGCTAGATATTGTATAGAGGCAAACTACACATAGTCCCTATGTTCTTCTGATAATATTTGCAGTTAGCATTTATTGTGTTTCCTGTGTTTTAGTGAAGGTGCAAATACTTTATATAGATAATTCAATATTATTCCTTTGAGATTGGCATTATTACTCCCAGTTTTCAAATGAGTGAGCTTGCTTAGAAAGATGAAGTTAACTTGTCCAGGAATTTAAGTAACTTGTTCAGGGAGAGTCAGGAACAGTGATTTAAAGCAACCAGACTCCAACGCTATTGACTAATCCTCCAACCAATGCTGCAGGAGCTTATCATCAGATGGAGAGATGGACACCCCCGTTCACAGAATGTGGGATGGGTTGTGGTCAGTGGTTCTCGATGTATGATCCTGGAACCAGGATCATCAGCTGTACCCAGATTGTCTGATTCCTGAGACAGTGCACTTACTATTACACAGCATTGCTATGTTGTGTCTTCTGAGAGTCATCAAGGAATTTGCATTTCATGGTATAGGTAACATGGAATTACTGACAATTATTACCCCTCCGCAATGCCACCAAATCAGGGAGTTCACCTAAACACCAAAATCCTTCTTAGTAATAAAGAAAGGGTTGTGAGCTACATCAGAGACTGACCAGGTGCTAATGAGTCCCATTTCCTCTTCCTGGGCACACAGAAAGAGTACATTTCCCAGTCTCCCTGTTATCTTTGGGTCATGTGGCAGGGTTCTGGCCAAAGAAAGGCAGCTGGAGGTGGCATTACCATTTTCGTTACTAACTAGAAAACATTCTGAAACATGCTTCACACTTTGTCTTTGCCTCTCTGCTAACTTTGGGCAAAATTCTCTGCCCCCTAGGTGAGGCAGAGCTACAAGGTGGAATCAGCCTGAGTTTCTGAGTCACTGCTTGGAGAGAAAGTTCAGAAGGTCCACCTGACATGAAATTGAACTGTGATGTGAGTAAGAAATAGACTATTACTGTGTTAAATCACTAACATTTGGTGTTTTTGTTATAGCACCTAGCAGATATTACCCTAAATACTACTTACAGCAATGGCCTTGGGCCTTCACACTTCACCCTTTCTCTTTCCAATGCACAACAAGCTTCAGTTGTCCACTCCATAACTACCTTGACATATCAGCTTGAGACGCCTGGGAGTCCAGCTCTAGAACCAAGGGGATTATTGAAGGGAGTACAGTCTTGTTAGAAAGTTAAATGGCCTGCTAGAAGATGAGAATAGAGGCATGGAGACCACCAATAATTTTAAGCTAGAAATTTAAACAAAAATGACAAGGGATAGAACATAAAGCAGTAGAATGAAGAGAAAAACCTAGATTCTTCAGATATTTTGTAAGACTTAACAGCAATAGACATTGCTAAACAACATGAAATTCAGTGGCCACCTAAGCAGTACAGAGGCACTTTGGCAGGGAAGGGGGAGGGGGCACTGAATGGTATTGGCAAGAACAATGGCATGTGGTCCTGGAATCCAGTCTCAGGTTAGTCAACTACTGTGTGACCACTGCGGAAGTCACTTAAACTCAGTGGGTTTAAATAGCGTTCAGGGATTCCTTAATGCTTGAGTCACTCTAAATGTGACAAAACAATAATAAGCTTTATTGGTTAAAATGTCACTTTTAAGGACTGAATGTATATGTCTGCCTCAGATTCATATGTTGAAACCCTAACTAACCAGTGTGGCTATATTTGGAATAAGGAAGTAATTAGGTTAAATGAGGTCATAAGGGTGGAGCCCTAATCCCATAGGATTAATGTCCTTATAAGAAGAGACACTAGAACTCTCCCCTCCTCTCCCCTCTTCTCCTCTCCCCTCCTCTCTCTCTATCTCTACTTCTGTCTCTAGACACATACACCCGTGCATGTGCACGCGTGCACACACAAAGAAGAGGTCTCCAAGGGAGAGCCCTCACTAGACACCAACTCTGCTGGCACCCTAATCTTGGACTTCCATTTTCACCCCCCAGCCTGTGCTATTTTGTTATGGCAGCCTGAGCAGTCTGATATGTGACCTTTGCCCTGATTCTCTAGTCATCCATTTAAATCATCAGCTCATGTTCATTTGTGAAGATATAAACCAGATTACATTGTGGCAAGCTACGGTGTGAGATTGATCAAAACATCCAATTTTGATATTTTCTTTTATCACATGCATGTGGCTATTTAGGAGTTTATATAGCACTTTGGTCTTATTTGGGATGTTGCTGCATTTGGTTTTTAGTCTTGGTTTGGAGAGGTATGGCTTGAATGAACACGTTCTGATTCTCGGTGCAGAACCTGTAGGTACTGAATCTGTAGATATCCATGGAAAAATTATTGTTACTGTACTGTGTAGGAGAGAATCTCTAAAAAGTTCATGCTAACAGCATTGAAAAGGATATACTTCTTTACATGGTCAAAAACAGAATGGAGTCATTACAGAAGCTGTAGGAAACACTCATTATGAACTCAAATTCCTTCTAAATTAGCCTATTTCCTGGATGTCTCATATTCAGATATCTCATCCTGGGAAGACGTATTTAGAGAAGTACTTGTAAATGAGTATTTCAAACTGCTAATGGTTAATAAATTTCTCCAGTTTTCCCTGGGAAGTGCCAATCTCCAGGACCTAAATCCACCTGCTCATTTTGGATTTGGGTTGGATTTGCTCGTAGGAGGCAGATGGTGAAGGTCAAACAGAAGATTTTTTACCTGGTAGGATACAGAGAACATATTTGCCAGAATGCCACCTGGTGCATGGAATTCGGAGATGGACACCATGGCTAGTTGTTCTGGTAATTCCGATGTTTCTTACAGCCAAGCCTAAAGAGCACATATTTCAACTTTTGCAGTCTTCAACCTTTAAAGCACAGCCCACATGCAGTTTAAAAATAAGTTTTCTTTCACCAGCATGTCACAAAGCTATACCTATATTCCAAGGAGTAAACATAAGTGTAATTATTCACATGCATTTTTTAAGAGTTGAAAACTTTCCCTTTTCCACACAATTCTACTTTACTGCTCCTTCTCAAGGCCCTTCCTAACTTTCCTTTTTCTCTCCTAGTGCTAGTTGTACTCTTGTGCCCCTCACCTTCTACCTTTGTGGCTCCTCCTTTCCTGAAATGACAATGACCCTCTGGAGTTCTCATCTTTCTGTGGCTGTGTCGATCAATGAGCTGAGGGGAGTGTGGACTTAGAACATTCCCAGCATCGAGCTGGCACAACAGAATGTTTCAAGGTGGAAAAGAAAAAATGTTTCAGGGATATCATAAAGCACCAGGCCATTGATGCTGATGAGCCCTCACCGTTCAGAGCAGGGAGCTCTGTGCTGTAGAAAAGGAAAATACCGCATCTCTCCTTTGAAGAAGTTATGACTCTTATGGGGGAGAGAAAATATACACCTGAGACAAGAACCATCACTGGTAAAAACAGCATCTCACGTGGTGCAGAAATGTAATTTGGTGTAGGGGAGAACAACAGAGTCTTGGGGGTGGGGCAGAAAAATCTATAGCTAATGGTGGTCTCCTTCAGGAAGATAAGTTTTGAGTCATCTTTTGGGAAAAAGGATCAGACATAGGTCCCAAAAAATGTGGTTTCTTCAAGAAGAGGGGGTGACGAGCAAGGCTGTGGCGGAAACAGGGGACCGAAGGAAGATTAAGGAAAGTGACTTCTTTGTCTTGGAAGCTCTGTATTTTCATTTAAAAACTTTTGTTGAAACCTAAAATGTTCCAGTGGACGAAATAAATAATATGAAATCAATTGTAGCCAAGAGAAGGGTTGTTGGCAGATGCAGCTGAAAACATGAACTAGCACATGTGGAATTAATTTGCAAAGGCAAAACTCTCTTCACCCAGGAGGTATCTTAATTGCTATAGTCATCAGCTAATGAAACTATATTGGGTTCTTTAAATGCATAGAACACTGGAGGGAGGACAAATAATAATAATTGGCTAAAAAATACACCGTGAATTTTAAGGAAACGTTAGCAACATGTCCATCTGAAAAGGAAGAGAAACATGGTCTATGGAATTTCTCAAAGTCTCTAAAAAGCTATGTTTCCCCTTCTTAATGTTATTGAGAAAACTCTGGATTATCCTGGAGGGAGGCCATGTGAGGAGAGGGTAGAGAAGAGATAAGACATACTGTGGCTGCTCCGAGGAAGATCATTATTTCAAGTTTATTGACAGCATCTCATCTCCTTAATTATAGCTTTGTTGACAGCTATTCACTTTGCATGCATGGGATCCTTTTGAAACAATTTGTATTCCAACTTGCCTTGGAACCAGAGAAATATTTAAGAGAGATGGTGTTTTTTGTTTTTGTGTTTTTGATAGCGGTAAAGAGTCTGGGGTCTGTCAGACCTGGGGTTGTGTCACTGGGGCAACTTCCTGGGTTAACCCTCTCAGCACCTCCTCCTATTTCTTGCCCTCCAACCCACACATTTATAAAATCAAGGGAGCTCTAAGGGGATAGGAAGCAAGAGCAAGAATACAACCAACGAACCATCCAGTTATCTGGCGTCCTCAGCAGAAAGTAAGCTCAGCTCTGCTCTGGTGAGTATGGCCCACAAGCACCCCAGGACAAGTAGGGAGGAGCTGAGCTAAGAAAGGAGGGGGAAAAAGAGAAGTTTCTAAGCTTGGGCATCTAGACTTCACTTATGAGATTTCCTTATCTTTTTTTTTTCCATATAGGCTTATTTATTTGTTTTTT
Organism: Grampus griseus; assembly: GCF_964374135.1. Taxonomy (NCBI): domain Eukaryota; kingdom Metazoa; phylum Chordata; class Mammalia; order Artiodactyla; family Delphinidae; genus Grampus; species Grampus griseus. The sequence continues at coordinate 75,031,263 of NC_139006.1, read as the reverse complement.
TTAAAGTAAAATGAGTTTATTTATTCCTTCAAGAATGCATTAAAAAATCATCTTCAATGTTCCTATTGAGATTTCCTTATCTTTTTAAAAACTGGATTGCTAGATCCCCAGGCTTACCTGTATTCAAGTCAAAGGCCAAAAACTCTTCTTTAGTCAACTATAAATGATTTGGAATCATTTACAATTTCGCGTAATCCTGACCTCCTGTTCTCTCAATTAGGGTAGCTAATGGTCATTGAATTAAACTATGCAGTTAACCTCATATCTACCTAGATTTCCCTTTTATGCCAAGCCTCAAAGAGAAATGTATGTGTCAAACTTGCATTTTATTTTAGCATTTTTGTGTTCCTTGAAAAATTCTACTTACACTCGTAAATAAAGAATACTTGTCAGAAGCTATGCTTTTCAATATTTTAAAAAACAATTTTTCTGGGCTCCTTCCATAAATTGTTTATTGTTCAATATGGCTGTGACTTTTTGATGCACTTACTTATTTTTGATGTCTTTAATTTGGCTTAAATATTTCTTTTACCCAGCACCAAATGTATGAAAGTTTTCCTTTTATCTTAAAGGTGCAAGAGTTATCTTTGGTATCTTCTGTAGGATGTGAATAATAGTAGGGTTGGATAGGAAAGGGAAGGTAACATCTCTTTTAACTTGAAGGCTGCATATTATAATGAAACAAACTCCTAAAATGACACATTTCCTCTCTACCCTATGATATTATAAGGCCATGCCTTTGTAGTCACTCTTTTTCTCCTCTGTACTTCCTTTACTCCTGGCCCACTTATTCAGATCCCTTAGCCAGTGACTTCTAAAGGTGCCATGACTTAAGGCCGTCTATGCTTCTCAGAACTGTAAATGAGGGTACAGATTGATGCCACTTGGCTTTTGACACACATTGACTCAAGGAGCTTGAAGTCCAGGGTCAGGTACTGGCAGCAGCATTTGCCTGGTACATTCTTCAGTGCTTGTCGATGTCTCCTTCCCAGGTCAGTTCCTAATTTTTTCTGTCCAAATCCCCTGAATAACCTATCAGATCCTACATTCTGGGTAGCTCACATGTGATTGAAGACATGGTTTCATGGTTTCACTCTCTATGTTCCATAATTCTTCGAGTTGTAGAGATGTTTCCCATGACTCATGTTCATTTAGGAGACGTCTTGGTTCTTGATTTAGAATATTTCCCACCATGAAGTATATTGAGAACACTCTTTTTATAAGAGTTTCCCTTTATGGAATAATGTAAAAACCTGCAGGGAAATTTGTGAATAAAACAGTGCGCTAATCTCCATTCCACTTCACAAAGTCATATAAATGTTTTTCAAGCCACAATTTGACATGGTAGAATGACACCCTGATGAGAATATGTTATGGTAAGAGGCTCAGCAAGGCAATTATTTTAGGCATGAGCCTTGCTGGGCTGTGAACATACAGCACAAGACTATTTCATTATCAGCAGATGACTTCGATCATCCTCTTCTTGGCACTGCAAGCCACAGGGCTCAGTGAAGCCTCCTTCCTTTTGGCAAAACAGCTGCCCTGAAGAGAGCTGCATAAAATGCCACTTGAAGTTCTATAAGTGCTTGGACCCCCGCCTACAATGGCCTTGATGTTTTGCAAGAAAGATAAATATAGAATTATGGACTTCAATAAGTACTGAAGTCATGTAAGCACTAGGGTAGCAATAAGTTTAGAAAGCAAATGCAGAAGAGTGTTTTAAGTCTTTAGCCAATTGTTGTCTGGAATGGTGGGCATGAAGCAGTACTTCCTGAGAACAGGAAGTCACCAGATTTAATTTGCAAAGTTGAAGTTATCTTCAGGTAAATCTGAGTTACAAATGGGCTGAATCCATTGCTCTCTGGCAGAATGCTTTAGAGCTTTTCAGCATCATTTTGGCACTGAAATAATAAAGGCAGAGGAAGTAGTTTTAAAATCAGTTTGGTTTTGTGAAATATCCAATAAGATAATTGTAAGACAGAAGATCATCCAACAGGATAATCGTGATCAGAAGAGAGCCTGATCTTTAATGATATAATTGGGTTAAATAACTTGACCATTAGAATTTCCAAATTTATGGAAATTCACGGTCCCGTTTTCACACTAGTACTTTCAGCCTGGAGACCTGAGTTCTAATTCTCTAATTTACAGAACAGTGTCTGAAATTCCAATACCAAGCTTTCGTCTAAAGACATCTAAAAAAAAAAAAACCAAACCCTAAAACCCTATTTTGCTTATTTACTTAAAGTTGACTCATAGCATTGCACTATTTGAAGGGAGCAACATCATGGATAATAGAAAAAGCATATAATTTTTTTAAATGACGTATTTTAGTCTTTGAAAGGTGTTTTAGGTATTTGCGTTTAAATTAGCCACATGTCTCAACTCTAGAAATTGCCAACGTTTCAAACAAAATAGTGTACTCCTCCTGAAAGGATGAGGTGGTGTGCTACAGTAGTTATATTCATCTGAAAGGCATGTTTTTGAGCCGCTCAGAGGCCAGTGGCTATTTTCTATAGATATGACGCAGGTAGAGCGTGATGCATGGAACAGAATAGGACATTTCAGGTGCCCCTGACCAAGACAAAGCAAAGACAGGATCGACTCATCCCTGGAAAATGTGGGTATCAAGAGGCCTGAGTTTGAGTTCCAGCTCTGCTTTTCCTTAGCTGAGATAGGCCTTGGGCAGGCCACTCGATCTCTACATGGTTTGTTTTCCTCATCGGCATTGTTCACCGTTCATCTTATTAGATACAGCCCACCCAATCAGCCTTTTTGATCATATTTCTTCATGTAACGTATTATCTATTCCTCTGGTTTCACTAAAGTTATAAATATGGTCAGCATACTGTCAGGTGCACATCAATGCCTCTAATTAAAGGAAAATGTAATACCTGTCAAGTCTAAACAGAGGCCTGCGATAGAGCGTCCAAAACCTATACTAGGTTAACCATAATTTCAGTCATTTATTAAAGAAGTATTTATTGAGCACTGACTATGTACAAGGTATAATGTTGGGTTCAGAGGATATTAAGATGAACAAGAGGGTTCCCATCCCTGTTCTCTGGGAACCTGGAGTCTACTGGACAATCTGTTAATTGGCATTTCTGGGTACTATGGCTTAAAGCTTTTTCAACCATTATACTGATCTTCGTTGGTACAAAAATATAATCACAGCACTCTTTTGATCCAAAGGCTCTCTTTGGGCTCCAAATGAAACAAGTTTAGTAGGAACAGAACTGATACTAATAAATGCATGTTGACTTAATTTTTCTCCCAAAGTTTTGTCTCATTTTTTTTTAAAACAAATCATCTATAACGTGGCTAACATAACTATGAGAGGTACCTATATTATTATTTAGAAAATGAATGACCTAACCTTAAGTTGAAAATGTGTGCAAAATAAGCAATACATGGAGGTTGAACTTTGCTCTGTGGCAGTGGTTCCTGATCGGGGTAATTCTGCTCCCCAGGGGACACGTGACAATGCCTGGAGACATTTTTGGTTTCGCGACTGAGAGGATGCTACTGGCAATTTGATCTCCAAATGTTTGCCAGCCCCATGAATCAGATGATAGCCTCTGTGCTTAGCTGCCTGAAGTATTACACTGAGGTGTTGAACTGCTAAATGGATTAATTTTTTAATGACTACTCAAGGATTTTATTTCCAAATGTGAGTATGCCTCATATATTTAGACTGAATAAATGTTCCCAATATTATTGAGATGAATGCATAGCCTAAGGATAAAGGTAGATACAACTGTAACACTTCAAAACTATAACTTTAATGAAGATGTGCTTTGACTGCTATATTCTATTTGCTTTAAATACAATTTGTAGTGAGATTAACGATAGCAAATAATAACAAAAATCTTATTTAATATTTATTTATAAGATGAGCATCCTTGGGAGTTCTTGCCAGTTTGTGCAAAAAGTATGGCACAGATTTAGAGTCTTATTTAATATCCAAAAAAAGGTTACAAGACACATGCTCTCAAGTGTGGCTTCTTCTTTCAATGATGTGATGATGATGCCTTTGCAAATTCATACTTCAGATGAGGCCTTTGATGCAGGGGATCAAGTGATTTGAAAAAGAGAGATACTGGAACTTGTCTTGTTTTTTTTTTTTTTTAACATCTTTATTGGAGTATAATTGCTTTACAATGGTGTGTTAGTTTTCTGCTTTATAACAAAGTGAATCAGTTACACATATACATATGTTCCCATATCTCTTCCCTCTTGCGTCTCCCTCCCTCCCACCCTCCCTATCCCACCCCTCTAGGTGGTCACAAACCACCTAGCTGATCTCCCTGTGCTATGAGGCTGCTTCCCACTAGCTATCTATTTTACATTCGGTAGTGTATATATGTCCATACAAATACAAATAAAATGAAGATAAGGGAACCTTTGGGTCTGTGTAAGGGTGGGCATAGAGATGAGTGTAATGTTCAGTTGGTTTTCCCCCAAACTTAAAAAGTGGGAAGTAGGTGATACTGCCCATTCTACATGTCTACTCAAAACATTTGCATAGAAAAAGATAGTAGATGTGAAGATTGAGTGTTCACTTCCATCTGTTTGATACTCTTATCAGAGTGCTAATAATTTTTCAAATTAAAAAACACCTATTTGGTTGCCTTTAGAAATTACATCTAAATGAAATTCCTTTAGCCAATTTCTAATTAAATTGCTAAATGAAATTACTTCTGTTGGTTTTTGAAAACAAATTATAGTAAGTTCATTGATTATTTATAATATGTGAAAATTAACCCCATATTAGGAATTGATAAGGGATTCAAAGTCATTAGCTTTATAAAATGAAAGAAAGTAATAATGAATATGATCTAAAATGTACGTTATTCCTTCAGAAAAAATATTATGTATACAATATCTTTAACCACAAATTTTTATAAATACATCTAAAATACTTATGCTCAACTGTACTCTTAAAATGTGTATCCAGCAATTTACATCAGCTACTATCTAATAAACTCTGTTTCAATTTACTGGTGGAAAGTGGAAACCAAAGTTTGGTTCCATCCAAGGAGATCAGCTAGGTAACAAACAAGCTGCACTGCACATCTTCCCATCCTATTTTGACCACAACCTTAGCACCAATCCTGGTAAACAACTGCCTCTGGGAACAAGGGGTAATTGAATCTTCATGCTAATTCTAGCCTGGTTTTCTCTTGACTGTTAGCTCCCAATTATGCCAACATACCACACTATGTTCTGTTCTCTAGGAAAACACTAAGACCATCTTGTTCTTTCAACTAAGGTCAGACCTAAAAGAAAAAGAAAACAGTCCGATGATTTACCTATAGACATTTCAGTTCCTTATGGGCACCTGTTTTTCATTTTGGTGGAAGGTCAGCATAGCTTGTTTTAGTTATAAATCAGGTGCAGGGGCAGATAAATGTAAGTATATTGGGCAGAAGTAGTTTCATTGTAGGTTTCTGTCCTCCTGCGGGAGGTTGAACACTGCTGCAGTTGCATGGTTGGGCTTGACCATTTGGCCGTATGTCAAACAAACTTCTATGACAACCAGAGGTAGCCATTGCCTTGGAATGAAATTATTATTTTATTAATTACCCTTTAATTAGTTGCCATAGCAGCCTTTTAGTCATAATAGGTCTAATAGTACTTCAAAGGTGGAATCTGTGTGACGGCTTCTTGTAAATAATAACCATTTGGTGGAGTGCCATCTTTGCTATGAAGAGATAACTGTGCATTTTTATCAACTTAGGTATATACATAAACATACTGAGTGGTTAGGTGAAACTAGAGAAGAGGAAAGACTTTAAGTTTTTCCTCTTTCTTTACCTCCCTCATACCCAGACCAGAATATTGCCAGTAATTATGACTACTGGTCACAGGCATATCTTGCCAGTTTAGAGAAAGAATTTGAAGCAACAAAGATCATTCAACTATTTGATATATTATAAATTCATCTATCTTGAAAATTCCATTAATTCAATTTTATTTTCCTTATAAAAAATGAAATCAATAGATATTTATTGAGAATCTACTATGTGTAAGATTCCAGCTAGGAACTATGGAACTATAAAGAAATATCTCTTCCATATAAGATACCTCTTTACTCTTAACGTGGTCATGGCATTTGTTGGAATAAATTTTAAACTTTTGATCAGATTGTCAAACATTCTTATAAATAGCAAAAATACTCCCATTTCAGGCAATGCTGTGCGTGTCTTTGACATTTGAACTTTGCATGGTATTTGCATGACCAGCCCTTACTGCTTTGGAAGAAGAAATAAGCTGTATTGCTATAACTTTACTTTGCATATATTTAAAAGATCTAACAGTTTATAGCTTCCCTTACTCTTTTATTGTAGTTATTCATTGATGTACTCCCACACCAAGTGTTTGTTCTTTTATGATTCCTTAAACTTAAAAAAAAATTATATATGCCTTGAGGCAAATTGGACCATATCTGTTTTGCACTGCACTTGAGTGATGCTTTGATTTGAATATTCTTAGGGTTCTAAAATTAAGTTAATCCATATGTAATTAGGAATATTCTTAACTAGACAGTCCTGGTTAGCAGGAGATTGGCAGTTTATTCTGAAAATCTATTTAGCAAACCATGAATAGCAATTAAATGAGAAAAGGCTAAATTTCTCTTTAAAATGGATTGTTTCCATAATTTAATGTGGCAATATGATTTTCTATTTTTAATTGCTGTAGACAGTGCATTTTGTAAAGTAGAATTTTGTCTTCGGAAAACTCGATAGTTCCGTAATTTTGTACCACTTATGCTTTTCTAACATTTCAGTAAGTTTTCTTCCTTTGCAATCCCTTTTGATTCATGATGGATAAAAGAAACTAAAGGTTAGTAAGGACAGTTTTGTACCTCTTAAACTGAGACAAAATGAATATATCTTGGAGAAACTAAGTATTTCTCTCTATTGAGACTTTATGACCTTATGTAATTTATTATGCTTTCTTTGTAACATAGTGCGTTTATTCCCAGAACAATTATACTTAATGTCGACACTTAAAAATGTTCCTTTTTAAAATTCAAATAAAGAGAATTTGCTCCATATTCTATGTCAATATTGGGATTCAGGGAGGGTTTGAACTTAATGAATACATGGTTCTTCCTTTCCTCCACCCCAGACACCAGGTACTTAATGCTCTCTATTCCCTTGCTCATTTCTTCATTGCAGAAGTCATTTCAGAAGGGATTTATGACAGTGCCATCTTTTAGTAAATAACAGTAAGTCACAGTCTACTGCCTGTAATAACTGTAGATGCTCAGCCTTTATCACTTAAAATACATTTTCTTTTGTCTCTAAATTAGTATGAAAATACAGAGGAGGCTGTTTCTTCAATTAAATGTGAAAGATTAATCACTACGCAATTTATTTCACAATAGAATATAATTAAACATCAAAAATGGAATATTTACTTCTTAAACTTTATATGTCTATGAAAAAAGTGTTGGAGAAGCACAAAAATCTAGTGCTATTTGCATATATTTTGATTGAGCTGACACTAAGGTTTGCACATAATAAATCTATTAATTAACACTGGAGTTACCTAATGCACTCATTCCCACTGTAGTTTCCCATGCTGATTTTAGAAGATGAGAAATTTTGTCCATAACCAGAGTAGAACCTGGAGTGGGAAAAATGGCAGCAAGGGATCTTAGATCGCCAGTGTTCTCAGTGTTCTGTGGATATGAATATACTTAAAAAAAAATAATAAAACTAGTCAGGATTTTCCTAAATACCATCAGAGTAAAACAAGTGAAGATAAAAGTGATGTGTTACTTTTCCATTTCTCCCTTGCTCTTATTTTCGCTGCTCTGTCCTACTGATTACAACACAACCAGATCAGAATGAACAATTAACTGTCTAATTATTCTAGTCACACCAGCCCACAATGAAATCTTTATTCTGTGTTTACAGCAATCTTTGGCAGAGGCTGTCTTGCTGTTTCTAAACTAAGAAGAACTGCCCTTTGGCTCCTCTCGGCATCAGCTGCCTTGGTTTCAGCCTTGGTTGCCAATAATCAGACTTCTTTTTCTTCCAAAGTGGACATTTTTTTAAGGTTGAAAAGACCTATTCTCATCATCCCCCCATATATTCTGGCTGATTTATGTTCTAGCTACTGCAGCTCTTCCTTCCGTATCTCTTTACATTTTTCCTCTCTCCATAGAACACCATCAGGCAGAACCCCATTTTAAGTCCCAAACTGTAGAAAATGCTTAACCAAACAGTGCTCACTACTATGAGGGAAAGAAAAATACAACTGCTGGTTTATGAGTAGAGGGAAGTCAAGGAAATCCCTCCTGCTTTTCTAAACTGCTAATTTTCTAGCTCAAAAGGCATTCAATAACTTCTCCACCAGGGGAAAACATACCCACTTTTCAGTGGCTCTCTTGATTACTTCCAGCTATGTACTTAAATTTGCTAACAGCTGCACGTCTCTGAGAAGCTTCAGACCTTGGGGAATATTTACAAATATATAAGGGACTAAGAGAGTACATCTGAATCTTTTTGAAAAGGCAAGGGAAACTATTGCACTGTACAGGCAGGGAGAGAGACGTTAACAGCCATCGAAAGATAAGAGCAAGGCAATACCTTTACCAAAGGGAGGAGGGCAAAACACCTTGGTTAGCCCTCTTTGGAACATCTGATCAAGTTCTAGTCCTGAAATAGAGGGCAGACAACAGCCGGTGCTGGGTCTATTGCCCTATACTGCTCAACTGTTTTTTTCCAGAACATTTCCCTGCTCTGCAAGGATGATAGCATCTTTCTTCCCATTCCAGTCTCCAAATCCTATGTGATGGTTCCCCTAACAACCCTTCCATCCTGCCTCTCAGCCCCCAGCACTTACTACATTCCCATTGCCTTTCCTGTGAGAACTGGGTCATAAAATTTTACTGGGGAGAAAGGTAGAAGGGGGCGTTTCAGTAGTATAAACACTGATTAAATTCCCGGGCAACTTTCCGCAAATGAAAGATAATTTTTCTACAAGTATGCACAAGAAAGTCAAGAATGCTGTCATTTTTATGTTTGTACTTTCCTTTTCTATTTTAATTTTACACTGCCACATGGCACACATGCTAAAAATGTATCTCCGTAACCTGCAGTTTAGCAAACTTTCCACAAAACATTAAAATTGAATATTTTATAGACTGTCCTTTCCCAGGATGCTCAAAGCATTTTTGGGATACACAATTAAATCATCTCACCACCACAACTGTCCTATTAGAAAGGCACGGCTGCTCGTGCATTGGCAAATAGGGAAAATCAGAAGCACTGGCAAGAAAAGGTCATACCAAAGTCAATGGCAACAGCCGAAAGTAGACTCTGAGAGCTTGGTTCCAATTTAAACTACTTCCCATTTGCTCTTCATTTGTCTCTCTCTTTTCTCTGGCAGGAAGGGATGTGGCCAGCAAGGAGGCTTGACCTCATCTCCTGTACTTGGCTTAACTCTGACACACTGTTCTCCCACACTCTTGCCCTGTTTTCTGCGTCATCAGCTGGCCAAGCCTGCACCCTGGAGCAGCTCTGACCAGGGCCAAGCCAAGAGGAGGTGACCGCAGGTGCCCTTGTGGCTGCCTCGGGTGTTGGGAACTGGAGTCTGCCCCTGCCAGGTAACATGCCCAGTGGGATTGCGAGGGTCACGACAAGAGAAAAATGAATTTCCAGATTGTATAAATACATGAAAAGAAAAAGCTGGGTCAAGTATAGGTTCGAGACTGGCAATACCTCCACCGTTCCGGAGCCAGATGAGGCTGAGGAAGGTGAGCCCATAGAAATATAACATTCATCTTTAGCGTTGGTGCAAGCACATTGTGAAGTTGCGACTTTTTGTTTCTGTTGTTCTTAGGTAGATCCAATTCCTTAGCTGGGTCCCTGGCTCCGCCACAGCTCTGAGGAGTAATTTTCCTTGGTGGAGAGGAGCATCAGAGATTAGAGTGGGGTCAAGGGACATTTTTTGGGGGGAGGGGCAGACTTAGTTTCCAGGCGACCTATAACAATCAGAAGAAAAAAATCCTTCCTGGTATTTGTGCCAGTAACAACAGCATTAATAATAGTAATAATAAGGGCAATAATAATGGCACGGTACACTCCGAATCTACTAGGCGACCAACCCCCCAACGCTCTGCTGCTAGCCCTTTGACTCTCTGCCTGGTCTTAGCAGAAAAAAACCCAGCTCTGGCGCTGCCTCCGGGCTGCCCTCCAGGTTCCAGCTTCCACCCCCACCCCCACCCCCACCCCCACCCCCCGCCGCGAGGTGGATAGCCAGGCAGAGGCTTTTGCTTCGGCGTAAGTCCAGCCCACAGTCTCTCCCTGTTGCTAAGGGCACGTTGCAGCTCCGCGAGAGCGTTTCCTCTACAAATCTGAAACTTTCACCCCATCTGACCCCTCGCCGCCCCCTCACCCCCGGCTCTCCCTCCACAGCAACTACAAGGAGCAAAGCCCAAACAACTCGCGCGCAATTCAGAGCTTTCCCTGGGAGTGTCAGGGCCCGGAGACAGGAAATCCGAGGAGTTGGCGATGTCCGGCAGGTGGCGGGGACGCGAGGAGTCACCACCACGTTCTCCTCCCACGGACGAACTCGGGCGTGGGTGCGGACTGGGACCAGCCCCGCGGGCGCCCGATCCTCCCTGGAGCCTAGGTCTCTGGTCCCCGTCCCCGGCGCGCATCCTGGAGCCGGGGACGCGGCCAGCCCTCTCCCACCCGCTGCTGGAGAGAGGCGCAGCCGCCCCGGGGCAAGCGAGGGCGAAGGCTGGGTCAAGAGCCCCAGAGAGCCGCGCTCCTGGGTCTCCGGTCCCCGTCACCCGGGCGCTCAGCTGCGGCTGCTCGCGCGCCGCGCCCTCAGGCTGCTCCACTGCGCTCTAGCTTTCAGAGAACGGCTCCCCAGCCCAGGCAGCTCCTTCACATCCCCTTCCCCCCAGAGTACGAGCAAGTCCAACTCAGACCCGCTCGCAAGCTGGCCGCGGCGGCGGGTAGTTGCGGGCAGAGAGCGGCGCGGAGCCGGACCGCGCGCGGCGCCCGGGGCGGCTTCCCGGGGGAACGGGCTCCGGCGCCCTGCGCAGCCCTGCGCTCGGAGCCCAGGGACAAACGCGCGGGGCCCCACCCGAGATCTCCCCTTTACCTGGCAGGCCCGCGACTCTCCGGGGACGTTCGGTCCAGACTCCTCCGGGGCAGACGTCCGGCTCACATCGCTGCCTCCCCCAGCAGGCAGCCGTGTCCCGCTGGGTCCCTTCCTCCCCGCTCTCGGCGCTGCCCCCGCCCCCCCACCCCCCTACCCCCTCCGTCAAAAGTGTCACAGCTTTTCTGCCTTCGGATCTTTCTCAAAGTCTCCGCGCGGTCGCCAGGAGTTGAGCTGCGATGCCAGGAGCGCCAACCCCGCCGATGCACTGCCCCGCCCTTCCGCGGTCCCCTGCGCTCCGCCCGGCCGAGGAGAAGAGCCGCTCGTCGCGGTCACCGTCCCCAGAGCACGGCGCGCGGTCCGCTTCCCCTCCCTCGCGCCTTCTTTAGCCCGAGTGGCTGCCGCCTGCCTGTGCCGCGGGTCCTCATTCCCCTGCTCATGAATATTCTGACAGAGGCTAATGCCGTTGAAGTAAATTGAATTGGCCAATTGGTGCCAGGAATGTGCGCTCCTTCCTTCCTAGGAGCTGTCTGGAACCCCACCAGAAGAAAGCAATTAGCGTCTGCTTGGCACCCTGTGGTTTAGACCAGTGAGGGGCAAAATGGGTTAATTCTCTAAACGCAGTTTAGAACCGCATTTACATGTTTAAACTCCTCTATTGGCTGAGAGAGTAAGGAAATGTTAAGAGAGAGAGAGGGGAAAGGAAATGGGTAAGCAGGTGTACGGGGCGCTTCTACCCCCCAAACTCCCCCTGAACTTGAAATGACTTATTCTGCATAGATTATGAATTCTGGAAGAGGCAGTTGATGTGAACAGTAAAAGATGGGCAAGCCTGGTTGGAAAGGAGATGAGTATCAACCTGGGTTTAACTTTGACCTTGAGGATGCTGAGTACTCTAATACTGTTCAGTAGGAGTGGGGAGAGCTGGCAGAGGGAGAGGAAAACCTCAATTATCTACTTTTAGGACTTTCTCCAAATGTTCAGATTGCCCTCCTTTGTCCTCATAGCAAAACCATAGTTTTAAGCCTTTGGGTGAAGTAGGAATGGGGCAGAAGTACCTAAAGGTCAGAAGTTTCAGAGGAGAAAGCTGAGACCACACTTGGATGAAGAGAGCCTCTCAAATCACACAGTAACCATGGCAGGGCCGTTCTAGAAGGCAATTCCCAACTACAGTCCAAGCTTCTCTGTCTGGGGTCAAGCAGACAAGGTGGACAGGAGGAAAACGCTCTCTCTTGTCCTGCTTCCTACCCTGGAATGCCAGGGCCTTCACAGTTATTGATTACAGCTTGGGTTTAGCTAGTGGGAGAGGGGGAATCTTTGCCCAGTTCTGCATCCGAATCTCTCTATAATCTTCGGGTGTTTTAATATTTCCTCCCCCCGCCCATCACCGATTTTCTAAATACAGAAAGTTATTTTGATTGAGTTGATTGTTAGTAAATGATCTATGTATATAAACAATGGATAAAACTGTGTGTATGAGTAACTGATAGAATTCCCACATATGCCAATAGAAAGAAATATCCTGGCTAAGGCAATTGTGCCATATTTTAATAGTAAGGCCTAGAATTGGAGCTCTCAGTAATAACAGTAATTATTAATGTTAGAGCAGCTAATGTTTTCCAGTTACTTAGTGTGTGACATGCATTCGACAAGTCACCTCATTTAATCTTTCCAACTACTCTATTCAATATACACTACTATTTCCCCATTTTGTGGGAGGAGGCAGAAAACTCTTCTTACTCTGAGGGAGGGGCACCCCTCTTCCTTATCCCTAGGTGTTTTTGTTTCCCCCTCCACCCCCACTCCTTTTAATTTATTTGGTTGTTCCGGAGGTAGGGGGGAGGGGCGGGTTGGGCGGGAGCTATCTGAGGTGCTGATCTGAGGCCGGACCAGAATTCTCCCGGGAGGGTACCAGGGACTGGGTTGGGCCTGGTGCCGTGTCCAAGGTGCTAATGATGCGGGCCGACGGTGCGGGCCGCATTGTCTGTCTGTCCTTCTGTCCGGGAGAGAACTAGCGCTCGAGGCGCCTGCAGAAAAAAAAAAAAAAAACAACTTTATAAATTTTTTTTTTTATAAATTTACTTATCTATCTATTTTGGCAGCATTGGGTCTTTGTTGCTGCGCGCGGACTTTCTCTAGTTGTGACGAGCAGGGCTACTCTTCGTTGCGGTGCGCGGGCTTCTCATTGCGGTGGCTTCTCTTGTTGTGAAGCACCAGCTCTAGGCACACGGGCTCAGTAGTTGTGGCGCACGGGCTTAGTTGCACCCCGGCATGTGGTATCTTCCCACACCAGGGCTTGAACCTGTGTCCCCTGCATTGGCAGGCGGATTCTTAACCACTGTGCCACCAGGGAAGCCATCATTTTAATAGATGAGGAAGGTGAGGCTCAGAAAGGTAAATCGTGTGTCCAAGTCACATAGGTCATACGTGGTGGAGACAAATTCTGACCCAAAGCAGCCTAATTAATATGCTTGAGCCCTCAAGTCACCAGAAGCCTCTACTGCCTCCTTACCTAAAAAGAGAACCAGTCAATTGATGTTTTGTTGAAGTGACTTGTCCTTGGTGATTAATTTCTTACCAAATTTAGAGGGGAAAAAAGAGGGTTTTTTTGGATGGTATGGTTATTTTTACATGCCAACTTGATTGGGCCACAAGGTGCTAGAATATCTGGTCAAACATTATACTGGGTGTTTCTGTGAGGATATTTTTGGATGAGATTAAATTTAAATTGGTTGACTAAGTAAAGCAGACTGCCCTCCCCAGTGTGGGTGGGCCTCATCCAATCAATTGAAGGCCTGAATAGAACAAAATGGTTGACCCTCCCCTGAGTAGGAGAATTCTCCTGCCTGACGAGCTTAGAGCTGGGACATCAGCTCTGCAGATTTTGGACTTGCCAGCCTCCATAACTGCATGAGTCCATTCCTTATTATCTGTCTCCTGCTGGTTCTGTTTCTCTGGGGATCCCTGACTAATACAGATGGATACATTCAGTAAATGCTGTTATTTGTGAAATTCCCATGAATGTCTGTTTCCATCTCTCAACACATTGTCTGGTACATAGTGTACAATAAATATACATTTTTTTACTTAAGATTTTCCAGACATTATTAATAAGAGAGGAATAATTATATATATGGATGAGACTTTATTAGATTTAAATAAAATTTTACCTTTGAAGAACTGAAAGTTGGACTATAATAGATTGGCTTAAAACAAGATTTATAGATGTTATATGAGGGGAAATTTTTTATTATTACAAATTTAGGGGTAAGAATGATCAGGTTAAATCTCTGAATTCAACAGTTGTTGAGTATCTGTTAAATGCAAGGCACATTTCTATTCAAATATTTTCTATTGAAGTTCACAGTTAAATCACTTAAAACAGTTGAGGATCTGCTGTATTTTATTCTCTGAAACTTTGGGTAGTTTAAAACCCTTTGTTAAAAAAAGTATATACTGTTTTCTCCCTGTATTAAATATTTAAGATTTTCCTTATCACGATTCCTCCCTTATAATGCTCTGTTGGATCCTTCTTTTATGGAGAGTATCCCCTTAGGATTTAGAGGCAAAAATTCACAGAAGAGTCTTCAGCTGTTGGAATGTTTACTTATATGAATATGTTAATATGATTTTAGGGCCCATAAAATGCTATCAGGATGAGTGCTTTCTATATGTGCTCCAGAGTTGCAGCAGGCAGTGTCAGGGAAGGACCTCCAAAGTCCGAAGTGGGACGCTGGCACTGGGTAGAGGGGGTGGAGCAACCTTGGACCAGCCATTCACTTTTGGAGTGGACCTAGTTGGTGCCTCCGCCAGGTGGAAATAATAATACCGTATATATTGGGTGCTTTGATATTTACACATTGCTCTCCCGTATACTATATCAGTCCATCCTCCTGGTAACCCTATGAATTCAGCACTGTTATCTGTATTTAATCGATGAAGGAATCTCAAGCACACAGAGATTCAGTAACACTTAGAGCTTCTCCTAGGAACAGATAGAACAGGGACGTTAATCCAGTGACAAAGTCACCTTCTCAGTGAAGCCGTCTTTGACATCTCTCTCTGTCTAACTCCCTCCCTCCTCTGCCGCTGTGCACACACACATACACACACACACTTTATTCCAGTAGAAATACAATCCCCTCCTTTGTGCTCCCTTAGGACTTCTAAGATGCATAAGGAAATATTTAGAACACAATGTCTTGTCTCTACCACTAACCAAAAGCACCCTGAAGTCAGGAACCTTGTCTTCATCATTTTTGTATCCCCAAATTCAGCTTAGTTGGAGGTGCTCAGAAAGCCCATGAACAGCAGTTCTGCTTGCTTTCAGAAATGTGTCCCATTGACTTTGCTGGGCTATTAGGATTAAATGAAATAATTGGCAGGTGATTTGGAAATTTAAAAACAACATGTAATGATTTTATTATTATTATTAAAAGGTAGACTCAGAAATAAATACAGTAATTTTAGCCTTGACCTCTGTCTGATAAACTCCATGGGTGAGAAAGCAGTTTGATAATTTTGTCAGCTACTGTTATTTAGGACATGGATGGATAACACTTGCTCAGATTATAATCATCTGGTTAATGGTAGTACTAAACTGGCCCATTAAGCAGGAAGGTATTAGTCTGGGAAAGGTGAGTGAATGTGTGTGTGTGTGCAGTCTTTCTGCAGTTTTAAGAGTGTTTTCTATGAATGGGCAGCATCAGCTGCTAGTATAGCTGTATTTTTCTAAGGAAGGGATCTGCTTTTCTCCTATGGGATGATCTCTATTAAGGGCTCCCAAGGTCACAGAGTTAATGACAGAGCTGGGGCGCCTGATCCTTGTTCGATGCTATTTTCACTATTCCACATGACCCTGATTGGCAGCCACTGCCCATACGGCGTGGTTTATGGTTTTACAATTGAGACGAGTGGATAAGCAGCTCAATACCTCGTTATAATTAGTCTCTTGAGTCAGCTAATACCCTTCTAATGGAATTTCATGATCTAGATTATTCAGTATTACCCATTCAAGATATTTTTGGATTTGAGATGATAATTATGTAGTAGAACTGATGACAATGGCAACTAAAAACACTTGTGTGGCTTCATAGCCTGTCTTACCATAAATATTTATTATGAAACAGTTGTTTTGGACACACATGCACATTCACAAAATCAGGAATTCCTGTTAATTCTATATGTTCTGTACGTTCTTTATTTTCTGTAACATTGATGTAAAAATCAGGTGATGCTTCTAGATCGACTTACAAGGCCATTTGAGGTTCTGTGTAACCTTACTTTTGTTTTTGTGTAACATACACATTCATGCTGGCCTTCGAACTTGTGGGTTAATCAGTGACTTTTAGTCATTCTCAGAAGAAATTGGTTCCCTCACTCTGGATGTCTGTCAATTCCTGTCTGTCTCACCGTGTTTGTGAATATAATAGAGAAAAATGCACCCACCGACCATCACCTCCAAGGAGAACTAGCCATAAAACATGCAGTGCTTGTGACAGCATTCTGGAAGATCACGCTGCTGATCCATTCCGTGGAATCTGACAAACTTGAGTACAGTGTCCTTGCTATGGACAAGGTGCTGCGCCAGTTATTGTAGATGTTTCAGAGAGACATAAAACCAGTGGCTCCTCTCAAGGAAGTTATAATCTGGGAGAGGGGCCTTGATATTTAGCAAAGTGAAAGATCTAAGGCAGAAATGAATAGTTTTTATTAAAGAATACAAAATGAAATGCTGTCGGAGCCCCAGGTAGAGAGATTATTTTCAGTGGAGAAGGGACAGAAGAATGTTCCATGGAAGGAGTGATGGTTGGTCTAGGTTCTGAAGAATGGATATTATTTGGATATGGGGAAAGGGTAGAGGGGCCTTCAATGGTCAGAGGTAGAGAGAGGCCTGGGAAAGCACAGGACGATTTTGAGGGACTGCTGTGATTGCAATCAGCCCAAGTACGCATGACATTAAAAGGACATAAAATGAGAAAGGCAGGTGGAGCCCGGAGGGCCTTGGATAGCATGTGGAGAAATGTGTATCTTTTTCCATAGACAATGAAGAAGGTATCACTTTTGAGCCAGGGAGTGACGCAGCTACAGCTGTGTTTATATTTGAGTGTGGAATGTTTTGGAGGTGGGAGGATGGGGACCAGCCGGGAGACTCACAGTAGCTGAAGCAAAATGTGATAATGGCCTGGACCAGGCATGTGGCAGCAGGACCGGAAAAGGGAAGTAGAGATAGAAAAGAATCATAGTGTGTGTGTCAACAGTACATTGAAATAATGTTTTTTTCTGCCTGTCCTGGATGCTCCAGTCTCACTCAACAATACTCTCTCTCTCTCTCACACACGCACATGCACACGTAAGCACACACCACATATACACATGCACACAAATAGGCACACTTGCATATACACGTACACACATGCATGCATATATGCATATGCAATATACACACAGTGAGCTCCTCAAGAGTATGGTTTGCGTTTTTTCTCTTTGTATTTATACTTCAGCACCTAGCACAGTGCCAGGCATTTTGTTGGCATTAGATAATCGTTTGCTGAATGGAATAAAAAACAGTTGATGTGGGGCATCAGAGAAAATGAGGAATTGCAAAATATTGATCCTGGCTAGTGCTGGATTTTGGTAGGCAAACTACAAAAATTCTCCTGTGTCCCTTATTAATTGGCATTGGAAAAAAGAGCATGTCTGGGGTTGAAGATGACTTCTGATTATAGAAATGTCTGAGAAGATGCAAAAATTTGGTGGACCTGATGGTTGGCACAGCTGGAAAGCCTCATGCCTAGAATATGTCTCCTCTCTGAGGTCTGAAAAAACTTCTCATGTGAACTTCAGGACATTTTATCAAGATTTCCTTTTAATTCTTTAGAAGGTGTGATGGACAGAATAATGGTCTCTCAAAGATGTCCAAGCGCTCATCCCCAGAACCTGTGACTATGTTAGGTTACATGGCAAGGGAAATTCAGTGTGCTAAACAGCTGACATTCTAACAGGGGGATTATCCTGGGTTATCCAAATGGGCTCAGTGTAATCACAAGTGACCTTAAAAGTAGAAAAGGGAGACGGAAGAGGCAGAGGCAGAGTAATGTGATATGAGAGACTCTACTGGCCATTGCTGGCTTTGAAGATGGTGGAAGGGGCCAAGAGCAAAGGAATGGGAGTAGACTCCAGAAGCTGAGAAAGGCAAGGAAACATTTTCCCTGAGATCCTGCAGAGAACACAGCTCTGCTGACACCTTGATTTTTATCCCAGTGACACACGAGACTTCTGACCTCCAGAACCGTAAGATAATAAATTGGTGCTGTTTTAAGTCCCTAAACTTGTGGTAATTTGTCATAGCATTAATAGAAAACTAATACAGAAGGATAACCAGCATGCTTACTATTTTGGATTTATTATTAAATATTAGGGTACATGATGCCCCAGACTACATGAGTTATGGTTTGTGTCATGTCCTAGATTCAACTACAGAAATGTGTTTTGTTATAAAATACCAAATCTTGGCCTGAATATAATATTCGTGACAGCTTTAGTGGTGTGAAGGCAGAGTGTATGTCCTTTGATTATGTCATTCTGGGTACAGTGAAGAGGCTGATGGTTTTAAATTAAGCTTTCTGTGCAGTCCCTCAGATAGTACTCCTAGAAGGGCCGCTAGCATCTCCCATTGTGAAACACTGCATGAATGCACAAAAATCATAGTGTGTGTTTATAACCCTGTCCGAGACACCCAAATTGTGCTTTGCTGAAACAAAACAATCATTTAAAATTTTTCATTTTTATAGTTCACTTTCAAGTGGCATGTCTTTTGGAAGAAGATGTTTGATTTCTTTTTTACTTTCGTTATTGTTATTTGTATTGCAAGTGTCATGTGAGATGAGTTAATAATTCAAAAATGATAGTAGTAATAATATTAAACATTGTATCTTCATATAAAAAATGTAAATTTTCAGTAACTGAGTGGGGATTTCTGTGTTTTAGCAACATATGGGTTTGGCCTATCATTTAGGTTTGATGCTTTTTCGAAGAAGAGAGTAAATGGCAGAAAAAAATGTTTAAAATATATTCACTGTTCAACTCACATGGACACTCAGCATGACACATATGCATAATGATCACTCCTGATTCATAACAAATCCTTTAAAAGCTGGGCAAGGTGTATGTTATTTAAAAAAGCACCAATTCCTAAAATTAGCATGGACTATAAATTAATATTTGAATATGAGCCTCTGGTAAGTAACTCCCCAGACATAGAATTGCTGTGATTTTTGATATTCAACTGCACCAAATGTTAAGAGAACATAAAGCAGCCTAAAAATAAGGTATAAAATAGGATGACTAATTTTATGTGGAGAGGTTTTACAGATGAAGGAAACTCAACTTGCCAGCCCCTTTGTAAGTAAAAACTATTTGTTATTCTTGACATTATTCTGAAGTCCTTATGCAACAAATAATTGCAAGAAACAGGTCTAAAAGTGCTTATTGATAACCTACTAAAGGCAAAGTTGTACATGATTTAAATTAGAGGATTAGTGCTGTATCTGAAAAAATTAATAGCCACTAATTGCATATTTTTCTTTCATTGAAGAGCATTAAGAACGTGAAAGCAGTGGAACGTGGTGGCTGCTCCTGAAGTCTCACTGTTTGAATTTGAACCTTGGCTTGGCTACTTGCCCGTGACCTTGAGCAAGTTATTTAATCTTGTGCCTACATTTCCTCACCTGTAAAGTGGGCATAAATAGAACTACATAGGGTTCTTATGAGGATTAAATTAGATAACCCACAAAAATTGTTTAACACCATCTGGCACATAGTAAGCATACATTAAAGATGACCCACTATTATTAATAAAAGAGTTATACATGTGTTTCTGTAATTTTTTTTTTTGATAGGTAAGAAATGGATTTATTTAGAGAGAAACACACTCCACAGATAGAGTGTGGGCCACCTCAGAAGGGGAGAAAAGGCACCAGGGTATGGGGTTGTCAGTTTTTATAGGGGTGGGTAATTTCATAGGCTAATGAGTGGGAGGAGTATTCCAGCTGTTTCAGGAAGGGGCGGGGATTTCCCAGAATTGGGCCACCACCCACGTTTTAATCCTTATGGTCAGTCTTGGAACTGTCCTGGTGCCTGTGGGCGTGTCGTTTAGCTTGCTTTTGTGTTACAGTGAGCGTCTACTGAGGCTCAAGGTCTAGTGGAAGTCGACTTGTCCGCCATCTTGGACCCATTTGGTTCTAATCAGTTTATATCATGTCTTCGGGCTGTGTCATTCTTTTTTTTTTTTTTTAATACATCTTTATTGGAGTATAATTGCTTCACAATACTGTGTTAGCTTCTGTTGCACAAAAAAGCGAATCAGCCATATGCATACACATGTCTCCCTATCCCCTCCCTCTTGAGCCTCCCACCCATCCTCCCTATCCTACCCCTCTAGGTCACTGCAAAGCACCAAGCCAATCTCCCTGTGCTACGCTGCTGCTTCCCACCAGCCAACTATTTCACATTTGGTAATGTATATATGTCGATGTTACTCTCACTTCGCCCCAGCTTTGCCCTCCCACCCCATGTCCTCAAGTCCATTTTCAATGTCTACCTCTTTATTCCTGCCCTGCAAGTAGGTTCATCAGAACCTTTTTTTTTTTTTTTTTTACATTCCATATATATGCATTAGCGTACGGTATTTGTTTTTCTCTTTCTGACTTACTTCACTCTGTATGACTTCACTCTAGGTCCATCCACCTCACTACAAATAACTCAATTTCTTTTCTTTTTATGGCTGAGTAATATTTGCCTATTTATGAAAAATATTTATCTTTATCTATTCATCCGTCGATGGACATTTAGGTTGGTTCCATGTTCTGGCTATTGTAAATAGTGCTGCAGTGAACATTGTGGTACATGTCTCTTTTTGAATTATGGTTTTCTCAGGGTATATGCCCGGTAGTGGGATTGCTGGGTCATATGGTATTTCTTTTTTAGTTTTTTAAGGAACCTCCGTACTGTTCTCCATAGTTGTATCTATTTACACTCCCACCAACAGTGCAGGAGGGTTCCCTTTTCACCACACCCTTTCCAGCATTTATTGTTTGTAGATTTTCTGATGATGCCCATTCTAACTGGTGTGAGGTGATACCTCATTGTAGTTTTGATTTGCATTTCTCTAATAATTAGTGATGTTGAGCATCTTTTCATGTGCCTCTTGACCATCTGTATGTCTTCCTTGGTGAAAAGTCTATTTAGGTCTTCCACCCATTTTTTAACTGGATTGTTTGTTTTTTTGATTATTGAGCCCCATGAGCTGTTTGTATATTTTGGAGCTTAATCCTTTGTCTGTTGTTTCATTTGCAAATATTTTCTCCCTTTCTGAGGGTTATCTTTTTGTCTTGTTTATGGTTTCCTTTGCTGTGCAAAAGCTTTTATGTTTAATTAAGTCCCATTTGTTTATTTTTATTTCCATTACTCTAGGAGGTGGGTCAAAAAAGATCTTGCTGTGGTTTATGTCAAAGAGTGTTTTTCCTATGTTTTCCTCTAAGAGTTTTATAGTGTCTGGTCTTACATTTAAGTCTTTAATCCATTTGGAGTTTATTTATTTATTTATTTTTAAAAGAAGATGTTGGGGGTAGGAGTTTATTAGTTAATTAATTTATTTTTGCTGTGTTGCGTCTTCGTTTCTGTGTGAGGGCTTTCTTTGTGGCAGGTGGGGGCCACTCTTCATCGCGATGCACGGGCCTCTTACTATAGCAGTCTCTCTTGTTGTGGAGCACAGGCTCCAGATGCGCAGGCTCAGTAGTTCTGGTTCACGGGCCTAGCTGCTCCGCGGCATGTGGGATCCTCCCAGACCAGGGCTCAAACCCGTGTCCCCTGCATTAGCAGGCAGATTCTCAACCACTGTGCCACCAGGGAAGCCCTGGAGTTTATTTTTGTATATCGTGTTAGGTAGTGTTCTAATTTCATTCTTTTACCTGTAACTGTCCAGTTTTCCGAGCACCACTTATTGAAGAGGCTATCTTTTCTCCATTGTATGTTCTTGCCTCCTTTGTCGTAAATTAGGTGCCCATATGTGCGTGGGTTTATCTCTGGGCATTCTATCCTGTACCACTGATGTATATTTCTGTTTCTGTGCCAGTACCATACTGTTTTGATGACCGTAGCCTTGTATAGTCTGAAGTCATGGAGCCTGATTCCTCCAGCTCCTTTTTTTGTTTCTTAAGATTGTTTTGGCTATTCAGGGTCTTTTGTGTTTCCATACGAATTGTAAAATTTTTTGTTCTAATTCTGTGAAGAATTAGAGAACATGTTATATTTCTCCATCGGTTTATGTCATCTTTGATTTCTTTCATCAGTGTTTTATAGTTTTCTGAGTACAAGTCTTTCACCTCCTTTGGCAGGTTTATTCCTAGGTATTTTATTCTTTTTGTTGCAGTGGTAAATGGGTGCGTTTCCTTAATTTCTCCTTCTGATTTTTTGTTGTTGGTTTATGGGAATGCTAGAGATTTCTCTGCATTAATTTTGTATCCCGCAGCTTTACCAAATTCATTGGTTAGTTCTAGTAGCTTTCTGGAGGCATCTTGAGGATTTTCTATGTATAGTATCATGTCATCTGTAAACAGTGACAGTTTTACTTCTTCTTTTCCAATTTGTATTCCTTTTATTTCTTTTTCTTCTCTGATTGCTGTGGCTAAGACTTCCAAAACTATGCTGAATAATAGTGGTGAGAGTGGACATCCTTGTCTTCTTCCTGATCTTAGTGGAAATGGTTTCAGTTTTTCACCATTGAGAATGATGCTTGCTGTGGGTTTGTCATATATGGCCTTTATTATGTTGAGGTAAGTTCCCTCTATGCCCATCTTCTGGCGAGTTTTTATCATAAATGGGTGTTGAATTTTGTCAAAAGCTTTTTCTGCATCTATTGAGATGATCATATGGTTTTTATTCCTTGATTTGTTAATGTGGTGTATCACATTGATTGATTTGCATATATTGAAGAATCCTTGCATCCCTGGGATAAATCCCACTTAATATCATGTTTGTCAAGAAAGGAGATTGAAATATTGTCTTCAGTATCATTTGTATCATTGTTAAAATAATAATATCGCAGAATGTTCCAATACAAGGGGTCTTGGAGACAGTCAAACTCAGCCCTCTTATTTTATTATTGAGAAAACTGAGGTAAAGATGGTTGAAAGAACTTGCCCAAAGTCACACCATTTTTCCTCTCCATGTGAATATAGGGTATTTCTCCCTTTCATGTGGATTCGTGAACCAAATCAACTTTATAGAACCAATCAGTCTGATTCTTGCTCTTGCAAGGAGGAGCAAGCTTTGTCAGTGTGGGATACATAGAGGGGAGAGACAAAAGAATGGAAATTGAATGTTTTTCACAGGAGGGCAGCGTGCACTGAGCCATCCCACTGAGAATATTTGAAAAGGGCCCCTTTTTTCTTATTGGAAAAGTGGTGAGATCATGAATTTATTGCTGTTTCTATTATCAGATGGAACTTAGGCAAAGTTCTTCTTTTCTTTTGATTGCATTTTCTCATCTATAAATCTAACATCTGATAAAACTACCTCCCAGTGTGGTCAGGATCTCAAAACAGTTTCAGCTGTGAGAGATGTACCAGAAAGAGGTTGTAGATATTACTAAAATTGCAAAAGTGGCCTAAGGAGTAGATGAAGGCAGTTAGAGCTTGCGGTGGGTCCTGTTCTTACAACTTCTTGGGGTCAGTTGTCTCCATGAGTGTCCTGTTTGGGAACAGACGCATTTGGATCTGACTTTTTAGCTAGGTTAGAGTCCGTTACAGTGGGAACTTGAAGAGGAGGAGACAGCAGAATGTGGAAGAGCTGGGTGAAGGTGAGGAAGGGTGAGGAATAAGAGAATGAGGAGGGAAAGGAAGGGAATGATTTCACTCCTAATGGATGCTTTGTCTGTTTTGCCTCTCATGTATTATAGGTAGAAAGGAATAGAATAAATAGAGAAGTAAAGAAAATCTGGGAAGTTTGTGAAAGAGGAAGAGAGCACCATAAACATGGCATCAGAGGTACATTTGTTGCAAGGACTCTTTTAACAAGGGGGGGGAAACAGCCGTCCAACAAGAGGTTATATGGCTGTGCACCCTGACTATCAGCTCAATTAGGATGAACCCAAGGGAAATATTTTTCAATAAACCAAATTTTTCCCAATAAGAAGTTTGATGTGAGCTTTAGATCAACAGAGAATATGGATTTATTCTGGAGATCTTATAGGAGAAAAAGGGACAGGACTCAGGAGAAATTTGTTGTGATTTTACTTAGCATGTTTAGGACTAAAAATTCTCACCATTCTTTCCAGAAATAAAAGAGTGGGATTGAAGCAATTGAGGCTTCTTTTGGGATGGTGATATTTTTGGAAAAGAAAAAGAGTATTTAGGGATAGAGAATCAAACCCCAGGGAAGAGGGAATTAGAATGACATTCCAGGAATTTTTCACTTAAAGAACAAAGAAGGACTACAGTTTGTATATGACAGAGCTGATGATGTTGACGATGACACCAATGATAATATCTAGCATTTATTACTTGTTTACTATGGCACAGAGATGGTGCCTAACATTTGTATACATTATATCATTTAAATTGTATCATCACAGTTTAAGGTGTCTACTACTATTATCCCCATAGATGAGGAAAGTGAGGCTTAGCGAGGTTGACTAATTTTACCAGAGTCCAAAGACAAATGGATTATGGGTGCAGTTTAAGAAATGATTCCAGTAAATAGACTGTTAGCAGAAGTCTTTCAGGTGTGGCGAACAAGGGCACAGCAATGATCTCTTTATATAGATGGTGTAGAGTCTTTGTGAGGAAGAAGCGTGTAATCTGCAGCTGAGGGCAGTCCGGAATGAAACTGCAAAGGACAGAGCTCGCGCCACCTGCCCTTACCGATGCAACAGCGCCACCTAGAGGTAGAAGGCGAGATATTACTAGGGGCCACAGAAAATACGGGGAAAAAATACAGGGTTGATGGGGAGGGAAGAGAGTCATGGAAGGGCAGTGAATACCATAAAGATGAGCCAGAAGAGCTGTCAAGGACAGTGCCAGTAAGAGAGTTCCTGCTGAACAAAGGAGCTGAGAATCCACTGCTCCAGAAAGGACAGGTCCGCAATGGGAGAAAGGAAAGGAGAGACCTTTGGCAGTCATGAGCTGGGAGTGGGAGACCCAAGACAATGAAAGTGATTAATCTGTAGGACATGGGACCCTAATCCCCGAGATTAGAATAAAGGAGAGGAGAAACAGAAGAAGAGGGGGGAAGCCTTGGGAACCTAAGTCATGCATGCCTGTACAGAAACTGTAAGGCAGGTGATTCAGGAAGGTGGGAAGCTGCTGGAGGCTGAGCTAGCCAGGTGTGGGGTAAGCGCAGCGCTCAGCCTGCGCGTTCCTGCGCACTAGGAAATTAGGCGTGTGGTTTGATGACGCTTGCCAGTAGCATTAAGTTTATGGCTAGGAATGGGCTGGTTAGGGTTGGGGTCAGATTTAAGTCACCGATGGCCCTCTCTTTCCACTTTCCCACTCTCTCTGTGGCTAGCTGATTGGCAAACTTCAGCTCCATCTTCAGCACTTCACTTCCTCTTCTTTTGAGACCTCTTTGATCACTTCCTACTAAAGGAGACCTCTTGGGTCCACCTCTCTGGTCCATCGTGTTTCACTGTATGCAGTTGTTTCTCTGTACATCTAGCTTCACAGTAGGGTGTGGACAGTAGGTCTTTCCATCATCTGAATATCTCAAGTATCTAGTACAGTATCTACTAGATATAGGTAGTAAATAAAGGGTTTTTGAAAAACATTTCCTAACCTCTGAATGAATACTGCATTTTTCCTTATATTTTAAAGATAAAAGTCAAATTAATTTGAAGAATCTGGAAAATTTAGTTAATATCTGTGGTGGAAGAATAAGTTCACTTTAGAATATGTTAAAATTAAAAAATACAAGCCGAAATTCTATTTAAAAAGTCATAGAAGGGTGGAACATGTCTTAATTCAGCAAGAGAGACGGAATGTTTACAAGACGGGATGAGACTAAAGGCTTTCGAAGAAGAAATTTATTTGTATAGGAAAGCAATGAAGAAATTGATCATGAATGAATAACAGGAATCAAAGAGCAATAAAGGAAGATTTATATATAGGATGAAGTTGATGGAGAAAGAAAAGAAGTCAAGCAATGGCAAATCCATCTGATTTGCAAGCAGAGAAGGGGGTGCTTGACTGGAGAGGAAAACAAATAGATTAAATGGTGCTGAAAGAGTTAGTAACGTGAATAGTGAAGTACTTTTAAGAACCGTTTCCAGAGCAGGAAGAGCTACACTCTGAGATTAAAGGTGGTGGAGAAATGATGGAAGAAAGACCAAAGAAGTAAAGCAGTTCATGGCAAAGAAACCTTCAAGCTCTGAGAGTGGGGAAGAGGTGGCGTCTCCATAACAGGAGGGTCAGCTGGACCTTGTTGTCCTGACTCCGTTTCCTTGAGAGGCACCTGCTTTTGGGGATTTTCCTCATCATCCCACTGTTTTCACTGGGTAAACCCAGCTTACTTCATAAAGTCAAGCCCAGATACTCTAGGCTTAGAGGACAGGCATAATTACCAAGAGAGAATGTTCTAAGAGGGTCTGAGTGTACGGAGATGTGTGTGTGCGTGTGTGTGTGTGTGTGTGTGTGTGTGTGTGTATGAATGTTTTAAGGGAAGCCAGTTAGTTTCCTGCCATTGAAACAGTTCTGCAAAGAACATTATTGACAGTGTCTTTTGAAATATCATGTACTCTCAGCTCCAAGTTAGCAATGTGATCAAGTTCTTAGGGATGGCAAACAATTCTAACTTAGATGGTTTTTTCCTGCATTTTTGAAGCTGGGAAGAACAAACATTCAGAGTTCTTCATGGCACACGGGAGGGAAGTGAGATGATCTGTAGAGAGAAGGAGGATAAGGCAGGTAGTAAAATGTGATTTCATGGATATTTCCAAAGCTGATTACCCAGAATTTGTGGGAGAATTCTGTCTCCTGTAAAGCTTGGCAATACCAAAGAGTGTTAAACAAGTTTCTAAGCACTTCTCCAGATCTTGTTTATGTGGCGGCAGACAGATGACTGATGTTGGTCTTAGGGAAAAAAACAAGGGAAGGTGCCAAAGGAAGGAATTCTGTTAGGTTTAGACCGAGAACAACTTTTGGATCCGGCAAACACAGTTTTTCTTTAAGATCATTCAAAGCTGTAGGTCCCAGCCAAGTTACTGTAATGTATGAAGAGTCTACACAGAAGTGAAAGGCATCCATCTTTACTCTCAATGGTGGAGAGGAAAAAAATTACAAGAATGAGAGGTGTGTTATAGCCCTTGTCATATTGTGGAGTTTGGATGTTTTTCAGAGGCAAAAGCCAGGGAGATAACCAGTTATCTCATTTAAGGTTGATGGATTGTAAAGGTGGAAAAGAAGTATTGGGTAGCCTAAATCCCATATTAACATATGTCCCATAAGTAATAGGAAAGAATAAGAGTCAGTATATGAAATGTAAGAATTATGCCAGGAAAACTGACTGTGTGATCCTCAGACAAAGAGATAAATCCTAAAAATGTAAGAAAATGGAAAGTATTGAAAATTCTTTCAACCAGGGCAAGGATAATAGGAGTTTGGGCATGCAGTTTAGAGTGATATAAGAGGTAAAATTAGATAGAAATTGAAATAAAGATGTAGAAAAAAATATTGGACATTCACAAGCAATTATTAGAGAACACAATTTTAATTTTGTTTGTTGAAAATTTTATGTTGAGCCCTATGGGAAATCTGGGCAAATTTAATGACACATTTTGCTACAGGCTACAAGTAGTGATGAGTTGCTACTGGATTTTGTACGATTCTCTGTTAGGGGAGTGAAATGTGATGACTGGGGGACCGGCTTCTTGTTTTACCTGCCTACATAAAGGAAGGTCTGCAGGAGAACAAATGTTTTGGAAAGCAGGAAGAGACAGGCAGCTAGAGGGATGTGGTGAGGGAGACGATGCAACGGGGAGATAAAGGCTGAATTTCTTACAGGGAAAACCAGCAAAGTTTCACAAGGAAGTGTCAAAGAAGGTTAGTACTTATAAGACAGAAATTGAGGGATTTAGAGTGAGAACATTCAAATCATCCTTAAAAACCTTCAGGAAATAGAAAAACTAGGACAGAGTATTGATGTCATAGAAGGTGTTTTATACAGCAGGTTTCTGCAGGAAGCCAACGTAATGCTCCTGAGGAGATTCCGTTCACCTAGGAAAAGTGTCAGGAGGAAGCGACAACAACACCCCATCTCCCCACGTATCACACAGTAAAATATTTTCAAGTCAAGCAGGCAAGATTATCAGGGAAAGAAGAGGCATGTAGAGTGACCAAAAGAAGGTTCTTTTTCAAGAGAAAGTACAATACGTGAAAACAACATTTGAGGTGGTGACATCCCTTTAGCTTGGTATAGCTTAAATGTGGAAGACCATGAGTGATTTAATAGACTCCAGAAGTACTAGTAAGATGGGTAAAACAAATAGAAAAGAACAGATAAAACAAGTGATGACTTAAATAAAATAGAATATGAGCATGCTGAGTTTGTAAGAAATTGACGTAGCATATTTCTAGAAATACAGTTTTGGAAAAAATATAAATCTGTAAATTATATATGAATTATTTTTTATAATTTATCCAGTGATAGGAAATGGAGGGAGTTATTTAAATTTAAAAAATTATACACACAAGGAATCCTCTGATATTTGGATGTAAAAGGATCCTAGTCATCCTGTATGGATCTCCACATGATAACATTTCTATGATTAGATATGTTAAAAGTAAGATTTTTCTAACCACAGTTTTAATTAGGTTTCTCTGAAGACTCAGGCATGCTCTAGGGTGGCTGGAGATACCGCATGCCACTCAGGAGACTCCAGGAAACCTGTCAAAGTTAGACATAAATAGAAAAAAATGAGTGACCATTTCTATAACTCATACTCTATGTCAAGCCAAAGTAACAAACAACAACAAAATCCTGTCAACCAGTTATTTCATTTCGACGACCCCCAGACCATAGTTGACTAATTTTTTTCCCCATCGGAACTGGCCAAATCTTTAGGTATCATATAGAGAATATTTTTGTCTTCACTTGGAAATGTGCTCTAGTGGTTGGATTATGCCCAAAAAAAGCCCTCTAGAAAGTTTGTTTCTTAATATAGTGAATAGTAATGTCAATTAAGAACAAATAATGGGCTGCAGTTTGGACAGACTGTTCATGAGATGAGTAAGTAATTGAAAACTGGAGCATCACAGGAAGATACTGTCTCCAGGGAGACAAGTCTCAGGTAATATGAACACAAGGTGACTGGTACGTTTGTGAGTTCTATCTAGCGTGGGGGACAACTAGATAGCCTGCTCCATCAGAGGTGAGCTGGCATGTGCACCTGCAGGCTGTTATCACAAAACCAGCTCTTCTCCCCAAGCCTGCAGAGCTCCAGCTCACCAGATTGCAGGACGAAGAGCTAGCTGCAAGAGTCCTGGGCTGTTACCCTGTGGCGGTTGTTGGCTGCACCTGTCGCTCTTGTCTCAGGGCTGTTCAGTAATGGGGTGCGTCTCTTAACACACCAGCTGGTGGATGTGAGTCAGGCTCCCACAGGAAGTGCACTCTCAGTGTGCCAGGGCACTATGTGTCGTCATCCCGGAGAAAATGAAATCCAGCGACAGCACGTTCCTCCACCGTTGGTGTGAAGGATGGGGCAGGAGCCTCGGGGCCCTGGGGAGCACCTCCAGTCTCATTCAAACCAGGCTTTGCTATGCAGATTCTCTGTCACCATCAGGTGCCTATTTCAATTGGACTTTGTCACTCAGATTGTACTTCCCGGCATTGTCAGAAAAGGCCAAGTCCTGTTTATTTTGTTTGTTTTTAAGAGAGAAATAGAAAGAAAGAGAAACTGGAAGAAAAATTATTTTTTCAATAACCTGAAGTTCAGTGTTGAAATACAAGGATGGTAGCAATAACTACAGAGCTCCGTGGAAATCAAAATTTTAATATAATTCCTCCAAAAGAGTAGTCACTCAAAACCCTTTCGTGCATCTTTTCAGGATATGGGATTTGGGGCATTCAGACAAAAGAGTCACCAATCTTTAAAGAATAAAGGATTACCATGATAGGGACAGGAGAAACAGCAAATAATGAAGATGATTAACATATTAGTTAATATTTTTACTACACACTCTTGAAATATTGCCAATCAGTACATCTGTCTTGCCGGTGAAACTGATGAATGTGATATTCCAACACCCAGCACTGCCCAGCAATGATTGCCCTACGTTGTTGTGTTCCCTTTCAGAGTGCTAGGCAAGGATTTTTCATTAAATGCATCATTTACAGCTCACTGCAGTGGTTCCACAAAGTCAATACATATCCTTAACAGAAAGCAAAGAATGAAGCATGTGAAAGAGAAAGAGAGACAGAATGTGGGCAATTGTCAGGAGCCCTGGGCACGCATTTCACTCATTCCAGGCTCACTGCCAGCACTTCGATTGCAAGCAAAGAGGAAGGGCCTGTATTTGCATATCTATCTACCCTGTTCTGGGTTCATTTGACAGTGGGGTTCTGGATCTGGGAGTACAGTGGGAAATAGTGGGCAAGTACAATTTTGAGGGAAGTTAATAGACCAGCTAGGATAGTCTCATCGCATTATAATCCCCCAAAGTAACAGGAAATATTTTGCTGAAATGGAATAAAATGACCATGAATGACTTTCTTCCAGCAACTGTCAAAACCTAGTGAAAGGGGAAGCATAGTAAATTCCTTCTCAATCATAATTTGGGCATCAATCTATGAAAGTTTGTAATGGTTTGAGCTGACGTTTTATGAGAGAAGTTGCTTTAACTGATCATAGATCTCTAAAATGATGCCAGGTATACATCAGTAACTCAGATGATAATTCACTATTTCAGAAGCAATTTCTGAAGCATACTATGTGCCAGATACTGTGTGAGGGAAGAGGAATAAAAATAAATAGTAATAAATAGCAGTCACTTTCCTCAAGAAACTTAGGGTTGAGCTAGCAAGCTATCATAAGGCTAGAACCATAGGAAGAAGGCATTTGTCAAGAATATTGTACAACACGGGGAATATAGCAAATGTTTAATAATAACTATCAATGGAGTATTATCTTTAAAAATTGTGAATCACTATATTGTACACCTGTAATTTATATAATATTATACATCAACTATACTTCAATTAAAAAAAGAATTCCTGACAAATAAGTGTATTAAGATAAATGTAGTTCTGTTTACAAGGACATAGTTATATCAGTAACACAGGAAATTTATCAAAAAATTTTGTCTTAATAGAAGGAAAAACTCACTCTGATTATTATTATTGTTATTATATTATTATTTTGCTTTATATAGACTGGTGTATCTATGAAAATGAAACCATCAGTTTTCTTCTATAAAGAATTTAAAATTTTTTAATGATTTAAATTTACTGTGTTATTACTATAGCAGGCAAAGTAAGTTAGCCATGTGTTCAAGGAGAAAAGAAATGAGTGTGATCCCCATGGACGTTTGTCCATAGACCTTGAGTTAATTCCTACTCTTTTAGTCTTTTCAATTTCTTTACTTTGTTTTGCTTCAGAATCTGCTTGGGAAGGAATCCTGAATATGTCCATAAGGAAAAAATACTGCCTGGAATACTATATTTTTAGGGCAATTTTCCTCCTTATTTCAATGGCTCTTGGTGGTTTGAAAACAGTGTGAAGGGACAAACCCATGGAGTGTGTATGGAAAAAGCGAGGACACCCGGAGAGCAGCATTTTAACATAAAAATCTTTCACCAGCACAGACTTACTTTTTCGTCTGGGTTCCGACCACAGCTGCCAAGGTGTCAGGGAATCTCTGGGAGAAATTGGGTTTTACAGGTGCCTTCAATGCTTTCCATTTGGCCCTGGCTTCTGAGAATTTACTAGAAAGTTGAGGGAGCGCTCTGGTGAGCAGCCTATCTGATCTGAAATAAAAAATAGAGTTAGGATTCACAGGGGGCGATCTGGCGGCTGGCTGCTTTGACTTTTTAGTTTGCTTCTTTGTTCTCTTTTGTGCTCAGGGCCCCAGTGCGTGCCACCTTGGCAATAACCCAACACCATTTAAATCTCTGGACTTGCCGAAGCACATCCAAATGTTTTTCGTAAAAGAATTTCCCATTTGGACATAGATTTTTAGAGCCCTTTTTTCCCTTCTCTTTTCTTTAATTTTTTTGGTTACAAATTTTACCCATTACCTGCAGTCTTTGGTGGAAGATGGACGTGAGAGCGATTACTGGTGGAGAGAAGGGCAAGAGGAAGCAGAATTTTATTATTTTATGAAAGTCATGGGAAATATAGTAGGATGATGGCATTTGTAGAGCTACTTAGAATAATTGTCTCATGTCTTCTGAGATTCAAATATGGCTTTTAGATTTTGTTATTGGGCTTAAACCATTCAATGCAGAATTTTATTTCTGTGTTTTTAAATATGAAATGCTAAAATCTACAGAAACAGAACTGCTCTGCTGTCACTAAATTATGTGTTTCTCATTTAGAAAACTTTCTAAGTTGACTATAAATAAATTAACTCTAGTTTTGAATAGATTAAGACATTTTTTGTTGGTATTCTCAAGGTGCCTTTAAGGTTCCAGGGTTTCAGTGACTACTTCTCAGGTAAAAACTTTACATCTAAAACATTTTATTCATCTAAGTTAATTTTACCTTTTCAAGGAAGCAGTTTAGTCAAAATAACATTATGGACTTTAACTGCATTAACTGTTATGTTAATTATGGACTTTAACTGCATTTAACTGTTTCACACACATGCAAAGTTTCAAATGTAAAAATGGTATACGAATGATGAGAAGAAAAAGAACAAGAAGAACAGAGTTATATTAGAAGTGCCAGAGTTATGTTAGAAACTTAATAAATATCTGTTGAGTGAATTAATAAATGATAATGACTGACATTTTTCAAATATTAGATATGTGGCTGGCACTGTGCTAAGTATCTTTTTAGAAACAGCTTTATTGAAATATAACTCATTTACTTACAATTCTACCATTTAAAAGTGTAGAATTCAACAGTTTTTAGTTTCTTCATGGATATGTGCAACCACCACCACAGTCAATTTTAGAACATTTTTATCACCTCAAAAGAAATCCTGTACCTTTAGCTATCCCATCCTCTCCCTCCATCTCAACCACCAGCCCTGAGCAACCACTAATCTACTTTCTGTCTGTACAGATTTCTCTATGATGCACCTTCATATGAATGGAATCAGAGTGTGTGGTCTTTATGACTGGTGTCTTTCACTTAGCATAATGTTTTCAAGGCTCATCCAAGTTGTAGCATGTATCAGTACTTTATTTGTGCCAAGTATCTTACAATTAATTCACCATAAAAACCTTCAGAAGGGTTCCTGTTGTATTTCCACTTAACACTGAACGGAATAAGCCTCATGATAATTAGGTGACTTGCCCAAGGTCACGCAGCTAATAAATTTCCAGAACCGGCACTCTTAGCCATTCCTCTGTTGGTGAGAAGCTTCTTTAGTCCTGGGCAGTTTGAGACTTTGATGCCCTTCTAGAGACTGATGCAGAGAAGGGTCTTAGGTATTCCCTGTTGTCATCGGGGCTGTCTTGGGAGAGAGCAGGGCCATAATGCCAGCTGAATCTTCATTCAGGAAATGGGAAGAATGTTCTGGGTGCACTTTGGAACACAGGCTCCTGTGAGGAGAACTGAAATAAATAGATACTAAAACGGTGATAGAGTCTTCTCAGGATTAAGGTCGCAATTTTCCCTGGGGTGTTGAAGGTAAACGCACTTTGGGGATAGAGACTGCTGGTTGACCTTGCAGTCAAGGTCATGTGGAGGGCAGTCTGAAGTGGGAGGAAATGATTCCCATTGGTACAAGAAAGACCTTTCCCATGCTTCCTCCAAAAGCTGGAT
Source organism: Grampus griseus (assembly GCF_964374135.1). NCBI lineage: Eukaryota > Metazoa > Chordata > Mammalia > Artiodactyla > Delphinidae > Grampus > Grampus griseus. The sequence continues at coordinate 74,997,152 of NC_139006.1, read as the reverse complement.
TCTCATACATGCACTCAGCTCCTGCCTTCACTCACTAAAGTGAATCATGTTAGCTTTTATAAATCTCCCTGAAAATTTTTTTTGTGCTTTGTTTTTTCCTGCTTATGGCCTCTTGCTGATTTGAACCTTGTTTCACTTGCATGAGAATACTAGGTTAAAAAAAGGGTGGGGAAGGCAGTGATGTCTAGACTCTCATTTGCTCAGTTCTGTGAAGGACCTGTAATACCTGGTCAATGTTACATCTTCGAGTAACTGAAGAACTAAAGAATCGAGGTGGTGTAGAACAGTCCTGGAATATCATCATGGGCTTCAGAGGGAGAAGGTCTCCCAGCTCTGAAAGCCCTGCAACTCTGGAGGTGGTGGGTGTGGGGGAATTGTCACTTCTCCAGTCACACTGCCTTCAGGGAAAATCCATGCCCACTAGACTTGGGTTGTGGTCCACCATCCAGGGTCCTGTTCTGGTGGACACTCCATAGAGCACCAGATTTCCATGTGACACATTTATTGGCCAGATGATTCTCAAAAGTGAAGACATTTTTGTGGTCTTATCCACACTAACTGGTCAGTTCTCAGCAGTAGAAGATTGTGCACTTTGTTAATTCAGCAAAGACCCACTGGGCACCTTTCATGTGCCAGCACAACCCCAGGCACGTGGAACATGTCTGTGAGCTAAAGATCCCTGTTTTTGTGGAGCTGATATTCTAGTGCTTTATGAATGTCATGGCCCTTGCTTTTTTATTCCTTTTTTTTATATTCTGGTCTGTATGTATTTTTTAGGCATTTCACTGATAATTAGAATCTCCATCAGAGGGGAAGTTGGTTGGGTTAAAAAAATTGAATTCATTTTTCTATTTCAGTTCTGTTAAAAAGAAATTATATGGAGTTGTGGTTTCACCTAACAGACAAAACGCTGTTTTTACATTATGCTCGTATTTCAATTATCTACGCTAACCCTTATGCCTATTTCCATGGATAATAGCTGGCTTCACTTCTGGAGCTTATTCTGAATGGGTTTCATTTTCGTTTTGCTTCAATATCACTGTCAAAAAAGAATTGGGAGATTTCCTCAACACATTAATAGAGAGGGAAAATATTTTGTAGTTCCTTTCTTCAGAAGGATGATCTAGATAAATTTGTACATATTTTATTTCTACCCATCACAGCACAGCACAACACAAGCCACTTCAATTACTTCAGCAACAAGCTAGCAATGCAACTTTATCATTTTAATTTTTCATCTTTTCTCTTTGAGTTGATGTGTGTTCTACGCAGTATATCAGCAGAATCTCATCAACCCCAGCCTCCTTTAGGCTAATAAATCTCAGTCACAAATTAATCTCACACAACAGGAAAAAGCTAATGGCCACAGTCAGTCACCACTGTATTTCTCAAACTAAATTCTCTCAAGCCATGCTATGGGAGTTTCAGTGTCAAACTGTTACCACATTGGGCTATTACTTTCACTGTTTTGACCATCATGATTCTGTGGGAGCAACATGACCTTTGGGTAATTGTTTATTCAGCCAATGAGGTCATTGGTGTACCAATCATATTGGTGACAGTTGTTCACACAGCTTAAATGATGATTGTGTTCCCACTGAACTTGGATCTTTTACACCAGTCTTCCTTTTAATGTAAGAATTGGATACATTTCTGTCATTAAGATGGAAATTTCCCTTCAAACACCTAGACAGACCCAGAGTCTACTCCCATGGCAGTGTTAGTTTCCTCTTACTCTTTCTTGACTGGGAAACTCACTGATGTAAAAAGTCTCCAGGCAAGAGCCTACATCATCATGTATAAAGAAATGAAAAGTCATATTTTGAAATCATGGCACACTACTAAATGTCAGAAGAAACAGAAAAAAAAAATAGGATGTGGAGTGTTTGTTTCTTTTTTCTCAGTGTCCAAAGCAGAGGCCAATGTCATGAGAAAATACTGCAAATGAGGGCATTAAAATACAGCTTTGATTGCACCAACTGTGTTTTGTTAAACATAAATGATCTCTCTGGAGCATTTTGCCAAATGAGTGTGGTACAAATGTCATCATAACCAAGAGGACATGGTTACCTTTTAAATAAATCTTAAACCAGAGTCACCAAAATGTAAATCTTATTTATAACACATTTGTGTTTTTAAAAGTTCTAAAGTGGATTTTGTCACAGGGTACTAAGACGTTTGTCAATCAAAGGGAAATAAGCCCTGAATGCATTCTTTACAATACTGGAGAAATTTGGACTCTAATTAACGTTATATGGTATTTGAGGGGCCAAACTCAGGTTTGTTAAACATCTTTGAAGTCACTAATTAAAAATGAAAATCATTAAAATATAAACACATGGTGTTTTCTTTCTATTTTGGTTCAGTACATGAAGCCATCAGATTAAATTCTCTGCCTTAAGCATTGTATTCAGGGTTAGCACCTGCAATTAAATTTTCTGCCATTTGTTTCTTCAGTTCTCCCATTAATTGTGAAAAACAATTCAGAGGTGGCCCAAAGGAGACAGGATGCTGGTGTCACAGACAACCACTGATGTAACTGTAAAATGTTCTTGTTCATTTTTACATGCCTTTGTTTCTCTCTCTATCTCTGTCTCTCTCTCTCTTTCAATGTAAAACTGAGGCAGTCAGGGACAACTAGTTCTTTGCATCCTCTTTGTTGTGGCCCCTGGGGTCCCTTCTTTAAATCTAATAAAGACTGAGATTAAAAACTTTTAGACATGTCAAGGACCAAAATAGCAATAGATATCTGGTAGGGCCAAAGAATGCCTGAGAAAAGCAGCATTGCAAAATACAGATGATTCCAAGATCAAAATGTAAACAGATATGGTGACAGAACTGCTACATCTTCATTCTCAAGGTGCTAATCTGCTGGCTTCAATCCAAAATGATGAACCTATTGCTCCACAGGATTTTTAAATTTATTTTCTGCTCCTTTCTTTTTTTATTGGCTATTTGCCTTTCAGTACTGGAATTTGAGGTCTGAAGTAACAAATGATCCAGGGATTTCTTTTGACAAAGCCAGAATTTCACAATTCAGTGACCCCACTGTACGTCATAAACTAGGTACCAGATGAAAAATTTTCCTTTTCCATGAGACTCCTAACCCAGTGAAACTCCGGAAGGGCCTTTCTGTTAGATTTCTCTAGATTTCTCTCCTGCCCATATGTGTTTATAATCCAACACAACAAGGATACAGAAAACTTACCTATGGTGTTGATATCAATCCCCTGTCATTATTTATTTAGATTATTTCAGATTCTTAACTAAATATATATATCTCAGATAAAATATATATGTAATTAATACCTTTTTACATAAATATTTTTACATATTTATGTTTATATAGGACAAATTTCTATAATTAACTAGTAGAATGAATAAAGCATATAAGTATGTTTTATTTTATAGATTCTGCCAAAAATCCCCTCCAGAAAATCTGTAGACATTTACTCTTTATATACCGAAATGTCTCTGTAATAATTTTTTGTTCTGAAAAACCACCAAAAATTTAATAGAAAGAAGAAAGTGAAGAAGAGATAGGGAATCATGCCTTTTTTGTTGTACAAAATTCGTGAAAGCCAGAGGCCAAAGGAGCTCATTTTTTTTCTGTGAAGTTTTCAAGAATTCCTCTGTGAAATAATATTCTTTTAAAAGTTTCATTTTGATTTATTTTTTATATTCCTTTCTCATCCTTTCTTTTTCTTTGGGGCGTCCTTTAGGGCTTTTTCCATATCAGAAATAGCTATTGTCAATAGTCTTCCACTGTTGGTTAAAACTTTTAGTCAAAAGCAGTTCTTAGGCACATGTTTCCCCCCTCTATGTAGTTGGAAGGAAGCACTCGTGGGCCTTTGCTCTTGAACAGGGAGTATCACCCAATGGCTTAGATATAGCCTGAGTACTAGATGTATTCAGGTTTAAGTATGAAAAATTTCTTCAACCATTTCTAGTTTTCTTTTCATAATAATGCTATATTTCACGCAGGCACAACATGTTGAATCTCTTTGACTGTCTAACACCATCTCTGTTGCCAGCATCCCAGCCTAAGCCACCATGTCCTTTTCTGGGCCACCATGATAACTTGCTTCACTCTTGCCTATGGCCCAGCCTGGGTGGTCTATGTAAAGCCCAAATGAAATCATGTCTCTTGCTCTAAATCCCATAGCAATTAGAATAAAATCCTATCTCCTTTCCATGGCTTAGGAGACCCTACCAAATCTGGCCCTTGTCCGATGCTGATCACCTCTCCTCTCATTTTCCCCTTGTCCACTCGTCTTTCTGGCTCTCTCCTCAGTCAAGCTGATTCCTGTCTTGGAGTCTTTTCACTTGCTGGTCCCTCTCCCTGAACACTTCTCTTCCAGTTCCTTATGTGGCTGCTTCCTTCTCACAGTTCAGCTCTCTGCATAAGTGTCACCTCCTTTAAAGACCTTCTCAGACTACCTTATCTAAAATAACACCTTCCACTCACCACTCTTTATGCCATCTACACATTTTTGTTTTTCTTCAGAGCATTTATTAGGAACGGAAATTATATTACTTATTACTCAGTTTATATGTTCCACCTCCATATTCCTCAGAGGAGTGTAAGCTGTATGATGCAGACGTCTTGTCTGCTGTATAAACAGTATCTAAAACAGAACTGACACTTATGAATATTTATTAAATTAATTGTAATTGAAACCTCTCTCCCATATCCAATCATTTTCCTTATTCTATTAATTTTTAAAAATATTTTTAAATAGAAGTTTATTTTATTTATTTAGTTGTTTTTGGCTGCGTTGGGTGTTCCTTGCTGCGTGTGGGCTTTCTCTAGTTGCGGTGAGCGGGGGCTACTCTTCGTTGTGATGCGTGGGCTTCTCATTGTGGTGGCTTCTCTTGTTGCAGAGCATGGGCTCTAGGCACACGGGCTTCAGTAATTGTGGCGTGTGGGCTCAGTAGTTGTGGCTCACGGGTTCTAGAGTGCAGGCTCAGTAGTTGTGGCTCATGGACTTAGTTGCTCTGCGACATGTGGGATCTTCCTGGATCATTCTAATTTAAAAATTTTAAAAACAGTATGTTGACCAAATGAGGCATGCAAGTTGGACCTAGTCCCTGGCAGTTAGTTTGCAACCTTTTAATTTATTCATAATCATTTGCTTTTTTTTTTTTTTTTTTTGTGGTACGTGGGCCTCTCACTGCTGTGTCCTCTCCCACTGTGGAGCACAGGCTCCGGACGCGCAGGCTCAGCGGCCATGGCTCACGGGCCCAGCCGCTCCGCGGCACGTGGGATACTCCTGGACCGGGGCTCGAACCCGTGTCCCCTGTATCGGCAGGCGGACTCTCAACCACTGCGCCACCAGGGAAGCTCAGTCATTTGCTTTTTAATGTCTTATTTGTCCACACATTTTTAGGACATTGAAGCCAGGGACCTTTGATACATCTTTTATCTCCTGCCATGCCTGCAACATAATAGCTACTCAGTATGTAGCTGTTGGTGGATTGATGATGCTGGCTGTGCTGTAAGGTTTATTAACTACCTTGTTTTCCCCACCATCCCTCCACCCCCAGCTCTTAATCAGAAATTATGTTTTAGAGAGGAGAAATCAAGGTTGGGTAGTTGTCTTTATGTTCCTCTAGGGGACCATCAGCGTCACATTCCTTAGAAATGTCATTTTGGAAAAGAGATGCAAAAAAAAAAATTTTTTTTAACATCTTTATTGGAGTATAATTGCTTTACAATAGTGTGTTAGTTTTTGCTTTGCAAAAAATTTTTTAAGAGGACAAAATAATTTTCAAGTTCACAGCATGTTTTTCTCTCCACATGATCAATCAATCATCACATTATGGAAGTGGAAGGGGACCTCACAAATCAAATATTCCAATCCTTCTCCCAGGGCAGAAATGCTGTTTACAGCCCCGCGGCAGATGGCTTCTACTTGAGCATTTCCAGGGGCTGGAAGCTCAATCCTTTGCTGAGGAAGCCCATTTCCTTGTAGAGCATCTCTAATTAGAAAGTCTTTTCTGATGGCTAGCTAAAATCGATGGCCTTAAACTTTGTACTTATTGTTTTTAGCTCCATTTATCTGCTTGTTGCAAACATGCACAGGGATTCAAGAAGACAAATGAAAAGGTAGTAAGAAGAAGTTGTACCAAGCCAAACTTCCCTTATGACTTGAGTTATCATGACTTCTGAAGAGATTCGTGTAGGATGTAGGAAAGATGGATACAGTCACAACGAACTCTTAATTATGCAGTGTTCAGGTTTAGGAAGCACTTTCAGTACATAAAGTTGTATGATGCTTATAACTCTGTGAGCTGTGTTACTGTCCTGATTTATGTACTCAATACCACCATTACCTCGGGTTTTCAAAAAAGGCAGTAACTTCTGCAACTTTACCCTCCACAAGGAGGGGACAGACAGCACTGGGGTCAGCCCTTCCAATTTCTCTCTGCCTTTTTATTCTCCCCTCTTTGTACACACTCTTAGCTGGAGGTCCAGGAGGCGCTACTGTGTGTCTCATAAGTATCTCCTCTTGGGTCTTTTTCAGTTTTTTCTGCTTTTATTAGATTTTATACAGATTGAGATTTTCATAAAAGCCCATTTTCCTTGATTTTCAATAGCTCTAAATAATCTCTGTGTTTACTCAAGGTCCATCCATTCTTTAAAAATAATTTAATAATTGGTACAGAAAATATTATATGGTACGTTGTGATGTGGAATGATATGATAAAATACTTCTTAGTTTTAAATTTTATTTAACCAAATCTTTTATTGTATGCATTATTCCCTGTGTTTTTACAGTGCGGGGAGTTGGTACCAAAATGCTGGGCTGCCCAGTAGGCTTTAGATACCTGAGTGGAGGCTTGAACTGAAGGACTTGTGCTATCCCCATAGACAAATTAGGGTCCTTATTCCCGTAGTCACTTCTGATAAAAAGGGTTACAACCACTTTTACATGGACGATGCTGTGGAACATTAGTTATGAGTTTTTCCTTGACACATAAAATGCCAGACTGAATAGTGGAAGTAGAAACGACTCGAACCTCAGTTCACACTACTAATAGTTCACCCAACTAATAAAGACCATGCTTAGCTTAGATGGTGCTTGTTCTGATCCCCCACAGAGATGGGGTGTACTCTTCCATTCACCCCAAATTTGGTTTGGGTGTTGTAACTGATGATGCCACACGTGCACCAAGGGGGTATGAAATGGTCTATGACTCACATGCTGAGGCTTTCTGGGGAGAACAGGGGAGGTTGCAAACAGGTCTGAAAATGGGGTGAGAGAGTAGGGAAAGGAGACTGGCTTGGCTTTAATTGTGGTTGGGCCAGGGATTGAGGTGAGGGTTCCCTCACATGGGCCAGGGCTTGCATGTTAGAACTTTTTGCTGGCACAAAAGAAGGAGCACCTGGGCTTTCCTACCAGCTTACCTAGATGGAGAGCAGAAGTAGAAGAGGGACTGGTGGAGCTTGAAAGCTGTCTGCAGCCAAATATCAAAAATGGATTGAACTTTATATTAGTGCTAAGTTGTGCTTTTAGGTGTAATCAAACTTTTCTGGGCAGATGCACTATATCCAGGATGAAGAGCTCACAGACCTCCCACTAATTGTCTCCTTTTTCTTCTTACTACCCGTCTCCTCTTCCCCATGGGATCCTTCCTGCACCCCAACCTCAACAGAAGTGTAATAGTTAATCTTACACTTTTGGCTCAGATTTTTGCTTCTCTTACTAAATTTCAATTTTTGTTTATAGATATTCATGTTTAAACAAATACGTTTGTACTGTATGTATGTGCACGCCGGTGCGCGTGTACGGACTAGAGGGAATTCAGTTTCCCTTTTTTCACCTTTGGGTTGGGAGCATGTATTGACTTTCTGGAATCATGGCAGCGAGTTGTAAATGATGAATGAACAGAACATGTCCCCTTTTGGAGGAAGTGGGACTGCAGAGAGAGCAGGAAGAGTGCAGACACTTTGCTACTTTTTAATTTTACATTTCCATTGTTAGCATGATTATCTACCACAGCTGAGGTCCTCAGTGGTGCAGTTTGGAGACTGAGCACTGAATGGAATGGGGACTCTCATGTGATTGAAGAGAGCATCATTCCCAATGCTCTGTAAAGATATAGATCAGAACCAAATTCCTTCTGAACTTGTTAAGTTTCAGAAACTATGAAGGAGGCATTAAAGGAGAATTTGACTTGTACAGAGGTTATCTGATCCTATATTTTCACTAGGTTTTATTTATTTATTTTTTGAGGCAGATTCTTGTTTTCTACAGTGGCTTATGCTTGCTTCATTTCAAGTTTCATATCTTTCTCATGAAAGAAGCTCTGGATAAATGTTGGGCAAAGAAGCTACTTCTCACTCATTCCTTAGAGTCAAAAATTATTAAAAATAGAAAATAAATTGTTGAGACAGATGATACCGAGTGATTAAAGGCATTTGGAATTGAAGCGTAGCACAATCTTACTAATGATTTTAGAATATTAAAATTAGAATCTGTCAGGTGCCAGGTGCCTAAAGAACAGAGCAAATCACACAATTAGGCAAAATCTCAGGTAAAATTAACTCCATTTCAACTAATCTGTACATAAATTTAATGTATCTGCTGGGCTGAGAGACGGATTGTAGTTGAGCGTACCCACGGCATACTGCTTTGCTTGAAGATTCAAGACAAGCCCTTGGCTGACTGTTGTTACTTTCACAAAGACTATATGCCAACATTATCATTCTTGCTAGTGTAAACACAAAATGTGAGAGTCTCTACTACAGCACACTTTCACCATGGTATTTTAAAATCATTCATGTGTTTTTACTTAGCATTTGTATAATGCTTTATGCTGGGAGAACACTTTGAAATTTCCCTTATTAATAATCTTTCAAGCAACCCAGTGAGATAGGTTAGTAGTCCTGGCACCATCTCACACCTGGGGACACAAAAGCAGAAGGAGGTTGTTGGACTTCAGCCAGATTATAATATTTTAATACAAGAAAGAGAACTAATAGCTCTGGAGTTTCCAGTCTGTTGTTTAGCCAGCTGGCTTATGGTCCTCCAAGTCTTGTTACTTTTGTGAACTCAAGAGAACTGTTAGGTCCTTGAGAGGTACATTTTAAATAGAAAGCAAATCAGAATCAGTTGAGCTCAGCACTCTCTCAAGAGAAGTACTCTTCTATTGATTACCTACTATAGAGTTACTTTCCCCCTTCAGTCCTATTTTATATTTTTCCATATATAATGCAGAAGAAAAACATCTATGGGAAGTTAGCCAGATGTTTCAGAGAATAAAAAAAAAACAAACTTCTGAAATATCTCTGGAAGGTCTTCATTTTGACAGCTCAAAGTGTTAGATTGGGGAGCTAGAGAGCCAAGAAAGAATTTCTTCAAACTAGGAGGCAGTCAGAGAAAAGACTAATGGCAGAGGTGATGAGAAACACTCAAAGGAGGGTTTTTCTGTGGTGTAGAACTTGGTATGATTAGAGCATCAGGAAAATTTGGATCAGATAATGGAAATAATTTACACAGCATTTTCATAGATATGAACTAGAAGCTTTATTAGGAAATCAAGTGTCCATGATAGAACATTTTTAGCTGCTTGGCAAAAAGCCTTGGCCAAACAAAAGGAATTCAGATGCTTTTGGTGACAGCTAATGTGGAGTAACTTTTTATAGTACATGTTCTATCATGTGGCACAGTTTGTGAATTTTCTCAGAAAAAGTGACAGTCAACAGAGGCCCGTGTTTATGGGTTTAATCTGTAAAAATAAAAGAACAAGATTCCATGAAAGACAAAATTCACAACTTATCAACATTCAAAATAGAAATAAGTTTCAGTGCTGTTTTAGGGAGGATGAATGAACTGGAGCGTTGTTCATCGTGAGCTTCCAAACTTAGGGAACATAATTTAGAAAATAAAAAATGTAGTTTTGTATTATTTGTTGCCAGGGTTAGAAAGTAGTCATAAAGAGATTCCCAGGAAGCCATAAGACAGACTTCTAGGTAAATTGAAATTCTTTATTTTCTTCCAATATTCGTAATTGCAGCAGAGGACTTTCTTCATGTCCAGCTTGCCTCTTGTTTTGAATTATCTGTTCTTCCTTAGGATATCTACCCATCCTTCACGTATCGGCTCACATTCTACCTCCCCTGCGTAGCCTTTATTCCCTACTTACTCCTTACGTTGGGAGACCCCAAGACCACTCTCAAGCTTCATGCTTCACTAGAAGAACTTACAGGGATCAGAATAAGTGATTATACTCATGGTTGTAGTTTATTACAGTGAAAGGATGCAGATTAAAACAAGCAAAGGCAGCAAAGCACATGTGGCAAAATACAGAAGAAACCAGGTGCAAGCTTCCGGGTATCCTCTCCCAGGGAAATCACATGGATGTGCTTAATTCTCCCAGCAATGATGTGTGATAGCACAGGAAAAGTGTACCCACAGGGGAAGTGCACCTGCACCTTGGTGTCCAGAGTTTTTATCGGGGTTTAGTACATAGGCATGACTGATCTCAACTACTTGAACTCCAGCCTCCCAGAGCAAAAACAGGCATTCACCATAAAGCACACTGTTAGCATAAACTGTCTGATCAAATGGGTACTGGGTGGCCCAAGGCTTCAGACACACCAAAGCACTCTTATCAGGCGGAATATTCCAGAGGCTCAGAGCTTAATTCCCAGGAGCTGGCCAAGGGCCAATCCTGAAGTAGGCATTTCTTGGGAATGTGCAGGGTTTGAGTAACCCAGCTCTGCTGACTTATCTCTTTCCCACAAGTTCCAGACCCGTAGCCCTTGACCTAGGATCTGTTCTTAAAGTATTCATATTTCTCTGAGCACCTACATTTAGATAGCATTTATGTAACGATATAGCAATAGTTGTTAGCATAAATATACCTAACATTTGGAGGATCCAGTGTGGGTAGGGATAAACTTAAAGAAGCAGCCAATTCATCCTGTGTAGGCATGACATACATTTTCATATATTTGTACTAATTTGGTTACTTGTACCTTGTAATAAACTTGTGCAGAACTAGTTAGCAAAGAAATCAGCAGAGGCTTAGCTTCCAGTTCTTCCTCAGGCTTTAGCTTCCAGTTCTTCCTCAGTCATTTTCCATCAGTATTACATTCTGAAGAGGCTTTAACTCCATCTTCCCGTATATTTGATCATCAATATGAGAATTATTATATAACTTATTTACATAAGGCAGTTGAATCTTACTGTTAATGCCATTAGTCATGGTACACTTTAGTTTTATGACAGAATAAGTCAGTAAGAACTACAGAGATATTTTCTATGTCTTCCCAACAGATTGGCCCTTGCCCATATACCAGATGTTATCATGGGCAGGAGTCATTAAAACTGGCCATGGTTTGGTTACTTCCGGGTTCCAAGTCAGCTGGGGACAAAGCCAGTTACCTCACCTCTGTTCAAAGTCCTGTACTGAGACACGTTTCCATTTCGTGCTCTTGTATAGCTGAACTCAACTCCCTCCTGTGGAGAGGACATGAGTGTTACTCAGAATATTTCCTGTCCCTGCTAAACGTACCGTGGGATATATCTTATTCTGATCTATTCTTGGGGTAAGAGCAGTGAGCGTGCATCCATGTAAATTACAGTTGCCCCAGAGAACCTCCCTAGGTTTGGAGATCCATGAGATCCTTTAAGTGTACGCCTTAAATCTCAGCAGCTGAAGGGAGGGCCATTGCCTCATGGCTACTTCAGCCTCAACCTGTATTGAAACAGCTAAGAGGTTCTAGTGGGTCAGGAGACAAGCCCTTTCTCAATGCTGGGTCCTGGCGTTATCCAGCATTATTTGTTGAGTTAGCCTGGCCCCCTTCACTAAAGCCTTGTCATCTTCAGGCGGATTCCCATCCCTTGCCTTCCTCATGGGAGAGAAAGCATCCATATTTTTCCTCTGAATACTGCTCCTCATTAAAAGTGAATTCAGCTATCCTATGATGTCTAGACTGGCATCTGTCTCCCTTAAAACACTTTCTGTCTTGTGGATTAGTTTTGTTTAACCCAAAATGTATGTTGCTGCCATTGTGTACTAATGGCCTGAGTACTGTTAGTGTTTTGTATCCAAAAATGTTGGGTCTTTCATGCTAGGGTTAGATGAGTGGTAGCCACACCTAGATGCGATGCAGTTTAAGTATGCCATAAGGCCTCCCCTAGCCTTCCTCACTTCAGGGTTGAGCTACCCCCCAGGAGAATTTGCACCCACTTTGTGAAGCCTACTGCTTTATTCTTGTGAGAAACCCATTTTTTTTTCTATTCTGTTGAATAACTTTGCACCTACAAAAATGATAATAATATGTACTTGTACACAGCACACTGTGGTATGTCAGGCATGCTGCTTCTGTTTTGTTGTTATGGGTTGTTGCCTTACTTCACAATTTCCCAGACAGGGGGATCCATGTGTCTCTATGTTCAAATATGCCCAGACTCCAGAGGGTCCATGCAAGTTTGTTCAAGAACCCAGATGCTACATTCTGCTGTGATGAGAGAGCTGGGAGGGCTAGCCGGCTTCGGCAGTGCTACAAGTGTTCAGCCTGGGAGTAACAGGTTTCCTTCCTTCACCCCCAGTCCCCTTGAGTGTTTCTCTTGATTCCCACCCCTTTATGTTGGAGAGGTAGGTGCCCCTTCCTCTCTGCTCCCAAGGCCACCGCACTTTCCCTTTATGCTACAGACTCTATTCTCCTGCTGGCTGGATTCCCATAGGAAATGTTCGAGCAGGTTGGAACTGGTGGCAGCCTCACAGTTACAATATCTCACTGACTTGGTCCTGCAGGAGGTTGTGCTTTTACAGGACAGTTCCCACGAAAGAGACTTTCTAACATGTCATATCAAATTTATTTATTCTCTTGAAAATTTTGTGTTCTCTTTAACCTGGTTCTCAGATACTAATGTTTATGGCTAATTTAGCAAGTTTGGATATTATTACATTTGAAAGAAATGGAAAAGGGTCAAGATTTCTTTCAGCTCCTCTGGAGATTTCAGGTGGGAGGACTATTTAATATTACCTTGTCTCAGCTTCAGTTGCTGTAAGCATTTGGTATGCCTGTTTTGAAGTGATGTGTAAACCAATCCCTGAAGATAAATGGATTTGAGTCAGTTTCATTTTTATAATTACAGTTTTATAATTTCAAGGAGGGAAGTGCTGGATTCAGAGGTTTCAATCATGTCGTCCTCTCTAATTTAACTTAGCAATTTTATTTCTATAACTATGTGAGACAGAGATCTGTGTCTGAATCTAGGGATTTTTCCCATTGAGGCTAGATTATATGAAATTTTATCTCTGTTTTTTTAATACCTGCACAAATTTGGGGTTGACATATCAATCACATTCTGTTCTTTTACACGTTTAGGTGCAATGAGAGCTTCAGTGGAAAGAAGTAGCGTTTAAATCCCTGAGCTTGGTTCATACATGCCTCAGGAAGCAGAGGCTTAGAAAAATTCTCCAAGTGACTCAGGTGAAAACCATTTTGGTCTAAATGAAATATTATATAGTTCATTGATGGCCCCAAATAATAACTGCAATTTTCCCATTTGCTTTCAAGATTTTCTGTGAAAAGTATCTCAGCTCATCTTTTTTCATGGTCAGATTATCCTAGAGAATAGTCATAGAGTTTGTGACATATTGCCAGGTGCTTAGATATTTTAATGAGAATGGTCTCCTGTGGAGCCATTAGACTACAAGCTTTTGGAGAACAGACATTATGTCTTGTTTATTATTATATTTCCATTTCCTAACACACAGAGCCTGCTCTGTAGTACATGCTTAATAAATGTTTGCTAAATGGAATCAGATTCCCATAATTATTGAGGGCCACGCTCTGTTCTAGGTGCTGTACATGTATTAATTCATTTACATGGCACAAAAACACTTTTAAGTAGGTGCTATTATTATCTCCATTTTATGGCTGGAGAAGCTGAGGCATAGAGAATTAAGCAACTTCACCAAGTAAGTGGCAGAGCTAGGATTCAAACCCAGGTTCTGGGTCTAGGCTTGCATGCTTACCTATTACACAAGCTACTACTCTTTCTCAGTCTAAATATCAGGTGTCTTGTTAACATTGGAGAACTACATATCTGTGTCTTCCTGGTGTGCATTGGTGAAGGGGGTCAAAAGGTACAAAGTTCCAGTTATAAGTCATTGGGGATGTAATGTACAGCATGATGACTATAGTTAATAATACTGTATTGCATATTTGAAAGTTGCTAAGAGAGTAGATCTTAAAAATCCTTATTATAATGAAAAATTTTTTTTGTAACTATGAGTGGTGATGGATGTCAAATAGAAAAAAAAGTTAGAGATCTTTGGTAGATCATTGGCAGACTGAAGTTTTCTAAGGCAGGGTCTATTGTCAACAGACATTTTATCTACAGATATTTTCCCAAAAAGTAAAACTTTATACTGTTAGCATGAGGCTTTATAATCCATTCTTTTTTTTTAATAGTTTTATTTAATTTTTAAAATTTTTAAAATTTATTTTTGGCTGCATTGGATCTTTGTTGCTATGCATGGGCTTTCTCTAGTTGCGGTGAGCGGGGGCTACTCTTTGTTGTGGTGCACAGGCTTCTCATTGCGGTGGCTTCTCTTATTGCAGAGCATGGGCTCTAGGCGTGTGGGCTTCAGCAGTTGTGGCTTATGGGCTCCAGAGCGCAGGCTCAGTAGTTGCAGTGCATGGGCTTGGTTGCTCCGTGGCACGTGGGATCTTCCTAGACCAGGGCTCGAACCCGTGTCCCCTGCATTAGCAGGCAGATTCTTAACCACTGCACCAGCAGGGAGGTCCCATCCATTCTTAATTTTTGTTTAGATGTATGTGCTTTCCTCAGAATTTTCACATGTAGAATGGTGTGACATTTGGATCCATGTGCTATGCAGTTATTGCCCTCTTACTATGTTAGAGGGACGTCTTGCTTCCAATAGTCCTGTTGACCGTGGAGTCACACCAGAGCTTACTTGGGAAAGACTAGCTGCCAGAGGCCTAAGCAAAACTCCATAACTTTGAGCCATTAATGCAATTAATGTATAATAAAAAAAAAACTCCATTAGGATGGACAGATGTTTGACTGACTTAGAGCAGAGCAAAGATCCTAAGGAGATAGAAGGTAGAGAAGATTCAGATTTTCATAATGAAATAAGTGAACTATGCATTTGAGGAGAGAAAAGTGAAAAAAGGAGAAAAATGGCCAACCCAGTAGGCTCAGGAATAAGGTATGTTTATTTGGGGAGCCAGGAGGAAGTTGTATGTATGAATTGTCATGGGAGGCTACAATAGGGCTAGAACCGTCCACACCTTTGCTTTTCTGTTTTTTAAGCATCAGCCATACCCAGAGCTGATGTGGAAGCCCTCAGTAAAGTATTTAACCGCAATGCTTCCATGGAATCTTTTGACACATCATATTTGAAGACTCCTCTATTAGTAATTTCAGTGATGTAGTCTTAAAATAATTCAAAACGGGGCTTCCCTGGTGGCGCAGTGGTTGAGAATGCGCCTGCCGATGCAGGGGACACGGGTTCGTGACCCAGTCCGGGAAGATCCCACATGCCGCGGAGCTGTTGGGCCCGTGAGCCATGGCTGCTGAGCCTGCGCGTCCGGAGCCTGTGCTCCTCAACGGGAGAGGCCACAACAGTGAGAGGGCTGCGTACCGCAAAAAAAAAAAAAAAAAAAAAAAAAATTCAAAACGACATTGTTATCTCTTTCAACTGCCATAAAAGAACCAACTACTATAATCTGTTTAATCAAAACTGCAAGCATTCACCCACTCATTTACCATTCAGCAAATATTTATAGAGAGCCCAGGTTAAATACATAAATAACTGAAGCCAGAGCCATATTGGGAAGTTATAGCTCTTCTATGAGAAAACAGCTACTTCATTTTTTAGAGCGCTTGTTATGATCTGTAGAACTATTTAGGAAATAACTTTGAGGTTCATATAAATATAGCTTTTTATGGCTGATTCATTTTGCTGTGCAGTAGAAACTTAATACAACATTGTAAAGTGACTATACTCCAATAAAAATTAATTAAAAATAAAAAATAAAAAACAAAATAAATAAATAAATATAGCTCTTAAATCTACAAAGACCATCCTTGCAAAATTTCTGGATCTGTTTTCTGCTCCTCTAGGACAAAGCCATTTTCTCTTTCACTTCTCTGCTCCTGATTTAATTGGCATAGTTATACTTGGATTCCGTCATTAAATCTAGGACAGTCTGGGTAGGGAACTTTTCGATGGACAATCCTGTTTAGCCGACTGTGAGAGCTTTGAAATGAAGAGGATAAGGGAAGCAAAAGTAAAATGAGAACTGAAGGCATCACTTAGGGAAATGGATGAGGCCTAGAGCTGAAGGAAAGAGGAGGAACATAATTACAGAAGAGGCCGTGCTCAAGGAGGAAAGAGGAGCAGGGGGATATCAGCTTGGACTTCCCTTTCTTCCCCCTGCTCCGATCCTGACCCTGACTCTCAGCCCACTCCTTCCGGTTGGACAGAGTTTCTGTAACTCTGACTATTGGGGATTTTTAGAGGTTAACTTGAGGCAGGAAGTACATTAACAGTGAAGTTTTTCATCTGGGAAGCACTTTCTAGGTGGTAAGAGGTTTTTTTTTTTGCAGTACGCGGGCCTCTCACTTTTGTGGCCTCTCCCGTTGCGGAGCACAGGCTCTGGCCGCGCAGGCTCAGCGGCCACGGCTCACGGGCCCAGCCGCTCCACGGCATGTGGGATCCTCCCGGACCGGGGCACGAACCCGTGTCCCCTGCATCGGCAGGCGGACTCTCAACCACTGCGCCACCAGGGAAACCCCGGTGGTGAGAGTTTTGATTGCTATGAGTTGTTACATATTGACTATCACCCTTGTAATCCCAGGTGAACTTCCATTGTGTACATGTGTTTATGTGTGTGTGTTTGTGTGTGTGTGCGTGTGTGTATGTAGGTCCAGACACCCACCCAGTTGAATAATTTATCTGTTCTCCATGGTTCTGGAAGGCCAGGACAATGTGTAGTGGTGCTGAGCACTCTAAGGAATCTTCTCTTTCCTTTGTGGCAGGTTATGGAAATTTGAAGTGAAGGCTGTGATCCATTTGAGGCTTGAAATGGATGGGCAAAGGTACTGCCTGGTGTTAGAATCAGCTAACCCCTGTTATACGTGCACACATGTGTGTGTATGTGTGTTGGAAGAGCCTTTTTTTTTCTGATTTTATTATTATTTTCCATTTTTATTGTCTGTACTATTTGCACTGCTGGACCTATTGTGGTTCTTTTTTTTTTTTTTGTCAAAGATTCCAGTTCCTTTAAAAGCAGACAGCACTCTCCACAATCCTTGTCATTATCATGACAACCCATTAAGAGTAGCAACCCTGTAGTAGCCCAGTGCCTCACTTTCCACCTGTACCTCATCCCAATTAACCACAGGTAAAACTTTAGAGATTGTGGTGCCGTTGAATGCCAGGAATTATCATTGCTTCAGTCATCCCATTGGAGTGTCCTAGTTAGGACCTTACTATGCTGTTAGGTCCGTGAGGATAAGGACATTTTTTTTCAGGAGGCAGTTGTGTTTTTTTTCCATTTGGGTAGTTCTCATATTAAACACAGTGCCTGGCACACAGTGGGGGAAATCAGTAAATATTTGTTAGATGGATGAATAAATAAATAGATAAACAAATAAAAATTCTGGTTATTTTGAAGTTAACTCCTGTTAATAAAATGAAACAAAAAACTAGAGTGAGAACGTTCCCTATATATTAATATTGAAGATATTTAAAAGACATTGTTAAGTGAGAAAGCATGATATGGAATAATAACAACTAATAGTGATAATAATTATTATTACCACATTAACTTCCAGAGATGGCTCCTTATTATTTCCAGACAGCTTGCAAATTCAGCCCTCCAAATCCCATCCTGA